>NC_089822.1:210811418-211436418 GCF_035046505.1 Tiliqua scincoides
TGTGGGGATTCTTACGTACTTGATTCTGGTTTGATGCAGCTTTCCTGTTGCCTGTCAGACCCTTAAGCTAATTGGACTATTGATGTGACCCAGTAAGACAATCTTTTATGTTCTTTTGTCAAATACCAGTATAATGGCAATTAGAAGTGAACTCCGAGAGGAGTAGCCAGCAAAAATATTCCTAGTGTGGAAAGAAGGTAGTGATTAATTTGTACGTAGTAACTTCACAGTGATAGAACTAAAATGGTCTAAATTAGAATATATTAAATTAATGTGCATTTTTTTTCCATTTCAGCGTTGTGTGGTACTACGTTTCTTGAAGTTTCCTCCTAATCGAAACAAGGTGAGAGATTCTGACTTGTTTCCTTTATGCATATAAAATGCATATAAAATGCATTTT
The DNA here is from genome assembly GCF_035046505.1 of Tiliqua scincoides. NCBI lineage: Eukaryota > Metazoa > Chordata > Lepidosauria > Squamata > Scincidae > Tiliqua > Tiliqua scincoides. Next base: position 210,811,819 of record NC_089822.1, read on the forward strand.
ATGCATATAAAATGAAATTCTTTCCCATTTTCCAGAGAAAAATCATTATCCCTCTAATGGGTCTTTCAAGTGTTTACCTTTTTAAAAGGGTAACAAATGCTCATTTTTATTTTCCATAAGCTCAGGCTGCCATCTAAATTAAAAGCAACATAAAACCAACAGTTTGATACAAACATTATTTTGTAATCAAAGATTTTTGATTAGTCTCTTTTAACCCATTCGTTTTGCATTGATTGTGTACATATACAAGTTGTGACCTCTCAGTGAATATGCTGTTTTAAAATTTTTGAAGGAAAGTCAGTGTTCTTTTGCTAAAGATGCCTTCTGTGTCTTCAGAATACAAAATGCAGTGTCCTTTATACAATTTATAATATAATGTTACTTTGAAAGTTAGAGTTTTCCTTATTGTTCAGTCCTGTGTTGGGCAATTTGTGTGCATATCTCTAGGCATGAGTGTGGTTTCAGTGATTGATGGCAGATCTGCAGAGCACTCGATGTGACAGTAGAGCAAGGAAGTTGCTCATTCTCCTCCCTTCATGGGCTTTGGCCCCAATTGCAGTCAAGAGGTAGAGCAGGTGTTAAGAGTTTGCTGCTGATGCCTTTTGTGTTTCTGTTTTTCTTCAGTGTGCTATTCTAATTAGGTATACTGGGGTGAATTTAATTGTAATATAGATGTGCACCGCTTAACAACCATTTGCTTAATGACGAATTGCTTGTATGATGGTGGTCAAAGCACAATAAAGATGCTCTTAACGAGGCAATTGCTTCTCCCACAGCCTGCAGCAGAGTGTCTGTTTACACCACAGAGAGGCTCTTAATGCAAAGAAGAGACAATCTATCTCCAGTAACCTGTGCAGCTAGCTAGTGTCTGGCAGGAAGTGTCTGTTGACACCACAAAGGCAATAATTTGGACTGAATGTTCACTTAATGATCTAAATGGCATAACAGCGGGGATAGGAGAACGTATAGAACGTTGTTAAGTGGCGCACACCTGTAGTTGGCTTGCTATTTTTTCTGTGTTTGTCTTATCTCGAATATTTGTCTTGCTCAGGCACTCATTTCTGAGATGATGTATGAGGGGTTCTTGTGCGTACATTGTTGTTTGCCCTGGTGTTACTCTTGATAGAAAGCAACATCTAGGCCATTGGAGGTTTATCTCCTCTGAATGAGCTGTCTGTATTCAGATTGAAGAGGTGGATGTGGGTTCAGGTAACCTAGTATTGAATCAAGCTGGGATACTTTCTTCTAAAAGAGTTGGAGGCCAGGCAATGCAAGACCTCCCTCTGCAAATGGGCCCACAGGTGAGCATCTCATCTGCCTATTTAGAGATCCCAAAATGCTTATATAACTGTGCCTGATGCAAAATTCAGAGTACATGGTGCTGGGTCTTTATAACTGAAAGCAGCAGAAATAAATATTTTCTGGTGCTATATGTGTGGTGTTGAATTTTGAAAACTGGCTTTTTATTACTAAGTGCTTGATGTGTATTATAGACATTGTCAGTTTCACATGAGCCTTCTGGTGAGTCTTATGAAGATAACTTCAGGTTGAAAAAGCTCTTGCGTATAGCCATTTCCAAGAAAATCTATCTCCTATTTTTTAAAAAGGAAAATTGAGACCTAGTTCGTGTTTGAATGGGTGATTGTATACTGAGACAGTTGCTTCCTGTGAACAAACCACAATGTAGCTAACTGCCCTCAAGCCATTCATATATCTAGGGAAATTATGCCTTGTGGTTTCCTTTCTGAAACACATCCTGGCTAAAACAAAAGGGTTCTTCAGATATGTGTTTTCAACCTGTTCTCACAATATGTTTTGATTTGATTTCTCTGTCAATATTTGAAAGTTGGTGCCATTATAATGTATTCCCAAGCAGTTAAAAATGATGTTGCTCTGAAAGAGCATTGCAAGTACTGTATAGATTTACAGGTATTGAGCATTTTAATAGGAACAAAAGTCTGTGGGTATTGTTTGTACAGTATTTGATTTCCCATCTTATTATTGCAACCCCACTTCATATGCAGAGGCTTGAGGATAAAACAAGTGCAGAATAGAAGCCAATATAAATTTGTCAAATAATTGTTATTAATAGTTTTATGTATAACATTGAAAAGGGCTCAAACTAAAGATAATCTTTGGCTTCTGAGTTGCAGAGCCGAGCAGAGGGTGGATCAATTTCAATCAAAGTAACTTTAAATCTGTCTAAATTGCCAAGTAAGAATACCAGTTTATGACTTGCATCATATTGTCCATTGGAATTTCATAAAGCTTGGCACATACTTTAATAGTTTAACCAAGTAACAATGTCTTAACTTACAGTTAAACAGAGTATTTACGCACCCAATGGAGAAAAGCATTTTTCCTGCGCTGTTGCTTTGTTCATTTCTGCTTGTCATTGTCTGTTGCATAATTCTCATGCCTTGTCCTAATCCTACTTTCATCACAGAAACTCAGAGCAGCTAACAATCTAAAACTGTGGCCCAGAAGTATCAAACTTGTTTCATACAGTCAGCTGAATAGCATTCATAGCTATTCCTGCTGAGGACTTGAACGGATGTCATTAAGCAGGAAGTGATGTCATTAAACAAGTGATAACCAGAAATAAGCACTTTTTTCTTACTTAAGAACTCATTAGCTGTAAATGACAGAAGAACAAATATAGAAATCTTGATCCCATTTTCAAGAAATGGGAGAGCCCAATTCTCACACATTGCCCTTTCAGCAGTGTCACTTCTGCCAAGGTGTCACTTTGCATCTCAGCAGCTTTGCAGAGTGATACCTCTGTAGAAGTAGTGCTAATGAAAGGGCCTTGATAATTGGGCTCTCCCAGCACCTTGCAGTGTCTTTCACCTCCTTGGTCTTCCCCATACCTTGCCTTCTGAAGCCGCCTTCTGTCTCTCCCTCCCAGCACCTCAGCAGAAGCGGCACTGCTGAAAGGGTAGCCAGCATAAGGTTCTCTCATCCTTGCCTTTTCAACAGTACCACTTCTACTGATATGTCCCTTTGTAGCCCAGTGACTGAAAGAAGCTGATGGTGGTGCAGGGAATTCCTAATTATTCAATAGGCTAGATAAAGAGCTTCTGTGAGCTGTATCTGGCCTGCGGGCCTTATGCTTGACATCCCTGCTCTTGCCCATAACAGCCCAAATTTCTTTGTGCATATGTCTGTTTGGATACCAAGCATCCAGAAATTTTCAGAACAAATAACTGGGCAGAACAGTTTATTTTCATAAGATGAAAAGGAAATGCTCTAGTTTAGAAAGAGTAAATATTTAATTTGAGAACTGAGCAAACTGGAGAACTCAGGCAGTTAGTGTTAGCATAAAAGGTCACCTGGGTGGGTACAGTAGATCAGTCTTTCTAAAACTGTGGGTCGGGACCCACTAGGTGGGTCATGAGCCAGCTTAAGTGGGGGCTCCTCATTCATTTTAATGTGTATTTTATTTCTGATATATAAAGTCTCCTGCTTTATCCGCAGGGTACTGCAGAGGACTTCCCCAGTCCTCCTAATGCTTTTTAAAGGCATAAAAACGTCACTTCTGATTTTCAGCCAAAAATCAGAAGTTCTGTTTTTTGACCAGAAATCGTCACTCTGAACCTGGGAGAGGCTGCGGGCGGATGCATGTGGCCTCTACTGGGCTCAGAAGACCCTCCGGAAGTGAGGGGAGCATAGCACAGCTCCCCTCATCTCCGGAAGGTAGGGGTGTGTGTGTGTGTGTTCTCATGGGTCCCGACCCACAGTTTGAGAAACACTGACATATGACATGTACTGAAGCAGTTGCTTAACCCGGTTAGTCTAGAGGTCCCCAATCTGTGAGACACGGCTCCATGGTACAGTGTAGCAAATGTGCAGGGGCAGTGCAGGGTGGTTGCCGCTCATCAGTGTAGACAAATGCTATTGGCATAAATTGGCACTTTTGTTTGGAATCTTCTGGTGGGATTTGTGGATTTCTCATGTTTTAAAGTAACTTAGTTTTGCAAAAGTTGACAATTGGATTAAACGAGTATTATCTACTGGTACTGCATAACCAGTTTATTTTCCTGTACAATTTCTTTTTTAGACACCAGAGGAAATCTTTCACCATCTTCAGAACATTGTATACTTTGGCAAGCACATAATGAAGCAGTTTTTTGGAGAAAAATATGTTCATCATGGGGTAAATATTTTTTCATGTACTTTTTCCACCATTGTCTTTAATTGAACTTCTGCAGCTAAGGTGGTTGGCTTTGAATTTGTATAGCAAATATTGCAGTAAATCCTAATATTTAACTTGTGTTCAAGTTATTCATACAGGACATATGTACTTGGTCAGAGCTTCTGTTTTGTAATCCCTAGATAAGTTGCGTTCACATTTGCAGCAGGGTGTATGGATTTAAACTGTCAAGAGAAAAGGGTAGTTAACTTATACCTGACGGCAGAGACCAGGTAGCTACAAAGAATGAAATAAGAGTAAAATGGATCAGTATGAACCCATATTGCAACCATATTGAGGAGCAAAACGGACCCATTTTGGATCACTGGATAACACTTGCAATACTTGTGCATCTCTGAATCTGTTGAGTACAAAGAAGCGCCGCTTTTCCAGAGACCCAAGGTGAGGCAGTTGCTCCTGGGAAATAACGAGGCACAGACACGGCAGTGCACCACCACCAGATGTCCTTTTACTGAAATATGTACAGATTGTACAGTGCTGAGGCAGCACAGCAAAGCAAGACAGCAAAAATAGAACTTTCCACAATCTCCGATCACCTACTCCACCGACATAGCTTCCTGCAGACACTCCACATAACATCTCCCACACAGCAGCATGTACAAGCACAAATATATTCTGGTACTGGCCAATGGGAAGCAGGGTATGATCTGGTATGACCCATAGTCTTGTGACGTGTTATTGCAGGCTATTGCATCATCCATACTGTGCTCTGTTGCATCAGCCAATTCCATGATGCAACGGGCTACACTGTATGCACTCAGGCCAAGACATCAGGGCCTAGCCTTGCCCTATCCAGCCTGTAAATTCCTGTAGGCCTGGGGCATATATTACAACAGAATCCCACTACCTTAAGGCATAGTATAGGTACATGAACTAGTGTTTGACAACTGAGAGAAGATAGTTTGGCCCACAGGTCTTGGGAAGGGTTTATGAAGGAAAAAAATTTGCAATCCAAATCCTATGTGTTGGCAAAAATATACACCCTCACTTTTGGTCTTGGAGGGTGAGTTCAAGCAAAGCATGGAAAAAATCCTGAAATGCATGACCAGAAAAAATTAGGTTCTGCAGTCAAAAAGTACTGAATTCAAAGAGGAGAGAGGTCAGACCAATTGTATACTTTTTTGAAAATCAAACTCTCTGCTGCAAAGGAGAAGAATTGGTTGGTTTGTTTTTTTCCAAGTCAGAGAGGCAGACCCAGCTGACTTTCCAGAAAGATTAAGAAGGCGCTCAGTAGGAAAGCTGTCATGTACATCTTACAGTGCAGCAATTTTCAACCTTTTTCATCTTGTAGCATATTGACAAGGAGCTAAAATTGTCAAGGCACACCATCAATTTTTGGACAATTGACAAGGCACACCATGCTGCCAGCAGTGCATAGCCCTACTAATAAAAGACCCTCCCCCAAACTCCTGTGATGCACCTGTGGACCATTTGTGTCATACTTTTGTGTCATGGTAAAGTGGTTGAAAATTGCTGGTATATAGACAGTAAAAGCATGGACTGGTCAGGAACACATCAGACTAATCTCTTTTTTTGATTGTGACTAGTTGATAGATTGCAAGAATGTCGTGGACATAGGGTACCTAGATTTTAGCAAAGCATTGACACAGACTCCCATGAAATCCTTTTAGGCTAGATGATACTACTGTTGGGTGGGTTTAAAGCTGGTTGAACAATGCTATTAAATGGCTTCACATCAACTTGGGGGGGAAGAGATATTGGATGGTGTGCCACACACTTCTGTCTTGGACCCTATGCTGTTCAACATTTTTATTAATGAGCTGGGTGATGGGGTAGTAGTAATGCTTATCAAATCTACAGGTGGCACAAATCTAGGAGAAACAGCTAATACTGTGGAAGTCCAAATCAGTATTCAAAATGGTTTTGACTGACTCGATCACTGGGCCCATATCAACAAGAAGAAATTCAGCTGAGACAAATGTAAAGTCCTGCATGGTGGTACGAAAAAATTAGGCATAAGTTCAGAATGAGGCTTGTTGAACATGAGCCAGCCATGTGATTGGTAGGCTGCATTAGCAGAGGAATGGAGTTGAGTTCCTGTTCTGCATTAATTGGACTTCTCATGTGTTCAGTTTTGGGCACCACATTTTAAGGAGCACATTTATAAACTAGAGCAAGTTCAGAGAGGGCAACTAACACCCAATCCTGAGCTTGGTGCCAAAATGGCTGCCGTGGCATCTAACGCGCTCCAGGAAGCTGCTGCTGTCTCCTTGGGAGAAGGGGACTTTTGTCACCTTCCCCTGAGTAAGGGAAGTAGCCCTGCAGTGGGGCTACTCAATTCTGTGGTGGCTCTTGAGCTCATGCAGATTTGAAGAGTTCCATGTTGGGCTGTGTGGCCTGACATGGGGCTCAGGATCCAGTGGAGCTGAACTCCACTGGTCCTGTTCCTTCCTGCCTTGCTCCCTTGCCCTGCCCAGAACGCCTTCTCACCTCTCTCCCCACACCCCTACTCACCTCTCCAAGCCCAGTGCCAAAGCTTGCCCAGGACAGGCTCACACTGGGCTAGCTCTGGTGCCGGGCCCACAGTAAGGGCTCATGAATGTGCCTGATGGCACGTTTGCGACAGTGCGGGCTGGCACACACTCCTCAGGATTGGTCCCTAAGATTGTAAGTGGTCTAGGAACCAACTCCTTTGAGGAATGGTTTAAAGAGTTTGGAATGTTTAGCCTATAAAAGAGAGAGATGGTAGCCATTTTGAAGTGTCTGAAGGACTATCTTGCAGAAGAAGGAAAGCAGACTTGCTTTCTGTAATCTTGAGTGCCGGATTAGTACCAGTGGGTTGAAACTACAGGAAAGTAGATTTAAGTTACACATGAGAATTTCCTAACTTTAAGAGTTACCCTTCACTGGAACAGTCTACCTTGTGCAGTTTTGAACTTTTAGTCATTGGAGGTTTTCAAGCAGAGGTTGCTATCCCTGAGTAATGGGTTGGTTTAGATGACCATCAAGGTACCTTCCCACTCAAACACTCTATGATCCTATTTCTTCTGCAGTGTGGATCACTCTGTAATGTTGTAAGAAGAGAGAAGATGGTATATGAGGATTTCATTTCATATGTTAATATAAGGTTGGACATCCCTTTTCCAAAGTGTTTGGGACCAGATGCGTTTTGATTATCGGATTTTTCAGTATTTTGGAATACTTGCATATATATAATGAGAGATCTTGGTGATGGGGCCCAGGTCTGAATACAAAGTTCATTTATATTTCATATACCCTTTATACACATAACCTGAAGGTATTTCATACAATATTTTCAAATAATTTTGTGCATGAAACAGTTTGTGATTTTATTTCTTCAGGCAAAAAAGTAAAAAAAAAAAAAAGTCATGTTGGCACTAGAACAAGTTCCATATTTTGGAATACCCTGTATTTTGGAATTCCGGACAAGGGATGCCCAACCTGTAATAAAATTCCATTTTGGTTAAAATATTTGCTACCCTTCCTTTACATGCAAAATTGCAATTATAAGTACTAAGGTTTCCAGGTAAGTTTTGCCATCTGTTGCCCACATATGAATCAAACACAAACGGGCAACAATAACTTGAGTATCGTGAGGGTAATGTTTATGCTGGCAATCTCCTTTTAATTTAGTGGAAAGCAAATGTTATCAATGTTGCTTCTTCAAGCTAGGAGTAGAACAATAGAACTTCCTTCCTCAGTTGTCTTGTCTTTCAGCTGGAATGTTTATTTTTAATTACTCATAACTTTGTTGCTTGAATCTGATGATAATCTTACCAAAGAGAACTTTTTTTTCAATTGCATGTTCTGAACCGAAGTCATACAAATGCTTAGGATGAGGAAGAAAACGCAGCTTAGGAAAGAAGTGATCCCATAGTTCACAGCGCTAGATGGGATGTGCTGTAGATGTCTAAGTGGTTAGTATAGAGCAGCTGTTTCCAGACTTCTTGAGATGTGGAGCACATTTCAGGAGAGAAACTTGTCATGGAACGCTATTGTTGCCCTTAGCCAAAAATGCACATACGTGCCTTTGGCATGTTTTTGCTAACTGTATTTTTCAAGTTTGATATTGTATTGTGTAGCAAAAGCATGCATTAAAAAAAATCTACATAGCTTAAACTTTGATTTAAATTTATTTTTCTCATTGAATGTAATTAAAAATAGTAACTTTAAATATTGTTTTCTCGCAACATCAATTTTACACGTTTCTTTGGCATAAGAGTGACAATATTTTTACCTAGCTCCTACATGGGTAACATAAGAACAGCCCCACTGGATCAGACCATAGGCCCATCCAGTCCAGCTTCCTGTATCTCGCAGCGGCCCACCAAACGCCCCAGGGAGCACACCAGATAACAGAGACCTGCATCCTGGTGCCCTCCCTTGCATCTGGCATTCTGACACAGTCCGTTTCTAAAATCAGGAGGTTGCACATACACATCATGGCTTGTAACTCGTAATGGATTTCTCCTCCAGAAACTTGTCCAATCCCCTTTCAAAGGCATCCAGGCCAGATGCCATCACCACATCCTGTGGCAAGGAGTTCCACAGACCAACCACACGCTGAGTAAAGAAATATTTTCTTTTGTCTGTTCTAACTCTCCCAACACTCAATTTTAGTGAATGTCCCCTGGTTCTGGTGTAATATGAGAGTGTCAAGATCATCTCTCTATCCACTCTGTCCATTCCCTGCATAATTTTGTATGTCTCGATCATGTCCCCCCTCAGGCGCCTCTTTTCTAGGCTGAAGAGGCCCAAACACCATAGCCTTTCCTCATAAGGAAGGTGCCCCAGCCCAGTAATCATCTTAGTCGCTCTCTTTTGCACCTTTTCCATTTCCACTATGTCATTTTTGAGATGCGGCGACCAGAACTGACTAGAATGGGTACTAAACTGAATGACAGCAGTATTGCCAATGAAAGGTATTTTTAAGCATTTCAGCATGCTAACATTTCAAATGAAATAAAAATTGATGTTTGTTTTCTCCAAATTCAGAGAAATAAGGAACTTAACAATATAAATGAAAAACAATAACAAAAAACATAAAAGCGAAACATTTGAAAACTAATTCAAAGCAGGTAAATCCACAAGATGTTACCCACATAGATAAGGCATTTAAAGATTATGTTTAGATCAATATTTATTTGACCTTTATTTTATATCTTGTCACATTTATTTATTTTCTTTCCAATCTCCTTGTGGGGTACTTGGAGATGCTTCGCTGAGCACCTTTGGGAAACCCTAGTATAGAGCAGTGATTTTCAACTTTTTTCATTTCACTTAAGAGCGAAAGTTGTCAAGGCACACCATCAGTTTTTTAACAACTGATAAGGCACATGGCATTGCTGGTGGGGGGCTCACATTCTCCAGTGGCTCTACTAACAAATGACCGTTCCCCAAATTCCAGTGGCACACCAATGCACAGCACACTGGTTGAAAATTGATAGTATAGAGCATCAAGAATGTGGCATAACCAGCATTTCTCACTGTTCCGAAGTTTCGTCAGGAGAGCAGTGTCAAGCAAGATAGCACACCACAACTGACTCTCCATTTGAAGCTCCACTTCTATTACTGACTTGCTTTTTTTACCTCATCCAAAGGGTTCTCAAGTGGGGCTGTTTAATATCGAGGCTCTTTGGTTCTGAAACTGTGCTTCTGTGTTTGTTGTAATTTCTTGTGTAAAATTCTTTTTGCTGTCTTTTTTCTTTTTTTTTAAAGGAGGTTGTACAACTATCTTTGGATTTTGTAAAGCAGCTTTGTTTAAAGATCCAGTCAGAGAGGCCAGGTAAGGAATTCAAGGCTATATCAGTATTTGGATAAAATATTGTTGCTTGATTGATTGAATTCTGAAATCAATATCTGTTGTATCTGGGGCAAGTAAGAATGGCTCAGTGTCTTGTCCTCCTGGGAAGGAACTGCAGGGCTGGGTGGGAGGAACGCTTGCTGGCTTTCACAATGGAGTTCTGTCTTAAACAGCACTCTGTTTGGCAAGATGTGTCCTGAGCTTGCGGAACTTCTTGCTTTTCCCATCTGAAACCCCATTTGCTTTTCAAATGGGGGCTACCTACGTGATTGTCATTTTGTTTGTTGAGCCCAAGGATTTTGTGTTGAAGTGTAGTCATGTGGTTTGAAAAACTTCTGTAATGTATGTGGGGTTATTCAGGAATACTTCCTCTCTTTATGAGTACACAAATTAGGGGTTTTGTTTGTCTCTACTGACTTGTTTTGTTGCAACTCCTGCTTTTGGCTGTTCTTTATATGTTTTGTTGTATCTTAATCTGATGTCATGTTGCTTTGGGAGCATTTCACTGAGCAGTGGCCAAACATTTTAATGTTCATTGAGGTAGGTGCTGCCTTCAGTTACCTCTAGTTGCAGAAGCATTCCAGGCCAAGTAATGCCTCTCTAAATGATCATTTGAACACATTGCTATTTGTGTTGCAGTTGGGAACACCTCATTTTTTAGTACATGAATCAGAAATAATGCTGGATTCCCATTTTCTAGGAAAGGTGGATCATTTTTTAACTTACTATTACATGTGCTACTAGTACTTCATTTGCTGAGGGAGAATGTTAATTTGTGTGTGTGTGCATGTGTGTGCACCCCCACACACATCTAATTCTTAGGAAAGCAAGGAAGCCTGGATTATTCTGATGTCTTATGTCACCAGGATGTTAAATAATAGAATTGCTCTGTCAGAATAAACTTGTCCTAAATTAAACTTGCCCTCATTAATGATTAAAAAAAAATTGTAGCACAATGGCTTGTTTGTTGGCTAAAGCTGGCTCATTTTGTGTTTGAATGCAAAAGATTGGAAAGCAGAAAGCAATCTTCTTAATATCTGAATGTTGGGTCACTCTGTCCTGGCTAAATTTCAGACCCTGTGATTAATGGTTCCAAATTTGTATGTGCATTAATTTCAGTTGGATTAGATTAAGCAGTGTTTTTGACACGGGTAAAGTCATCTGTTAGGTACAGTAGGTACTTCTCTACAGTATAGCACAAACATTCTTATGTCTATGAAACAGGTTGGTAACTGATATTCCTTCTTGGAATACTTCACCCATCCACATACAGATTTACTTCCACATTATTCTTCAGGGCCCAAAATAAATTTAGAACTTCATTTTATCAAGAAATACTCAGAGCCATTATATGTAGTAGTTTTTGCAGCAAGGATCACTGCCAAGATGCCAGTAAGCGTACCCATAATTGTACTAAATCAAATCCTGTAACTTGGAAACCTTTGTCCAACGAATGTTCAAACTAGGCATGTTGAATGTAATAAAAAAACTGTGACTAAAAAATGACTTCAGTTTTTATAAATATACTTAGCTGTACTTCTTTTGGTGTTTCTGCAGTATTTGGACAAGGGACATAACTTTCTTTTATTTGCCTCCTGTAGTGAGTTGCATTGATGATTTATGGTGATACTGAGAATATATTGTTTGAACACATTTGATAGCTAACTCCACTGCCTGCCTTCCTGTCTCGTGGTGTAGTGGAAGAACGATGGGTTTCAGCATGGGGAAGGTTGAAATCAAATCCTTTACAGCCGTACGTCTTGTTGGATAACTATTGGAATCACAGCTTGATCTACCCAAAAGGAATGTTGTGAGACTGCTATGGAAGGCTGAACTTGACACTATGCAGCAGATCTTACTCTGGAAACCAAAGTAGCCAAATAATTAAAAAGCAGTAGAGCGTGGGTGACATTTGGAAGGGAGGAACAGTACTTAAAACCTTTGCCTGTATGTGTGTATTTGTTTTGTGGCTATCTCCAGAACTATTTCTCATCCCTATCCTAACCTTCGCTGGCACAGGCAGGCCAACTGGCCTGTGCTATATCCAGCGCAGTTTAGGAGGTGAAAGGAGCACAACTTGGAGTGAGGGGACTTATGTACCCCGAGTAATGGCTCAGCCACCTCAGTGGGGCTTGTCAGATCATGAAATTACCGGTGCAGATCCGAGCAGCCCAGTGTAATGCTGGGCTGCTTAGGAGGGGAGTTAGGATCTGGCCTAAGTAATGGAGGACTGGTCGCACCCCTGCCTGCACATGACATGAAGAACAAGAGGGGCTTTGGTGGGACGGTGGTGAGGTTGTGCTAAGGATCAAGCTTACCAGTCTGTTTGTGAGTCATACTGCATTGCAGGTCTTGTGGTGTGAACATGACAAGACCATAATGACAAGACCTCTTGTTGCAAAACAGGTTGTAAAAAGGTAGAAAGGGCCCTGAAGCAAGCCCAGGGGGTAGGCAATGGCTGTAGTGGGCTATAGGAATGGAAGCAGGGCATAAGAGCCAGAGGTGCTTTCCAGCTCATGCCGGCGCAGAAGTTTTTGTTTGTGCTTGGGGGGAGGAAAAGGGAGCAGAGTTTACTGACGTAGGATGCTGGCTTGACACAGTGGTCCTTGGATAGGGATGGCTTAACACAACACCAGTGGGTTGAATGAATGAATGCAAGCAGTTGCAGCAAGGCAGAGAGATGAGTGAGGAATGAAAGACATGAGGGTTTAGTGACCCAGCTTTTTACACTGTTTTCTTCCATCATGTGTTATGGGTTCTTTTGTGGGGTGAGCTCATTGTGGACTGTTCTTTTGTGACTGGATGATTTATCTCTGGTCTTAAATGGGCCCTTCTGTTGCTTTTGTACCTTGCAGAGGATGTGGTAGCTATCTCGGGAGACCTGTTCCTTCATTAGCATGGCTCCTTGACTGAATTGGCTGTGAACTTGGAGAGAACAGCTCGGGTTGAGGATCCTTCCCTTGTTGCGGCAACTGCTTTAAGTTAGGAAGTTCCTAGGAAGTGGCTTTTGTTCAGTGAATTAGATGTGCTGTGCAAGCAAAGTGCGGGCATTCATGGTGTTTGGAATAGGAGTGGGGTGGGGGAGTTCATTGCTCTGACAATCAAAAGTGTGGCTTTCCTCGTGGCCTGTGGGATTGGAGATCTTTTGCCATCAGTCCGGTTTCAGTCATATTACTGGCCTGTTGTGCTCTTGTAGCAGGCATCCAGCACCGTGTGTGTGTTTGTGCATGCTTCCTGAGCTCAAAATAAATTTTTTTTACAAAGCCTTTGTAGGAAACACTGACTAGACTGAAATGTGTTTAGTAATCTGCATTGTGGATTTTCAGGTGTTCTTTTTTGTGGAGTGGGGTGTCTGTGAGTGAAGGAGCGGCAGTTGTAAATGTATCTCCTTTATGAAGAAGGAACAATGATGGTTTTTCTGAACTCATGAAGACTTCTTTTTCTGGAAAAGTCTGATCAAATGTAAAGACCACCTTCTGGTAAAACTGTGGTAGTCAATGACTCTATGTATTTTATTTACTGTCCATAGCACCAAAATGTTACTGTTTCTCCACAGAATCTCGCTGTGATAAAGACATGGATGTGCTTAGTGGCTATGCCATGTGCCTTCCAAACCTTACCCGGTTACATTTTGTTGAACATCGACCAATACTTTGTGTGGAAATTAAGGTAAGTTGCATGCCAGAAAGGTTTTTGAAAACATTATCCAAACATTATTCATTTCTGCCCAACGTCGTAATGTATACCTCTGGGCCGGTTAGAAATGGGTTAAGTGTGATCCTTGAAACAGCTGCATTACTGTTGAACCTGCTCTGCTTCTTTGATCTGATTTGCTGATTAAATTGTCAAATGGGAAATTGGATCTCTTAAAAATATTGGATCCAATTTTAAAAGGCACGTTAATGTATCTATTGGGTGGATGAGCTGGAAGGGTCAATTTTAAAAAAATCATTGTGTATTCATTACATTGATTTTGAATTTGCTTTTATTTGTGGTACTTTGTGTGTTGTATTGGCTGCTTGGGGATTTCTGGATTGAAAAGCAGAATTTAAATTATATAAATAATCCAACACGAGAACAGAAATGGAACTTGTGTGTTACAGGGAACAAGAATAAAATGCAAATGTCTGCTCATCTCAATGTTTTAGTAGGTCATATTAGACATTTTTCTGTGCTTCCTTCTAAATACAAAAATATTTATTCAGTGTTTGTTTCTGCAGCCCAAATGTGGGTTCCTCCCTTTCTCCAACCATGTTTCGCAGGAGATAAAACGCATAGTGTGTCGTTACTGCATGCACCAACATTTAAAGGTAATGCTGTGTCCACTGGGTCCTTTTTCTTTTTGTTAGCTGGATATCTGTGATAAAATTAGAATTGCAGTCTACCAATCAGTTGCTTAAGAACTATTGATTTAGCTTCCCGCTTGCTTTAGTGAAAGATCCTTCAAGGAGCTTGACATTTGCAGGTGAACTGTTTTTTTTGGTTCCCAGTATGCCTTATTTGAGAAATTTTTTCCTATGATTTTGTTAGCCCTTAAATGCCACACTTGCAAAAATGAAAAAAATGAAAAACTCCTGGAAATGTACGTGCCTGAGTCAGACGCTAAATAATGGTGTAGTACTACATGAGTGAGTCTAAGGGATCTGTGTATACTTCTCCCTCTCTCTCATGTGCAAGAAAGGAGAGCAAAAGAACAAATCACATTTCTGCCTGGCATACAAACTTTCAAAGTGTGATTTTGTAATAACTAGAGTTGGAACAAGCTGTATTTTAGAGTTACTTCTGAACTTGGCCACGTGCTCGTGTAAAAAGAAATACTGTAGTTTTCTTCTCGCCTATATATTTCTCCAGTCTGAAGTATTTGCGACTAATTGAGGAGACACATGCTGTCTACAAACCCATGCACAATTTTGGTAGATCTTTACGCAACAGAGGCAGCCCATTCCTTTTTAGATATGTGGTGGTCTCTGCACTTAAATGCTGATGTTTAAAAAAACACTCACCTGTCAATTGCAGTGGAACAGAAGGAGAAATACTAAGGAAACAAAGGAGAAGCCAATGGCATTGAAATAGCATGGCTGGATTTATACCATATGCACCTATAATGGCTGGCATCAGTGGTAGGCAACTGGCCAGGCTGGCCCCTGAGCCCTTGGCACTAGTGGTAGGGCCTAATGTACCATCGTGGGGCAGGTGGGGAGCACTCTGGAAGTCCAGTGCAGGGCTTTACTGCAAGGTGTCAGCTGCCTTATAGATTCTGGAAATGGTAAGAGTTGGTCATAGACATGTTCTGCAAATAAGTGAATAAAGATGTTCACCTGAGATGTTCACCTGACAGTATACGTTTTCTGCTTTAACAGGTAGCAAAAGGAAAATGGAAACGATTAAGTAAATATTGTCCGCTAGATCTCTTCTCAGGGTAAGACTACCTTTTCCTCTGAACTACCTTCTAATCTACTCCTCCTCCAAATTGGACTGTGTTGGGATGCAAGGCTTCTACTCCCATTTTATCCTACAAATCTGTGGGACTTCCAAGAAAAGACTGCTCTAAAGTCACCCTGGATGAATGAAGATGTGAACCCAGATCTCCCCAATCCAAACCTTCCACTCAGTGACACTGTGACTTTTTTGGGAGTGCTTATATATATTTATTGTTTTCAGCGTTAAATTTGTTCTGTTTTACTCCTACTTTCATAACCCTTCATATTTACTTCTTCCATTTGAAGATCTCTGTAGCGCTAGAAGTGTGATTGGTGCTATGTAAAAGCCAAGGACTCTAAAATACCTGGAATCTTCTGTATGCTAGTCAAACTATAGTTGGACAATAGGTTCTGACAAGGATAGGGAAAGGGGCACATAATGAGGCTCAGAAAATGCTTTGTTTGTACAGGTCATGTGTCCCTTCAGAAGGCTTGAAGGGACACAGAAGAGAAGACTCTTTAGAGGTGCAAGAGACTGATCCACTTGGTAGAGACTTGGTAGTAGGCGTGGAGGGGCTAGGGCTAGTAAAAATAGAAACTTAGGTCTAAGTAGGGAGCTTAGATCTGAAGTAGCAAGAATATGTGAACATTTGTTTCTCCAGTTGAAATGTTCTCTTTCCCTCTTAGAAATAAACAGCGAATGCACTTTGCCTTGAGAAGCCTATTGCAAGAGTCACAGAATAACTTAAAAATATTTAAGGTAAGACTTTGTGGGAAATTGCAGGCTAATTTAGTTTTCCTCCCTGTGTCTGATGCTCCTTTCTCCCCTTCTGCTGGTGTGTTGAACTGGGCAGCAGCTCTTGGCTTCTGGGTGACCAGTTGCTGATCCTCCAGGTTTTTGGTGTGTATATTTTTATACATATTGGCTGCATTTTATTGCTGCTAGAAATGGGTCTGTTTCATTCTTTGAATGTGTCCTTGGTGTGAAATTACAAGGATAGTAGAGCGGCAAATCTGAAAAAAATTATATACAAGAAAAATAATGCAATGGAAGAAATGTAAACTTGTATAGAAGTGTCCAAAATTTAATAATGCTCTTCAAATCTTTGTAAATACATGTGGTTCCATTTTTTAAGTGAATTCCACAGATAACCTTCTTTTAATCCTGTATTAGTCAAAATAACATTTGGATAAGTCAACAGGATCTGGCAGTCGCCCGTCTCTCCTTCAAAACAGGTGTGTGATGTACATAAGAAATGGTTTTCCCATTCGATTTCTAGGATCGAATCGTGTTAATACCAAAGTAGTACTGATGTAGTGGATGAATGAACCCTAGCTCATGGCTGATAGACTTTGGCTTAAAAAATGAACATCCTGCACCAACGATAACTAGATTTCCGATCCTGTAAGAATCAGGCAATTTAAGGAATTGTATAATTTAATGGCCCTGTTCTATTTTGTATAATTTATGATCTAGTCCTCTTTGGAAGACACTGATGTTGCATGGATGCTGGCATGACACTGATCATATTCTAAACCCACCCTGGCAACTCCACACTGACAGTGCACCGACTGACAGTGACACAACCCCCCCTGCCGCCACTAGGAATGAATAACACAGGCACAACCATTGACCATCCACAGAACATGACACAAGAATGCTAACAGAACCCCCTCCTCTTACAGGATTTACAGTAGCATCAGTAGCAAAGGGAGACAAAAGCAGAGAACAGCTAGGAACCCTTGAACCCAGAGTTCAAGGCTCCTTGTCCCACACCACATGCAGAGAATATGTTTTAACAGAGCAGATGAAGGGTAGAAGGATAATGCCCTTGGAAGAGAGCAGCTGTGCACAAATCTCTTTGTGCACGAACAAATGCACAAATCTCTTTGTGGCAAGGGTCTGAGACCCTGAGGGTCTATCTGCCAACTAGAAGGAGCCATTTTGCTAAGGAAGGGACTGGGACAAGTCACAAGGGGAACCTTGACAACATTTGGGCAAAGCAGAATGCTGGTGACTCACTGTGCAAAGGCATAGGCTTGGAACCAGGCAGTTTCAAGCCAGCCAAGGGACTTGCCATTGTCAGCAACGCACCCACATCAGCCACTCTCCAAAGCTGTTCACTAACCACCCGGTCACAGAAAGAGATGAGCAAAGAGCCTTCTCATCTGGCACTTAATACCTTTCAGCACCACAAACAGGCTGGGAAGCTGTAGCACATGGACATATCGGAGAGCACTGTGTGGGCCAGTCATTGGGCTGACATGATAGAGGCTGCCTATTGCAGTGGGCTGGTCATGTAGCCACATTCTCACATACCCCGTGTCCTTTGTTGCATTGCTGGCACCTGTTAGCATGGCAGTATAGTATCTCCCATCTCTTTGTTACTACCCACCATATACTATGGCAGCAGATCACTGAGCAGCAGCTGGGTTCACACTGGTCACTTCAGGAAGAAGTAGGCTTCTTCCTTTTTATCTGCATGGTGTCTTTGCCTGTGAGGAATCGGGGGAAGCACAGAGAGAGAGAAACAGGGACTTACCAGCACCAGTCACACCTGTTCTCTGGATTGAGATGTATATTTGGTGTTTGTGAGGGAGAGTGGTGCCCCCAGAGTTTTTAAGGGAAAAATTGGTGAGCAGGCAAAGGTTTTAAGTACCGTTTCTCCCTTCTAATTCGCACCCAACCCCTGCTGCTTTTCAACTGTTTGGCTACTTGGGTTTCTAGAGTTAGATCTGCTACTTGGCATCAAATTCAGCCTTCAGTGACGGTCTTGCAGCATTAATGTTGGGTGGATCAAGCTGCGATTTCCATAATCATCTAGCACAGCGGCTTTTGCCACGAGGCTGCTACAGGACCAGAGCAGACAGGCAGCAGCCCTGCACGCGGGGACGCGGCTGCTTTGAGCCTCATGCACAGCAGAAGAAAAAGGAGCAGGCAGCCAGCGAAGGGGCTGGTCATGGCTGCTTTGCACCTCCTGCTGTCTCTTGCCCCTGCTCCTGGGCAAGACGAAGGCTGCAACCTGATCTCAGTTTGCCTGGGAGTGAGGCCCATTGACTATTATGGGGCTTACTTCTGAGTAGACATGCCTAGGATTGAGTATTACGTCCATGTTGCCTCCTCTGCATCCTGACTGGGCGACCAGGGAAGCTTGGAGGAGGTCCCGGCGGGCAGAGTGAGTGAGAATGAGGGAGCCAGGAGCAGGCAAGCAGGCATGAAGTGAGTGAGTCTGCTGAAACCAGCAGCCTAAGAGCTGGCTGGCTAAAAGGGTCATGGAAAGTCCCTTTTCCATGCCACAGTTTGCCTGCAACTCCCCAAAGCGACCCTCCCTGTGTTGCCTTCTGCCTTTTAGGGGAAGGGCATTGGGCCACAATTCTCTCCATACTTACCTGGGAGTAAGTCCCATTGACTAGAATGGGTTTCACTTCTGAGTAGACACGCCTGAGTAGGCTCTGAGGCTGCAATCCTATCCACACTTTCCTGGGAGTAAGCCCCATTAAGAACATAAGAACAACCCCATAGGCCCATCTGGTCCAGCTTCTTGTATCTCACAGTGGCCCACCAAATGCCCCAGGGAGCACACCAGATAACAGGAGACCTGCATCCTTGTGCCCTCCCTTGCATCTGGCGTTCTGACATAGCCCATTTCTAAAATCAGGAGGTTGCACATACACATCATGGCTTGTAACCCATAATGGATTTTTCCTCCAGAAACTGGTCCAATCCCCTTTTAAAGGTGTCCAGGCCAGATGCCATCACCACATCCTGTGGCAGGGAGTTCCACAGACAGACCACATGCTGAGTAAAGAAATATTTTCTTTTGTCTGTCCTAACCCTCCCAACACTCAATTTTAGTGGATGTCCCCTGGTTCTGGTGTTATGTGAGAGTGTAAAGAGCATCTCTCTATCCACTTTATCCTTCCCATGCATAATTTTGTATGTCTCAATCATGTCCCCCCTCAGGCGTCTCTTTTCTAGGCTGAGGAGGCCCAAACGCCATAGCCTTTCCTCATAAGGAAGGTGCCCCAGCCCATTTTAGTAATCATTTCAGTCGCTCTCTTTTGCACCTTTTCCATTTCCACTATGTCCCTTTTGAGATGTGGCAATCAGAACTGGATGCAATACTCCAAGTGTGGCCTTACCATCAATTTGTACAACGGCATTATAATATTAGCCGTTTTGTTCTCAATACCTTTTCTAATGATCCCAAGCTTAGAACTGGCCTTCTTCACTGCCGCCGCACATTGGGTCGACAGTTTCATCGAGCTGTCCACCACCACCCCAAGATCTCTCTCCTGATCTGTCACGGGCAGCTCAGAACCCATTAGCCTATATGTGAAGTTTTGATTTTTTGCCCCAATGTGCATGACTTTACACTTATTTACATTGAAACGCACCTGCCATTTTGTTGCCCATTCTGCCAGTTTGGAGAGATCCTTCTGGAGCTCCTCACAATCACTTCTGGTCTTCACCACTCGGAAAAGTTTGGTGTCGTCTGCAAACTTAGCCACCTCACTGCTCACCCCATCTCCAGGTCATTTATGAAGAGGTTGAAAAGCACCAGTCCCAGGACAGATCCTTGGGACACACCGCTTTTCACTTTTCTCCATTTGAAAATTGCCTATTGACACCCACTCTCTGTTTCCTGGTCTTCAACCAGTTCTCAATCCATGATCTGCCCTCTAATTCCCTGACTGGAGTTTTTTCTGTACCTTTGGTGAGGGACCGTGTTCAACACCTTCTGAAAGTCCAGGTATATAATGTCCGTGGGTTCTTCCGCATCCATATGCCTGTTGACCTTTTCAAAGAATTCTATAAGGTTTGTGAAGCAAGACTTACCCTTACAGAAGCCATGCTGATTTTCTCAGCAAGGCTTGTTCGTCTATGTGTTTTGAGGTTCTATCTTTGATGAGGCATTCCACCATCTTACCCCGGCTATAATGGGGCTTACTTCTGAGTAGACATGCCTAGGATTGGGCTTTTGGTCGCACTTTTTTTTTCTTAAATACAGGAGCAGGCAATTGGCACTTCTCCCCACCCCACTCCCTCCCACAGGCACATTGCCCCCCAAATCTCATAATTGCAGTCAGGACCTCTCTTACTGTCCCTCCCTACACTCGTACCCACCTTCCAAAGGTTCAGAATCACTTGCTTCAAGTTCTCTCCCCCCCACTCCAGCTGAATCCTGTAGTTGTTTCACTCCTGTCTCTTTATTGCCCCTCACTGCACAGCTCTCCACTATGTGCTCAATCTGACCTCTTTGCCAGCACTTTATCGCATAACACTTTGATAACTTTTCATCCTTTCCAGAATCACATATACTTTCCTCACCAAGCTTCTTGTGAGTTTCTTTGTCATGTAATAATATAATTGTATTAATTATATTAACAATTATAATGTAGTGATTTAATGAAAGTAAAAAACTGGTAGTGTGCCTTGACAATTGTAGTGCCTTGTTGGTGTGCCGTGAACTGAAAAGGTTGAAAATGGCTGATCTAGCAAGATGCACAGCTGTGCAAGATTTGATCCTCAGTTTTCCCCATGTTGTAACCCAGCATTCTTACACTGTAAGATGGGAAGGCAGGCAATGGAGCTACTCCATCAAATGTACTCATTCAATATATTCTGGGTGTTAGAGGCGTGACTTCTGTTTTCTTCCTGTTACAGAATGGTGAACTAATTTATGGCTGTAAAGATAATGAGGACTCTCTCTCTGACTTGAACGAACTTGCTCATCAGCTGAAACCTTTCTTCTTTCCTGCAAATGGCCTTGTCAGCGGGCCCCACTGTACACGGACGATTCTGAAAGAATTAATCCATGTCATAACAATGACTCTGTTGAGTAGCACAGATGCCTGCAAAGCGGGTGATATGAAAACCATTCCTTCCTCCCAAGGGAGGAGTTACTGTGAAGCCAGTGCTTTCAGCAAAGAGCTAGTAAGAAATGGTAAGCATTTTCTGGCTTTTCATTGGTGTGGTAGGAGAACTGGCTTGGGTGCATGCTTGCTGCTTCCATCTTTTTCTGCATTTGCCGTGCACAGGCATTCCAGTGCAGAAAACTAGTTTTTGGCATCCTGCAGCAAGCCCAACTGGAGTTCTTTGATTTCTCTTGGTGGCACTATAACAATAACTGTAGCTCTGAAAGGAACAATCTCCAAATGAAAATTGTGCCTATAAAACACTTTGTTTTAAAATTGGATTATCAAAAATACCTTTGCAAAGCAAACTTGGTGCACGTCACATTTTTCTGAAGAATATTTATCGATTGTCTTCCTGAATGGATGTTTCCTTTAAGGGAAAAAAATCAGATATTTTCCAAACTGACAAATTATATTTTTCCCTAAAACAGACTTCTGCAAATATTCAGCGTGTTAGGATATGGTATATTTGGATTAAAAATATTTCTGTATGTCCTCTGATATAAAGCACCTTGGATATAAACCAGTAAAAGGCCTGGTTATTCTGCCGCTTTGGAAACTTCCTTTCAAAATAGCTTGGAACCCAGTGCCTCAAGTGCTTTGAGGTGCTTGCTTGCCTGTACAACAAGGGAGCCAGTCTGGGTTCAGTTTAAAATGTAGAAATGGAACTTGTCTAGTTTCTGTCCCAGCAGGTTTCCTTTTCTGTTTGTCATCAGAGAGCTTTGCGCCTGTCTTGAAATTTTGCTTTCCTTTCAGGTAAAAATAAAATGGAGGCTTCGGGTTTGCCAAAAGGATGTCTTCTCTACAAAACACTTCAGGCTCAGATGCTGGACATGTTGGATATTGAGGGTGTTTACCCTTTGCACAACCGAGTAGAGCAATACTTGGAAGAGTTTCCCAATGAGAGGTAAGATCTCATGAGGTCTGGTTTTCGACCGCGTGTGTATATTGGGTACAGACTTAGTCTTAGTGAAGCTGGTGACCAACTTAGACCCTTGCTGCTGAAGTCCTCATCCTTAATCCCCCTCCCCACCCTGCTCCCAGCCTGTGCCATGGAAGAGTCCTAAGCAGCGGGCTTGGGATTTCACATTTCCTCTCTCACTATGGGAGGAGTGATCAACCAAACTGAGGAGATGCTGTGCTGGACCACCGCATTCCTCTGATCCTGTGTTTGAGAGGATGGTGATATCCTCCTGAGGATGAAGTATTGTATGAACATGCTTTGAATTGGTTTTAGGTCAGGTGAATGGTCTGTAGCATTATTACTTGTGTGTTGCTCCAGAACTGCAGAAGTCAGCTGTTGCTCACTGACCCAAATGCTTCTCCATCAGTATTTCTGACAGTTGATACAGTAGCCTATTTCATTAAATAACCTGCATCTCAAAGTCACTAGCCCTTGCTATGCAGAAAATAGGAAGTTGGCAGCTGTCAGTACAAAATTGTCTTTTTGTTTTCATATACTTCACTTTCCCTGAGAACATGCTTGCTACTCTGTATCAGAGTGGATATGATAGGATCTGTTGCATGCCATCACTGCCAGATCCATCTCTCCTGCAGCCTCCAGCCTCCTTTCTTCCCCCTTCCTGCTAATCCTGCCTTCCATGCTGTCATACCTGCTACAGTGGATGGCTAGCACAGTGACATGTACAAGAAAGCTCTGGCCTTCCTGTTGAGCACGTGCTGCCAAAGTGCACTTTACAGCTATTGTACTGCAGCTGGCAGAACAGTAGTTCCACCAGCAGACCAGCCCAGTAGGATTGGGCTGCCCACTCAGCCCTCTTTTCCATTTTCTTTTTTTGTGTGATTGTTCTGTTAAGTAAGAAACACTAATGCTGTCCTTTGTTCCTTGTATATTAGAGACCAGCACTTCCTTGGACACATATTCTATGTTTTATTTTGTTCCCAAGCCATTATTCTTTCCACTGAATGCTTTACCCTTTTTAGGAGCCAAAAGTTAAAGCAGGGGTTCCCAAAGTGTGCATCATGATGCCTTAAGGCAGTGGGTTCCAAACTGTGATCTAAGGCTCCCTGGGGAGCCATGGAATCCTCATGGAAAAACCCACTGCCCTATGCAGTGAATAGGATTGTAGCCCTAATGGGGAACTGCAGCCAATGGCCCAGTAGGTCAAGGGAGCTGCCAGTTGAATAAGTTTGGGGACCAAGTACTGTTGGCATCTTAACCAATGAACAACATTTGTAGGCCATTTCAGTGTAGTCATGCTAGGATTTTACACACAGAAGCCTTTGTACTGGTAAGGAGCTGGTTAGGGAAAGATTTAAATGTGCTAGAATTATGGCTCATTCCTGGAATGGAGAAGAAGTGGTAGGTTTCTGAAGAGTTGAGACGAATGAATTGGAGTGAAACAGGAGAGGTGCAAAGACAAAAATTGCTCAAAATGCCAAATCTGCATGCCCTGAGCTTGAGGAAGATGTGTCTTCCAGGTCTGGACTATGAAGAACGTTTCTGTCTAATAGTGATCAGAAGTTGCTAAACAAATACTGAGAAACTTCCAGTGGTCAACTTCAGTAATGCTAGAATGAAGTCTTTCCCCATTCCCAGGGGTATTTTGTGTTTATATTTAATAAATTCTCCTGATTTAAGTTTTTTAATAATGGATTGGATTATAAGGATCCCTGGTAGAAATTGCAGGGATTTCTGCATTTTTGTTTACCAACCCACATGTTGAGACCTGTGAATTAATTCAATTCAGTGAAGATTACATTTTTGCCCACTGTAAATGTACCTGTTACTCCATAGAACTGCTTATGCATGTGTGTGATCTGGCAGGAGAAGAAACTGATTACCTCATCACAGACTTCAGTATCAAGTGGACCAGCAATTGCTCCAGTCAGTGAGAAAAAACCTAGCTAGTCATTCTCTCTTGAAGATCACAGTTTTCTGAAGATTCAAGATTGATTTGTTCATTGCAAAGTGTTTTTCATAATTCCAATATGTGATAAGGATCAAATGTGTGCACCTGTTGGCTGGACAGAAATGGGTTAAATAAAAATGGGCATTTTATGTGTGTATTTATCTCTCATTTAAAAAATTAGCAGTATGGATTGTTTTCACTTGACAAATAAGGTTCTTGGTAATGGAAATGGCAAGCTGAAGCACAATTATGCCAAATATTGAAGGCTTAAATTTTGTTCTTAATTGGCTTATTTTATATTGGTGCTTTCTGCGATGAAAACTAAATCATGACCACTAGAGGGTGCAACAAACATACTTGTAA
The DNA here is from genome assembly GCF_035046505.1 of Tiliqua scincoides. Taxonomy (NCBI): domain Eukaryota; kingdom Metazoa; phylum Chordata; class Lepidosauria; order Squamata; family Scincidae; genus Tiliqua; species Tiliqua scincoides. Next base: position 210,836,392 of record NC_089822.1, read on the forward strand.
AAACTACATGTGTCTTGAGCAACTGTGTTTGGCAAGGAAACTGAAAACAGTTTGTGTAGTTATTTAATGTCCATGAGAATAGAATACAAGACAGTGTAATACTAAATAGTTTTGAGACTTTGGATTTTCTAGAACTGGATCTGTTCTCTAAAACCCGTTTTGTCTTTCTAGGAGTCTGTTGCAAATAGATGGCCCATACAATGAATCGTTCTATGAGAAGTTATTGGATCTGTCAGCTGAGGATGATGGAACAGTAGCATATGCATTGACAAAGGTACTGATTTTTAACAGGTTCAGTTTGGAAGGCATTCACAGGAATCCGAAAAGCTGGTCATTGTCCTCTTGCAGCACTACCAACTGCTAATGGCACCTCTTGAAAAAAGTGCTGTTGGATGAGCACTGAGCTCAGTTCTGCTCTGTATGTTTTTTTTTTTAAATGTGTCTGCTCAAGTGCTAGGAGCAGTGGATTGTTCTGCAACAGACTTTCGCTAGCCTGGTGTTGTGGGCTGTAGCACATGGGGCAGAGAAACAGAGCTGGTGTCCAAATATATTCAGTTGAATGCTGCTTCTGTGAAGTAAACATCCCTATGGATGTGTGGCCTACTTCTTTATTACATCACTGTGTCATCTGATAACAGCATTAGTAAAATGTTTACAATGTTTATAGGTCAAATGTCCATCTCTGCGCATAATTATGCACATAATTATGCACATAATTATGCAGAGGAATTGTTTGCATAATTCATGTTACACATGAGTACAATTGAGCAGTGGCCAGCAGCCACTTCTGATACCACATCAGCGAACAAATGTTGGAGCAGTTGTGAAAAATGACTGACCCTTGCAAGAGTATGTAATTGTGCACTCTGCAGAAATAGCTGCAGCTTCACATGTGTAAATTGGCCATGGGTTTGTTCCTTCTTGCCATTGTCAGTTAAGATTAATGTTCTGATTTTGTTCCAGGTGCAGCAGTATAGAGTTGCAATGACGGCAAAGGATTGTTCTATCATGATTGCCCTTTCACCCTGTCTACAGGATGAATGGTAAAAAAATCTGATGATGTAATATAGGTTTTCAGATGGAAAAGACAAACTGTTTTGCAATTTTCCCAAAAGGAAGAGTGGGTGGTCTCTGGCCTCCTCAGAATGATGAATGTACAACACTTAATACTACTTAGGTTCACAGTTTATTTTTTGGCAAGGAAATTGCAGCTCAAGAGGTCCTGTTCAAATAAAAGCAAGCAAAGGTGATGCTGCATATAGTGTTAGCTTTTTTTATGTACTGTCAATGGCATAGTGAGAAGTAGGATGTTATCCATATGTGCTCTTTTCTGACAGCTGTTGGCCAGGCTAGCCATATCCTTCTATGCTTGAGGAAAATTGAGATAAATTTTCTTGCTCTTCCTCTTTTGATAATCATCAGTTATTGACAAGCATCATGTTTGTCCTGCTCTTGGCAAGGTGGGAAAATTCTAAATCAGAACAGCTCTAGGCGCCTTAACATAGAACAGACCTGTACTGTTGCCTTAAAGATGTAAAATTAAGCAGTCACTTTGGTTAAGCGAATGACAATCTTCGGAATGAGCATCTCTGAACATCTCATGGGGCCAGAGCTGAAGTTGTCCAAGTTCATGCTACATGTATGCCTATCCAGATCTGTTTTCATTCACATTTAGGATATAAATTGTTTTTGCAGAAGGGAGTGACACTACCTTTCTGTATTCCTCCTTTGTGTTGTAGGTTACGGAATACAATTTGGGGAAAATGGTTGCTGGCAGCTTTTAAGATGAACAGATGGCTAAGCTCTCAAGTGGAGTTCATTGGTGGTATAACAATTTAGGGAGGCTTGGCATAACTGAAGGGGAAACGAGTAGGAAAAGGCTTGACATGATCAACTAAATCTCTTGTGCCACTTACTGGTCTAGAAATGCTGTATTTTACTTAAGACAGTTATTTGAAAAAAGGCAACATCAGCTGAAGTTTGGTCTCTGATTAGGTAATGGGTAGACGTTTCAATCATAGCAGCTGAACAGTAAAAGTACACCGATGTCAGGTTTTTTTGTGGGGGCAGGAAGCAAGAAATGCTATGTGCTTTACACAACTTTGATATTCTTATATTTTGACTTGCAGTTCGGAACAGAGGCCAATCGTTCGAACTTCTAAGTCAAGATTCACATCTTCAGTCTCTGTACTGGACCTAGACCTTAAGCCATATGAAAGCATTCACCATCAGTACAAACTGGATGGGAAGATAGTCAACTACTATTTGAAGACTACACAGGCCAAAGATGATGCCGTTATGTCAACCCTCCTTAAAGAAAATGAGGACTGCACCCTAGTTCTTCATAAAATGTAACTGGCGCAATTGTTGAATAAGGGAGGGGAAGGATTAAGTTATGTTCGTTTTTCATTGTTTCAGTTGCCTTTCAGAAACACAGAATACCACTCTGGCCACCTTTCAACATATAACCTTGAAGGAATGTATTCAATGTAACAGACCTGTGCCATACCTTACTAGTCAACTGGATCTGTTTTGAATCAAGTGACTACTATGAAGCATAGAAGATAATTTTTTGTACTTAATTCTTCAGGGCAGGGAGCGAGAGTTCCTGGGAGGTGTGCTGATGCAACTCTGTGAAGAGCCAAATGTGAATTGCTGAGTAGCTCTTCCTCAAAATAAACAGCTAAAATGAACATTCACTTTAAAATTGCATTCTTGAGCTGTTAGACTAATGTAAACTGCAACCTAGGCAGTATCTTATTAGCAGAAATACTTTTCAGAGGCTTGTGAAAAAATTCAACTTCCATTTCTTGAAGTGGTAGTGTGGAGGCCAGTCTTGACAGTGATTTTGAATAATGCAAATAACCTTAAAACAAGGGAAATCTATTTAAGGACAGGGAGAAACACAGCTGTCGTCTAGCTACTTGGAGTAAAGTTGTCAAAACAAATAGCTTGCTTTACACAGTAAGTGCTGCTGTTAGAATCCTGCTGAATAAATAAAATGGCAAAGTAATTTGCAATACTAGCAAAATTATATTTTCTGCAATTCTTAATTCCATATAAAATAGTTATACTTGCGCCTCACTGCTGTGCAGATACCATCCAGTACAGCAAGCTAGTCTGAGACCTTTAATGTAGCGGAGACGGTGACCTTTTGAAGTTAAATACTGGCTTTGAATTTTCCTGAGTGGTAAAGTTTTTTGTTCTACCCACACTTTCCTTAGAACATACTTTCCTCTAGCCACTAAAAGCCTGCTACTCATCTTTCCAGGGCATGGGAAAATATTATCTTGGTAGTAATTGAGATATTCCAGTGAATGTATTGGGACTCTTGCCCATCAGTAAATAGGCATTTCTTATCTCCAGCAAGCAGCATTTTCTCTAGAAGTGCCTTTGCATGATTGGCTATATTTTATATATAAAAATAGGAACACAATAAAAACATGCCTCAGATTTTGAAGAGTGGAGGGCTCCTCTGCCTTCTGTACTGTACAATGGTAGTATGGTTTGAGTTGTGGTGATGTAGAACAGTTATAGTGATTGAGCTTCTGAAAAAATATCTCTGGAAATGCATGTCAGGATTTACAGAAGACGCTTTTACGGAGTGTCTATCTGGAGAGAAGGTGCAGTATACAAATATACCTTTTCAGAAGCGGGTGAGGGCCTCTTGGTAGGATCTGTGAAAAACCTCAGAATAAAGCTGCTTCAGCTAGATCAGGAACATTGCAAAATGAACACGTGTTTAAATTCAAACATTTAACATCATATTCTGATGTTTGTATCATCAGTGGTCTGATTTACTTGGCTGTTTTAAAGCATCTGTAAGAATCTACATTGATACTCTCGATGTAACAATTAAGCTGCTATGGTAATGTTAAATGTGACAGTAATTTTTCAAGATGAGGTCATTTTAACATTGTTCTCATGAATAATACAACGAAATATTTATTTTGTGAGTGTTTCTAGCCTCCTCCTCATTAATCCTTACAACTGGTCAGAGAGGCTGTAGACTCGAGTAAACCTGTCATGCCTAACTGTTGGTTATATCACTAACTGTGAAAGTGGCTGTGGTATCTGATATCTTCAGCTGATAAGACCGTAGGCTGAACTGTACAACATGTGATTTAGACTGTGTGTGTGTATATGTTTGCTTAAATAGCAGTGGGCCAAATGGAACTGCAGGGCAGAGGTATTTAGCCTGCTCCCCTTGTGCCATGGTCCTGATGAGAATGCCCCCCTCTTTGTGGTAAATAGCAGCTGGGGACATTTTTGTCAAAATCAGAGTAGGAGGGGAAAGGCCAAATACCTGTCTTGATTCTGACTTGAATTCCTCCAGAGAAGGACTGTTCAGACTTAACACATATGCATACATGGCGAAACTACACATTGAATGTAATGTGCATGTTGGCCCTGAAACACTTCTGCAAGACAGCTATTCTTGGAGTTGCCTTAGTAATAAGCAAAATACGGATGTGTAAATGTAGCACTGTGCAGCTGGCTTTGTGTTCCAGATAAAAATTCTAGCTAACAAGAATTTGGTCTTGGGAGTTAAGCAAGTTGAAATTCTATTTTTAAGGTGGACATAAGCTTGAGGACTGAGCAGCTGCCTTTGAAAACAAAGCTGACTTTATGCAATTGTTGCAGCACTTTGACAAGAGCACTGAGAATTCTGATGTTAACTACTTGTGTTTCAGAATTTCATAAAAATAAGCTGAACTTAGCAGAACTGAGCCTAGAAAGCAAAAACAGTAATAAATATCTGGGACAAGTTTTATGTGGGTCACAGTGCTTCGGAGTGGCTATTTTTCTAGAGGCAATTCTCCTGGGAATAATAAAAAAAAATCAACAATCCTGTATTTTGTTAAATGTAACTTTTGTTTTCCAATTTCACTGTATGTTAAAATCACAATTCTGTTTTATGGAAGAGGTATGAAACATTATTTTGCCTTCAATCACAGGTTGTGGGAAAGGAAGTAGTTGTGCTACTGTATTAACTTTTTAAAGAACACAAAACCTTAAACTTGATTTTATTGAACTTGAGCTTTTCAGTGTCACTGTCTTTAAAAAAAAAAAATCACTGTTACATATATAGCTGTGAACCGAAACTGCCACTTTTTATAGACTTGAATTTATCAGGCTGATGTTAAGAGGTTCCAGGAAATGCTATAGAAAGGAAAAACCACTTTGGTACATTGATTCAGCAAGTTAAAATTTTAAAATGAAATTCACTCTACTTGTATCTATTTTATTTGGCATTTTGTATTTAAATGGCTGTATTTATTTGTCATGACAATTTATATATGTGCCATAATTGTACAGATAGCATGTTTTATGGGTATGGTTTCTAAATGGAAAATAACTTAATGTTTCTATTCAATAAAAGTATAGATGCATAACTTTAACTTTCTTTGTAGTACTCATTTGCCCATGCAAAGTGACTTGATCAGGGTTTCAATGGAGTCTTGTATCCCAAGCACCTGCAACAAGCTTCTGAAGCAGTTTGGAGCATCTGATGCAAAATTCTTGGCTTCCAGATCTGTAAGATGGAAAGTTGAGAGTCAGACTCATTTCAAATATAACAGCTTGCATCAGTCCTGAAGAAGTTGCCTGTAAGGTCCAGTGGCAGTACAGGTCCAGCCTACTTATGCACGTATTTGACTCAACACAAATGGCCCCTGCAAATGAGAAGGAATGTGCTGATCCCTGGAGATGCACCCCTTTAAAATCAGTTGAAAAACTGAACAGTCCTTTAACAATAGCCTCCTTAATGAGAGAGAGGGGGGGCAGCTGGCTGACAATCCATCAATCCTTCTCTCTCCAGGGGCCCCTCCCTGCCCCCTGAGCACATTTGCATTGGTGAAGGGAGGGGCTGAGTGAAGCGGTTGGAGGAGGACTGATTGATGGATTGTCTTCTTAATTACTCTTAAAGGTCAGCAAGGCTGTTTTTAAATCACCTGAGCAAAGAAACTTTGTTTTTTAAATTGATTTGCTATAGTGCATTTTTTTTTTGCCATCCACCTTGAGTGCTTGGAAGGGAACCCATGCAAATAAATAGCCTAAGCCTGTATTTAGAACTTCTAGTTGTGTGAAAAGAAAAGGTAAAATAAGTTAGTAATATATAAAACTGCATGCTCTTTCTACTTCTGTCATTTCTTTAAAAAAGTTTATTTGCCACAATCTATCTTTATGATAATATAAATTACCACTTAAGTATATCTCTATCCTAAGTTTGCAGTTGAAGGGGAGAGATCTGTAGTTTCCATAGAGGTGACTGTGTGTGCTGTTTAAAAACCACTAAATAGGGGTTACTTAACCTGTTGAAAATTGATTATGCTACTGTGTATACCAGCATTTCTCTGGAATGCTCGGATGAAATATCATCTAATAAAGTAGGATTATTACTTTATTAAATGATTTTTTCAGCAGAGCATTCCAGAGAAATGCTGGTATACACAGTAGCATAATCAATATTCAACAGGTTAAGTGGGAACAGTTTAAGTGGGAATACAGGACTCCATCTTATCAACACCTTTCCTTTACCAAGACACCCATATGTCACAAAAAATTTTTTTTGTGTGTGAGAAGAGTGTCTCAAGCATGGCCCTAGCATGGTATGAAGGCATGATACTATAGTTAGCTCGAGCTAAGTAGGTCTGTTTAGTGCCTGGGTGATCACTTGGGAACGCCATGTAAGTTGCCTTGTGTTCCATGATGGAAGGAAGATGGGATTCAGATGAGATTCCTTGCAGTGAAGTGATTGGCCAACTTAGTTATGCCTATCCTTTGACCTAAAAACTGATAAAATAGTGATTTTATGCTAACATGACATACTTGTCACTTAAAATGAGGAACCACCTGTTTATATATACCTGCCATTGGTATCTTGCTCAGGAGATCCAAGATTGGCATAACTTTTCCTTCTTTGTCAACGCATATCTTCCAAACAATCATTAGCTCAAATCTATAAAAGGCAATGAACATTCAAGGTCAGAGGTAAAGCAGCACCCTGCATGAGGTAAGCAGGCCAGAATGTAAAGTGATTTAATTTGTATTAAAATGTGTATGTTTGCTGCTTTTCAACTAAAAGGCCCCAAAGGGGGCTGATGGCAATATAGCAAAACAAAAAAGTAGACTAAAGTAGCAACAAAAGAATTATATGTAAGATATGAGCATCAATAACCATCAATGTAAGGGAGCAGTTATTCAATATTAGAACCCCACAGAAATGAGAAGGTATTTGGCCTGTTTATCATTTTTTAAAAGTAGTAGGCAGGCAGGCCTCCTAAGGGAGGGAGTTCCAAAGCCTGGGTAGCATAACTGAAAAGGCCTTCCCCAGGTGTACACCAACTTCACCTTAGACAGTGGTAGGACAGTATCTCTATTAACATTGTTTCAGCAGACAAGTGTAAGGGACAATAAATTGCGTTAGAATAGTTTGTGCTCCTGAAGAGTTACAGTCTAGTTTCTCTCTAGTTCATGACAATTGTAGTATAATTTGTCAAGATATGAATTCACAGACATGACCAGAACAGGACATAAAGTGCACTAAAGGTCATTCCAACAGTGTCTAATCAAGCTGAAAGTGCAAAGTCATGCTGAGTCATCAAAAGCTGATGCAATACAATGCACTACAATGATATAATGTTAAACTCGATTGGCTAACTAAAATAAAGGTAAAGGTGGAGGAGCAGGATGTGTTTTTTTTCTTCACTGCTCTTTACCATTTGAACTGAACTGCATTGCTGAGAGACTGCTGTAGACTTTTTTGCTGCTGTACATATTAGTAAACAGATTTGGTGGTGGAAGCTACTGTGTCTGTGTTTTTCCTTCACTGCAAGGACCAATGACCTGGAGTGCTGGAATTTCTTCCTTATCTGCACACTCTGACATAATTCCCCCTATGGTGTGTTACTAGAGACTTGTTTGTATCAATAAGTGTCAAAATTGCCTTACCCAGGAAGTTTAGTGTTCCTTAAGATCATGTAATCTCCAGATAGTCCTTCAGGAAGTACCACAACGTCAGGATACTTTCTCTGTTAGGAGTAAGAGCAATACAGTACATGATTTGTAAAGGAAGAATTAAGATTCTGCAAAACTATGCTTGTCATGACAAAAGACCTATAAAGCAGTGTCCATGGTTGTCTTGCCCTGGAGGAACAGAAATTGGATGCCATTCACAGCAATTTGGGCATCACAGAATGAACTCTTTAGCTCTTGGGATTAGTGACCTAATGTATATAATAATCACCTGCCACCTGACTGTAGTTTTATAGAGGCTTAAAGGACACATTTTAGGGCAAACCTGTAGGCCAAGTACTGCACTGAGAAAATTCAAAACACCTAATTTTTTCACCTGCTGTTAGGTGAATGTAAGGACTGCTGTAGCTCAGGGAACAGGAATGAAAGAAGGCCTGTGTTGGTAGCACTGCAGTACTTCTCTGCCTAGATTTAAAGGTGCATGGAAGACTAGCTGGATGGTAGGGCTCATTTTCACATAACCTCAATCCTGATTGTGAATATGGCACGGAATCGGAGAATGTTTATTTTCCATGCTGTTTTCCCATCTAAAATGCTTCTGGAAAGATGTTATGGGGCCCTAATGGTGCTATTTCCAGCAGTCTGTAGGGGAAAAATGAGGGGGCAACAGACTAAGTGGCTAAGTGAGAAATGAAGCTATAGTGACTTGTGAAAATGGGAGGGGACCGAAGTGGGGATGTCAATCCATGCTGCATAGAGAGCAGAAGCAGACCTGTAAGCAGGGAGAGTGTTGTAGTGGGTTAACATAGAGAGGATTCTGTAGTAGTAAAGAGCGAGTATTAGGGGGTGCAAACATAGAATGGGTTTTAAAAAGTTAACTGTTGGCAAAAATATTTACTGTGGTGCAGCAGCCTCCTTCAGTTAGCAAAAATAACTTTCAGAGTTGCTTTAAGAGGCAATTCTACCTCTAGCTTTCAAGGAAATAGCTGTGCCCCATAGCAGAACAGACATGAGTACAGCTGTTCCACTTCTGTGGAAAAGCTACAGCATGATAAAGTACTTAAACTCTGTTCAGATCAAAGGCAAGTGAGGTACTGTGAGAAAAGGTGAGAACGTTTCTATGACATGCTCAAGAGACCAATGATTTTGTAAGATGTATCTACATCTGACATTTAGAAATGGCTACCATGCTCTTAGTATTGTGGTTTGAGATTTTAAAAAATGCTGTTAGGTAATGTAGAATTCTGGGTCAATAATATGGAGTTTTGTTGCTGGATACTGAATGAACAAGAAAAACAAAAAATCTTGGCCTACACCTAATGGAAGAAGAGCTTTCTTCTTGCATTAAAAGCAGATACAGGGGGGTTTGAATGGTGTCTTACTGTGAGAAAAGTAAGAAGAATGTATCAGGCAAAACAAAAATTTTACTAGCTTGCCCTTGGGAAAGTCAATTCATTCCAGTGTGCATCTAGCTTCCTGACTTGTCTGCTCAGTAGTATCCTTTGTAGAACCTAAAAACAGCTTCTTGCATGCTCCTGAGTTTAAAAGATGATTTGGTTGTTTGATGCAAGAGGTACTTAAATGAGAAACAGCTGCTGATATGCAGGCTTTAAGTACTATTTACATATCTTTTATGCTAGAATCCCCTCCAAATAAAGAAGTAATTGAGAAGCATTTGGGCTGTTCTATAAAGCCAGTAACTGAAGTATTTTTCTCAAAGGGTCCAACTGTATGCCTGGATATTAATTTACAGTTGTAAAAATATAAAAGTAATTCTCAAACTGTCATGAACTGGATGTGATGCCACAAAGCATTTTAGGGAGCTTCCCAGAAGCTACAAGGCATTCTGGGGCATGACATAGCTGCTGTGGCTGACAAAGTGGGTCAGGGTGGTAAAAAAATTGAGAAGTAATGAATTAAGTCCAATGGTCAGCAACTGAGCAGACCAAGGAAGCAATGGGCAAATGCTGACCAGTGATGAAGTTTCTTAGGAAAATCTTAAGTTTGGTTTTCTGGGGCAAGGGAATGTTGCCATGTTGCCAGTTATTTGCTAATAATTGTGGAGCCCTCTGTGCCCCATAACTGGCCCTCTTTTGGGGATCCCCTCTCATGGAATCTCCTGTGAGTGCAAAACAGTCCCTTCCTTCCCCACCTGCATTCTCAGCATAAGCCTTGTGCCAGCACAGAATGAACGATAGTGAAAAGGCAGCACATGATACAGAAGGGCTAGCCTGTTGCCTTCATTGCTGGTTCAGGGAAGGGTCAGATGCTAGGAGCCAGAAATAGTTACAAATTCAATATAATGATACCAGATACTTTGGATGTGTTTTGCAACTTCAAGTTGCTTAATATCCATCCAAAACTACCAAAATAAAAAAAAAAATTAACATTCAGGTAGGAGTGTACATTTGTGACAAATGTAGCATTAGCAGTCTTGAATTTTTTTTTTTTTTCATTATTAGGTTCTCCTGCCATGAACGGAACTTCTTTTATATCCAAGGTGAAAAACTGTCATTCATCTCCAAATATTTTTATACCTTCAGGAAATCTCTAGTCCACACCAAAGGGAATAAAAGCAGATTTCCAATGACATTAAAACATGCTTCAATTGCCTATTCAGACAAATAAAACCAGGTGCAAGAAGCAGATCTTACAATTATGTACTCATGAAGTTTTCTCATGTAGTCACTAACAAATTGCTCCTTTATTCTAAACAATACTTGAATTTTCGTAGTACTGCAAGAATGAAAAGGGCTTGTATGCTTTTAAGATTTGCAGAGAAGGGAGAAATCCATCAGGTGCTGTTTTCCTCATCACTGCTGCCTGATGACATTTTCCTTCTGCACAGAAGGAAGAATTCTGTGTAGGGAAACTTCAGTCAGTGCAGTAGAGTTAGTGGAAAGACCACAATTGGCAAAAGCCCCCCTTTCATGCACAGGAGCACCTTCAGAGCCTGGACTTGCTTAGTAAGACTTGCTTCTAAATCCACTCTGCCTTCCCCCAGTTCCTTGCTCTCCTTTCAAAAGATCCCAAGCACTGCAGTGTAAACACAGAAGATGGAGCAGGTGTGGTTGAGAAAGGCAGGGTGTTGCTGTGACCCCTTTTCCTTCTCCCTTCTACAGAGAAGATCCATTACTAATGAGCAACAACTAGCAACCATGTTTGTCAATTTCAATTATTAAATAAAGGCCATTAAATATCTGGATGCTTGTCTAGAAAAATAGCCCATTTTAGTAGTCCCATGAGAAAGGGGAGAGATGTTCCGATGCTGTATATATTAGTTCCTTACTTGGGCTTAGGAAAGTGGCTGCACTGGAAATCAGTAGCAGAGTGGAGTGGGGAGACCTATTAGCAAGCCTGTCCCAAAGCCAAACACTGCACCTCCCCTAACTAACCTGCACTTATTAATATTGTGATGTGTGCTGACTGGGCGCCCTCCTTTTATTCAGTTTGTCAATGTCAATGAGTTACACAGTTGATCATTTATCTAGCAGAGGCCCAAGCACAGTGTTGGAAACTCTCCCCTTTTGGCAGGAGTGATCTGGAAAGAGAAGCAGTGGCAGGTGCTCCAGCCACCACTGTTTGTTCTGGACTGCTCTCTAGGCTGGAGAGTCATCCAGAAATGAAGGGGTGGCAGCTGCAGTGCCTGCTGGGTTGACAGCTGGCAGTAGCTTCAACTGCTCTCACACTAATAACTTCAGAGAGTGGGCAGTGGCTGAGGGTCCAAGTCCAGAAGGTGGCCTTCCAGCCAGGCTGACCCCTGAATCCCCAGTGGCAGACACACAGGTCATGTGCCAACATGGGGTGATTAGAGGGGCTCATGCAGAAATTTGTCCCAGGCAGTCCAGCACCAGCACTATGTTTCTCCTTTCCCTTATCAATCAGAGTCTGGAGAGCAGTTGAGAAGGGAAAGGCATGGTGACAATGGCTGTCAGCATAATTACCCTCCCTGATTGTTCTATGGACTCTGGAGAACAATCAGGAATGGTGGGGGTAGCTCAGCTCAAGGCTGGGTGGGCACTTTGGCATGTGAAGGAAGTGAGCAGGTACAGGCCTGCCTGTTCACCAGCTCCCCAGATCTGTTACCTGCTCTGCCTGCTTTGCCCCATCTCATGGGGTAGTGACCTCTGCGTTTGCCAGTGGGTTACAGTGTACGAAACTTTATGCTGAAACACCACTCTGTTATTACTATAACAGGTTAACATGACTACCATCCTGGAAGGTGGGCCACTGTGAGATACAGGAAGCTGGACTAGATGGGCCTTTGCCTGATCCAGTGGGCCTCTTCTGATAATAGGATAAGAAACGTTACCTGGTAAACCAAGTGTTTGTCTGTACTGTTTGCAAAATGGTGCTCAGCCCTTGAAAGGAAAATAGAGATATCCAGCTTACATTAACATCATGGTAAATTCTGTTGTCTTTCTTCATTGGTCATTTTACGGTTTGTAAGGCCAGCCTAGGAGTAATTTTGACTCAAAGTGAGTGGGTGGGTGTCTGTAAGTACAATTATCTGTACTTGTTCCCTGAGTACATGTAGCACAGCCAAAACAAGAGATACATGGGAATACAGTCAAGGGCTTTCTGGAAGATTCTGTCATGCACAAGCTTGCCATGCTTGAGAATTTGCACAGGTTTCCAGGAAGAGGCGCATGTACAGGTAAACAGAATCCTTTTCCTAATGCCTGACAATCACACTTGCATCTGTTGATTTGACTTTGGCTGAAGGAAAACTTTCCCTATAACTATTGCAATACCTCCCATAGTGCAGAGGATACATTCCTGCCAGACCAACCACTGTGTGAAGCAGCATTAGAAGAGCATCACAAAAGTCAGGCCAGGAAATAGGCACTGTTTGAGCCATGCAAACTGGAATACATTGTTCCCATTGACTGTAGCAGTTGTCAATCACACCTAGGATAGACATCACTGTAAAAAGCAAAAAAAGCCCTAAAAGACGAAGTGTTTAGGAGAAATATTACTGTAATTTATAAGCCAACTAAAGAGAAGAAAACAGAAGTGACATCATCAAGCAAATTAAAATTAACAATTATAAATAATTAAAGTAAAACAAATAATTAAATAAGGCAAAGAGGAATGCAAGGCCACCAGATGGTCCTTTTTTGATGAAAGTAAAGCTCAACAAATGCTCCAGAAGGCAGCCCCCCCCCCATTAAAAAGAACAAAACAGAGGCTTGAGCTGGTAAGGTGAATTTTTTAAAGATTTGTTTTTTATTTTTAAACCTAGTTTTACAAATCTTTAAAAAATTCATGTGCTACATGTACTCAGGGAACAAGTACAGATAATTGTACTTACAGACACCCACCCATTCACTTTGAGTCAAAATTACTCCTAGGCTGGCCTTACAAACCGTAAAATGACCAATGAAGAAAGACAACAGAATTTACCATGATGTTAATGCACGCGGGGCTGCAGTGGCATTGCAGATGGCTGCACTGAAAACCACCCTGCGGTTCAGGCGACCATGGAGCAGAGGTGGTCCACAGGCTCTAGCCTAGTGCTGGCCGGTGCTGAGCTAGCACCAGAGCTGAGGGCCACAGATGTGCCTTATGGAACGTATGCACTGGCTTATGCGCTGTTTAGTGTGTGCTGTTTAGGATTGGGCCCTCAGTTACGCAAAAAAAGTAGCAAACAAGGGCAAAGCAAACTGGATCCTTCTGCTAGGAGGCTGGTTTTAAAACATGCATGTCAGACACCTCAAAATATGCATCATCTTTGTTATTGGAAGAGCTGAGGAAATGGAAAGTATCTTTGGTTGGACCAAACATTTCACTTCATTTAAAAAATCATTATTTTTCCAAGATCTGGTTATATTGTAGCAAATGGAGAGTTTAAATGGATGTTTCTCAGATTTTAGAAACATTAAGTAATTGCAATGTCTGGGATTGCTTTCCAAGTCTCTCGCAAGTACTGAACAGTCAGCCACACTATGTGCCAAAACCAACATGATGGAAACAAGGATACATCCCCTCTAGTCTGTTCTTGCCACCTAAAATATTTTTTCCTTGCTCAGGTCTTTTCCTTTGCTACTTATATGATCTGTCAGTTACCTGTTTTGAAGCTCAATCATGGGACTATCACATGCCAGTTTTACAAGATAAACAGTCTTGGTATTTTTAAAATATTTTCTTAGGTTTCTCCAATTTATAGCATGCAGACCTTGCAATTTTCAGAATACAAAGAAGCAAGTGTACTTGAGTTACACTTGGCTTACAATGTATTACAATGGCTTCCAGACAGTAAATGCTGATGTAAATATCATCCCAGATTATCTCATAATTCTATTACTATTGTGATTAGTAGGATGAATGGTGTTAGTGATTTGTGAATACTTGGAATATGCCTTAAGAGCCAGCAGTAGTGTCATGGATCAGGCAGGTGGGCAGTGGCCAAGGGACCCATCAGCCTACCGGGCTGGGCCAACCCCTTAGCCCTCAATACCCAGTAGCAGTGGTATCACCCAGTGAGCCAAGAGCATGTGCCCAGTGCAGAGCTATGGCCCAAGGACCTCAACAACTTGCCAACGCTTGGAGCTTCCAAACAAAAAAGAACTGCTGCTTTTGGCTAAAAGCAGCAACTAGCAGTCCCTGGGCAACATTTAAGTTGCAATCCTATCCACACTTACTTGGGAGTAAGCTTCATGTACTGAATGAACGAGACTGGAGTGTGGCTGCCATACCCAGGAGTTGCTAGGAACCAAGGTGTTGCTGCAGCAGCTGGAGGAGCTGCTGGTGGGGGAGTGGAAGAAGCAAGAACTCTGCAGGTTGAACAAGGAAGCTACCCTAGTGGTGAGGTCCTACAGTGCTTTCTGCAGGATTAGGGCTATTTGAGTAAAGAGGGGAACTAATTAGCTTCAAGTGGGCATAAGTTCTCTAGACCAAGTTTGGAAAGGGAATTTGGCAAAACAAATGCCCTGTACTAAAAGAGAGAGATGCCTATTGATAGTTCTGCCACACTGCAACGTTTTCTAATGAGAATGTTGCTGGGTGATTATTTACAATGCCACAGTCAGAGATTAGAATCAAAGCAAAGAAGTCTGAAACCTGACTGCATAAGCTGCGTACCACAACTCTCTCTCTTTAACGTGTCCTGACAAACAGAGCTACTGAATCAGCAGTGCAAAGAAGGAAAGAAATAGCACACAGAGAAGTTTGTGTTTTTGTTACTGGAAAAAGTGATTGACTTGACTTAAACCTCAAGGGCTTTTAAATTAAAATCATCTGAACAAAGAATGTAAATTTTAAAACATGAATGCTATAGCTTAAATGCGATTAACATAGTCAGCAATTTTGCACAAGGTTTGTTTAGCATACGGGCACATGGAAAATATTAGATGTAGACACTTCACCACTACCACCAAGATTTTACAGGCTACGAAAAGACACGTGAAATTACAGACACATTTTGTTTAATAAGAACGCAGAGGATGGATCTCTAGAAGCCAGTCTTTCAAGGTGGTGTTTCCACCCCTTGTAAACACCCTGCTGGTAAGAAGTTTGCTGTGTGCTGTTGTGGTAAGAACCAATAAGCACAGAAGCTCTGATTCGCAAACCTTATGGGGTCTACCCACAGCACATGCTGCTACAAATGAGACTGGATCCACTTAGAAGGATAAGGGTAGTTAAGCTTGCAACTAGGTGCCAGACCTGGTAACTGTAAAGGATTAAGCCAGTGGTTCTCAGACCAGAGTGTCATGACACCCCAGCCAGAGAGCCCTAGCCTCTGCATCCTTAAGGGACAGGAGGGAGGCAGTGACGCAACTGCCAGAATCGCATTGCAATCAAGGGGCACAGTTGCTTGCTACTGTTTCAGAGACTGGAGCAGGCTCCTGGGGGTGTAGGGGAGCCCTGTGCCGGCCTCTGCAAGGCCCCCTGAAGCATGTAGACACTAAAAATGATTGTGATCCACTTCCAATTTTTGGTTGCAAAACCGGAAGTGGGTCGTGATCATTATTGAGTGTCTACGCGCTTTGGGGGGCCCTGTGGAGGTTGGCATGGAGTTCCTGTGGACCCCTGGGAGCCTGCTCCAGCCTCTGGTAAGTGGAAGCAATCCCCTGCTCCCCTCGACAGCAACACAATTCTGGTGATTGTGTTGCTGCCTCCCTCCCTCCCCTGCAAGAACTTACAGCAGGGCTCAAACTCCTGGAGAGTTTGAGAACTGCTGGATTAAACTTCATTTAATTGAATGTTCCATGCCTAGTGCTCTCACACTTACTTAGTAGGGCCCTGCTGTTCATACAACTCTGTGTTCTGCTGAATGAATGGATTTTTAATGCACATGGGCTAGAGCCCAATGTACACCGGTGGGTGAGCACAGAACAGATAGGTATGGTGCCATATGTACTACAGTATAGTTCTGCTTTCAAAAAAGGAGAAAGAGGTTGAATCAGTATCAACATCGCTACTAGAAATATAAATGACAGCAATGGTAGGAATATAAGATGCACATCACCATATGGTGTGCGAGTGACAGCTCAAACTTGAGGTATAGTTAGGGGATACTGGTGCCAAGGCAATTAGAACATCCAGCCTTTCTCTAAGGCCCTTTGGGCAAACACAATTCACAGTAATTATACATTTTTCTGACTCCCCCCCCCCCATCCCTTGGTAACAATTAAGGATTCTTGTTTAGAAAGCTACATTTGCATTATTTAGGAACTAGTCAATTTAACTGGGCCCATAATGTGGCATATTTTGAAACAAAACATGCTCAGGACAGCTTACAGCCTTTTAACATTGTTGCGTATCTATTTTTACAGAAGAGGAAGGAAGGGAGTCTGGGGAAGAGAGGGGGATTGTGAACACCTGGCCTAATCCCATCCACTCTGTTCAGCAGGTAGTTGAGCCTCTGCTGGCCAGAGCCAAAATAACAGAACCCCTGCTAACTGGGTAAGAGGCACTTTTTTCAAGTGGGTGCTCCTTTTTTTTTAGCAGGGGGAGAGTAACTGGCCCTCCTCACCCCAGCAGTGTCTTTTTTAGTGGCTGCCAGCTGGTGCCCTTTTGCATCTTTTTAGATTGTGAGCCCTTTTGGGACAGGGAGCCATTAGTTATTTGATTTTTTCTCTGTAAACTGCTTTGTGAACTTTTTGCTGAAAAGCGGTATATAAATATTGTTAATAATAATAATAATAATAACAACAACAACAACAACAGAGTCCTACTAATGCTGTGGAGAGTAGTGCCTGACTTCCCTCCACTCCTCAGTATCTGGCATCAGTCCTCTGCTTGTTAAGAGGAGGGAATCAAAAAGCCAGCAGTTGAATGATTTGTTACTAACAGCAAAAACAGCATGTGCCCTCTTAACAGTGCTTTTGGTGGGAGGGAAGGAGTGGAGTGGCTGCATAATCCGGCCAGTAGCTGGCAGCAACACAATCCAGCTTGGTAGGCAGTGTTCCCTCTAAGCTGTGTCCCTCCTAGAATGGGAGCCCCATGCAGCTTCTCTCATAGCACTCTGGAGCTCGGGGCCGAAATCATTGCTGAGTGCTCTAGAGCAGCCCTTGCACAGTTGCTGTAACTTTTACAGGGAACACAGCCAGTATGAAGACCCAGCCTTTTCGGTATTGTAACATCTTCCAGGTGTGGGGTGTTTCCGCAGGCTGATCAATGGGCATCATCAATCCAGAGTCCCTCCCAGCTGAGTGACATCTGCAAAGGGCTTATTAGCAGTTCCTTTGTTGTTTGCTGAGAGTGAAGGAACAGAGTCCTAGAGCAGTAGCACAAAGGGATGACAGCCTTATTAATTGCAGCTATGAATAACTGAGAGCATAGAACAAATCCAGCCAGCCAGCCAGCAGCATTCAGCCCCAGGCAGCACAGGATTGGGCTGCCCATCAGCAGTTTGCTCACACTTGCATGTACAGGTCTTTGATGTTATTCCATACTTATCCTTTAATTTCACACACTAGCATATATACTGGACATAATGGCCCACCCTGAAAAAATAGTTGCCACCTCTGTCTTGTCACCCTTTTATACTATGTGAGATGGGATGTGCAGGGTAGGGTTGGGTCAGTAGGGAGATTGTCTGGTAGGGGAGAGGTCCACCAGGAACAATGTGTTAGTTAGATGGTGGCATGGTGCTGCTACTATGAAAGTGATGGGCTGAGAAAGATATTGGGATGGGGGTTGGGTCAGTTGTTCCAGAAGGAGACAGGAAAATGAGATTACTACTTTTTGCAAAAAAAACTATTCAGAAGTATGGCATCTTTTAGCCAAAGCCAGCTTGATGCTACTTGCACTTGTCACAGCAATAGAGAAAGCCACACTTTCTTCAGAAAGGCCCCCACAACATGTCTTGTTGTAGGATAGTTATTGTTGTATGATAGTGTCTACGCAACACAATTTCTGTGCTAAAAAAAAAGACTCACTATTGCAGAACTCGTATAGCAACTGGAGTAGAGATAAGGTGCAGAAATCCCAAGTTTCTTTCAGTGCTGCTTGTAGAGCATTTCAGTGTGTTGAAATTAGAGAAAATACTGCTTATCATATCATGAAACTCTATTAAAAGGCTTTTGTATGCACATTTTTAATCAAGGCTCAAATGCACTGGACTAAATTTTTCTTTTTTATGATAATCTAGGTTCCTTTTAGATAGAAGTGGTGAAAATATACCAGTTTTGTTTTAAGAGTATATTAAGCCAGGTACTGAAACTTAAGAGTGTGCGAGAAAGCATTATTCTATCAGTAATTTTTTGTAGTAATGCATTAATCACATTTTTAACAAACAAATGAGAGATTCAGAAGAGAGCTATAAAGAGGAAAAAGATTTAGGGCCCAATCCTATCCAGTTTTCCAGGGACAGTGCAACTGTGTCAGTGGGGCATGTGCTGCATCCTTTGATGGGGAGGCAGTCACAGAAACTTCCTCAAGGTAAGGGAACATCTGTTCCCTTATCTCCAAGCTGCACTACAGCTGCAATGGTGTTGGAAAGTTGGATAGGATTGGGTCCTTAGGCTGCAATCCAATACAGCACACACTTTCCTGGGAGTAAGTCCCATTGAACATAATGGGACTTACTTCTGAGTAGACAGTCACAGGATTGCACTGTAACTTTAACCAAGTTACTGTAACCCAATGTTCTAAATCCAAATTGCAAGGCTGCAATTCTGTCCTCTATAGTCATACTTACAGGCCTCTGGCCACTAGTTTCCAAGGAGGATAAACATGCGGCTGACATGCACACTTCAAATGGACATTTTTTCTTGAATTCTCAAGGCAGTTGTATAATGAAATCAGAAAGGCACCAAGAAGAGGAGGTGGGAACTGCCAGGGCTCCAGGTTACCAACCTCTGGAGACACCACTGCAGCATAGCACCTTCACATCTGCACAAACCAACTTGCTGCACTGGGCTTTGAGCTGGGCCACCTTCCTTCTCAGTGGGAACTTGGTGATTTTTACCAGAGTAGTCAATCCTCTCAAGGATCTGGCTCACTTTTAGTGGTGAACATCTGGTCAGCAAAAGTGCACTGAGCACATAGTCTGACACCTCATCATCAACCAAAAGCAACAACAGCATAGTAACATCTTTATATCTCCCCTTCTTTTTTGTTCTATTACAGCATTCCTCAGCATCTGCCTCTCGCCCGCTGTACCATTTTGCATGGCCCACCTCTGGGAAGTACAACTGGAAGTAACTGGAATGACTTTATCACCAGTTATTTCCATACTTAGAGGCCAGACATGATGCAACAAACCACGGTAAGAGAGAGGCTCAGGCTACAATCCTATCCACTTTTTCCTGGTAGTAAGTCCCATTGTCTATAATGGAACTTACTTCTGAGTAGACATGCATAGGATTGGGCTCCCAGGGTAGATGGGAAGGCTTTTTTGAGTGCAAGAAAAGCAGAACTGAGCCTCCTACCACTGTTTGTTGCATCGTATTGCTGGTCTCACTACCAGGCAGTGGAGGTCTGGGGGTGGGGGTGGTCCTGCCATGAGTACCACTGGGCACCACCTCAAGTACCACTGGTGGTATGAGTACTTCTGGTTGAGAAATGCTGCTCTATTGCTTTTACCACCCAGCCCCAAAAAGAATTCCAGTGAACTCTACAGCTTCCCCCTCCAACTTCCAACTCTGCAATCCAATGCACGTCTACTCAGAAGCCCAACAAGTTCAAGGGGAGTTGTTGACTTCCAGGGTTTGAGAGAGAATGGCAGCCTTGAAGGACAGTTTCACTAATGAGCAAAAAGGTACTATGAGGGGACTATTCTTCTAGGTTGCTTTCCAACAGGCAACAGCAGATACCCATCACTTTGGTCTACTCTAGTGGCGAGTCTCCCACAAGTTTGAGGGCTGCTACTGACCAGGGAGTGAAAAGCAGGGGCCTGCAGTGGGTGGGGAGGCAGGTGAGGCAGAACCTCCCCACCACAGTCCTTTGAAAGTGTTGCAGCTGTGTAGGTGCCCAGCATCCACAACCCAGCCTAAAATTGAAAATTAAGAGCACATGTAACAAGCCTTGCAGGTTTTGAGGTTTACCCTGATCACAAGTTCTTCCCAGTGCTTCTCCAGTTCTTTTTCATTAGGTGATAAGACCTAAACCCAATTTGTAAACTTGTTCAAAAAATCTTCAATTTCTAGTCAGCCTGGCATTTCACTTGCGTGGGGGGAGGGAGAATAACCTAAAGGAACTTTTCTTTGAGAGAAGGAACAATGCTAACTGTACCATCCTCAGCACACTGGGAATAGCAGCCCAATCCTATGCAAGCCTACACAGGAGCAAATCACGTTCTATAGTCAATTGGGCTTGCTTCCCAGGTGTGAGTAGGATTGCAGCCTAAGGGTTATCCAACTTTCCAGGGCCAATGCAGCCCTGAGGTAAGGGAACAAACATTTCCTTGTCACAAGGAGACCTCCAGGACTTGGTGCTGGAAAGTTACAGTTAAGAGGACTTCGGACATAATCCTATACAATTTTCCAGTGCCAGTGCAGCTGTACCAATAGGGCATGCACTGCATCCTGTGGTGGGGGGCAGGGAACATTTGTTCCCTGAAATTATAGAATAAAGAGTAGGCAATAATTACTGTTAAAATAGGGGTCAGGGTTGCATGGGAGAGGGGGTCAGGGCTGCATAAGAACATAAGAACAGCCCCACTGGATCAGGCCATAGGCCCATCTAGTCCAGCTTCCTGTATCTCACAGCAGCCCACCAAATGCCCCAGGGAGCACACAAGACAACAAGAGACCTCATCCAGGTGTCCTCCCTTGCATCTGGCATTCTGACATAGCCCATTTTTAAAATCAGGAGGTTGCACCATACGTGTCATGGCTTGTAACCTGTGATGGACTTTGGAAATTTGTCCAATCCCCTTTTAAAAGCATCTAGGCCAGGTGGCATCTAGGCCATCACCACATCCTGTGGCAAGGAGTTCCACAGACCAACCACATGCTGAGTAAAGACATATTTTCTTTTGTCTGTCCTAACCCTCCCAATACTCAATTTTAGTGGATGTCCCCTGGTTCTGGTGTTTTGTGCGAGTGTAAAGAGCATCTCTCTATCCATTATTCTTCCCATGCATAATTTTGTATGTCTCAATCATGTCCCCCCTGAGACACCTCTTTTCTAGGCTGAAGAAGCCCAAACGCCTAGCCTTTGCTCATAAGGAAGGTGCCCCAGCCCAGTAATTAGCTTAGTCCAGGGGTTGGAAACCCATCTGCTCTGGGCAGCAGCAGCAGCAGGAGGCACACAGCTGTGGAGCTGCACCTGCACTTCACAGGGGAAGGCAAGTTTTCCCTTGGCTCCTCTCACTGGGGACCTTGAGCCCATCCAAGCTGGAGAAGTGTGCTGGGGAGACATAAGCGATCTTCAGTCCTTTCCTGTGTGAGAGATGGGGGGGGGGGGTTTGATGTCTCTTAGGGGCAAAAAGTCTTCTGGGGAGAGCCACTGGTGGGGTGAGACACTGGGAGACTGACCCTCTTGCCTGGATCAAAGGTGGAGGGGGTGCTCCAAAAACTTCTGCAGTCTGGAGCTGGAAGGAGGAGGTGCCCCTTGGAGGTCCTGGGGCTGCGTTTCATTCTCCTCCAGACTGACAATGCAGTGCTAGGCATGTCTACTCAGAAGTAAGCCCCATTGTGTTCAATGGGGCTTACTCCCAGGAAAGTGTGGATAGGATCGCAGCCTCAGTGATGAAGATGAGAGGCTTCCTTCTTCACCTTCTGACTGACAGTGTCTACTCAGAGGTAAGTTCCACTGTATTCAATGGGGCTTACTCCCAGGAAAGTGTGGCAGAGTTTGCCACACTTTCCTGGGAGTAAGTCCCATTGAACACAATGGAACTTACCTCTATGTAGGCACTGAGCACAATCCTAACCAGGTCTACTCAGAAGTAACTCCTATTTTGTTCAATGGGGCTTACTCTCAGGAAAGTGTGGTTAGGATTGCAGCCACTGTCAATCAGAATGTGAAGAAGGAAGCATCTCATCTTCGTCACTGAGGCTGCAATCCTCAGGGCGCTGGACAGGCAGCTGAACTGCTCCTCGTCAGCATGCTGGCACTGAACTGAAGTCCTCGTCAGCGAGGCTGCATGCTGACTGCTCCTGTTGCCCTCGTTAGCGGGAGGGGACACATGGAGGCCGGGGGGGGGCTCACCCTTGGGGGCAGCTGGGGCTCTTTGAGCGGGAGCGGCTCCAGCGCCCCCCTCTTCCTCCCACGCCCCCTGATCCACCGGGAAAGCTGAGCCAGCTAGCTCAGCCGGGGAGGACACATGGCGGGTGGGGACACATGGCAGCGGGGGGGGCTCGCCCTCGGGGGGCAGCAGGGGCTCTTTGAGCTCCAGCGCCCTCCTCTTCCTCCCGCGCCCCCGACTCACCGGGAGTGCTGAGCCTAGCCGGGGAGGAGAGGCGCGTGGCGAGCAGCTGAACTGCTCCTCATCAGCGAGGCTGCACGCTGGCCGTTCGCGCCCTCTCCTGCATTCTCCACGCAGTCGCAGGAGGGTCATAGCTGCGTGTGGGCTCCCCAGCCAACAACCGGTTCTCCGAACCAAGAGGTGAACTAGGAAGCGGTACTATAGAACCGCCATGAACCGGCTCAATCCCATCACTGGGTTTAGGGCTCATTTTTGTCCCATGAGCAAATCGATGCATTTTTAGGTGCAAAGAAACCACAGTGAACTGACAAGCAATTATTTTATTCTTTGTTTTTGGCAGATTCAGTTTACTATGATTGATGCCAAAGTGATAAACAGGTTTATATCATAATATGGATATTGTTTGCATAGCAACAGGCAATTGGTGGGAGTTCCCCTCTCAGATGTATAGGTATTCTAAATCATTCAAAATCTGAAACAAAAATACTTCAAACTTACACTTCTATTTACTATCATAGTCTGGAATTGTGAAAGTTACTTTGAAAGAAATGCACCTAAAAAACCAAAACTTCAGACTTGGTTTGAGCAGCTTAACAAGGCTTATTTTGTTGTTGTTCTTCAACTGTACTAATTGTTGAATTACCTATTCCTCGTGCTTTAATATTGGAGAAAACTGCTATTAAGGCCAACCCAAAACATGTACTAACTTTGGACTAACTTTGGATGAATATTGTGTTAAAAATACTATCAAATTTTCTTTTAAAATAGCTCAAGAACCTTAAAATTGCTTGTTTTCCTCAAAACCTGGCACTGGGTATTAGATGCTGTGTTTATGCACTGGATTCCTTTCAAAGCACCCAACCTAATACTAACATTATTGTCACCTAAGAAACATGAAGGACTTTGGAACTGAACAGTTTCTCTGGAATGTGGTTCATTTTCTTTTTGGTTCAAAGGACATATCTATGATAAAGAGGAGTTTCATTTCATTTATTTTTTTCCCCAAGTCCATAGAAATGAATTCTACCAGTCTTTTTTTAAAAGTTCCCACTTTTCATCTCTTATCTGATATCATAGACATTTCACTTTGGATATCTCTTTGTTTCATATAGAACAGTAGTTCCCAACCTGGGGCACAGGTTCCCCCAGGGGTATTTGCAAGGACCTTTAGGGGTACTTGAAAAAGAATTGAATAATGGCAGAAAAAGGCAGGTCTGTATTAGAATGCCTTGTGGGGCTGGCATTAGAATCCCTTGTGGGGCACAATTTATGGAAATGGGTTGCCAAGGGGTGCGCAAGTCAAAAAATGTTGGGAACCACTGATACAGAGCAAAGTAATAAAACAACTAAACAATGTTTCTTCTGTTATGCACTTGTGACATTCAGTGCACAAAGGTATGACAGCCTTATTAATTGCAGCTATGAATAAATGAGAGTATAGAACAAATTAGAGATCTGACAGAAATGGGAAGGTGCTCTGGTGATTACACTGTTCTGAGCACACAGAGATCCCACTGTATTGATAGAAGGAGGCTCTGAATTGACTGAAACCCTGAATCCCATTGTTAGAATTTCATCATACATGTCTCATAGTAACTGTAGGATTTTGATTGGGCCTTGGCTGGAGCTCCTAGCTGGGACTTGTAAAAAGGTGTGTGTGTGTGTGTGGTCAAGGAAAATGGCAGCATTCAGTTTGGAATTTACAGGCCTACAGCCCTTCCTGTTTTGTTTTGTTTTTTAACTTCCCACACAGAACCCTGGAGGTTTGGAAGATGACTGGCTTGGTAAGTGTCCTACAAGCCCCTTAAGACGTCTCTTTTACATGATCATAGGGTTAGGTTGGTCCCTGCATGGCACTTAGCTGTCCATGTGTGTGGACTTAGCTGTGATCTTACTCTCTGGAACACAGTCTGGCCGTCTGCCTTGTGCTTTCCATCTGCTTTAAGCCAGTAGTTCTCAAACTTTTCAAGAGGTTTACTCCTGAGGTAAGTCTCTTTGCGGGGTGAAGACAGAGAAGCAATCCCCAGGATTGCATGGCTAGCTTTGGTGGAAGGGGGTGCTTTTACTTACTACAGGCTGCTGCAGGCTGAAGGAATTGTGGGGAGCCCCACACAGCCCTCCCTGAGGATTAGAATATTGAAGAGTTTGCAAAGCACTTCCAAGTTACATTCGCAAACAGGCTTTGTGAACTCTTCAACTTGCTAAGCCTTGAGGAGCCCTGGCGGTGGCGTGATCCTGGGTAGTGTCACTGCCATCCTCGCCCCACAAAGATTTATTGTGCTTCTCAAACGCTGGGAGGGTCTGAGAAACTCTGCTCTAGGTCTAGAGTTTCTCAACTAGTGGTACAGGTACCACCAGTGGTACTTGAGGTGATGTCTGGTGGTACTCATGGGATCCCTGGATGCCTGCCACTCGGCAGCGAGACAGGAAAACAACACAACAAACAGTAGTACGAGGCTTGGGGCCCAATCTTATCCAATTTTTCAACACCGGTGCAGCTGCAATGCAGCCCCAAGGTAAGGGAACACATGTTCCCATACCTTGAGGAGGCCTCTGTGACTGCTGCCCCACCACAAGTTGCACCATTGGCACAGCTGGATGGGAACTGGAAAATTGGATAGGATTGGACCCTTGGTGGGCAGAGCTCCAAAGTATGCTTTTCTGCACTTGAAAAAGGCCTCTTGTCCATCCTGAGCCTCTTAGGGGTGTTTCTCTTTCCCTCCCAACCTAGAAGTAACTGACAATGACATCATTGTCAGTTACTTGTGGCGGTACTTCCAATAGGTGGACTATGTGAAGTGGTACAATGGAGGACAAACGTTGAGAAACACTGCTCTAGGTACTTTCAAGTTGAGCTTGAAGATCTTACCTTATGATTGCACATCCACGTGTCACAAAATGCAGGTTTCTTATTTAGGTATTCATTAGTGAAACTAAAATCTGAACAATGTGCTAATGTGATGTCTAGTGTTAAATCAAAAATGCATTCAGAGTATTAACCTAGGTCAAAAGTGTTTCAGCAATGAGTCTGAAAAATCTTGGTATGATTTTTAAGTAGAAGTGAACACAAACCTTACATACCGTAGAGGCAGAATAACTGTCACTTTTGGAAGTGGCTATTCCTAAGCCACACAGACTTACCAAATTCTGGCCACAGATACTGCACTTAACTAACATCTCGTAAATCCAAATCTGAACCATTGACATTGATTGACATATTTGGAGTTGTGAAACAAATAACATACTTGGATATAACTATGTGTATTTGGGCTGTTTGTAGCAAATCTCATGATATGCTGCCATTGCAATGGTGCGAAAACTGCACTGCCATTATGGGCTTTGGAGCTGCCAGCAGCTCCACGTGCCTACCAGAACTGTGTGAGTGCTCTGCCAAGGCAGGTAAGGCGGCGGACAGGGCAATTTGTGAGAGAATTGAGACAAGTGCATGTCAAGCGTGGGCCAGGGTGGATTTCAGCAGTAGCACTGATATTCTATGCTCCCAACCCTAGCTCCACACACCCGCTTGGACCTATTCAGTTTTACACCAGGAAAAGAGTTGTCATGGAGCCATCCAAGTAGGCCAATGGGGGACCAGAGTGCGGTGGAGTAGGTCAGTATAGAAATTCTGTACTTGCTTCTCCAAGTCCCTAGCCAGCCCATAGTATGCAAGGGAGGGTGCTTCAGTGCTGCTGGATGCTCTGGGCTGGCACAGGCTCGAATTGGGCTGTTAGATTCTTGTTTGATCAACTCAATGAATCACTAAAGTTTTTCTGAAAATTCTATTATACATCTGTTTTTCCCATTCAGAAGAGATCTTTAATTAATTAATTTTTATTTTTAATTATTTCAATAATTTATATGCTGTTCTTCAGACGGGGGTTGCTCAGAGCAGCTCATGTACATTCAAAATAGCTAACAAAGAATTGCACAACTATATAAAATACAAAACAAGAGACGCAGACAACAACTGTCACATTTAATCATGCAGAATAGTGAACTAAAAGTCCTGGGTGAATGCAAAGGACTTACACCAAAAAGACCTCAGGCTCAGCACTCAGCAAAACTTCCAGAGGAGAAGCCAAAATAAAGGCAGGGTTCCAGGGTCAAAACATCACAAACACATCCCAATGGGAAAGTTAAGCAAGTGTTTAGATGTCTTCTTCATTGAATTCAATAAAACCAGCACTTTTTTCTAATGGAACACGGGCGAATGGCGTTCCTGCACCTTTTTGCAGGGGCCCCTGCCCTTCGGAGGCATTCCAGGAGCGGGGGGAGCAAAACAGAGGCATTCGCTGGGTGGGTGCTGGGGGGTGCAGGGTGGGTGGGCGCTTGGCCCCTGCCTGACCGCACAATGACCCCCTCCTGCCCCCATCCCCAAGCCTGAGCCCAGCCTGCCTCCCCTCCCCCACGCTCTACTTCCCTGCACAGTTTCCAAGCCAGTGGAGGGTGCGGGGGACATGCGGCGACACCGAGGAGGAGGGGAAGGAAGCTGGCTGGTGCAGCCCCTGTGCCAATCTGCAGCACGAGCCTAGGCGTGTCTACTCAGAAGTAAGTCTCATTGTGCTCAATGGGGCTTGCTCCTGGGAAAGGATTCAGTCTAATGGGACTGACTTCTGAGGAGACAGGCAGAGGAGGGGCTCTGAGGCTGCAGTCCTCTCCACACTTTCCTGGGAGGAAGCCCCACTGCTTCTAATGGGACTGGCTTCTGAGGAGACAGGCTGAAGAGGCCCAAACGCCATAGCCTTTCCTCATAAAGAAGGTGCTCCAGCCCAGTAATCATTTCAGTCGCTCTCTTTTGCACCTTTTCCATTTCCACTATGTCCGTTTTGAGATGTGGTGACCAGAACTGGATGCAATACTCCAGGTGGCCTCACCATCAATTTGTACAACGGCATTATAATATTAGCCATTTTGTTCTCAATACCTTTTCTAATGATCCCAAGCATAGAATTGGCCTTCTTCACTGCCGCCGCACATTGGGTCTAAACTTTCATCAAGCTGTCCACCACCACCCCAAGATCTCTCTCCTGAGCTGTCATGGGCAGCTCAGAACCCATTAGCCTATATGTGAAGTTTTGATTTTTTGCCCCAATGTGCATGACTTTACACTTACTGACATTGAAACGCACCTGCCATTTTGCTGCCCATTCTGCCAGGAGATCCTTCTGGAGCTCCTCACAATCACTTCTGGTCTTCACCACTTGGAAAAGTTTGGTGTTGTCTGCAAACTTAGCCACCTCACTGCTCACCCCTGTCTCCAGGTCATTTATGATCCTTGGGGCACACCTTGGGACAGATCCTTGGGGCACACCGCTTTTCACCTCTCTCCACTGTGAAGATTGCCCATTGACACCCACTCTCTGCTTCCTGGTCTTTAACCAGGTCTCAATCCATGAGAGGACCTGCCCTCTAATTCCCTGACTGTGGAGCTTTTTCAGTAGCCTTTGCTGAGGGACCATGTCGAACGGCTTCTGAAAGTCCAGAAATATAATGTCCACGGGTTCATGCCTGTTGACCTTTTCAAATAATTCTAAAAGGTTCGTGAGGCAAGACTTACCCTTACAGAAGCCATGTTGATTCTCCCTCAGCAAGTCCTGTTCGTCTATGTGTTTTGAGATTCTATCTTTGATGAGGCATTCCACCATCTTACTCGGTATAGATGTTCCATTAAGACCACAGCCTCTCTTACCTTTCTTCATTTAAAGTCTTCATTGCTACATACTGTCTTTAAGGTAGGTTTTTGGGAAAGATTATGGCCTAAATCTTTTTTAGATTTTTAGCATCTTTTAACCTTTACAGGCTTGGGGCCTTTTTATAAACTGCTGCTGTGTGCTCCTACATCTTTTTATCTGATTGCTGTGTTTGTTATTAATGTGTTTTTATCTTGTTTTAATTCATGTTTTTAACAGTGTTTTTAATGATTATCTAAGCCGCCTTGAGTCCCTTCAGGGAGAAAGGCGGGGTACAAATGAAGTAAATAACAAAATAAATTAATAAATATTAATACATGACCCTAATTTCTCAGTTTGCCTCCTGATGCTTCTTCTCAGCTAAGGTTCTTGGGAAAAAATTTCAAAGATAGCATGGCATCTCTGCTTCTGCTGCAAAAGATGTTCTAAAGCTCTTCCCACTCTGCCTCAACTATACTTCTGGTTTTTTGGTACCTTACACTAAAACAAATTGTACTGACTAATATTCATGGTCATGGTTAACTGGTCATGGTCATAAGTCATGGGTGTGTCCTTGGTGCAAGGAGCTCCAGGGTCTCAGGGAACGCGTCCGCTCCCTTGAAGCCTTGGTGGCCGACCTGGAGAAGCACAGGCAGGCAGAGGAGGACCGTGGGGAGACTTCCGGGGACGATCAGGCTTTGTCCCAACCTCAGGCATACAGCTCCTCAGCTGCCCAGGGGGGAAGTCTCGGGACTGGAGGACATCATCCTGGAGAGGAGGGAAACATTCCCCTAGGGGGGACCCCTTCTCCAGGGGATGGGCCCATATCCGAACGCACTCAGGATACTCCTCGGCAGGAGGGGGGTCGGGGGCTTCTTGTAGTGGGGGATTCGATTATTAGAAACATAGAAAGGGGGGTTTGCGACGGATGTGAGGACCGCATGGTGACTTGCCTGCCTGGTGCGAAGGTTGCGGACATCACTTCTCGTCTAGACAGGCTAGTAGACAGTGCTGGGGGAGAGGTAGCGGCTGTGGTGCATGTTGGCACCAACGACGTGGGCAAGTGTAGCTGGGAGGTCCTGGAGGCCAAATTTAGGCTTTTAGGCAGGAAGCTGAAAGCCAGGACCTCAAAGGTAGCGTTCTCTGAAGTGCTACCTGTTCCACGCACAGGGACAGCTAGGCAGGCGGAGATCAGGGGTCTCAATGCGTGGATGAGACGGTGGTGTAGGGAGGAGGGGTTTAGATTCGTTAGGCACTGGGGAACGTTTTGGGACAAGCGGGGCCTGTACAAGAGGGACGGGCTTCACTTGAACCAGAATGGAACCAGACTGCTGGCGCATAACATTAAAAAGGTGGCAGAGCAGCTTTTAAACTGATCCCTGGGGGAAGGCCGACAGGAGCCGAGGGGCATCCGGTTCGGGACTCCTCATCCCTATGGGATGAGGATCGGGAGGTTAGAGAACAACAAGACAAAGGCAGAGTAGGAGAAGAAATTGGGAAAGGTAGTGTGATGGAATGTGATAGACGGTTTGGCACAATGAGAGGATGTGGGGACAAAGGAGCGAATAAGCAGCCAATCCTGGATACAAATAGAGGCCCAGCAGAGATGTATACCGCAAAGAAAGAAGGGTTCCACTAAATCCAGGAGGGTGCCCGCATGGCTAACCAGCCAAGTTAGAGAGGCTGTGAAGGGCAAGGAAGCTTCCTTCTGTAAATGGAAGTCTTGCCCTAATGAGGAGAGTAAAAAGGAACATAAACTGTGGCAAAAGAAATGTAAGAAGGTGATACGGGAGGCCAAGCGAGACTATGAGGAATGCATGGCCAGCAACATTAAGGGGAATAATAAAAGCTTCTTCAAATATGTTAGAAGCAGGAAACCTGCCAGAGAAGCGGTTGGCCCTCTGGATGGTGAGGGAGGGAAAGGGGTGATAAAAGGAGACTTAGAGATGGCAGAGAAATTAAATGAGTTCTTTGCATCTGTCTTCACGGCAGAAGACCTCGGGCAGATACCGCTGCCCGAACGGCCCCTCCTGACCGAGGAATTAAGTCAGATAGAGGTTAAAAGAGAAGATGTTTCAGACCTCATTGATAAATTAAAGATCAATAAGTCACTGGGCCCTGATGGCATCCACCCAAGAGTTATTAAGGAATTGAAGAATGAAGTTGCAGATCTCTTGACTAAGGTATGCAACTTGTCCCTCAAAACGGCCATGGTGCCAGAAGATTGGAGGATAGCAACTGTCACGCCTATTTTTAAAAAGGGAAAGAGGGGGGACCCGGGAAACTATAGGCCGGTCAGCCTAACATCCATACCGGGTAAGATGGTGGAATGCCTCATCAAAGATAGGATCTCAAAACACATAGACAAACAGGCCTTGCTGAGGGAGAGTCAGCATGGCTTCTGTAAGGGTAAGTCTTGCCTCACGAACCTTATAGAATTCTTTGAAAAGGTCAACAGGCATGTGGATGTGGGGGAACCCGTGGACATTATATATCTGGACTTTCAGAAGGCGTTTGACACGGTCCCTCACCAAAGGCTACTGAAAAAGCTCCACAGTCAGGGAATTAGAGGACAGGCCCTCTCATGGATTGAGAACTGGTTGGAGGCCAGGAAGCAGAGAGTGGGTGTCAATGGGCAATTTTCACAATGGAGAGAGGTGAAAAGCGGTGTGCCCCAAGGATCTGTCCTGGGACCGGTGCTTTTCAACCTTTTCATAAATGACCTGGAGACAGGGTTGAGCAGCGAAGTGGCTAAGTTTGCAGACGACACCAAACTTTTCCGAGTGGTGAAGACCAGAAGTGATTGTGAGGAGCTCCAGAAGGATCTCTCCAGACTGGCAGAATGGGCAGCAAAATGGCAGATGCGCTTCAATGTCAGTAAGTGTAAAGTCATGCACATTGGGGCAAAAAATCAAAACTTCACATATAGGCTGATGGGTTCTGAGCTGTCTGTGACAGATCAGGAGAGAGATCTTGGGGTGGTGGTGGACAGGTCGATGAAAGTATCGACCCAATGTGCGGCAGCAGTGAAGAAGGCCAATTCTATGCTTGGGATCGTTCGGAAGGGTATTGAGAACAAAACGGCTAGTATTATAATGCCGTTGTACAAATCTATGGTAAGGCCACACCTGGAGTATTGTGTCCAGTTCTGGTCGCCGCATCTCAAAAAAGACATAGTGGAAATGGAAAAGGTGCAAAAGAGAGCGACTAAGATGATTACAGGACTGGGGCAACTTCCTTATGAGGAAAGGCTACGACGTTTAGGCCTCTTCAGCCTAGAAAAGAGACGCCTGAGGGGGGACATGATTGAGACATACAAAATTATGCAGGGGATGGACAGAGTGGATAGGGAGATGCTCTTTACACTCTCACATAATACCAGAATCAGGGGACATCCAGTAAAATTGAGTGTTGGGCGGGTTAGGACAGACAAAAGAAAATATTTCTTTACTCAACGTGTGGTCGGTCTGTGGAACTCTTTGCCACAGGATGTGGTGCTGGCGTCTCGCCTAGATGCCTTTAAAAGGGGATTGGACAAGTTTCTGGAGGAAAAATTCATTATGGGGTACAAGCCATGATGTGTATGCACAACCTCCTGATTTTAGAAATGGGTTATGTCAGAATGCCAGATGCAAGGGAGGGCACCAGGATGAGGTCTCTTGTTATCTGGTGTGCTCCCTGGGGCATTTGGTGGGCCGCTGTGAGATACAGGAAGCTGGACTAGATGGGCCTATGGCCTGATCCAGTGGGGCTGTTCTTATGTTCTTATGTTAACCAAAATACTTCTTTCCAAATTATTGTGTATTAGATCCTTAAAGGCATCCTCATTTTGGCTTACTCCAAGACAGTACAACTCTGCATACAGAACAGTTATTAAGGTCAGACAGAGAGCAAATGGTAATCCAACAGAATGTCTATTGAGTACAATTATGTATGAATGCAAGCAAAACAGGATTATCTGAAGTTAGAGTCATTCTGTCCTTTATGGTTTTGTATTAGCTCAGAAAACTGAGTCATCTGAACTCAGACAGAAAATAGCACTATTCATTTTCTCCTCAGCAGTATCCAATCCAGCTGTTTTCAGTTAGGTTCTCTTGAACCAAGAAGGCTGTTTGTAAGCTTAAGACTAGCATCTGTTAAACTACTAGTCCATTTTTCCTTCCTAAGTTAGTAGGAACTAGAGAACGTCTTGTTCATAGATGAAATTCAACCAAAGAATGACTCATAACAGGTTGAAATTTACATCAGCCTATCCAGAATAAACAGATTCCTTAGTGCTTCAAAAACCATACCCATTTTCAAACATTATACATATTATTTTCATAACTTGTCTAAATAGTATGTTTACAGTCATGTAATAGGAGTCCAGCATTATGTATCTTAGAGAAACATTTTCTGTGAATATAGCTTTCTCAAATAGTAACCACATGTGTATAAGTACCCTTAAGTATGGGGTATTTTATCATGCTAAACCTAAATAGTGCCGAAACAAAATGGATCCTGGCAATGACATTATAACATTAAGCCATAGTAAGATTTATTGAAAGGTGATAACCTGATTTAGAATTGTGCTGAATTTGCTTTACATTGCAGAGAATTATGGAGAATTATGGAGAGGTAAACACACAATAAAGGAATCTCTATATGGAACCTCCAGCCATCTGCAGTCCTATCCTATGAATCATAGATCTAAGTCAAAAGGTTTGTAAGATCCATCCTACACAAGCAGGGCTTCATTCTTGATAATCCTTGTCTCACACCAAAGATGGACCCTGGCACGCAGGAAAGAATAAGAAAGAAAAAAACCCTTAAAGCATGTAAAGAATAACCCTAGTCTGCCTGTTTGCTACCCTTCACAATCATACTTAGGCTTCAAAAGCAGGGCTTCCAGGTATGTTTGATCCCCAGCTGCTCTCTTTTTAGCAACTGAGGCACTGGGTCCTAGATACACATCAACATGAGTCATGAAGCAATCTGAGAAGATAGCACTAACTATACTAACATGGAGTGAAGAGAGGATACCTAATCAACTGAAGCCGTTGTCAGTCATTCATCTCCATGGGGAGAAGAACATACAACATCTTCTCCTGAGGGTGGCATTCATGGGGTGAAACTCTCCTCATGATCAGCATTTGTTGCTGCAGAGACAAACAGCAACCATGGGGAGAGCAGGCTAAGCATGTGCTCTGGAGAAGCATCATGCATTTATCTTCCCTTGAAAATAAATATCTAAAGAGGGCTGAAGGGGAAGAGAAGTCAGGAGGTGAGGGGGAAAAAAGAGGGGGTGACTGAGAAATGAGGCTACAAAAGTCCTGTGGATAACAGCAAAAAAATGCAGTGATGTATGGATAGCACATGTCTGCAACACAGGGCAGATCAACGGCTGCACTGATCTCACAACTTGTCTTCCCCATGGCTCCACCCAGCAAGCAGAGGAGGCTCCATTGAGGAGCCCCCCAGGGCAGGTGTCTTGACAAGCTAAGTTTTCCCCCTGGACATGAAGGTTTCTGCCCCATAGCTTGTGACATCATGTCTGCACTCAAAAAGGTTATGGATTTGGGGGTATTTTGGATTTCAGAATTCTGGAGTGAGGATGCTCAACCTGTACCATGAAAACTTAAATGAATCCTCTGTGTAGTTGCTGACTGCAGTTATCAAAAACACTCAAGGCTACCTGGAAGCAGACTGATTTCAGGTGTTTTAAACCTCTGCTCTCTTTTCTTCCTCAGTAATTAAATGAAGATTTACAATGTTATGACACTGGAGAACATATGAACTCTGAATGTTCATCACTTCAAAAAGAGTACTCCAGGCCAATGTTCTTCAACCTTGGGCTCCGGACCCCAACTGGGTCATGAAGCCTCACTTGTGGTGTCACAGCAACTTATGGGAATGAAAAAGGTGGACTAGAGCACCACCAGGTAAAGGGAGAGGCACCTGGTATACCCATCAAGTACCAGGAGATTGTGTCCCAGTTCTGTTCAGGTTCATAGCAACTGTGCTAAAATAGCTTTCACTAGTGCTAGGCTTCATGGTAACGTTCTCTGCTCTCTCTAATAACAATATTTGGTTAGATTGAACAGTGCTGGGAAGGCATAATGGGGAAGGGTGGAGACGGGGATGAGGTGGGCAGATAGGGGCCTGAGAGGGGGCTGGGACTGATGGTGGGGTCCCCAGTCCCATACTTATTTTTTTATTTATAAACAGTATTGGGGTTGTGGCACGAAAAAGGTTGAAGACCACTGCTCTAGGCATATGAAGAGCTTGAGAAATGACAGTTACAGACAGAACATTTTACCACAATTCAAAGTCCAGGAACAACTAAGAATTACAATTACAGTACAATGAAGAAGTACAATTATGTGGCTTCAGAATGCGTGTGTGTATGAGAATATAAATTATAAGGCAGAGAGAAGGGATTGATTTCCATTGTAATTAAAATGGTTCCAGAATTATTTAGTTATAACCACATTTTTATGGGGAGCGAGACCTTTAAATGACTCTGTGACATCATATTGAGAAATAGGATTTAAAGCATTCAGCATTTGCTGGTTATCTCAATGCTATTATTCCTTTATTTCCTTGACATCTGATTTGGAATCCATCATAGATGGCTGCCTATGATGCCTACTCTACTAGAGATGGCCCCAGCTACCCTTCCACTTGAAACAGCAAAGCATGTTTCATCCTGAAATTCTGCTTCCCCTTTTGCTGGTGTGCACACCAACATCCCCCATGTGACACCTCAAACTTGTGCACAGAATCTGCCCATTTTTTCTTTTCTTTTTTTTTAAAAGTGTGCATCCTTGCCCGCTGCCATGTACTCATCCTCACAAGATCCTTCCTGCCTAGCCAGAAGGACAGAAGATCACAGTGGTGGTAACAACCTCCTGTTGCCAATGTCCTCACTTTCCAAAACATGTGTAGACTTTCCTAACTCCATTAGGAGTTCCTTAGAAGACACCCCTATGAGTCAGCCAGGTCTTTGCCCTGGAGGGGGTGAGATATGTCCCCCTTTAATCAAGATCATGCGAATAGAGGACCGTTGTGATTGTAACAGAAAGCTGTAGCACTGCTATGCATCTCTGTGCCATTCTAATCTTGCAAATTCATGTTCTCTTTGGTAAACACAAGTCTTTACTGGTAACAGAATTTTGGATTCCCCCCCCCCCATTGGAGGCATTCACCCTGCCCACTTTGGTAGTCTCTTCCTACCATAGGGACTTTCACTCTGTCCATTTCAGTAAGGTCTTTCCCCACTCAGGGAAGATGCTTGCCTCAGTAGCTGCTCTCATATCTGGAGAAGCTACTTTCTCTGCCCACCGAAGGGCACCTTCTTGGCCTTGTTTTCCTTTTTTCCCAGGATCTGAAACCTTGCAATCCAGTCTCACTTTGCAGAAGGATATCATGACCCAATCTACCCAGCAGATTAAGGAGGCAGTTACTCTTCTCCTCTGTCCCTCTAAACCTTGTAACCCTTGTAACAAATCCACCTCCCTTCTAAAATTCTCCAGGGTTTATTTTAAACCTTCCACTAATCCTTTCTCCTTAATCCCATTGGATCATCTCTGGCATTCTCAAAGTAAGGGAACGTTTGTTCCCTTACCTCGGAGCTGCATTGCCCTTATGTTGGTGCTGGAAAGTGGGTTAGGATTGCACCCAAAGCCTCTTAACTAGCTACCCTGAGAAATCCATTTTATCCAAGGGCACAATCCTAACTTCTTGTTAGGCTAGTGCATGTCCCTTGTACCAGTCTAGGAGGGTCACAAACATGCCGTAAAAGCACACTTGCGCCTCCTCGGGAGTGAGCTACGCCAGTGCAGAGGTGAACTGGAGCACAGAGGCTGCATCCAGCCTCCATGGCAGCTTGTGGGGCGAGCCTTGCATCGGGCAATACAAGGCTCTGAGGTGGGCAGGGAGGAGGCGAGAGGGAGGTGTTCTGAGGCAGGGGAGCGTGGTCCTGGGGGCGGACAGGGGAATGGGAGGTGGGGCTAGGATCCGAACGTTATGCTGGAACCCAACACGCATTCCTGAGCAATGCGAAGCAGCTCCAAGCTGCTCCGCTTTCCTCAAACTTGTGCCACCTCTGGAGGTGGTGCAAGTCCAAGGAGACCTATAGGGGCTGCAGTGGCTTACCTGGGGGTAAGGGGAAGAGTTTCAAATGCTGCAAAGAGATCATCGTCACTGAGCTGCATGAAATCCTCTGTCTCTGCTGGAGAGAAGGTGGAGTACCTCAAGACATGAGGGATGCAAACATCATCACGCTGTACAAGAACAAAGGTGACAGGGGTGACTGCAACAACTACCGCGGCATCTCTCTCCTTAGCGTTGTAGGAAAGCTGTTTGCCCGAGTTGTACTAAAGAGGCTCCAGGTACTTGCAGAGAGCGTCTATCCAGAATCGCAGTGTGGATTCCGAGCCAACAGGTCCACCACTGATATGGTATTCTCCCTTAGACAACTGCAGGAGAAATGCAGGGAACAACGACAGCCACTCTTTATAGCCTTCATAGATCTCACAAAGGCTTTCGACCTGGTCAGCAGAGATGGCCTCTTCAAGATTCTCCCCAAGATTGGATGTCCACCCAGGCTCCTCAGCATCATCAGATCTTTCCACAAGGACATGAAGGGCACTGTTGTCTTCGATGGCTCCACATCAGACCCTTTTGACATCCGAAGCGGAGTGAAGCAGGGCTGTGTTCTTGCACCAACTTTGTTTGGGATTTTCTTCGCTGTCCTGCTGAAGCAGGCCTTTGGAACTGCAACAGAAGGCATCTATCTCCGGACCAGATCAGACGGAAAGCTCTTCAACCTCTCCAGGCTGAGAGCAAAATCCAAAGTCCAGCTGAAATGTCTGCGTGACTTCCTCTTTGCTAACGATGCAGCTATCACTACCCACTCTGCCAAAGATCTCCAGCAGCTCATGGATCGTTTTAGCAAGGCCTGCCAAGATTTTGGACTGACAATCAGCCTGAAGAAAACACAGGTCATGGTTCAGGATGTGGACTCACCTCACTGCATTACAATCTCTGAGCATGAACTGTAGGTTGTCCATGACTTTGTGTACCTTGGCTCAACGATCTCCGACACTCTTTCTCTCGATACCGAGCTATACAAGCGCATCGGTAAAGCAGCTACCACGTTTTCCAGACTCACAAAGAGAGTCTGGTCCAACAAGAAGCTGACGGAACATACCAAGATCCAGGTCTACAGAGCTTGCGTCCTGAGTACACTTCTGTACTGTAGCGAGTCATGGACTCTTCACTCACAACAGGAGAGGAAACTGAGTGCTTTCCACATGCGCTGCCTCCGACGCATCCTCGGCATCACCTGGCAGGACAAAGTTCCAAACAACACAGTCCTGGAACGTGCTGGAATCCCTAGCATGTATTCACTGCTGAAACAGAGACGCCTGCGTTGGCTCGGTCATGTCGTGAGAATGGATGATGGCCGGATCCCAAAGGATCTCCTCTATGGAGAACTCGTGCAAGGAAAGCGCCCTACAGGTAGACCACAGCTGCGATACAAGGACATCTGCAAGAGGGATCTGAAGGCCTTAGGGATGGACCTCAACAAGTGGGAAACCCTGGCCTCTGAGCGGCCCGCTTGGAGGCAGGCTGTGCAGCATGGCCTTTCCCAGTTTGAAGAGACACTTGGCCAACAGTCTGAGGCAAAGAGGCAAAGAAGGAAGGCCCGTAGCCAGGGAGACAGACCAGGGACAGACTGCACTTGCTCCCAGTGTGGAAGGGATTGTCACTCCCGGATTGGCCTTTTCAGCCACACTAGACGCTGTGCCAGAACCACCTTTCAGAGCGCGATACCATAGTCTTTCGAGACTGAAGGTTGCCAATACATCTCTGGCAAAGGAAACTCAGCCCAAGTAGCAGCCCTACTCTTGCTGCTTTTGAGTGTGAATCTCTCTTGTTGCTTTTGAGTGTGTCAAAGGCCTGGGAAGATTGTAGTGAATAACTCTGTCCTCTCCCCAACTTCCAAAGGACATAATTTTCTCACTCTGCTGGGCTTTGGAGCAGTCAGACACAGTCAAAGAACTTCTTGCCACTTCTGACTGTCATCTGCTTAACTATGTCACATTCTGCTTAATGATGTCACTTTCGGCGCTCAGCAGGCACCATGAATGCTAACTTTGGCCCTCTGTATGAAATGGGTTTGACATCCCTGGTTCTATTAGGGTTGCAACTTCTTTGCAATGTATCATCCAAACAGCTGTCCAAGTTTCAAAGAGACTCCAAAGTAATAGTAATGTAACTCACAAAGTATTTAAGTAGGTATTTCAACCTCTGTTGAAATGTACATTTAAAAAAAACCACTACAATGACTATTCTAAGCAATTATGTTTTATGACCTCAGATCTAAAGTATTGTTTATCTGACTTGAGTCTTTTGGGAATGGAATACTGGAAAAGAGCACTGAAATTACACTTCAAATGATGCCTTGTTTATGAATGTATCATTTAGTTACATTCAATAACACTTTTTAAAACTAAATTTTAAACTGAAAGACACACCAAGTATTAAAAATGACATTTTAATATGTATTGATAAATTGCAACTTTCCTATAATTGCAAACTTTAATTTTTGAAAACATTTTGAGACTTTGACTCAGGGGACATAATCCTCCTCATCCATTTTGAAAAGCATTTTGTTTTGTCATGCATGCCAAATATTTTTTTGCAAAATAAAATTGGCAATACTCTCAGCTTTAGTTTGTTTGAACCATTGATAAAGGATCATTCAAGGCAATGCCTGACATACAGGGTAGAAAATAATTGACATATTCAGGTTTTCACATTTATTTCAGAGCTGTAGATCCCACAAGTCTGCTCAGTCAGCTATTTTAAAATATTTTCCAAACAATCAATTTATAGTGCAAAAAAGCAAGCAAACAAACTAAAAATCATAATAATCCAGGCATCTTCACAAAGGATGCAGATGTCTTTAAGAAGGGTTACTTGTTCCTAGCAAGACTCTGCCTTGAAATAAATCTGTTTCAGTCCCTTCTCCACGGACATAATCATCCCATTTTTTTTAAAGAGGGAGAATACCTGCACAGCCATCCCTGCCTGCAACAAGGCTTACCTGAACCCTTACCCCATGATGGACTGAAAATTGGAAGATGTGAAGAAACAAGCAGAAGATAAACAAGGGAGTGAAAAAGTGGACAAGGAGGAAAATCAACAGGGTGAAGAAGAGGCGCTGATGGAGATCAAGAAAGATAAGATGGACAGAGTAACAGGGGTGCACAAATCACAAAAATTTGTTGGAACAAGGAGAAAATATATCCCAGTTAACTGGAAGAATGAACACACCCTATATAAGAAAGTGTGGATTTATCAGATTCTGTTATAGAGATAAATTATTAAAGATATTACAGGAGAAAAAATGGAAAGTAAGAAAGAAAAAGAACTCTGAGGGGAAATCTGAGGGTTAAAGAAAAATTAAAGATTTATTCAGCTAATAACAATGGCCCAAATTTATTTGAAGAAAAAAAAAGAATACGTATGAAATTGATAAATATGAATTAGAATGTATTAAAAAAATATAGCTGGAAATGTAAACATGTGGAAAAATTGTTTTATATGTGGTTATGTCAAAGAAAAAAAGTGTAATTAGATTGGAGAATTAGATTGGAGTTGAAATAGCTGAGGTGATAATTTTGGTAATTAGATTATTTTGTTTTAATATTAATGAGCAATTGAAGTTAGTTTACGCTTGGTAGAAAGTGAATATTTAGAAGCCTGCCAAGATTTTGGACTGACAATCAGCCTGAAGAAAACACAGGTCATGGTTCAGGATGTGGACTCACCTCCCTGCATTACAATCTCTGCGCACGAACTGGAGGTTGTCCATGACTTTGTGTACCTTGGCTCAACGATCTCTTGACACTCTTTCTCTCGATACCGAACTAAACAAACGCATCGGTAAAGCAGCTACCACGTTTTCCAGACTCACAAAGAGAGTCTGGTCCAACAAGAAGCTGACGGAACATACCAAGATCCAGGTCTACAGAGCTTGCGTCCTGAGTACACTTCTGTACTGCAGCGAGTCATGGACTCTTCGCTCACAACAGGA
This sequence comes from Tiliqua scincoides, assembly GCF_035046505.1. Classification (NCBI taxonomy): domain Eukaryota; kingdom Metazoa; phylum Chordata; class Lepidosauria; order Squamata; family Scincidae; genus Tiliqua; species Tiliqua scincoides. The sequence continues at coordinate 210,876,947 of NC_089822.1, forward strand.
GAGGAAACTGAACGCTTTCCACATGCGCTGCCTCCGACGCATTCTCGGCATCACCTGGCAGGACAAAGTTCCAAACAACACAGTCCTGGAACATGCTGGAATCCCTAGCATGTATGCACTGCTGAAACAGAGACGCCTGCGTTGGCTCGGTCATGTCGTGAGAATGGATGATGGCCGGATTCCAAAGGATCTCCTCTATGAAGAACTCGTGTAAGTAGACCACAGCTGCGATACAAGGACATCTGCAAGAGGGATCTGAAGGCCTTAGGAGTGGACCTCAACAAGTGGGAAACCTTGGCCTCTGAGCGGCCCGCTTGGAGGCAAGCTGTGCAGCATGGCCTTTCCCAGTTTGAAGAGACACTTGGCCAACAGTCTGAGGCTAAGAGGCAAAGAAGGAAGGCCCATAGCCAGGGAGACAGACCAGGGACAGACTGCACTTGCTCCCGGTGTGGAAGGGATTGTCACTCCCGAATTGGCCTTTTCAGCCACACTAGACGATGTTCCAAAACCACCTTTCAGAGCGCGATACCATAGTCTCTTGAGACTGAAGGTTGCCAACAACAATAGTATAGGGCATTAGGGAAAATTTATTGTATATTATATAAATAAATGGATAAATCAATAAGAGGTAGAAATAGATGAGTAAGTAGATTAGGAGATATAGTATGATTAATTAGTAATGGTTTATGATATTTAGCACTCCTAAATGTATGTTATATGTTTGTATGTCTCTGTGTGTTAATAAATAAATAAAAAAAGAAATGATAGACTGTGAAAACCACAAATATTTTCCCCAGTTTTGTAAATAGCAAAAATCAAATATTTGTCTTGGAAATATGGCGAGAAAAGAGGGGCATTTTCACTCAGTAGTAACTAAAAAAAATATGTAGCTTTACTGTAGTCCATCATTTGAACTTCATCAATTTAGGTTGCAATCCTTTTCACTTGCTTTATATCACTGCCAAATTTTTGTAGTCAAATATTCCTATGTTGCCCTTCCGTATCTTTTCAGATCTGATTTGTGATGATTGGTAAGGGGGTGGAAATAAAATGCCATTGAAGCACTAGACTGTCCAGTATTAATATGAGAAAAAAATATTATTAAGGTCTTTCAGGGCTCCTATGCCTTTAAAACAAAAAGGTTCAGACCATATTACTTTCTGCTGATCCCAGCTAAGGAATTATCGATACAGGGTGCAATTCTAACCTGACATTAGGCTGGCCCAAGTTGTTAAATCGTAATGAAGACTTTAGGCTGGCCTGGGAAGGTCGCAAACGTGCCGTAAAGCATGTTTGCGCCTCTGGGGTAGAAGCCAGGCCAGTGCTCCCAGAAGCCCTACAGAGGCCGAAGGAGGCCTCTGTGCCGGCTTCCTCCAAGTTCCTTGTATTGGCTTGGATGAGCTGAAGCAAGGGTGACAGGCAGGTGTGGAGGGGAGGGAGGCCGATGGGCAGGCCCAGAGGCGGGCAGGCGGGTGGGGAGCAGGAGGCGGGGCTGGGATCTGGCAGTTATGCCAGATCCCAAACCCTGTCCCTGGAGAGAATGGAGCTGCTTCAATCCGCTCTGCAATCCTCTGACTTGTGCCACCTCAAGAGGAGCTGCAAGTCCGAAGAGACCCATAGGTGCCAGCAGCAGGGGAAAAGTTTCCCCTTGCCTCTGGTTAAGCTGCTTCTGGCCACAATCCTGCCTTAGATACAGCATGTCAGGTTTTTGGCATCCCAAACTTGAGATTGTTATTAGTCAGGATGTGGCAGGAGGCCCTGATATCTGGGACTGGTATGAATCAATCAGCAAAGCAGCACAGCTGATGCAGCAATCAACTGCACCTGTTGCAGGTGGGAGTCAGGTGACTTGGGGAGAGATGAGTGCTTAGTCAAGTAGGCTATGGAGGAATGGTGCAATGCACCACTGGACAGCCAATCAGAGTGGGTCACAAGACTGTCTTGTGACTATGAGGTTGCCCTACTCTGATTGGCTGGCCCCGGTATATATGGGGCAAGAACAGACTCCAAATGTGGGTTGCTGTGGTGGAGTTTCTGCGTGTCATGCTGCTGGTTTGTTCTGTGACTTGGACTGCCTTATCGTGACTGTGACCTGCTGTATCCCTGACTTCTGGACCGTTTGCCTGACTACTCTTCTGCCTGCTCCTTTACCAATACCTGCTTCTGCAACAAACAAGCCTGTGTCTGCTTCTTTGGCTCTGTTTGGGATTGCCTGCTTCTTGCGCTATCTCCCTACGCTCCCATGCCACTCTGCTATCGGGAAAGCAAGGGCTATCTTCCCTTGCTGACCTGACACAGCGCAAGCCTCCTGGCTTGCTTGTTCCAGTGCAAGGTAGGATTGCACCCACATTGTCTTAATTTCACCTTAAATAGTCTCTCTTCATTGCCCAAATTTTAATTTCTGTTTTCACAAGGGAAACAATCTTTCCACTGCCCAGCTAGGGGTATTGACTTTATTTAGTGGTTTACTTGCATTTTTTTTTCTGATCTTCAAAATATTAAAATATGCTAAGAAATAAAGCATTAAAGCATGCATATGCACAAACATATACACAACAGAAACTCATATTGTGGCAATAAAGGAAGGTTACTGAAGGGCTGTTAACAGGCTGTTAATCACTAATCTCCTCGCCAAGATCCAGAGAAAGCAATAACATAGGCAGAACCCACAAGCAATTACTTTTAATTAATGTTGCCAGGGATCTTTGCTCAGTGGGATTTACTTTTGAGTAAGCATTATAAGATCTTGGCCATGGGAGAAGTCATTGGTAGTATTAGCTAGTAAGCAGTACTGTATGGAACTTTAATTCCACTTCCAACTGAAACCCAGTGGCTCAACAGTGCCAAAAGACTCTAGTGTGGAAGGAACTTAGTTGATTCACTCTCTGCCAAAACAACATTATATATATATTGGCAACCTTCAGTCTCGAAAGACTATGGTATCGCGCTCTGAAAGGTGATTCTGGTACAGCGTCTAGTGTGGCTGAAAAGGCCAATCTGGGAGTGACAATCCCTTCCACACCGGGAGCAAGTGCAGTCTGTCCCTGGTCTGTCTCCCTGGCTATGGGCCTTCCTTCTTTGCCTCTTAGCCTCAGACTGTTGGCCAAGTGTCTCTTCAAACTGGGAAAGGCCATGCTGCACAGCCTGCCTCCAAGCGGGCCGCTCAGAGGCCAGGGTTTCCCACTTGTTGAGGTCCATCGCTAAGGCCTTCAGATCCCTCTTGCAGGAAACAACTTGCCAGATCCCTCTTGCCAAAACAACAAAGAGAACTTAAAGTCTGCAGAATTCAGTAAAGGCTAAAGTCAACAATGGCTGATGGCTAGCAAGTCATGGAATCTGTTCCCACAAAATTTTAACTAGGAGCAAAATGATAGGTGAACCTCAGTAGTCTATATGAGTGTTCCACTAATTGGTAAGTGATTAACCTAATATATTAACAATTCAACTGTATTGTTGAACAGTTTACTTAGAGAAGCCATTTTCAACCACTGTGCTGTGGCACACTGGTGTGCCCTGAGTGGTCCACAGGTGTGCCACTGGAATTTGGGGGAAGGCCATTTATTAGTAGGGCCAATGGGGATGTGAGCCCCCCACTGGCAGCATGGTGTGCCTTGTCAATTGTAAAAAAAACCTGATGGTGTGCCTTGACAATTTTAGTGGCCTTGTCAGTGTGCCATGAGACAAAAAAGATTGAAAAATCACTGACTTAGAGACTAGAACCAGTGGTTGATAGCATATTGAGTACACAAGGATATAGAATGCTAATCCTGCACTGAAGTTTTGAAGCCAAGGAAGACACCAAGGTTAATGGGAGAGTTCAAGAATTATAGTGCTAGGTTGAAAAATCCTCAGACCACAGGAGTTGTGAAATAGTCACTCTCTGGGATCATAGAAACTTGAAACAGGCTTGCTGACAAAAGGGAAGGGTGAAAGTTAAGAAATACAAATGACTTGTTTATTACATTCATATCTTCCCTGTCACAGTGGAGCTCAAAGAAGCATTCATGGGGTTCCCAGGTTGCCTCCCTTCCAGGCCAAGATTTGCACAGCTTCAGAGATGAAATTACCAGACCACTTTCTGTGACATGCCATGCTTGCTATACTGTCTGAGTAACTGTGAATTCAGTTACTTGACCCTCTCTGTTGTCAGAACACCGGAGGACTATTTTTATCTTTCCTCTTCAACTTGTTTTGCTATGATTTGTTTTCAAGAGTCTTGGAGTTCTAGATGTTTTCATTAAGCTACCAGAAAAATCGCTTCCGCCTTCTACCACTTCTCTAATGTATTAGCATATGTTGCAAGATATTCTCTGCATCATCCAACTATTTCTGGCTAGATAGTTAGATGAGGAGATATTTGGTCTGTCAGCATGACTTAAAAAAAATAGCAGCAATATGAATACTGGGCCATTTTTTGCACACACCCAACCGACAAAACACATGCTAGTTCTGTAGTCACAAAAAAGAAAACTTAATTTTAAAGAAAAGGAAAATGACTCATTTTAATATACTCTGTATCCATGTTTATTATACCATAAGGGAAATAAAGGTACTTTACAACTACAATTTCTGTTAGGCACCCTTCTCTTCCTGTTCTGACATCACAGTCCTTGGTACTTAAAACACAAACAGAACATCCAGCCAGTAGTGCAGACTGTATTCTCATTGACTGGCTCTGCATAAGTCATAAATACTTTTCATTGCTCATCGGAGTTATAGTGGAACTCTATAAATACAGTGGAGATCAGAATTGGCCTGCTATTACAACTTATTACAATTTTACTCAGAACACTCTCATAAATCTAGAATACACAAAATAAGAAAAAGGATGTCTTTCAAAGGGCAGACACACAGCGCCTATCAAAATTGCATTCTTTTCTGTCAAAATTCCCAGCATAATGTAAAAGGATCCTATTCCTTGTGTTGTGTTCATCTCGGCCTTTTCCCTGTGCTGAGGGAGCAGCAACCATCAGAGCTAAGACAATGCAGCACCATTTTAGAGTTTCCATGCTTTACTTTCCTGATGTCAAGGGTGGAGCATTGGAAATCTAAAATAGCGTGAGCGGCAAACACAGCCATCTACCATCACCTGGCAAACTTGCCAGAACTGGCTTACTAGGTGGTGGTAGGCACAGTAGCAGATACTTCTCCTTAGGCCTGGGGCTTCAGGGGATTGGCTGGGTGTGTCCTCGGGCTGGGGTCCAAACTGGTTAAGCCTTGACACAGCCCCTGAAGTCTATTGTAATCATCTTGGATCTGTACTGTGAACACTGCTATAGAGCTGAGGGTGGGTATATAAATTTTCAAAATAGACAAGATTACATCCACTTTCTGTCTCTCTGGTGAGAATTATGCAGAAGACAGGGAGTAAATCTAGCCCAACTGACTGTGACAAACATTAGTTTGAATGCAAGAATAATAAAAAAAAAATTTCAATGTTCTGCTTTCAATTTATAGTGGTGAATAATATGAATTGGAAGAAGAAAAGGTTACCCCAGTTAACAGTTGAGGATATCTTGCAGTGAAAACTATTTTGGATTACTGTTCTTAGCTTTTTACCTCCTCCCATTCCCCAATGACAGATAAATCGCTGTATTTAAAAGATATCTGGAATGTTCTTTTTATCCATAAAAATGTTTGGATATCCTTTTATCTGTAAATGTTTACACTGTACCTATTATCAGATGTATCCAGAAACACTAAAATTCTACTTTCTTGCACTAAACTTCATTTTACTTTATTATCAAATATATGAATAAAGCTGCAATCCTGTACATACTTAGATGGGAGCAAGTCCCATTGAACTAAATGTAGATATCCATAGGATTGCACTGTAAGAGGAGAAATGCACAATCAGACCTATGTCCCACGGATTTCAATGGGGGAATTAAGCACATGTTCAGCACGGGGAGCAGTGTGCAGTGGACATGGTAAGTTCTGTACCAGTAAGCACAGGGGCCAGGGAAAGCTGCAATGGGGTGGGCAGACCGGTTTCAGGAGGAGGGCAGGGTTGGTGGCAGTGGCACACACTGTATCCTATCCCCCTTCCCAGGTTCAATCAGCCAACATGGGGCAATGTGGACTTGTGGCAGCTGTTTATCAGGCACAGGTCTAAGTTGCCCGTTGCAGTTGCTGGGGCTTACCCCAGAGCAAGGGGATGAATGTTCCCTCTCCTTAAGGAGACATCCAACATGCAAAATTCCCACCGCAGGATACAGTGCAAGGTAAGATTCAAACCAGGAAAGTCCTGAGTCACTCAAGTTCTGATTCCTGAGTTTCTTAGCCATTATGGGCTAAAGTCTGGTCTAGAGGAGCAGGGGGTCTGATCTAGAGGGTTCAGCCTCCGTTTGCCTGAAGATAACATCCGAAGGTCGCCAGTTCGAGGCCACCGGCACCGTGCGACCTTGAAGCAGCTGACAAGCTGAGCCAAGCTGAGCCAAGTTATTACATCTGCTATGAGCGTGGGAGGATGGAGGCCAGATCAGAACGAAACATCTGAATTGTTGTAGCTCTTGAAAGATAGAGCCTTCTTTCAACTGTAAAAACCCCTACAGGGATTTAAATTAGCCTGCCTATGTAAACTGCCTTGAATAAAGTCTGAGGAGAAATCTGAGGACCTAGAAAGGCGGTATATAAATACCTGTATTATTATTATTATGCTACACTAAGATGGGTGCACATTATACTTGGAAAGAAGGAGCTATATTTCAATACCTGATGTGGACTAGGCTCCGAAAAAGTTCCTGAGTGCATATGAAAGCTTCGGTGTGCTCTCTCTCTTTCTCTCTCGCTGGGACCCACTGCTATAGATCATAATGAGTGCTTCTATGGTGATTAGGGTTTTGGACTAGGACTGGTGAGACCCATGTTCAAATTCCCCAATATCCATAAGAAAATCATTTTCCTATTCAACATTCCAGCACTGATGCAGCTGCTATGCAGCCCCCCAAGGTAAGAGAACAAACATGACTGCCTCTCCACCACAAGATACAAAACATGCCCCATTGACATAGCTGTATCAGTGCTGGAAAGCTGGATAGAATTGGGCCATGGGCAACTGTGAGGTCCATGCTCAGGATTGGCGTGGGGGTGGGGGTTGACTTACCCCAGAGAAAGGAGGCACTGTGTTCTGGAGATCGGCTTGCACCAATAGTTTAATCTGGTGAGTGATTAATTTACATTCATCTGGGCCTTGCTACAAGGCCCTGGAATACAGTCCTCAACAGGAGTTGGGCCTCTGCGCAGATAGAGGTAGGTTGAGCGGTGTGGGATACCCTCTGCTGGTTGGCTGCTTGGTTGCCCCAGGGATGCTCTCCTTGTGAGGGACTTGTTGGAAAGGCTGGACAGGGCTGGTAAGTGTGGCTGGTCAGGGCTCCTGCTGGTCAGACTGGGACTTCCCACAAAGGGCCCAAGGCCATCAGGCAGGGAGCTGGTGGCGCCAGCCTGCACCTGGGTTGAGCATTGCAGCCTGCATTGAGGGAACCCCACTGGGTTGAGCTTGCGGAGTTCCCAGAAACCCCCGGGGTCCACAGCATGCTGTTCCGGCCTGTACATGCCTCCCCCAGAGGTGAGGGGCCAGCTGCCCCTGATAGGGGCCTTTTCGGCCCCTTCAGAGCCAGGAAAGGGCAGAGATAAGGGCAAGGGGCCATTTGCGCTTCCCCGGGTCAATTCTCCCCAGCCAGAAATCAAGGAGAAGCAATCGCCTCCCCTGGCTGCCAGGTCCCTTATGAGCCCAACAGCCAGCCTGGACGGCCCAACAGCCATCAGTCACATGATCAGCCTGATATCCCGCAAGATCTTGGGCCATGCTCTCAGAGAAATCCTTGGCATGGGGTTCGGGCAGTACTTGTTGCTTGCTTACAAGGAGACCCACGCCCCTGCTCCTGGGGAGATCCCTGCTTCCAAGGAGACCCATGTCACCGGGGCAGGGCAACACTGACCTGTGGCCAATCACTAGCTTTCAGCCTAACAAGGTAGTTGTAAAGGTAAAGGGGGGCAAGAAGCACACATATTGCCCTGAAATGCTTGCAGCAATGGTGGAATACAAATGTAAAAAATAAAATTAAATTAAAAAATAAAATATCTGCCTTAATATTTTTGATGTATTTTGACACATTGTAAGGCATTGTTTCTCAGCTTGTGGTAGGGTACCACCAGTGATACTTGAGGTGGTGTCTGGTGGTACTTGTGGTACTTGCGGGACGCCTGGATCCCTGCTGCCTGGCAGTGAGACCATGAACATAAAACAACCAATAGAGGTAGGAGGCTCCACAGCATGCTTTTCTGCACTCAAAAAAAGCCCTCCTGGCCACCCTGAGCCTCTTACTGGTGTGTGTGGTGTCAAATCTGGCCTCCCAACTCAGAAGTAACTGGCAATAATAATAATAATAATAATAATAATAATAATAATAATAATAATAATAATAATAGGTATTTATATACCACTTTTCTTGGTCTTTATTCAAGACTTTATTCAAGGCAGTTTACATAGGCAGGCTTTATTTAAATCCCTTATTAAATAGGGATTTTTACAATTGAAAGAAGGTTCTTTCTTTCAAGAACCACTACATTCTGGTGTTTCATTCCGATCTGGCTTCACATTCTGGCCTCCATCCTCCCACGCTCAGAGCAGATGGAAATAGCTCGGCTTCAGCTTGTCAGCTGCTTCAAGGTCGCACGGTGCCGGTGGCCTCGAACTGGCGACCTTGTGGATGTTATCTTCAGGCAGACGGAGGCTCTACCCTCTAGACCAGACCTTTTGCAATCATGTCATCACCAGTTACTTCCAGTGGTACTTTGAATAGGCGGACCATAGGAAGTGGCATGGCAGAGGACAAACATTGCGAACGTTTACTGCTGTGCAGAACGTTTACTGCTGTGCAATAGAAAGATAATGATTACTGCAGGGCATTTTTTTTTCAGTATTCCCAAAGGCAATTGCACATTACACCCTTTTTCATAAGGACATAATCACATTTACAATTTAGCTAGTAAATGATTAACTTTTGAATTATTTCACAATTCAAGTATCTCATTATTATGCCACCAGAATTACTGCCAACATTCCCATTGATCTTAATGAAAATAACATGGAGCCTTTCAATTCAGGACATGTTGCTGAAAACTGTTTAAAGCAAAACTTCCCATGATGCTTTCAGGTTTTCACAACATTCTTCTTAACAAAGCCAAATCATTGTCGTCTTCTTCTTACGTTACAGGATGAACAGAAAAGTAGCTTTTGCTGATGTCTTGCATCAGCCATTTTCAACCACTGTGCCATGGCACACTGGTGTGCTGTGAATGGTCTCCAGGTGGGCTGTGGGAATTTGGGAGAGGGTTATTTATTAGTAGGGTCATTGGGGGATGTGAGCAGCCCACCAGCAGTGTGGTGCGCCTTGTCAATTGTCAAAAATCTGATGGTGTGCCTTTACCATTTTAGTGCATTCCAATGTGCATGAGGTGAAAAAGGTTGAAAATCACTGTGGTTGAAAGGTTGAAAATCACTGTCTTACATCCTCCAAATATATGAGATGTATATCAGAATAACAACTGTATGTAGATGGAAAATTAAGCAACTGAAGGAAAATGAAGATGTATGGTTCCTCAGTAAAGCCAAATAAGAACATAAGAACAGCCCTGATGGATCAAGCCAAAGGCCCATCTAGTCCAGTTTCCTGTATCTCACAGTGGCCCACCAAATGCCCCAGGGAACACACAAGACAACTGACACAACCTGTGCTCCGATGCCCTCCCCTGCATCTGGCAATCAGAGGCAGCCTGTCTCTAAAACCAAGAGCTTGTACATACCTACTATGACTTGTAACCCGTAATGAACTTCTCCTCCAGAAAATCTTGGTATTTTTCCAATCCTAGGAGAGTAGAGTACACATAGCCTCAACAGAATACTGCAATTAAATTCCAGCTAACATTAAAAGCAACATATGTGAAAACAAAGACAATAGAATTGGCAACAATAGGAACTACAGAAACTGCAGTATGCATTTTGGACAATGTCAGAGAAAGGTCAAGAAACTATGCACGGCTCTCATAAAGTGTGAAGAGCAGTTGACCAAAAGGGGCAATGATTTAAGATCCATTATGTGATTTCAGTGAAAAGCAGCATAATATGGAACAACCTATATAACACACTATCACAAAGCTACACTTTAGCACAGGGCTTCTCAAACGTCTCAGGAGTAAAACTCCCAAGGTAAGTCTTTGTGGGGGCGGGGGCAAAGGCAATGACACAATCACCAGGATTGTGTTGCTAACAGGCCAAAGGAGGTTATTTTTACTTATTGAGGGCAGGGCCCTCCGCAGGGCTTGCCGAGTCTTAGAATGTTGAAAAAAGCAGTCACAAACCACTTCCAGAAGATTGCTTTTTTTCAGCGTTCTAAGACTCAAGGAGCTCTTCGGAGGGCTGTGTGGGGCTCCTTGAAATTCCTGCAACTTGCAGCAGTCCTCAATAAGTAAAAACATCCCCCTTTCACCCCCCCCCCGTGAGGAATGCGATCCTTGGGATTGTGCCATTGCCACTTCCCTTCCTTGCCCCTTAAAGGGGCAGAGGCTAGGGCTCATGAAGCCCCAGTTTGAGAGCCACTACTCTATCAGAATTTAGGAAATGATCGTTTTACAAGACAAAGGGTGCAATCCTAACCAACTTTCCAGCACTGCGGTAAGGGCAATGCAACTCTGACATAAGGGAACAAACATACCCTTACCTTGAGGAGGCCTCTGTGACTGCCTCCCAACTGCAGGATGAAGCACATGCCCCACTGGCACAGCTCTGCAGTGATGGAAAGTTGATTAAGATTGCGCCCAAAGTCATTTTATGCGCTGCAAGTTCTGAACTGCAAGATCCCTCCTTCAGGCAGGGATACTCTGAGGAAAAGAGTCACTCTATACTGTATATACCCTAAACAGTGCAAGGATACTCAGCAAATGGGGGAAGGTGTGAAGTGCAATCCAAATTGTTAGTAATATTCTCTAAAACAGTGGTTCTCAAACTTTTTAAGCACTGTGACCCACTTTTAAGAATGAAAATCTCTCAGGACCAACCAGAAATGATGTCATTAACCTGGAAGTGACACCATCAATTTAGGCTTCCAACTTCAACTGTGAGCAGCCGATGGTCCCATTATACAGTAAGCTTGTGCTGTTATTTTGCATAGCTTAGAATGCAAACATTCCAGCTTGGAAGTCAAAGTTTGGAAGTCTGAACACAGACTGGATCCTTCTCCAACCACACAGCCCTCCCCTCTTTCCAGCATCCTCCTTCCCTCCTATCTAAGGCAAAGAACAATGTCTCCATCCCACTTCGAGTCCCCCTCCCCGCCCAGCAGCTCTGTACCTATATTTTCATTTCCATGGTGCTGAGTTAGGTATTATACCACCCACCTGAAATTGACTTGCAACTCACCTAGTGGGTCTCAAACCCACAGTTTGAGAAATGCTGCTCTAAAACCTCAGGGTCATTTTGCTACTCTGTTTACTGCTAGAAGATGTTATTATTACAAACAGAGGCTCTAATCCTATTCACACTTCCCTGGGAGTAAGCCCTATTGAACACAATGAGACTTGCTTCTGGGTTGACATGCAGAAGATTGGGTTGTAAGTAATACAATATGGTACTGGTGCTCAAACCACTGCCGATGGCATGGAAACCGGTAAACCCTGTTCCAGCAGTGAGAGAGAGCAGATCAGCAGCCCAAACAGGTAAGGTGGTGGGAAGGGAGCATCAGGCCAGGGATTGGGCTGGTGATGCATAAGGGATTTAGGGGCAAATCTTTTCAGCAACAGCACCACAAGATCCAGAGCCAATATATTCCCTGTGGCCGAAGAAATTTATGCCAGCAAATAGCTGCCGTAGATCTCAGTAGATCTATTAGGGACCAGGAAGCAGCAAAGGAGGAAAATAAAGAATTTCTTTATTTACCTCTCCCAATAAACCTGGTTCCCAGCCAGTCCACAGGATGCAGCAGAGGCCTCCTCAGCAGTGCTGCATTGCACAGGCCAGCTGAGGATAGGATTCGGCTGTAAAAATGATTATCGTAGATACTCGACTATAAGTTGATCTCACAGATAAGTTTCACAGATAGTCAGGTTTTGAGGAAAGTCAGGTGTGTGTGTGTGTGTGTCTGACTATAATTTTACCCAAGGCCAGATCCTGAAAAATAACCTACCAGTAATTGTAACCTAAGAACTGTACAATCTCTAATTTATTTAAAAAATATAGTAAAAGATCATAAGATAAGTTTTTATTCACTAACTTTTAAAATTCTGCTCTTCACAATTTTTTTGTAAACACTGTCAGAGTTAGTGTACTGTAAACAACATACTAGTAGAACCATTAATCAGATCCTTCTTTAAGGTGCCTGGTATGTAAGCCAGAGGCTCTACATGTAACATACAACATATAATACATACCTGGGAGTGTGTAATTCAATTCACAGCAGAGAGACAACCAACATGGAATGAGTGTGAGCAAGCACAGCTGCACACAGTTGCAACCCGATTTACTCAGAAGTAGACCTATGTCTTTCCATGGGTTTTATTCTTAAGTAATGGTGCACTGAATTGTAGCCTTGGACTTTGTTTCAGATGAGAATGAGGATTACATCCTGGTGTTTAAAAAACCAGACCCCTGCCAAACATTTGCAAAATGGAACAAGGGTGCAGAAGGGTTGGGTGTGATCGTGCCAAAGAGAATGAGGCACCCTTGATTTAAATGGAAGCATTGAGCCCTTGCTTACTTTTTTCTTAGGAGGAGTGAAAATGTTAACTTCAGTTGCAGCTTGCCCTGGAGCCTGGTTGTCCTGGGGATTGATTGCCCTGTAGCCTGATTGAAAGGGGGGAAAGAATCTGAGCCTTGCCACCATTTTTTAAGAGATTAACAAGATGCTTATACAGTACTATGTGCCATTCCCCCCTTCTGTGTAATGGAACAGCCAGGAGGGAAGGAGAGAATCTATTGTCCCCTGTATCCTTTTGCTTTCCTCTGGGCTTCTCCTGGCTGCCTGAACATGACAGTGACATGCCTGAACAGTGACATGCCTGAACAGCCCTGACACTGAGTGACTGCAGAAAAGACAAGGAGAAATCTAAGGTTGATTTATTGGCAGAAATTGCTTGCCTTATAGGCGTGTATCTATGGTAAATGGAAATAGCTCTGTCATAAAATGGAAACAGCTTTGATAAAGAAACTCAAGTATGATATAAAATAACAAAGGGCATAACTCCATGTTATAGAAGTTACACGGCTGCTGCCCAAAACAGCAGCCCTGCAATTTTCAACCTTCCTCCCCAAGAAAATAATAAGGAAGTGAGTGAGTGTCCATATACTCTGAATCTTCTGGTTGTCACTTCTACCTTCATTAACTCTCTTCATGAGTCCAGAAGATTCCGAGCATCCTTCTGGGATTAGTTATGCTTTCATTGTACCCTTTCCTGTTTTGGGGTAACAAAATTATTCCAGGATGATGCAACACTTGGATAAGATATCTTTGGACTAGGAAAAGATGTGGTAAAAGTCACATGTCTGCAGCACTAAATTTGATACCAGTACAGAGAGGGAATTTCTGGCATAACACAAGAACTAAAGAACACATTTTTGCCAGGTTCTATGCATCACTGCCTCAGTTCAATGGAACAAAAAATCAAGTTGCGTAATATTTTTCTTGGACCAAGCAAATTCATCCTATTATGTGGCTTCAACAGATCTACACACCCTGTTGTCTAATATGCAGCTTCCTGTAATAGCTAACTTTCCTGTCTAAGGGCAATCAATCAATCAATCAATCAATCAATCAATCAATCAATCAATCAATCAAGGAAGTCTGAACATTGATGAAGAACAATTTTGGTCAAGACATTAAGAACATAAGCACAGCCCCACTGGATCAGGCCATAGGCCCATCTAGTCCAGCTTCCTGTATCTCACAGTGGCCCACCAAATGCCCCAAGGAGCACACCAGATAACAAGAGACCTCATCCTGGTGCCCTCCCTTGCATCTGGCCTTCTGACATAGCCCATTTCTAAAATCAGGAGCTTGCGCATACACATCATGGCTTGTACCCCATAATGGATTTTTCCTCCAGAAACTTGTCCAATCCCCTTTTAAAGGTGTCCAGGCCAGATGCCGTCACCACATCCTGTGGCAAGGAGTTCCACAGACCAACCACACTGAGAAAAGAAATATTTTCTTTTGTCTGTCCTAACCCTCCCAACACTCAATTTTAATGGATGTCCCCTGGTTCTGGTGTTATGTGAGAGTGTAAAGAGCATCTTCCTATCCACTCTGTCCATCCCCTGCATAATTTTGTATGCCTCAATCATGTCCCCCCTCAGGTGTCTCTTTTCTAGGCTGAAGAGGCCCAAACGCCATAGCCTTTCCTCATAGGGAAGGTGCCCCAGACCCGTAATCATCTTAGTCGCTGTCTTTTGCACCTTTTCCATTTCCACTATGTCTTTTTTGAGATGCGGCAACCAAAACTGGACACAATACTCCAGGTGCAGCCTTACCATAGATTTATACAACGGCAGTATAATATTAGCCGTTTTGTTCTCAATACCTTTCCTAATGATCCCAAGCATAGAATTGGCCTTCTTCACTGCCGCCGCACATTGTGTTGACACTTTCATCGACCTGTCCACCCCCCCCAAGATCTCTCTCCTGATCTGTCACAGACAGCTCAGAACCCATCAGCCTATATGTGAAGTTTTGATTTTTTGCCCCAATGTGCATGACTTTACACTTACTGACATTGAAGCACATCTGCTATTTTGTTGCCCATTCTGCCAGTCTGGAGAGATCCTTCTGGAGCTTCTCACAATCACTTCTGGTCTTCACCACTCGGAAAAGTTTGGTGTCGTCTGCAAACTTCGCAACCTCACTGCTCATCCCTGTCTCCAGGTCATTTATGAAGAGGTTGAAAAGAACCGGTCCCAGGACAGATCCTTGGAGCACACTGCTTTTCACCTCTCACCATTCTGAAAATTTCCCAGTGACACCCACTCTCTGTTTCCTGGTCTTCAACCAGCTCTCAATCCATGAGAGGACCTGCCCTCTAATTCCCTGACTGTGGAGTTTTTTCAGTAGCCTTTGGTGAGGGACCGTGTCGAACGCCTTTTGAAAGTCCAGATATACAGTGTCTACGGGTTCTCCCGCATCCACATGCCTGTTGACCTTTTCAAATAATTCTATACGGTTTGTGAGGCAAGACTTACCCTTACAGAAGCCATGCTGATTCTCTCTCAGCAAGGCTTGTTCGTTTTGAGATTCTATCTTTGATGAGGCATTCCACCATCTTACCCGGTACGGATGTTAGGCTGACTGGCCTATAGTTTCCCGGGTCCCCCCTCTTTCCCTTTTTAAAAATAGGCGTGACAGTTGCTATCCTCCAATCTTCTGGCACCGTGGCCGTTTTGAGGGACAAGTTGCATACCTTAGTCAAGAGATCAGCTTTTACTGTTCCCCTTAATGTTGCTGGCCATGTGTTCATGGACATGGATTCAAAGGACCCTGGATGCAATGTGCACTCCATGAATGCAGCTTCATTGCCAACTATGGTGGGGGATAGGATCGGGTTGTGAGTCCCATACATTCACATCAGTTCAGCTCCAGAGGTCTTTATAGAAGTTGAAACATACCTCCCTTGAGAAATCTGGTTCTTGCTGGCCCAGCGCTATTGCACAGGCAGGAAAGAACCACAAAAGGATTATTGTGCCTGCACGAAAGCATCAAGATAGCCACTCATAACTTGGACGTGCATAACTTGGGAAGCCAGAGTATATGGGATATGAGTTAAGACTATAGTATAATGGGAAGCAAGGTCTCTCACTGTAAACAGGCTTCTGACTTATAAGGAACACAGTTCATTATCTCTAGATTACAGTGAGATGCAGCTGTGTCTCTGCATCTCAGTTTGAGTTCCTGTTTTCTCCAAGGTTAGTCTCCTGCTTCCTGTCTCGTCCTCCCTCTTATCCATCCTCTCGTTCACCCTAAAGCCACCCTCTGATCCTTCTGCCCTCTGGATAAATTCCTCCTCTCTACTGAGTACTGACATCCATCTGTGTGTGTCCTGTTTCCCCCTAGACTTCTCTCTGCCTCCTTCAGTGTCTCTAAATGCCTCCTCCTCTTTCAGAAAGTTAGGTTTTCCCCTGCAATATCACTTTCCTCAGGAATAGATACCTCTTAGGTTTAGCTTTGTGAATTACACATATTCTTTTCATTGCATCCATGTTTTTTATTTCCTTTCCTCTTATGGTACACTTATCTCCCAATAAATGTTACTCATTCAAATTTGTATTCAAATTTGAATGAGTAACCTGAGTTTTGCAAATACCAATCTCTCCTGTGGTGTGCCAAGAATTAAAGACCCAAAGATCCTTAGAACATGCATATCTGGGTGCACAAGTATGAGCACATATACATTTCCCCGAGAATCTGTAGTAAGAATGGATAAAATTTATCACTGAAAATTACTACACGTTTGTGATTATTCGGCAGTATTGCTTTGCTTGTCATAGAAAGTTTCCCAAATAATGTATTCTTGAATTAAATAGTGCTGTATTAATATCTAAAGTCTGTTTACAGCAAGGAAGCAACAGACGTCTTTGGGAATATCAATTTTCTCCAGCATAATGTCTTTTTAAAAACCCGTGACTCTCTCACAAATTAGAAATGGAAAATTACATTTTTTATCTAACATCTATTCCGGGTAAGATGGTGAAATGCCTCATCAAAGATAGAATCTCAAAACACATAGACGAACAGGCCTTGCTGAGGGAGAATCAGCATGGCTTCTGTAAGGGTAAGTCTTGCCTCACGAATCTTATATAATTCTTTAAAAGGTCAACAGGCATGTGGAGTACGGTTACTCCATGGGGCTACTCGGACATCTGAGCAGCCGAGTGTAATGCTGGGCTAGCTGGGAGTCGGCTGGCCTGGTGCAGG
This sequence comes from Tiliqua scincoides, assembly GCF_035046505.1. Lineage (NCBI taxonomy): Eukaryota > Metazoa > Chordata > Lepidosauria > Squamata > Scincidae > Tiliqua > Tiliqua scincoides. The sequence continues at coordinate 210,893,902 of NC_089822.1, forward strand.
GATGTGTGCCGGCCCGCGGAGGTTGAGTCCAGCCTTCATGCTGACTTTATAGAGGAGCCTTGTGTTGGCTGAGCTTGGCCGATGCAAGGCTCTGGGAACGGCAAGGAGGAGGCAGAAGGGAGGTGTTCCAGGGGTGGGCAGGCAGGGAGATGGAGATGGGGCTGGGAATGGCAGATATGCTAGATACTAACCCCAGTTCCCGAGCAGTGTGGAGCGGCTTCAAGCTGCTCTGCTCTCCTCTGATTAATGCCACCTCCAGAGGTGGTGCAAGTCTGAGGAGACCCAAGTTGGAGCTACAGTGGCTTAGCTGGGAGTAAGGAGAAGAGTTTCCCTTACCTCCAGCTGAGCCACTTTGGGGCTCTATCTTGTGCTGGATACAGCGCAGGCCTTCTGGCCTGCCTGTTCCAGTGCAAGATAGGATTGCGCTGTAAGGCTGCATTTTAGATAGGTAACTACTAATGACATGCTCCAAATCTTATAAGGTCTAATGAAAACAATTAGTCATATTTCAATCCTTTGTTGCTTTTAAATACAGTCAGTTATAACACAGGTTGTCTTTATCACATTATATTTAGGGACTGGCAGTAGAAAAGTAACTGCTTTAGAAGAGTTATACTGGAACATATGGCCAAGAAAGAGTACAGTCAGGATCCAAAGGGATTCTGGGCTCAAGAAAGAAGGTCACACTGGTCCAGCAAATTTCCAAAATATTTGGAAATCAGCCCCCAAGCTATACAAAAAACTTTTTAAAAATTCCTCTTGGTTTCAAAAGGAGCCTGCCACACTAAACAGGAAGTGCTGTTCAGGAACAGTCTAAAGTCCCTTTGGGATCACAGAATTAGTTTCAGAATTATTTAAATCTTGACTCAAGGTAACACTTTTAATGTATTTGAGCAACAGTCCCTGTCCCCATAATATATGTTAAGGAGATCCATCTTTACATTTTGAGGCCTAACCAGTAACATCTATTGACATATACCTTGAACACTTAAAAAAGAAGACATCTGTTTTTAATGGCACATAATGTCTTTTGGTATTTGTTTCCTCCACAATTCTTCTCTATTTTTGGTTGTGAAGGCATTAGAGACCACTCATTATACAAAAGAATGTAGCTACTCAAGATTTTGTATATTCTGCCAAGCCACTTCTTATTCATGTATTTTGCTGACTCTTAAAAAGCTAAGCTGCTCTGGGTTTGTACTCCCTATAGGGAACAAATACTATTTTGCAATTGGAAACTTCCTTATTCTACTGCATTTAAATAATTTTTCTTTCCCAGATTCTTAATGTCCAGCTTCTCCTGTGGTCAAATTAGCCCCCAACTGTAATGTCAAACCCTACCACTCAACTAACTCAATGCACAATATATCTACAAAGTTTCCAGAGTATAATGTTTCTATACTTTAGTTTCAATATATCTATAGAGATAGATTTATAGTTCCTTAACCTGAAGTTTCAGTATATCTACAAAGTTTCCATAGATTCCCCCCATGGCACCCTACAGACATCCTATGGCTGCCTGCAACTTCTACCCAGTTCATTGGGAGCAGCTTACCTACTTGGGCCAAGAGTAGCAGCTCTTGGTTTGAGAGTCAGCCACTCTGAGATTGTTCAGAAGCTGGCCCAGCTGTGAGTGGCTGCCAGTGGCCTGTTCTCACTATGTTCCCAGGCATCTGGTCCCTAGAGAGGGAACAGGGATCAATGATAGTAGGAGACTCCAACAATCCTTAGGCCTCCATCTGTCTGAGAATCATATCCTTCTCTCTGAGAATCATTTGACTTTCCAACTGCTGTCTCTGCCAGTCTGGAGACCAAGTGAGAAAAGGAGGTACGGGGGGGGGGGTCTTGGTATTTGCTTCAGAAAGATCTCTGGAGGGCTCAGGTTGGGACACATCTGGCTAACTTGGGTCTGGATGACCTGTGTTGGGCCAGATCTGTGGATGCAGAATCCACAGATATGGGGGTCTCACCAGTATATCTCTTTTATGTGGCGGGGAGCAGAAGTATATGCACACAAATGTATGTACTGCCCAAAAGCAAGAGGACACATTGCTTCAGTCACATTTAGGAATGGGTGGGTTTGGGTCACCCTGGCCAGACAGTCCCTCTCATGAACATGGGTCCTAATTAGTGCCTGACCTGGTCAATTGACACTATTCCTGGAGAGAGAACTGAAGTAAATTCCAATAATTATTAATATTAAAATATGTTACGTCACTAAATTATCAACTAGAATGTGATTGTAACTGTGATTCAATTTCTAGCTCACATAGCAAATATACAGCATCACATTTGTTAGAGATCAAACATGAGAAGTATTTTTTTTTTTAAGGAATCTGATCTATTCAATTTTACAATGCAACAGATATTATCTTTCCTCTACTGCTGTCAACTGGAGTATTTTCACAGACCATGTCCTGTTGATCATATCTCTCAATCAGTTGGAGAAGGGAAATACTGCGTTGGCTCGGTCATGTCGTGAGAATGGATGATGGCCGGATCCCAAAGGATCTCCTCTATGGAGAACTCGTACAAGGAAAGCGCCCTACAGGTAGACCACAGCTGCGATACAAGGACATCTGCAAGAGGGATCTGAAGGCCTTAGGAATGGACCTCAACAAGTGGGAAACCCTGGCCTCTGAGCGGCCCGCTTGGAGGCAGGCTGTGCAGCATGGCCTTTCCCAGTTTGAAGAGACACTTGGCCAACAGACTGAGGCAAAGAGGCAAAGAAGGAAGGCCCATAGCCAGGGAGACAGACCAGGGACAGACTGCACTTGCTCCCAGTGTGGAAGGGATTGTCACTCCCGAATTGGCCTTTTCAGCCACACTAGACGCTGTTCCAGAACCACCATTCAGAGCGCGATACCATAGTCTTTCGAGACTGAAGGTTGCCAACAACAAGGTATAGGGAAACTTCAGTATAACCCAGAAAGGCTGACTTAGACAAAGTTTAAAGCTCACAAGATGAAGGTGTGGCTGGCTGGCAGGGTTGCCTTAAATCAAATCATTGGTCCACCCAGCTCAGTATTGTCTATTACTGTCTTGCCAGAGTTTCAAAGAAGCATCTTTCCTAGTGCTCCTCTGAGATGCCACGAACTTAGTTTGCAACCTTCTGCTTGCAAAGCATGTGCTTTACTACTGAGCTATGTCCCCATCTCTAATGGTGGTGAATGCAAGTGGAAGAGCAGCACGAGCATCTCTTTTCCACTCCACAGATAACTTTCTGCATGAACTGGGACTTCCACGTGACTGGCTGAACACAGAAATTTTTCCCCTTCAGCTTTCTTGATGGAGATAATTCATATAAAAACTGAGCCTGTGTGTGAGTAGCCGTTTGCAAAGAGACCGTAGTTCATACAGGAAATGTGATTGCTATATAGAGAAAGCATGCATCTGATTACACAGGCCTACAAAACTGAGGGTAAGAAAAGTTTTTCCCAAACTTTATGGTGATTTGATATGAATTTGGGGTGCCGATTCCAAAAATGGCACCCGTTTTGCCCTATCACATCTAGTTTTGGAGATATATAGGCTTATTAGCGAATGGTTCAAGCAGCTTCCTCATGAGGAAGCTGCTTGAACCATTCGCTAAAGATGCTATGCCATGTCTCCAAAACTAGGCGTGATAGGGCAAAATGGATGCCATTTTTGGAATCGGCACCCCAAATATACCCAGGAATTGGTGTAATGTCTAAGGAAGCAAAACGTGTGTTGGCCTGTGTTACCAGTTGCTGGGAAGCAACAGAAGAAGAGGACCATTCATCTACATGCCTGGTTCTGGGCTTCACAGATATGGATAGCAAGTATGAAAAACAGGTTGCTACATGAGATGGGTGTTTGGTCTGATCCAGCAGGGCCCTTCTGATGAAGTTATCAGTGTTGTGGAAAGAAGAGCCTGTGCCACTCCTTCACCAAGCCACTTCAGTGGCATTCTAGAACCCTACTGGTTCTGTGTTTTATCATGAGAATATCTCATTGGTTCTTAGAACAATTAGTCTCATTTGTCAGTTTTTGAGTTAAAGAAATAGTGTTTTCCTTTTCTTTCTTTTCTGTATCATTGCATTCTGCATTAATCTATCAAATGCTATGAAACATGATGGTAATATTAATAAATATCAAGGTTTCCACAATTTTGGCCACTAGGGTCAAACAACCTTGATATCCTGTAAAGGCCTGGTATCTGGGGCAATGTATCCCCCTTCCCCCCTTAGCTGTGCCACTGTTCAATGTGGGAGTCAGTGAATGTATGAATTGGGGCTAAGATTACACCAGACTCTTCATTAGATGAAAGTATACTTAGGAGGCCTATTTGGCTTCTGCCAGAATTAAAATTTTTTTTTGCTTTTGTTTTTGTTCAGCATATATACAAAGGTGGCCTCACACCCTCAGTGGGTCAGCTCTGGAGTCATGATGTTTCAGATGCAAACTGCCAAATGGGTTTAGTTAAGTAAACATTTTCTTGAACTTAAAATAACTGTGGAATCCCCATTTATTAATACAAGAACTTCATAATTTTTCATCAACCCAGATATATTGTGGGTGAATACTGCAAGTTGAGTACCAACTTGACTACAAGTTCATAACTTTCAGTTTACAACTAATGAAAGAAATCTATCTTTCAAGGCATAGTTTAACTTTGAAGGAGTTACACCAATACTAATCTGGCCCACTTCTTACAGCAGTGTCAGATATAATAAAATTTTAGGGCAGTGGTTTCAAAATTTTAGCCCTGGGACCCCCTTTGTAGAATGTCCATTTGTCAGAACCTACCTGAAGTGATGTCATTAACTTGGAAGTGATGTCATGGCTGAAAGTGACATAATCAATTTAAACTTCAGTCCGAAGCCATGATTACCCAAAGGTTCCATTACACAATGTGCTCATGCTGTTATTTTGCATAGCTCAAAATTCAAACATTCCAGCTCAGAAATCAAAGCAGAACACAGACTGGATCCTTCTCCAACCACACAGCCCTCCCCCCTTTCCAGCGTCCCATCTTCCCACCTGTTCAGGGCAAAGCACCAGGCCTCTCTCCCACTGGGAGCCCGCCCTGCCCAGCAGCTCTGCACCCTGTATTTTCAGTTCTGTATTTTCAATGGCAGTTGAGCTAGCTGCTATGCAACCCACCTGAAACTGGCTTGTGACCCACAGTTTGAGAAATGCTGTTTTAGAGGATGATCAAGCAACCTTCTGCTCAATTTAATTGAACTACTGTATTCCATTTCTATTCTTGCTCCTTCATGCACTATTCTTTCAGCCCTTCCCCATTCCACCACTGCATACGAAGAATGAGCCTCAGTCAAAACAGGAGCTCTACATTTCTGTAGTGTTCATGTGTGTCCATTGGCTGTTCAGACAAACTAGCGGCTTTAATTTGCAGAAGTCTTATCTGTCTTTACTTATCCTCAGAAAGATGATCTTGCTACTGATCATCTTGTCCCATACAAACAACAAGATATTATGTCTTAATAATTTGATACTGTCATCGCTTCAGCTACTTGCTCTTGGCAACACAGATATCACAGTAACCAAACTCATGTTCTCAGTCTCCAGGAGAGATGTTCTAACTTCAAAACCAGACACCACCACTTCCCTTTCAAACATGGCAATGAAGTACAAGATAAGGAATAATTTGGCTACACCAAGACTGAGAAATCCACATACAGTAGAACCAAGACACATTTCTGCTTCTTACATTTCAATCCTTTTCAATTCCTTCCTGACACCCTGGAACCTAGATTCAAATCCAAGTCTGACCACGTATGTGTATGTGAGAGAGAATAAGACAGAACAATGAAAATACAAATTATTGTACATCCTGCTAGTTTTGAGACTGGTTTTACTCCCCAAGCTGCCATTTCTCAGTGATAACTCCCAACACTTGGGGGGAGGGGGGAAGGAAGGTAAACAAGTAGCTACTGAAAGCCTAACACTGCCCACCCCTCTTTTAACTTGTTCATAAATTATATGGACCTCCCTGCATTACAATCTCTGCGCATGAACTGGAGGTTGTCCATGACTTTGTGCACCTTGGCTCAACGATCTCCGACACTCTTTCTCTCGATACCGAGCTAAACAAACGCATCGGTAAAGCAGCTACCACGTTTTCCAGACTCACAAAGAGAGTCTGGTCCAACAAGAAGCTGACGGAACATACCAAGATCCAGGTCTACAGAGCTTGCGTCCTGAGTACACTTTTGTACTGCAGCGAGTCATGGACTTTTCACTCACAACAGGAGAGGAAACTGAATGCTTTCCACATGCGCTGCCTCCGACTTATTCTCTGCATCACCTGGCAGGACAAAGTTTCAAACAACACAGTCCTGGAACGTGCTGGAATCCCTAGCATGTATGCACTACTGAAACAGAGACGCCTGCGTTGGCTCGGTCATGTCGTGAGAATGGATGATGGCCGGAACCCAAAGGATCTCCTCTATGGAGAACTCGTGCAAGGAAAGCGCCCTACAGGTAGACCACAGCTGCGATACAAGGACATCTGCAAGAGGGATCTGAAGGCCTTAGGAGTGGACCTCAACAAGTGGGAAATCCTGGCCTCTGAGCGGCCCGCTTGGAGGCAGGCTGTGCAACATGGCCTTTCCCAGTTTGAAGAGACACTTGGCCAACAGTCTGAGGCTAAGAGGCAAAGAAGGAAGGCCCATAGCCAGGGAGACAGGCCAGGGACAGACTGCACTTGCTCCCAGTGTGGAAGGGATTGTCACTCCCGAATCGGCCTTTTCAGCCACACTAGACGCTGTTCCAGAACCACCTTTCAGAGCACGATACCATAGTCTTTCGAGACTGAAGGTTGCCAACTAACAAATTATATGGAGTTAGGGGTGAACAAAGAACTGACCAAATTTTCAGATGATACCAAAGTATTCAGCTCCTCAAGCAAGTTGCTAAGAGCTCCAAAAAGATCTCTTCAAACTGGGTGAATGGGCAACAAAATGGCATGTGAGATTCAATGTAAGTAAATGTAAAGTGATGCTCATGGAACTGAGCAAAAAATCCTAACTTCACATATGTCCTGACATGGCCTGACCTAACTGTGAAAGATATCTTGAGGTTAGGATGGAGAGCTCAATGTTAATGTTGACTCAATGTGCTGAGAAAAGGCCAAGTAGCTATGATAGAAGTAAATTCCATACTAGGAGTTTATTACCAAAAAATACGGAAAATAAAACTGTTGGCTATTGAAATGGCTGTATACAAATCTGTTGATTTGCAAGATATTTACTTGCCAAACCACAGAAACAATCTCCATGAATACTCTCTCCGTTGCAACTTGTTCTGGCAGTGCAAGGCCACAATAGGATTTAGGCCTCAGTGCCTGAATTGGAAAGTTAAAAAAATATTGATGATTCAAAACTAAATCCAAATTTTTGATAGTTCAATGCCATGACCATGTAGGACAGTATATACATGGAATACATGAAAGTTGCTACATTGCAATTCAAGGCCAACCTTGGAAGTAGTGATGTGAAATGAGCCCCCAGCCTGTCTGTCCACTGCCCTCTCCAACATGTGGATTCACTGGGGGCTCCAATCCTATTCCACTGGGGGCTCCAATCCTATTCCAACTTGCTGAGAGCAAGTAAGAAGAGGATTATGGCAGCTTCCTTCTTCTTCTAGGACGAGAAGAAGAAGAAGAAGAAGAAGACAGATCCAAATCACTGCTGCCCAACTACCTAGTGCATACAAAACACCAAGTAGACTGAGAGAAGCAATCTGGAGCCCACATGGGGCAATGCACTAAACCTCCCTGCTCTACACTCTTCTGTTTGCAATGAATGGAAGTGATGAAACAGGGAGCCTGCAAGTTCATGTCCTGGTAACTAAAGGGAAGAATGGAGATGTGACCCCTTGTTCACTCTCCCCCACATCCATGGGAAGATGTGCAAGTGCACAGAAGTGAGATCTGCAGAACTGAGGTGGTGCGAAGGTACGTTGCCTCAGGTGTTGGGAAGTCTTGAGCCAGCCCTGTGGCAATGAAATTAATATTTTAGAAAACTCATCATATGTGAAGGAGTATAGGAGTGGTACACACCAATGAGCCATTATACAAAAGGCACTCTGAATCCCTCCCTAGGATGGCTGCCTTCATGCAGTTAACTATTAATCAGTAGCAGCTCAGTACATCGATCAAGATACTGCTCCATGTCTACACAAACCTCCTGCAGCTTTCAACATGCCACATAATCTTGCTGCTGTTACACATCCACTTATTTCAGAATAAAAGGGAAGAGAATCGGGGTCCGTCCATTTTCAGCTCATTCACCTTTTGAATGTCAGGTGAGCCCAGCCCAGCACTGCTACCCAAAGGTAACTAATAGTATAAAACAGAGATGAAGCACACAAGAACCTGGACAAAGTTATGGAATAATATATATTTTTCTTAATATCTGCCTTTTATATTCTAGGCGGTTATTATGGCAATCCGAATTATGTGGCTTCAAACAAAAACTGTGAAAGGTTTTGTTCTGTTAGATGTATTTATCGTATCTGAAACTTAACAGACCCAAAAAATGACCAAACTGAGACACACTATGGAAATGTAAGCCAAACAATGAAGGAACTATGCCTTTGGAACAATGAAGGAACTTTCTTTGGCACAAAGAAAACATGTGGGTAACATATACTTTCCTTTCTTAGTCACTAAGCTACCATTCCTTCCAACAAGCTATGCTGTAGTATCCTATTTCAAGACATAGTTACTCTTTAATGTAAAAAGGCAAGTAGAAATGCTTCAGTCAATTTGTTTTCAATGTGTGTGGATTTCTGTTTCAACTAAATCCAATCCTCCAAAATGACCTCAAAAGGTTGAGGTAACATTTGAATAAAAGATTGGCATAGTATCATCAGCACAGAGAGAGAGAGAGAGAGAGAGAGAGAGAGAGAGAGAGAGAGAGAGAGAGAGAGAGCATTGAGTGCTAACAGACAAACTGAACCATTAAAAAAGGAAATGAGAACTTATTTGGAAAGTTATGCTTAGGTAGGTATGTAAACTCTAATGCGTAAAAAATCTACACTGAATTTACACAACACAACATGTGAAAAATGCTTACAGCAAAATTAAGATTACATTTCATGCAAATAATTTTTTTAATTTGTTGAAAACAGACCTCTTTTCTTTTACTTATATAAGCTTGTTGTTTAAGGATATTTCCAGCTGCCCCTTGTCAGCCTAAGGACCAAAAGTATTGTGCTGCTTTTCATTTTGGTGAAGTATGTACTCTTCTCAATAGCTGTATTAGCTGAATCTCTGCACACAGGACGGAGCAGTGCTTTGTCCCAAGGGAACTGAGCTTTCAGATTTCTTTAAGGAGTCATCTAACATGTTTCAACATAAATCTGCAGCTACTTTCTTTGTTTTAAAGAAAGCAGTGTGATTTCTCTCTTTTGCAGCTGGAGATCAAATGACAACAAGCAGAAGCGACTGTTAGGTTAGATTATCAGGTAACATATTATATTTGCATTTTAAAGTACTGTTTAAAATTATGGTAGATTTATATGGAAATAAAGAAATAGTGGTTAATGGTGGGGTGTGTTTATGTGTGTGGGTGTGTGCATGTAAAAGGGTATAGATGTATAATGTATTTTCAGACAGCATAACATATTTAGTTTCATAAGCACTATAAGTATCATCAATTACAGATTACACTAACAGAAAATGCAGTGTAGAGGATTACTTAATTTTTATGGTGAATAGTAGCATGTTGATAATGTTTTAACCATTGCTAAAAAGCTAAATTCACAGTTGAGAAATTATAAATTACATTAGATAATTTTATAATCTTGATGTGCTATTAGAAATTAACTCCTTAATCCTAAACATGTTGGATAGAAAGCCCTATTTTGTTTTGTTACTTGTTGAGTTATCCATTAGAATCTCACCATAGATTTAAAGAAGTAATTTATGCAAATAATGTAACAACAAATAATCTTTAGGGATCCTTTGACTAGAAATTAACTATTTCCATTGACTTGCTGGCCAAACAGAAGCATACTAAATGGCCAGCATAATAAATGGCCAGCAATTATTAGTGCAATAATTTGAATCTGGTAAAATGTAATATTCTCCCCAGGTATTGATTGAATTACAGTAATTGCTATTGTGATTGATGAGTAGAATACAGTGGTTCTATGTGGTCAGATGTTACTCCCTGAATGCAGTGACAAGGTAAGATAATCTCCTACTGAACATACACCTGAATTTACAGCACTCTCCTCACCCCCTTTTTGGGGTTGATCATGCCTACTTTAATGCCTATGTATTTATCTCCATGTGACAGACAATTAAGTATATGGCAGCAGCATGTGGAATTATTACCTATCTCAGATTTCACTCAGGGACATGTGGTGGGTTGAAAGAATGGACACAAGTCTGAAATCTGCTAGTCTCACACTGAGTTCAGGAACCAGGCCCTATAATGGGCACCTATTGGACATCTTCTATCTTGAACTTAAAAAAAAAAATCCTGTGAATGTTACGAGCTACGAATGTTACGAGTAAGTGTAAGGTCATGCACATTGGGGCAAAAAGTCAAAACTTTACATATAGGCTGATGGGTTCTGAGCTGTCTGTGACAGATCAGGAGAGAGATCTTGGGGTGGTGGTGGACACCTTGACGAAAGTGTCGACCCAATGTGCGGCAGCAGTAAAGAAAGCCAATTCTATGCTTGGGATCATTAGGAAAGGTATTGAGAACAAAACGGCTAATATTCTAATGCCGTTGTACAAATCGATGGTAAGGCCACACCTGGAGTATTGTGTCCAGTTCTGGTCGCCGCATCTCAAAAAAGACATACTGGAAATGGAAAAGGTGCAAAAGAGAGCGACTAAGATGGTTACTGGGCTGGGGCACCTTTCTTATGAGGAAAGGCTATGGTGTTTGGGCCTCTTCAGCCTAGAAAAGAGGCACCTGAGTTGGGACATGATTGAGACATACAAAATGATGCAGGGGATGGACAGTGGCTAGGGAGATGCTCTTTACACTCTCACATAACACCAGAACCAGGGGACATCCACTAAAATTGAGTGTTGGGAGAGTTAGAACAGACAAAAGAAAATATTTCTTTACTCAGCGTGTGGTTGGTCTGTGGAACTCCTTGCACAGGATGTGGTGATGGTGTCTGGCCTGGACGCCTTTAAAAGGGGATTGGACAAGTTTCTGGAGGAAAAATCCATTACGGGTTACAAGCCATGATGTGTATGCGCAAGCTCCTGATTTTAGAAATGGGCTATGTCAGAATGCCAGATGCAAGGGATGGCACCAGAATGAGGTCCCTTGTTATCTGGTGTGCTCCCTGGGGCATTTGGTGGGCCGCTGTGAGATACACAGCTGGACTAGATGGACTAGATGGGCCTATGGCCTGATCCAGTGGGGCTGTTCTTATGTTCTTATGAGCTTCCTTCTGGACAAATCCAGTGAGGGGGCAGCCACCTGTCTTTTTATTTAACATTACCAACAATCCCCCTTCTGCCAAAGCTCTTAGAGCAAGGATCTCCCCACATATTATACATTAACAGGATATTATGATACTGCCATTGAAAAGATACCTGTGGGAGTATTACACAAAACGAAAGATCCAAATAGAATACAATTACGGTGGACTGTGGAGAAAGATGCTAAAAATAGTGGAAGAACTATAACTTCTCTAAACAAGTATGGTCCTGGTCAAATCACTATAGAGATTAAACAATTTTATATTTTATTTCCATAGATTATACACTACCATGCAATGACATTTCCAGAGTAGTTTTTCAAAATCAAAAAGAAAATGTATTTTAAAAACCTTACGAAAATTTAAATTGCAAAATCTAACAAACATAGAATTCAGCTCCCCAAAATGCGGTGGATATTCTTGCTTCTAACAGGAAGGAAGAGAAGCAGTTAAACAAACCTTTAGACAGGTGATACAGGTGGGCCCCTGTATTCATGGATCCTGAATCCGCAGTTTCAATTATATGAGAATATGGGGAACCCCCACTATGCACCCCCCCCTGCATGCGCATTAAAGTGTTTTAAAGTCTTACTGGGGCAAAAATCTGTTTACTTATACAGATCGCTGTAAGCTTACAGGCTTATTGAGCTTAAAAAACTCTAACTAGGTCAACAGGAAGCAGTAAATTCACTTCCTGCTGACCTCACTGGAGGTTTTTTCAAGTGTTTCAGTTGCCAGGAGGTAAGCCTGTAAGCTTACAGTGATCTGTATAAGCAAGCAGATTTTTGCCCCAGTAAGGCTTTAAAACATGTTAATGGGCACACGGGGGCAGGCATGGGGAGTTTCTGTATCTGCAAGGGGTCCTTGGAATGGCCTGTGGTCTATAGTTCTGAGGCCAACACATACCAGGTCTTGCTTCATGTGACTGACAGTCAAACATGAAGGATGGAACTTGGAACAAGAGCTTATTAGGTGATTCAGTTTCTTTAAATAACTTGAAATCCCAGTCTTGTTAAAAAAAGAAAAAAATTTACAAATAAAAGCAACCACATCAAAACAATAAAAAGCAAAAACAAAAGCAGCAGTAAATTAACAAAAACAACCTTTCAATCCAAACCATAAAAAATGCCAACAAGTCAAAAGTGGAAGAAACAAAACCCCGCAGAGCAGCAATAGAAGGGAAAAGGGGTGGTGGAGAGAATAGTTTTAACCCTATGCCAATGAGTCACATCAAACTTTGAGATAAAGATATGGATGGAGATGCTCCCTGAGATCAAAACTTTAAATATCAAAACTTGCACCATGAACTGGATTCAGAAACAAACTGGTCGTCAGCAAAGTTGTTTTCAAACTGGTGAAATGTTTGTGGAAGCTCACACCAGTCAATCAAGCAGCTATATTCTGTACCAGCTGAAGTTCCCAAATGGTCTTCAAAGACAGACCTATGTGGAACTGAATGCAGTAAATGAATATGGAAGTTACCATGGCATGAATTAAATAGCCAAGTCTCCATCAGATATAGCTGGCAAGAGAACCCAAAGCAGTTAAAAGCTCTCTAGGAAGAACTTATCACCTGAACATCCAGGAACAAGGCTTGGTTCCCAAACTATAGAACACTTACAGGTTCGCCTTTGTCATCTGCAAGGGTTCTGTTCCCAGAACCCCTATAGATACAAAAATCTGTCAATAATGAAATCCATGGCTAGACTTTGTGTTCTGAGGCATGGTGAAGTCGCATGCAACCTCTCCACACCTCAGAATGCATTCTGGAGCCTTCTGGTTTAGTGAAAACCAGAAGTGCTTCCCAGAAAGCTCCAGCAGGCATTCTGAGGCTCTGTGGGCCCTCCCAATGCAAGTTCAGAACTCACTTTGGGTCAAATCCATGGGTTCCGAAGCCATGGATGAGGAGGGGTTACTGTATTTCAGTCACTGTATAATTAAAATAATTTATTTAGCTAGCTAGCTAATACCGTTGCATTATGGCTGAAGATACATGGTCCAGTCCAGGAGCTCCTGGACTTCTGAAGTACATGAGAGTTCTAACACTCATGACTCTCTTGTGCAAGTATGGACTTCCCTGTGTGTATACACACCTGGGGATAAGGAGCGCCCATTGAACGAGGAGCTGCTTCTAATGCTGAAGTGTGCAAGAGCTCCATTTGAGCTGCATACTTATTGTGGAGTTTTGCATCCAAAACATGTCCTTTACTGCAATAATCTACTATAGTTTGCAACACACTGATCAAGCCACTCACCTTGTGAGGGATTTAAAACTATTGTCACAGTTGCTAGATTAAAAAAAAAATGTGGATTTCTAGTTACCTTGCAGATTATGCATTTTTTTGCGCAATTACTGGCACAAGGTCCAGCCTTTCCAAACTTGCACAGCTAGACAAGGAACACTTTTTCAAGGAATAGTATGTTTATATGTTAACCCTTGCATCACATTTATAATAACAGTAGTAAGAAAGTTGTAACAGCTGGATGTTTTAACTATTCTTTTAATGAATATAATGGGCCATTCTTATCCCTAGGTTCAATACCTGCTGATTTGACTCCATGGGTGCCGAACCTGCATCTGGAGGCCTCAGGGACCTCCCGGATGCAACCAAAAGTGCCTTCTGATTACATCCAGGATGTGGTCTGAGGTACAGTTCACACAGGGCCGCCCCACGCCCCAGAAGTCCTCTGAGAGACTTCTAACAGGCACTTCTGGTTGGCTGGCAGCCCCTCCTCCAGTGGATTTCATTATCTGTGAATATCAAAATCTGTGGGCAGGGGGTCCTGGAACAGATCCCCCACAGATATGAAGGGCCCTCTGTATGTATGACAATAAGCATTAGTGAGACTTTAAGACACAAACACAGGTTCCGTGTGCCTTCATGCTAATCAACCCAGAGTAAAGGGAATTTGTGTTTGCCTTCTAAAAATTCCTGCTACCACAGTAGTTTAATTACATGTTCCAGGTTGTCTACTTCCAATTTTGTTGATTTATTCTGACTATCTTGTCTTGAGTGCCAAAACATAATACAAAAAATAAATAAAATTCATGGACTATTATCATTTGGAAGGCACTCTTAGAACATGATATGACACTTGGCTATATTCCACAAGTGAATATCTAGAACACACATCTGATGCACATTAGACAAAATTGCCTCCTGGCAATTGATAACACTATGAACAGCCTGATTAATGCTGAATTCCATAACTATATTCCATAACTACTATTCCATAATTCCATAACATAATTCCATAACTACTATTTTAGGATATATGCCCTTCAAATCTATCTGCTCTTAAGAGGAATGTTACAGACTACTCTTTGGTCTACAGATCTGACTGACGGATACCCGCAGAGTGTTTGATTGATGGATGATGGGGAGACAGGACAAATCCCAAATCGTATTTTCAGGATGGAAGAAGCTTAAATTTGTGCCCCTTCCCTTCCCTCAGTGGCCACTATAACCACCAAAAATATGCCCCTGAGGATTCCCCATCCCTTAGGAAAACATTTTTGTGGGGCATAGAGCTGAGAAGGAAAGAGGTTAGGCAACTTCCCCCTTCCACAAACTAAACTTTTTCCACTGTGGGACTGCTAGTTGCAATCCAACCCTATGCCTTTTTGGTGGCTGCACCACAATTATGGAATTTCCTCAGTTGGGGAGATCAGCCAAACCTCATTTCTTTCTATTTTTTAAAACAGGTCTTAAACACTTTTTAATATTATACAGTATAGCATTTTATAATAGATTTGCTTTTTTGTATTGGCTAATAGATGGTTGTGCTGATGTACCTTTGTTTTTTAGGATGTATGATTTTCAACAGGAACTTTTATTGTGAATTATATTGCAATTGTAAACTTTTTTAAGTTTAAATTTTAAATTACAAGTTCAAATTTAAAAGTTTTAAATGAGATACACTACTGCATTAAAATTATATTTTTAAGAGGATATAAAGCTTGTGAGAAATGTCCAACTATATAGATGCAGGAGAATGCTAAATTAACAGTTCAGTCCTACTTGATGCAGCCATACGGATGGGTGTGCACTATATCCTGTGGGGGAATTTTGGGAAGGGTTGGGCAAGTCAGGTGTTACTTGAGTTGAATCTTGAGTCTCCACCCCCTGCAACTCAACTCAAAAACTAGTCATAATGGGGACACTTTCTGAGTTGCCCGGGGCGTTTTCACGACTTGAAAAGATTTGAGTCTTGAGTCGTTCCCTTTAAAAAGCGGCTCCGTGGAAGAAGAAGGGGCTGCTGCTGGGCTCTGTGTGTGCTTCTGAGTTCCCTTTAAACACTCCCCTGCTGTCCCTGCCCATGCCACCTGTCAGGCAGTAGTGCAGAACACACCAACCGATTTCCTTCCCACCCTAGCCACAACAAAACCCACCACCCTCATATCAGAGGCACGGCTGGGAAGGAGTGAGGACACATCCCAGCTCAGCAAGGCGGAAGGATGAGGGTGGCAGCGCAAGCTGAGCGCGTGAGAAAAAGCCCACTGTAACTCCACAGAAGAAAACAGAGTGCTGCTGGACTCTGTATGTGCTTCAGTATTCCCTTTAAACACTCCCTGGCTTCCCCTGCCTCCTGCAACCCTGCCTTCTGTTTGTGAAACCCACTTGTCCTATTGGGAAAAACAGCTTCTACAGGCTGCCCCCTTCCTCTCCTTGAGACGCATCCTCCGTTCAATGGATGCTCTGGTGGACCAGAAGAAGCACCTCCTTCCCTCAGGTTCTCTAAACATGCAGGCGCCTAACATGTATTACTGAGCTAGATAAGCCAGGTAAAATTGATACTTTTGCAGAAGCTGCTACAATTTCTGCATCAGGGAAGTTTTTTTTAAGTGCAAGTTTTTTTTAAGTGCAAACCAAAAAAGTTAGCCATTTCACTCCACCCTCCAGCCCACCTCTGAACATAACGTACCCTGCTGCTTGCTGCTCCTTGCACGCACAAAAAAAACAGCTTCCTGGATCAATGCAAGAGGGTTTTTGGGCGAGATGGAGATAGCGCAAGCAGTAGCCATTGGTGGATAACTTGAGTCACGCCTCACGAGTCAGTGGCCCCTGACTCAAGCGTTTTGCTGAGTCTTCCATGTGTATGACTCGTGTTTCCATGATTCAGAGAAATAGGCTGATTTTTGTGACTCGGATTTGAGTCATCTGACTTGAGTTCCCATCCCTGATTTTGAGCCCTGGAGGTCTCAGCGTAAGCTCGTGCTGGCCCACTGGGTCAATCTGGACCTATATCAGTGATTTAACTGGCCCAACTCTGCATGGACTTAGATCAAAAGATCATGGCCTGGAAGGGAATATGATACTGGAAGTGTTGTTGCTGCTGATATCACCCCATAACCAGCTTAATTTCCTCATCACCTCCCTCCCACCCCCTGAACTTACTTACCAGCACTAGTGGAGCATGCCATGCTGAAAGCTAGATGCAAGGGAGTGGCAGCAAGATTCAGGTATCTTGTCATCTTATGTGCTCCCTGAGGCATCTGGTAGTCCACTGTGAGATACAGGAAGCTGGACAAAATGGGCCTTTGGCCTGATCCAGTGGGGCTCTACTTATATTCTTATTTGGCCTGATCCAGTGGGGCTCTACTTATATTCTTATTCTTTACCCCTGCTAATTGGGTAAGAGGCACTTTTTCAAGTGGGTGCTCCTTTTTTTAGCAGGGGGAGAGTAACTGGCCCTCCTCACCCCAGCAGTGTCTGTTCTAGTGGCTGTCTGCTGGTGTTCATTTGCATCTTTTTAGATTGTGAGCCCTTTTGGGACAGGGAGCCATTTAGTTATTTGATTTTTCTCTGTAAACCTCTTTGTGAACTTTTAGTTGAAAAGCGGTATATAAATACTACTACTACTACTACTACTACTACTACTACTACTACTACTACTAATAATAATAATAATAATAATAATGGCAAGTTTAGTTTTGCAACAGTCGTAAATGGGCTTACACCACCCTTTGTAGGAATTCTTGTTGAAGGCACAAAACTTTAATAGATTGGGCCATAAGATACTTTTAAAAGTCAACTGGATAACTGCTGAACATCTCTCACATATATTTTACAAAGAACACATAATTTAAAACACCTATGAAAAAGTAATGTACATTTTGCTGGACTACTACTGCACATTATAACTATTCACTGCGAAGATTCAGGCAACCAAATAAATCATGGTTTATTCAGCCGGGTCTGCTCACTCTCTCCCTGACTCTGCTTACATATACTAACTCTTAACACTTGTTTTCAACATAAGAGATCAGCTATGGATCTCTGGAACATAAGGAGAGCTATACTCAGCTATGCTGTCTCACCACTGAATCATCACAACCAAACTAGCCCAAATCTGAGATTAAGTCAAAAGGTTTCCTAGGTCAGAGTGATCTGATAAAGCTGAAGCAACATTCCAGTATTTCTGGCAACAAAAGTGCAGAAGTGTGGGGTACATTAGCTTTATGAGATTCTCGCACTGGTTCACTCAGATCAAAATGAGCAAATCAAGGCTAGTGCACAAGCTGAGTTGTGCCTCCCAACTCCCCTTGGGGTGAACCTGGGACATTCCAAGAGAAAAAAAAAGTACTTGCACCTTCCTGAGACATCACTTTGGCACATGGTTGTTCAGTTAAAAGTACAAGTACAGTAGTTCTCATCTGAATGTGCTCCAAATGATGGGTTTTTTGTTTATTGTTTTTAAAACAACCTTACTCTAGTTCTGCCTCTCATTTCTTCCCTAGAATTATCATTGGACATATGGAATCACACAAAATTAAACATAGATAATGCACGTCACAGAACCCTGCCATTTATCATAGTAAATTTTCTATGTTTGCTGAAGAAAACATTAATCTACAAAGCATTTTCTTGCATTCTCTACCATAGGACACAACATACAAGGAAAAATGCAGAAAACAGCACTACTCTGTTATCTCTTGCTTGCTTCTCTGTGTATTGCTCTTGCTCAGAATGAAAGCCATGGAATGCCTAGGAGAGCAAGGAGAAGAATGCGCTACCGAGGATTAAGAAAGGGCTCCTTTGCAAACCGTAGACGAAACAAGCAACAACAAATCAAATCCCCAATGCCTACTGCTTCAGTACCAAGCATTCCACTCATTAACATTGGTGGTGATATTACTGAAGTATTTGACTCTCTTATTAGTTTAGATGGACAAGAATCCAGTTACAATGTTTTACCAGGTAAGCAGAAAAAGTGACTCATTTTCTAACTACACAGTACAGTTTAGGATTGGTTTGAGTAAGTTCCTCATATTCAGTATGTAGCGTGAGCATTCACACCAAAAGGTTGATCTTCCTGTGATGTATGACAGCATAAGTTGTCTAGGCAAGGAAAACTTCTGTTGCAAAAATACTGATGCTAGCAATTTCAAAAGATTATTTTTTAACCTTTTTTACCATAAAAAGATGTTTTTTAGTTAACAGTATTTATATATCGTTTTTCAACAAAAAAAGTTCACAAAGCAATTTATAGAAAATACAATACTTATATGCTTTTAAAAACATACAGGCAGGGCCTCGGTTTCTGTGGGGGATTGATTCGCAGACCTTCTGTAGATACAGAAAATTGTGGATAAGTGAATCAGAGATTTTTGATCCCTCATGCACTCCGAAGCGGACCAAAGCTGAGCTCCGGTCCCCTCGAGAGGGCTTTCTGAAGCCCACAGAGGTTGTGTGCATCTGCTGACAATTTCTGCGGGCTTCGGACTGGCCCGAAGAGGGAAAAAAGCGCCATTTCCGGTTTCCGAAGGGAAACTGGAAGTGACATTTTTATGCTTTTTAAGGCATTCTGAGACCTGGGAAGATTGGGGAAGCCTCAAAATTAACCAATAGAGCTCATGGAATTTAGTGAATTTATCAATCAGTGCGTGAGTTTTAACCACTTGGGTAACATTTCCACAGCAGTAAATGGCAAAATTGGTTTCATGTGTAAAAGTTCTAAAACTCATCTTGCAATTGATAAACAATATATTGGAATCAACCATTTCAATATGAAATGCACAAAGGTAATGCATAATGAAGCCCATGATAAAGAAAGGAAAGTGTTATCACTTATCCCAGTGGCACTGTGTATTATGACACAGTGGCAGAATGCTGTAAAATAGCATTCCTATCATTCAGAATGCATATAAGGGGGGGCCCCTGTATCCGTGAATTCAGTTTTCTGTGAACCAGGTTCACAGCCTCCCCTGAGCGTAGCATTGGAGGGTATTCTGAGCCCAGCAGAGGGCCGTGGACACCTGCAAAAATGTTATACGGGTGTGCCCCAGTATCTGTGGAGGTTCCGTTCCAGAACACCCTGTGATTAACTGAAACCACAGATACTGACAAACTCTCCCCTACCCTCTGGAGGAGGAGGGAACTCTGCTCTTCTCTCCTCCAGAGGGTCTTCTGAACCCAGCACAGGCCATGGACGTCTGTCTGTGGCTTCTGCTGGGCTCAGACTGAATAGTAAAAAAAATATGACTTCCAGTTTTTCCATGAAACCAGAAGTGACGTTTTAATGCCTTACAAGGCATTAGGAGGACTGGAGAATATAATAATAATATAATATTATATATAATATAATATATTATTTTTATACAATAAAATGTATCCAGGATTTAAAATGTAGAAATAATGGGCAGCACAATCCTGAGCTGCCCAGGGTGTGGGGCTGCGGTGGCACAAAAGATGGCTGCTGCTTTATCCTGTGCGCTTTGGACAGCTGCTGGTGGCTCCTCAGGAGAAGGGGACAAAAGTTCCCTTTCCCTGGTTAAAGAGAGTAGCCCAACCAATGAAAAGGTCAGCAGTGAATCAAAAGCTTCCGTGTTGGGCGGTGAGCCAAACACGGAGGCTTTGGAACCGGTGGAATGTTGCTTTACCGGTTCCTCCTCTAGCATGCCTGCCCGTCCTCTTCCTGCCCTCCGCCAGCCTCCCCGTAACGCCTCCTCCTCACCTCCCACACCCCCACTTACCTCTCCGCTGCTTGGCGGTCCACACAACCATCATGTGGCATAAATTGGCATGGCTACATCAGAGCTGGAAAGTTGGATAGGATTTGACTCTTAGTGTCAAGTGTAGCTGGGCCTTAAAATTGAGTTTCTAAGTATGTTGAATTCATAATTTCAAGGCAAGTTTTAACTTTTTAATGAGTGAGGTTAAAAATTTTTGATTAGAACTACAAATCAGGAACAGCTATTCTGACCTGTTTGCAACATACACTGTGTGCCTAAAACATTTCATTAGCAAACATTTTTATACTAAAGGAAAATGACACCACAAGTAGTATGCATGCAGTATGAGCAATTTCAAATATACTGTCAG
This sequence comes from Tiliqua scincoides, assembly GCF_035046505.1. Taxonomy (NCBI): domain Eukaryota; kingdom Metazoa; phylum Chordata; class Lepidosauria; order Squamata; family Scincidae; genus Tiliqua; species Tiliqua scincoides. Next base: position 210,914,673 of record NC_089822.1, read on the forward strand.
AAAACATCAGCCATGCTGACGTAATGTGTGGTTTCCCCATTTTCCCCTTGATTCTTCTCTTTTATCTGGAATTATACCCAGGAGTTGAGCTAAAAACACTGAATTCATTTTAGTTGGAACCCAACATTGAATATGCACCACATTTCCAAAGGTTGAAAGCACTGAGGCATCTGCCAAGGATTTCAACCACAAGGTATTTTTCAAGTCTAGTAGTTAGAGTCTCTGCAAGTAACAGATTTGGAAAGCAGCCTCTTAAACAACAGACCCTATATTTAATCATATGTGCAGATTGTTTTTTTTAAAGTTCAAAGTATCTCTGGCTTCAGCTCCATATCTTCCTGTCGTAAATAATTTTCTTGGTATCTTTCCATGATAAGCACTGTAGCAAAATATATATAGTGGTCTGTATATAAGCATATTTCACTAAGCCAATGCATGGCCATCCCTGTAATAAGTCACAGTCAGGTGAACTGTCTGCACCTGCATTCCATCCCACTACACTTCATCTCAGTCCGTGCTGCCATCCTCCTACTCCCCACCTTTTCAAAAGGTAAAAAGGGAGGAAAGTACAAAGGAACAAAGTAGTGGGTTAGAGCAAAGAGGGGACCGTGGGATGACGTCTGCCTGTTATGGGGCAGGACACGTTTGACAAACATCTGCAGTAACTTAATACAAGTGAGTAAAGGCACACAACAAGCACCAATCATGTAATAAATCCCATTAGATGTATGAAGTAGGGGGGAAAATTAAGAGAAGCCACACAGTAATTGCTACATGATAAAAGAATCTCCCTCCAAGAATACTCAGAACATAACGATTTAAAATTATGCAATTCCTATTTGGTAATTAGAGAACAGATGGGAAAAGCCAAACAAGCTTCTCTGAAATTGCCAACTGTTTCTACAGGAAATGAATTCCTAAATTATACATGTAGAGGCACTCCAACATTTATATGGCATCTTGAAGGGAGCACTAGATTTCCCATTCTCATTCATTTGATTTGTCGGATAATTTTAGTCCTATTCAGGTGGTCTCTCTCCTGTGGAGGGTGAATGCATGAGGCACTAGCCCCACTCTGTTTTTAGTGTTTGTCTGCAGAGGCAAATGATAGATAATCATGATTAGTTTCTCCCTGTGATCAGAACCACAACATCTTCCACATCATCAGCATGGGCAGGGACAAAGTGGAATGTCCAGGAGATGCCCTCACATATTCCTTCTTCACTGAAGCGCAAATGGCTGAACTGAGCTTTGTTTATGCATCTCCACTGTGCATACACAGTTGTGCTCAACACTGAAGTGCATCAGAAGCCTCAGTCACATGTACATAAGGAGATCCCACAAACGTTTGGCAGGGTGGTAGTATGCAAAACCAAACCACCAAATATTTTAAATTACCATGTGTTTTATAACGTGCTTGTGGTTTCCATTTATTAGGAAAGGAAGGACGCTGTTTTGCAAATGGGATGATTATGTATGATAAAGCTGTGTGGTCCCCTAAACCTTGTCTGACATGCCTCTGCTCAAAAGGAAAAGTAGTGTGTGATGAAACCTTGTGCCATCCTCTGATATGTCACCAAACCAAGATACCCAAAGGAGAGTGTTGCCCTGTTTGTGCAGATATTGGTACAGTATATTTAATTTCTTACATACTACAAAGCCTGGGATAGTATATACACAGCTGCCCTATTCTTAAAATAGTTATGACACTTTTTTGAGCTACAACCATAAGAATCAGGGCTGCTTCAGATACTCTACCCACATGAAAGCACGTACCTCTCTTATCGCATGGATAGTTAAGCCATTTCTGTCCTACACTGCATATACGCAACAGAGATCAAATGAGTATACCTATGGGCTGGGCAGAAATGGCAGTGTGCCTTTCTAATGTCATTAGGAGGCAGTGCCCACTTGAGTTGCCATTAATTAAAAAGGCAAATAATAAAGATTCATGGATTGTGTACTATGCATTTGAAATATTTTTCAGGTCTTGTGTACTACATGTTATAATTTTTGGTCAATAATACAAAATTTATTATAAAGCTGTTGATATTTGCCAAAAGCCAGCACCCCTCTCCTGAGAAACCTGTTTTTTTCCACCTAAATGACAGTGTTCTGGGTATACCGAGACTGACCTAGGATGCAGATTGTCACTGCCATTCTGAGCAGATCTGTACATCAGATTTCCTTCTCAAATGTAGAATCCTCTGATGGTTTGGTCTCCTTTGCACAATTCTATGCGTGTTTACATAAAAGCAAGTCCCACTTTGTTCAATCGGGTTTAGTGTCAAGAACACATGCGTAGGATTGCAGCCTTAGTCATAAGACCATTTTGCTCATCCGAACTAGAGGGTGTGGAGAAGCACCAGATTTCCCAAAGGGCAAAGTAGTCATTATTAGGCTCCTGAGCCATCACCAATAATCTACAGCCATGTACCAAATCAATACATTCAACAAGGTAAATATGGTTTATATTTATGACTTTTGAACCTCAGTGTCATAGACAATGATTTCTATAGGCGTAACGCTATAGAAAGTGACTAATGTAATGATTGGTCGGAGGACCCGCTAACAGCTGCTACGACTACAGTTGGAAACTCACAACTCTGGGCACAAATGTCCTACATGGTGAGCCACCAAGACTATGGGTTGCATTTCCTCAGGCAGTAAAAGATTTCTAGGAAGGGTAGAGCAGCCTGGCCAGAAAGCAGCCTCCACAGAAAGAGCTAAAGAAAGAGTCTTTGCTGCTTTTGATGGCAGCTATGTCTCTGACCCCCTAGTTTTGACTTGACTTCCTGGTTCCTTTCATTCATACAGCACTGACGTATTTTATGTACCTGAACCACAATGAGTAAAATCACCAGAAATTGAAGCTTGCTATAAAATCATATTTTGTTAATTTTGTTTACTAATCCAGAAGGAAAAATCCTTCATGGATAAATATATTGATGCTTATTACTAAAAATTCTATTATAATTTCTCTTTATTCTGCCGTCAATTATTTTCTTCACCTTCATCATCATGGCCTCCTTACATTCAGTACTAAGTAGTGACACACCTGAATTTTCTGGTGATTCTCCAGAACCCAATGACCCTAGTGAACCAGCTTTGCAGGATCGACAAACACAAAATGAAAAGGATGAATTATTTAAAAAAGAGGAAAAATTATTTCAGTTGAAAAAAATGAATATCACAGATAAAGAAAACAGGAGGAGGAAAAGAATAAAAAGCCATAAGGAGAGGAAAAAACAATCACATAATGATGGAAAGGAAGAGATGGGGAAAAAGAAAGCAGAGGAAGATAAAAGAAGAGCATATGAAGAAGAAGAACTAAGAATTGAGAAAGAACTCAAGAAAGAAGAAAATGAAAAGCCACAGCATGAACACCTTGAAGGAATTGAGGACGAAGAACATGAGGAAGAAGATATTTTACGTGGTGATGTATTCAGAATGCCCCCTCACTTTCCAATTCCTGAACCATCTATTGAAATTCCTCCTTTGCCAACTGGATGCTCCATCTTGGATAACACAATGACTTGCATTAATGCTAAACTTACACAAATACCACCAATCACTGAAGCAGAACTCACAAGCATAGAACTTGTAGGTAAGGAAAAAATGGTCTTCCTCTTTATTTCACTAATTTTCCAAAGTTAGTATAGGCCGAGCCTCTTTATCTGTAGGGGTTCTGTTCCCAGACCTCCTATTGATACAGAAAACAAAATCTGTGAAATCCGCAATTTTCGGGGCCCACCTTTGCTCTGAACACGAATAGAACCTTGCTCCAGTCATGTCTGGACCTTTCTGAGATTTGGAAAACTCAGAATGGCCCCCACATTGGTTTTTGGGCGACTTCCAGTAAAACTGGTAAAACCAGAAGTTGTCTGAGAACTGCTTCAGGTGGCTTTTGGAGCTTTAAAAACACTGCACGCCACTTCACTGGAAGTTTGAAAGTTGTCTGAGGTTGTCCGAAAACCACTCGGGGTGCCATTCTGAGCCTTGGAGAGGCTGCACGTGGTGGTGCACGGCCTCTCCGAGGCTCAGAAAACCTCCCAGATACAACCGGAACAAGGTTATAAATTCCTCCTTCTGTTTGCTGTTTCATGTACAAGTGTACAATATGTACATTCCCAAGTTCAAGTGTACAATATGTACAGTCCCAAGTTTACCCCATGCCAAGAATCAGGTCAAATATTCAGCAGCTTTCCTTGTAGCGGTTCTGAGTGTTTCTGTGATAAAATGGTAGGAAAATGGTAGGAAATTGTTGATGATTGGAAACAATTAACAAATGGGAGGTCTTAATATTTCTATCCCTAAAACATATATTTTCTTTTGGGATCCTAGGGAATGCCATCACATCTATTCCAGATGCAGCTTTCAATGGGATTCCTAATCTGGAAAGGATTGATCTTCGTAAAAACAACATAACTTCTTCTGGCATAGGTCCTCAGGCATTTAAAGTAAGAAAATATAGCTTTGAACTTGTACTATGGCTACACTTTATCCATGTTGCATTTAACCACATTGATCTTATCTTGTGATTTAAACTTTTTGTTAATTTTTTCTAGTGAATTTATATACCACTTTATTAGTGACAGAGAAGCATGTGCATGTTCTGCTGAAATCATGGATACATTAGTGTTTAACTATGGTCAGAGATTAGAGGTAGTTCCCATTGGGTCAGTTTTGACACTACGCAAAGCCATGGTGTATTTGCATAGCTATAATTAGTTTGCTCATACAAACTGGGACTGCCAACAAGCCATAGTTTATGTTAGACAATCAAACCATGATCTGAACTCATTGTTTGAAGTGCCCTTAACTGTGGTTTTGTGACACATAAACCAAGACTCCTTGTTTGAGTATGGTTTGTTTGATCAGTTCTATGCTTGCAGCATCTACAGAACTGATAGCCTAGATCAGGAGCAAAGAGAACTGCTCTACGTCTAGAATACAAACTTCTTTCACTGGTGCTCTTACAAAACTGTTACTCCCTTCTTTGTTTGCCTAGCAACAATTCTGGTCACACACTGCCTCCTTGCTTTGAACTGTACAGGCAGGTAGTTTCTCTGTTTACCTACCCTGAGTATAAAATGCAAATAGATCAAAGGCATCATGTCATAAATTTTCTTCTTTGAATCTTAAAATCCAAAGGGGACATAAGATAACAAGTCACAACTTGTAAATAAGTGAATAGAAAACCTTTCTGGAGCGCTACAAACATTTTTTAATCCTTTTGAGGTTTGGCATTGGAGAAATCTACTGAGGATTGTATGGTTTTCTCAGGGAAATGGGTAATAAACAGCTTTTCTTGGTGAGCATTTGTGGAAGAAGGAGAGGGTGGATAGGAGCCATGCCAAGTGTGGCCAGAGATTGCCAAAGAAGCCTCCACGTCCCATTTTTCTTCAGACCAATGGGAAGAGGGGAAATAATAATGTGACACGTTGTCAGGAGCTGGGCACAACTGGGTAGTCTGGGATTGAATTGGGGCACTTTGCAGGAGGATCAGTCCGGGAGCAGGGATAGAACTCAAACTTTTATTAGATGAAGCAAGTGCCATGGTGATTGTCCATGGTGGCAAAACTGACTTGTTAAACTATGGTTAAAATAAACCATGGCACTAACATGATATATGAACTGGGAAATTCTTGTTAACAATGACATACCTAACAGCTAGTACACTATTCTGTCAAGTGATAATGCAGACCATTGTAGTAACTTATGGTCCAATCCTATTGAGGAACTGCGCTAAGAGACCGTGCATTCCATCAGCACACACTGCCACAAAAGCACCATAAAGCACTTTGCGGCAACGCAACCCCTGGCCGCACGGGTGGGAAGGCTAGAGCCTTCCTGTTGTTGCTGCCAGAACAGGAAAGTCCAGTACAGGGTCAGAGGAGAACAGGAAGGAGATTGTATGGGATGGAGGAATGGGAGGAGATGGGGTGTGGGTGGGCGCATCAAGCCTGGGAGGGAAAAAGGATCAATGCTCATGCCAAATTCTAGGTGCTTCCGATCCACCTGCATGGATCAATGAGAACTTGGGCCAGCGATATTGATGGCACAGGTCTGGGTTGACCCATTGTGGTTGCTGGAGCTTACTCCAGGGCAAAGGGACAAATGTTCCCTTACCCCAACAAGACTTCCAGCAGCTAAAAATTCCCTGTGGGATGCAGTGTCCATGCTGGTGCCACTGCATTGCCACACAGAGATTTAGGTTGGATTGGGCCATTAGGCTACTATAGCCGAGATTAAATTAACACAATAATACCAAACCTAGAGGATTTATTTCTACTTAAGGAATGCCAGAATCACAGCATATATAATTTTTATGATATGATATACTGACGTACCCACACTAAATGGAACCAAAGTTCCATTTAGACCATTCCATTCCATTCCATTTAGACCATTCCAAAGACCAAAGTTCTGCACTGCAAAATGCATTTTTGGGGGGTGGGGAATCCATTGTAATTTACTTATGTCTAGATCAGCCATTTTCAACCACTGTGCCGTGGCACACTGGTGTGCTGCGAATGGTCCCCAAGTGTGTTGCAGGAGTTTGGTGGAGGGTTATTTAATAATAGGATCATTGGGGATATGAGCCCCCCACCAACAGAAAGGTGTGCCTTGACAATTGTCCAAAAATTGATGGTGCGCCTTGACAATTTTAGTACCTTGTCAGTGTGCCATGAGACGAAAAAGGTTGAAAATCACTGGTCTAGCTGAATATCTGAGTTCCTATGCACAAAAAGTTTGGAATTCATTCACAACAGAAAAGTTTGGAATTCATTCGCAACTTAATTTGACTTGGTTGGTCTCACCTGTTTTTCTGGGTGACTTTAAATATCAAATAAGAATTACATAGTTTAAACCAAAATATGTTCCCAATTTGTTTATATAAAATAAAACCACCTAGAACAGATGTTTTAAAAATAAAATGCTTAAAGTAGTTATATGCTGACCATGTGATTTTTCATACTTTTAAACTGAGTATCTTTCTCTGATCCAGATCTTGAAGAATCTGCAACGTTTATATATGGATGGAAATGCACTAGAACACATTCCAGCTGGCTTGCCATCAACTTTAGAAGAACTTAAAATAAATGAAAATCAACTACACGCAATTGATGAAGACAGCTTTAATGGTATTTATAAACATAAATTAAGATAAAATGAAGGTAACGGTGCTTTCAAATTCCCAGCAACAAAAAAATGCAATGGACTCCAGGCAAATGAAGAATTGAAGCATGCAAGCCGAGACTTCCACAAATACACCCATCATGAAAATCTCTACCAGGATTATCTATCTGTATCCAAATCCAATCTAATGCATTCTAATGTAACAGTCACAAGTGACAGATGCCAGTATTGAAATATTCAGACAAATTATACAATATCCTTTTTGAGATGTGGCAACCAGAACTGGATGTACTATTCCAGGTGTGCTCTTAGCATCGATTTGTACCACAGCATTATATTATTAGCTGTTTTGTTCTCAGTACCTTTCCTAATGATCCCAAGTATAGAATTAGCCTTCTTCACCTCCGCTGCACTTTGAGTCGACACTTTCATCAAGCTGTCTATCAGCACCCCAAGATCCTTCTCCTGTTCTGTCACAGACAGCTCAGAACCCATTAGCTTATATGTGAAGTTTTGATTGGTCAAATTACCACCACAAGCCATTTATGAATGGAAGTTCATCTGCTTACAAAAAGAGAACTTAGAATGTACATCATCACCTATATCCTGTTCCCAGTGGTCCCCCTTCAACAGATCAATCAGATCCACTCCCACTTAGTTCAACAGCATTGTAGGATGCTCCCAGACCATTTACTGAACCTATTTGCATACTATTTCTGAAATCAGGTAATGTGTGCTGGGACTTTGAAATTAGAAATTGGGGAAGGGGAGACATCAGGCAGAACAAGGTCTTTCAGAAAAAAAAGACTTGCTGCCGTCACTGAAAATACTTACTTGAATTAAAAAAACCAATATCCTACAAGATATCATAATAAATTCTAATGTATGTTTTACATATGTTCCTTATTTGTTAACAACTGCTTATTGTAATGAAAATATAGTCACTGCTATGTCTTCTGAACCCATAACTGACCTGTACTGGGGATAGCAAGCTGTATTCAGATATGAAACTCTCTTGTTTTATTAAGAAAATATGAATATATAGAAATTTCCTGGACATTTTAGACAGGTGGACTCAGTGAATATCATATGGATAGACTGTTGGAAACTCCTGTCCAGAGAATGACTTAACCATTAGTCTCAATGGACGGCCTCAGGCAAGTCCCTATTTCTCTAAATCACAGGTGAGAACAATATTTTAACACCACATTTAATTATTCTATAACCTTTAACCATTATTTTCTTTTTTTCTAAGGTTTAAAAAACTTAGTGACACTGGAATTAGAAAACAACAAACTTAGTGAAGCAAATGTAAGCCCTTTAGCTTTCCAGCCTTTGAAGAGCTTGTCTTATTTGCGCCTCGGGCGAAATAAATTTAGGACTATTCCACAGGGCCTTCCGCATTCTATTGAGGTAAGATTACTTTCAGATCTCCTTTTATATATATATATATATATATATATATATATATATATATATATATATATATATATATATACACAGTCGTTCATCGCTTAGCTACAGGAATGTGGACCGGCACCCACATTGCCAAATGACGTTATGTGAAGCCTCCAAAGGCGAGAGAAGCCATGCTCCCCTCACCTCTGGAGGCTTTTCTGAGACTCGTACAGACAGCACGCATCTGTGGAAAACCAGAAGTCACGTGTTTTAGGCTAAAATGCCCAGTTTGAGTCTTGTAGAGGCAGCGCGCATGCACACTGCCTATGCAAGGCTCAGAAAAGCCTTTGAAGGCAAGGAGAGCACGGTTCCCCTTGGGTTTGGAGGCTGGAGGGGAGGGTGAAAAGGGACCAGCGGCGGCTATTGCATATGAGGACTGTTGCTGGTCAGAACGTCGCTAAACGAAGCTCACCTATAATTTGCTTTTTTCAAGAGCACTGAGTCATGGTTAATTTTTTTTAGAACTATGTATAGTCCTTGCATGCCTCCAGACAACAGGAGGAACATGCAGTAATTGAGCAAATCTACCACACTTCTGTCATGAGTTATTTGATTTTTCTCTGTAAACCGCTTTGTGAACTTTTAGTTGAAAAGCGGTATATAAATACTGTTAATAATAATAATAACAACACACATAGGGCAAACTTGCAAATCTCCATGCATGTGAAACTCATGCGTTCTCAGCAACTTTGCCTGGAAGTAAAATAACGTTTTCCCCCACTTCTGCATAATGTGTAAATTTGTTTTAAATCACAAATAATACATTTTAAAGAATTGTTTTAAAGCAGGGGTGTCAAACATAAGGACCGGGGGCCGGATGCGGCCCCCAGAAGCTTTTCATCCGGCCCTCAGGCTCTCAGCTGCTGAGGTGTTACCGCTGAAATGGCAGCCCACATGAAAATTGGGCTTTCCCAAATGTTGAAATATGATCAAGATTTGCGTATTTTCTCTTGTGTCATTAAATGACAGATCTGTTCTGTCTCTTCTGTTAATGAAATTCTATATGAAAACAAGGTCTGGCTTCTGGCCATTAGCTGCTTAATGATGTCACTTTCTGCTTAATGACATCACTTCTGGCCCTCAGCAGGAGCCGTGAATGCCAACTTCAGCCCTCTGTATGAAACGCCCGTTTTAAAGCATAACAAAATGAACATTATGCTTCTCATATATTTTCTTCTTCTACCATGTGTTTAAACTAGGAATTATATTTGGATCATAACCAAATTGAAGAAATCACAGAAGTTTGCTTTAATCGTACAGAAAATATAAACGTAATAGTTCTAAGGCACAATAAATTAGAAGAAAGCAGAATAGCACCTTTGGCATGGATCAATCAACAGTAAGTACAGACTATCAAACTGTGCTATTTTTCCTAACAGATGTTTTATCTGTAAATAAAAATAGTGTACCATGTAGAAAGTTGTGCTATACAAAAGCTGAGACTGTAGACAACATTTATTTGTGGTAGCCACTTACCACTTCTAGCTCCTAAGTATTTGTAGCTGCCAGTGACCACTTGCCCTCTCCCAAGTCCTCTGGTTTACACAGCATAAGGGGAAAAAGCAAAGGGCCTCGTCCGGTTGTACTGGTTTTTACAGAAGGCAATGCAGTGAGAAAGATTCAGTTCATTTCTGAAATAGTTCAATGCCAGTGAAACTAGAACAAACCTTCCTCTCTTGAGTTCCCTGGAATGTAAAAGAGGCGAGAGGAGGGTCAATGTTTTTATGGCTTGCCTTAATTAACACTAGACTTTAGAGCAGAGGTCTCCAAACTGGAAACCACTATGTCCTGAAAAGGCCCTCCCCATCCCCAGTGGCACTTACCATTCTGCCATGATGCCGTGTTTCTTTCAAGCTGATCTGGGCATGGGATGCAGAATGGTCAGCACCGCTCAGGGGGGAAGAGGGCTTTTTCCAAACCCCAGATCCAGCCCACAGGCCGGGGTTTGTAGAGCCCTGCTTTAGAGAACAACAGCAGTGGAAGTCCACCTCACTGCTTTCCCCTTACCAATACCTACTGTGATGTGATACATAAATAATTTTGCCTATGTCTTTGGAAAGAAGGGAATCATTCCTCAACAGGGGTCTTCAAAGTCAGGATTGCCGTGCACTGGAAAAAAAACTCCTCCACATGACAGAAACTTACCTTTCAGTAGGGGAGCATGCTATCATCGCCTTCAAATGTCACCAAAGTTCATACCACCCAACTGCATCTGCACATACATCTGGGTGCAGAGCCTGCTGGGGCAGTAGAATGTGAAAGTGGCTGGGCAGCACAAACTTTGGGGGTGATCAGAGGCAATGATAGCAGGCTCCCCGGTGGAACGGTAAGCTCCCTTCACACAGGGGAGTGGTTTGCACGGGCACTGGATCTGGCCTACAAGTTGGGGTTTGACACCCCTGCTCTACAATGTCTGCCAAAGTGACATAAAAGTCCTCTCCTCCCTGGCAGTCCTCTTTGCTTGCTTTCTGCATAGGGCTTTAAAAGAAGGTAGGCACTGTATAAATCTCTCTTGCTGTTTTGCTTTCTATAAAACTCAGCACACAAAGGTAGACCAGGTCCCTCTTGGGTGCTCTGACATTGACAAAATATGTGGGGTTGGAGACTGGTAAATATGGGGGGTAGTCACCACGGTAATTGGACAAGTGAATTTGCAGGCCTTTGAGCATGGTAATTCTTATCATGCACACGTATTACATTGTCCAAATCTTTATTATTTTTGGACTACATGAAAAAGATAGTTGCAACAAAAACTATAAAGAGCTGAAGCATCTTCCTCAAAAGGGGCAACTCTTGATCCAGAACACTTCACTTTTATATTCTGGAAATTAATGAGATAAATCAATCATTGTAAGATTCTTGTTTCATGATCAAAACAATCTAATTTAATGACAGAATTCCCAAGACTTGTGGAAAAAAAGAGCCTTATTAAGCATGCTGCTATTATCTAGTCACCTATGCTCATTCTTTTATCTTTTAACACAAACAACCAAGGAATTGGTCATTGGTATGGACCTGAGAGCACTTGCCTAATACCATGCAGGAAATAATACAGTGGTGCCTTGCAAGACGAAATTAATTCGTTCCGCGAGTCGTATCGTATTGCGAAAATTTCATCTTGCGAGGCATCACTGCAAACTGCAAACAAACAAAAAAAAAAAAAAAGGGAAAAAAATTCGTCTTGCGAAGCACGGCCATAGAAAAATTTGTCTTGCGAGTCACCAAAAAAATCGCAAAACACTTTCGTCTTGCGAGTTTATCGTTACGCGAGGCATTTGTCTTGCGAGGCACCACTGTATGTACATTAGTTATCTTGCTTCCTCCTTGGAAGAGAAAATTATGTTGTTGTTTTTAACATTTGAGATTTTTGATGCCTATGGATTCCAAATTTTGAAAAATCTTGGCTAGCATAGTTAACAGAGAGGGAAAATTGTGATCTAGCTGCAGAAAGATTACTTTAGCAGAGGTATCTTGCACTGGCTAGAGTGGGGAAATGTGAGGAAATGGGCCTGCGAATATGAATAGAGCTTTTATTTTTTTTCTTCTATAGTCCTGAAAAATCTGTGAGACCCTGAACACTGACAGTTATGTAAAAAATGTTTGGGCAATAGCTATGGGAAAAGAGTAGGTGGATGGAAAAGTTTCCCTCTAGTACAAACTTGGTTTTGGAAAACTGAACTGTTTATTAAGGACAAATGGCCTACTGACACTACTTTCTACAACTCTGTATTAATTAGCCAAGAGAAGAATCTGCTACAAAATAACCAATATTATGCAAGTACAGGTGGAGTCCATGACTCGGCATGATTAACAAAAAACACGTTGTGCTAAATGCCACAGTTACGCAAATTTGCTGCAGCCTGACACTTCCGGATGGAAGGAAACTAAGGGAGCTGTTCTCAATCCCCTCCCCTCTGTATTGAGCCCTCCTGTTGCCAGCTGTCCTACTTCTTTCACAGCTGGGATGCTGAGCTTGCTTGGGAAGCCTCGTCCTCTGTGTCCCAGGTGGCCCCCCAACAGCGCTGCAGGTTCTCCTTCTCCTCTTCGCTGCTGCCGCTCCTACAGCCCTCCCAGGTCACTATTATGGAAGCTCCTCTGCCCTGGAGCATTCTGGGACTTGTAGTCCGGCTCTCTGCTCACCCTCACCTGTCTCTCAAAGGCTTCCCAAGGCTTGCTTGGGAAGGCTTGCTGGAGCAGGAGAGCCTGCATCATCTGGGGGGAGGGGAAATTCAGCAAACACTCCCTGGGTTTTTTAAAGCAATCCCCTCTCCTTCCCCTCCTGAGCCCTCCCCATTGCCAGCTGCCCAGCTTCTTTCACAGGTGGGATGCTGAGCTTTTAAGTGTCCAGTCTTATGCATTTCTACTCAGAAGTAAGCCCCATTCCAGTCAATGGGGCTTACTCCCAGGAAAGTGTGGAGAGGATTGTAGGTTAAATCTCATGCTTTGCTTGGTGGGAAGGCTTGCTTGTGTCAGTGATTGCCTGCACCATGGGGGGGGGGAATTCAGCAAACACTCCCTGGGTTTTTTAAAGCAATCCCCTCTGTTGCTACCACACCTGCCCCCACGTGTGTGTGAGTGAGAGAGAGAGAGAGCTCTACCTCCCTGCACGTGTTCTGGTTACACAGGGTTTTCCGCCCACCTCTTCAGCCTCGGCTGGCTCAGGGGCTCCAGGAATGTTACTGTTCCTTTGCAAGGGGAATCTCTTCCAGGGCTCCAGGGCTATTCCCTGCCTGGGCGAGGCCGAGCCTTTTTGCAGTGTTTTGGGCTGCCTGGAGCGAGATGCCAGCCAGCGAAGGGCAAAGGAGGCAAAGGTGTGTTTGACTTTCAGTACCCCCACCCATCTGTGTTGAGACAAATCCGCAGATTAAAAAATCCGTGGATAAATAGGCTGCACCTGTACAGGCAATTAGATGAGTTTCCCATGATTCATCCAGGATGTATGTCCCAATTGCAGACCTTGTCCCGGTGCCATCTGGGGGTACAAGACCACAAAATGCTGCCTCCGCCCAACAAACGGCACTTCCAGTTTTCCACGAAAACCCGAAGTGCTGTTTTTTGGCATTCTGAAGGCCCAAAAAGCCTTCTGGGGCCTGGCAAGGCTGTGGGCAGCCTCCACAGCCCTTAAAAAGCCTTCAAAGTCCTCAAAAACAGGACTCTCAAAAAGAAAAAAAAATGGTGGCAGTGGAAGGGGTCACAATGCCACCCAGGATGCCATCTGGGACATTTGCTCCCCTGACCCCTCCATGTATACCAGACACATCCATATGTACACATTTCCTGGATAAGGAAAAATAAACTCATCTGAAACCCTCTGAGCCCATCTCCATTAACACAACCTTGCATTAGAAAAGATTTTCTGGAACCTGTGCTTCTCTACACCAGAAATCTCTATACCTTTATTAAGATCAGGAGGCTCCAAGAAATCTGAGCAAGGTTTGTGCCACCTACCACTTTTCCCCATTCTGCCAATATTTGTCAAAGAAGTGGGAGACAGGGAAGACAAAAGGAAGATTTTGAGGAGTATAGCCCTTCTAAGTGGGGTAGATGGGCAACCATCTTATTTAACCCATTTCTGCCCAGTCCACAGGTGTACATTTGATCCCTGTTGCGTATGTGTAATGTTGGGCAGAAATGGCTTAATCATATCTGCAACACTATAGCAATCTTATTAGCTATATCTCAATAACACCCTTTCCTTCCCACTCAAGAAGCATAAAATGGATGTGTGCTTCTAGTCTACAGCAATTGTGAAATGCGTATTTTGTATGAAGACAGCAACTGTTACCCTGCACATGCCCAATCTCATCTGATCTTAGAAGCTAAGCAGGGTCAGGCCTGGTTAGTACTTGGATGGGAGACCACCTGGGAATACTGGGTGCTATAGGCTTATACCATAGTCTTTCGAAACTGAAGGTTGCCAACCATGAAGACAAATTAGTTACCATGTATTCTTACTGTTGTGCATTCCTTGTTTTCCATATTTTAGGAACTTGGAATCCATTGATCTCTCCTACAACAAGTTATACCATGTTCCCTCCTATCTGCCAAAGTCATTACTGCACCTTGTGCTCATAGGGAACCAAATTGACAGAATTCCAGGGTTTGTATTTGGACATATGAAGCCAGGACTGGAATATCTTTACCTGTCGTTTAACAAACTTGATGATGAAGGAATCGATCCAGTGTCCTTTTATGGAGCATATCACTCTCTAAGAGAAATGTTCTTAGATCACAACCAACTGAAGTCTGTGCCACTTGGAATTGCAGAAATGAGATCATTGAATTTTTTAAGGCTCAATGACAACAAAATAAGGTAATTTCTTTATTGTATATAATAGGGTCTCAGATAATACTGGATATATTATTAGCTTTATACTCTACATATTCATAAACAATAGACTGCCGATAATGAATTCTAACCCAGGGTACAATCTTGAAAGTGCGTCGTGCTGGCACAGACCCCCTGCTCCAGCTCAGGAATGGTACGAATGTGCCATAAGTCATGTTGTGGAGACTCATGTGCCAGCCATACTTGCACAATGATGTGCACTGGCACAGAGGCTGGCACAGGTGAGTGAAGCACTGGGAAGCAAAGGAGTGGGAGAGGGTGACAGGGGATGGATGTTTTTAGACAAGGGGAGGGTGGAACAAGAGGTGAATCGGGCCAGGAGAGGGGTGGGATCGGTCACGGCAGCACAAGTCAAATCCTAACCCTGGTCCCTTGCCTGAACAGCTTTATATGGGCTGCTTGGATTTGCACCATTCAAAAGCGACCTGACTCTGAATACTACATGTTGGGACCAAGAAATCGGAAGGAGAGCCCTTTCAAACTTTCCAGATGCTTCTGGTTAGCCACAGTTGGAAAGAGAATGCTGGACTAGACTGACCTTTAGTCTCATTCAGCAAGATTCTTCCTTTGTTCTAACTTGCGGTTACACCAGGGATATAGATCAATTCCCTCAACCAAACTTGCCTTAACAGTCAAAGGACAGTGCTTGACAAGCCGAGCTATAGTGGTGGAAACTACAGAGGATGTAGCTTTGCACACTATTGCAGAAAGACAACATGCTCTCACTCTGTTTATTTTCTTTTCCAGTGCAAATCCTGGGTTGCTAACTTGCTCACTCCAACTCTGGCAAAACGAGGGCATGAGGTTTTGGGGGAGGCAACTGGGTGCTGGTAGCAGTAAAAGCTTGCAGCAGTAGGATTGGTGGGGTTTATTGCTCAAAATTATTAAGCATATATACCGCTTTTCAACAAAAAGTAGGAATACATAGCAAAATAAGTCAACAAATGGCTGTCTGTGCTCAAAGGGCTCACAGTTCCATCTGTTAAACACTAGGCTCAGACCCATACAACTTGCGCATGACGTGTAAGTAGGCACAGGACTATGGTGCTTTTGTTGTTGCTAGTCAGAAACCATTGCAGACTTACCTGAAAATCAAAATTTGCCTTCTGTCTACCCTTGCATTCTCCAACCAAACCCACTAACCCAGTGGTTCTCAAACATTTTAGCACCTGGATCCACTTTTTAAAATGATACTGCTGGGACCCACCTAGCTTTAAAAGACAAAAGAATAGTTTCACTTTACCAGCTACTCAAGCCTTTATTTTATCCTTTTTATTGGGGGGGGGGGAAGACACCACCTTCTGGAGCATTTGTTGAGCTCCACATTCATCAGATTGGGGACTATTATGTGCTCTTGCATTCCCCTTTGCCTGGCCTTCCATAACGGCCAAGACATGTTTGCCTACTTGAGAGTAAACATGCATGTTTACTTTCTGTAGGGCTCAATACATTTTCCTTGTCAGTCTGGAGGAAGGACTTTCTGCCTGAGAGCTTGTTGAGGCTTGCATTCATTGAAGTAGGGCTATTCCGGTGGCGGCGCATTTCCCTCAGCCTGCCCTTTGAAGTGTACCAAGGCAAATTCACTTACTCATGAGTAAACTTGCTGTTCCATTTTCGTTTCCACAGGACTCAATACATTTTCCTTGTCAGCTGTTTGTCCATTTAGTGGCCCACCAAAAATTGGGTTGGGATCCACTGGTGGGTTCCAACATGCAGTTTGGGAACCACTGCACTAATGAACTCCTTTTGACAGCTGATTTTTGCCACTTAAAAATATCTTTAAAATAAATTGTGGGACGCTTTACTAGTAAAATTTAATAGTTATTCTTCTTTCACTATTTCTTGCGTGGTTTCATAGGGCAGTCCCTCCTGAACGCATTTGTAGAACCAGGCTCGATAACGAGGATGAGGAGGAAGAGGAGGATGACCATGAAGATGATGAAGATGATGGTGATTCGCAGTTAGAACACCTTCACCTTGAACACAATTATATTAATACAAGGGATCTTTCACCATATGCTTTTTCATGTGTGAGATCATATTCAAGTGTGGTTCTGAAACCTCAAAAGATAAAATAAAAACATTGTTCATCACAAAACCTGTTCTATATATGTAAATACATGGAATATTTGTCCTTCATCAGCAACAAAAATCAAAATGCATATTATAAAACATGCCTTGAGCATTATTATTGCACCATATTATTTATTAGTGCAGACAGAAGTATAGTTATAGGCATGTTGCCAGGAAACTGGAAGCATACATCACTTGAAATAGATTTACAGCCTATTTTTCACTGCTAATATGCTAATATGCATTTAAGTGTCAATGTTAGAAGGAAGATCAATAAAACTGGAGGTCACTGAACTTTTGATTAACCTGAAAGTTGACTTTGTCAAAGTAATCCTGTAATGCAGGGGTTCCCAACCTGGGGTACAGGTACCCCCAGGAATACTTGCCAGGACCTTTGATACTTGAAAAAGAACTGAATAATGGTGGAAAAAGACAGGGCTGGCATTAGAATGCCTTGAGGGGCTAATATGAGGGGTGTAATTTATGGAAATGGGTTGCCAAGGGGTACGCAAGTGAAAAAATGTTGGGAACCACTGCTGTAATGCAGTGAATTGTAATACACACACAATGAAAAGTGTATGGAAGGAGTTAAGTTTCAAAATAAAAATAAGAAAATATATACTTGTACGTTAAACACATGGATCATGAATGGTGTACTGTTCCCTGCTGTTAAACAAAGTAAATGTATGTAGCTCCAAAAAAACTGCAATTAAAAAAAAAAAACAAGAACAAAAGTTCCTTTTTCTACTGCGGAATATAACTTCATACTTCAAGAAATTATAGGAGGAGCAAAACCTCTTATTTTAACTGTTTAAACATGGGTCAGTCATCAAATTTACTGTATCAATCAGTTGTTGGGTCAACCATACCACAAGGAAGTCATAAAAATAAAACAATTGGGGAATTTCATTAAATACAAGACCATTTGCAAATAAAAATATGAAAACTTCACTGAGAACTTTCCTTTTTCAGTAACTTCCAGCCAAATCCAACCTAAATCCCTGCTCAGTAATGCAGCAGCACAGGCATGAACTATGCTGCATTCCAAGGAGAATTTTCAACTGCTGGAGGTCTCCTTGGGGTAAGACCCAGCAGCCACAATGCAACCACTTGGACACGTACCTGTGATATTGCTGGTGCAATTCTGAGTTGATTCGTGCAGGCAAATCAGGTCCAGGGAGGGGGATAGGATTTGGGGGATAGGATTCGCTGCCAAACCTGCCCCTTCTTGGGCCCAATTAGCCTATCCCCACACCCCATCTGCTCCCCGTTCCACACTCCCCCAGCCCGTTATGTCCTCTGCTCAGGGCTTACCTACTCCTGTGGATCTCCAGGACTCTGCCAGCTTCTAGTCTAAACATCTATACACACAAAGGGTAAACAGCATTTTGCAGGGTAACTCTTGCTGTTATCTTGTGTACTGGGTTTTTAAGCTGCAATTCTATACACACTTTCCTGGAAGCAAGTACCATTGAATTCAATGAAACTTCTGAGAAGACATGCCTAGGATTGGGCTGAATGTTCGCCAAGACATTCCCACTAGGGGCACAGGTGACCTAAAAACTGCATCATTTTTTCACTAGATTACAGGGACCCTGCAATATCACATAGCCATGCAAACATCATCATAGCTGAGGAATATTTGGAATATGAAAATGGAGAAAACTATCATCAACATATGGGGGGGGGGTGGCTGCACTGTTTTAGTTGCCCTGGGCCCTACACACTTCTAGGGATGGCCCTGAGTACTACATATCTAGAAACACAATTTGTATACTTGTGATTTCAAGCACCAATAATGTAATATATCTAACATCACAGACTCATGCTCAGAGAAAACAAGAAAACAAAATTTCCCTATTGATTATTCATCAACATATCTGACGAGTGCAATTTGACTAGTAAATTCCAGCATCACATATGTTCACAAGGGCTCCAGGACTGAAATTGCCATATAGGCCTTAATAAGTAAGCTTAAAAGGTTGGATGGATGTACATTAGAAGAACCATGGGTGCAGAAGAACGAAGTGCTCTCCCATGCTTCACAAGCATATTTCACATAGTATGGGAGCGTATTTAAATATGCAAACGTGAGAGTGAGACACACAAAATCTTGCCAATGTACCAGAGTTAAGTAACAAAAAAGCTGACAATCCATTGTGATTTCCATTGTATCACAATAATCAATACATCATGGAATAAAGTTATTACTTAGAAATTAGTTGCAGAGCTTTCATATTTTTATATAAACAACAGATGTCTCTTCAATATATGCAAACAGAACATTCCATTCTGATCAAAACATAAGTTTTGATAGAAAGTTCACTTTTTAAATACAACTAACCTCAAAATTAACCATTCTGTTGGGCATACAGGTACAGTATAGATGAACTATTACCTCGTGAAAACCATGAAAAGATTATCATATGCAGGCTGAATAGTACATAATTACTTCTTTCCAGAACTGTAGCTCTCAAAAAATGTTACAAGCATGACTTCAGCTTTTGTTCCTCCAAATCCCATGTCAAATCTTGTGAGACAGTTGGGTGGCTTGCATGAGTAATACATAGTTATCTTCATTAATTTCAGTTTTTTCAGTAATGAAAGGTGGCACACACTCCCAGCAACATTCTGATCGGTGAAACTGAATAAAAATTGAAGGACGCATGCAAACTAACAAATCTTTTAGGGTTGTTTGCTTATTAAAGGTTTTTGAGCATATTATTGGCACAGAAGTCAAATTGTTGGAAAATATTGTGTAAACCTACAACGCAAATTATCTTGCTCTGTTTGGTTTGGTGTTGTAGGGGAAATTGCTTTCCAATTTTGTGTTGCAGAGAAAAGATTTAAGAAATTTGTGGAAGAGGCAACCACTTACTTAACATTTACCTTTTCACTAGGGCTCAACATGAACAACATTCAAATATATCTGCACTATTACAGAATGACATTAATTGAATAGTTAACACTTCCATATATTCAAACAACTGATGGTTGGACTTGCATGATTTTGAAGCCAGTTCAGTTCTTGAGAAACAGATATTCAGAGCAACTGTTAAATGAATAAGCTAAGTTCCCAGCTCTTGTCAATCCATTGTTAGGCCAAGTCTAAGCTGAACCAGCAGCACATGAACCAATGACCAAAGTTCTTCTTTTCACTTCTCCAAGGTTTCTCCTGTCCCACTTGTTTTGAAGAAGCAGAGCTGGCCTATGTATGAGAATGAGTGAAGTGATGGCATCAAGCTGTCAGCTAGGGGACACAGCAAATTGAAAGGGGTGTTCCGCTCTCCATGCCTTCCTGCTGCCCACCCAGCATTTCACCCTACACTCCAATACTCATTCACTCAGGCCACAATCCACACTTACCCAGGAATAAGTTCTCTTAACTATAACGGGATATATAAGTCCCATTAATAAGACTGGGCTCTCACTTAAACAAAAACATCAGAGCAGAGGTGACCCACCTCTTCCTCCAGTGCAGTTGTTGCAAATAAGCTAATGAAGGGGGAAAGACTAGAGGAATGAAACAAAACAACCTTCCTCACCCAGCTGACTCTTTAGAACAGGTCACATGGACTATGCTGGGAAAGGAAGACAACTTCCTTTTCCACTCCCATTATGTTTAGAAGGAACAGTTGGGCAGGGATGAAAGAAGCAGCGGAGGAAGTGGTAAGAAGGATGATGCACTCCAGGAACACACTTCACCACTGCCTCCATGACCTTTTCTTCAAAACATGTTCAATAGAGAATACCCATTCTTCCCACCTAGACAGTTTAAAAGAAATGGCTTTATGGGTAAGATGGCAGTAGAAGCAGGTTGTGACTGATGTGTAAAAAATGGGACAGAAAACTGGGGTGCTACTTTGAGCACCACAATATCTTGGGTTGGGTGGGCCTGTGAAGGAAATGAACGGTGGATCCAATGGAAGTGTTTGGGTGCAGGATACCCTCCCATCAGACTGCAACTGTCTCCCACCAGACACTCATAGAAGCTACTTAATCCAGCCTCATGACTACGGCAGCCTGATCAGTCTGATTGTAGCAGCTGGAACCTAGCATCTTTCATTATGGCGAAAAGCAACCATCTTACAAGTAAGACTCCATATTCCCTTTCTCTGGAGCACCACAGTAAAAGCTGTAACTAGTGGCCCAATCCTATCTAACTCCCTGTGTGGCAATGAAGCAGCGCTGGCAAGGCATCCGCTGCATCCTGCGGAGGGTGCAGGTAGTTTCAGCCTCCAGAAGCCCCTTTGGGGTAAAGGAACATTTATTCCTTTGCCCCAGGGTAAGCCCGTCAGTCCAGCAGGTCAACTCAGATAGCTGGCACAAGTCTGAGTTGATCTGCGAAAGTGTATCAACCTGGGGAAGGGGGTCAGAGCTTTGGCATGCACCACTGATGAAGTGTAGCTAACTACACCTTCTTAAAAGAGGCATTTCCTTTTATGAAGGAATACCTCTTCTAAGATGATGGCTTATAACAGGGCTTCTCAAACTAAGCATCGCGACTCCCCAGCTTGAGGGTTCTGGCCTCTGCCCCCTTAAGGGGCGGGGGCAGGGGGGACGCAGCTAAGAGGGCTGCAGGGACAGGTATTCACTTTCCAGTCCCTGCTGCAGCCTCCTGGGGGAGCAGGGAGTCCTGTGCGACTGTCCGCAGGATTCCCCGAAGCTTAAAAAGTGAAAGTGGAGCAATTGCACTCCACTTCCGGTTTTGTGGAGGTGGGGCGCAAATGCTCCACTTTCACTTTTTAAGCTTCAGGGAGCCCTGCAGATGGTCGCACAGGGCTCTCTGTACCTCCAGGAGGCTGCAGGATGCTCTGGTAACTCCAGCCAAGCCCCTGTGCCCCTTCATAGCGACGTGATCCTGATGATCATGTTGCTGCCTCCCCCTCCCTCGCAAGGACTTACTGCGGGGCTCAAACTCCCTAGGAGTTTGAGAACCACTGGCTTATAAGATTACCTGCACCATCTAAGAACAAAACAAACAAAAAACACTTTTTGCTTCAAAATTATTACTTTTACAAATATGCAACAATAATTGATAGATGAATAAATTAATCAATTAAAACTCACACATTTTTTCTGACGTCACGTGATTGATGTTTCAATCACATGACTGCCCCAGCAAAAACAGTTTAGCTTAAGTAAATATACTTTTAGAAAACAGACTACAGGTGGGGCCTCAGTATCCGCGGGGGACCCCTCTCTGGTTGGCAACCTTCAGTCTTGAAAAACTATGGTATAAGCCTACAGCACCCAGTATTCCCAGGCGGTCTCCCATCCAAGTACTAACCAGACCTGACTCTGCTTTGCTTCCAAGATCAGATGAGATTGGGCATGAGCAGGGTAAAAATCATGGATAATCAAATCTGCAATTTTACAGCCCTTTCTCACTTTCTGAAGCCTGCAGAGGAAGTGCACGTCCGTCTGAGGACCCTGCAAGCTTCAGAATGGCCCAGAGAGGTGAAAAATGCTGAGGGAAATCCCGAGGAAAACCAGAAATGACATTTTTTCACTAATTAAGGCATTCTGAGAACTGGGAAGCCTCTGGAAGGTTCAGGTGGAGCTGTGTTTGGCTCATTGAGGGTCCGGGGGACCTGTGTTGAGCCAGATCTGTGGATGAAAAATACGTGGATAAACAGGCTTCACCTGTATAAACAATGTGGTGAAGTAACACAGTTTGGCAACACAACAAATTACTCATTACTCATTTAGCGTTTGTAAATGGTGTTACTTTACTCAGAAGTAAGCCCATTGAGTTCAGTAAGATTTAGGCTGTAAACCTATCTTATTCACTAGAAACAAAAACCTCTACTCCTGACTAACCAGTTTGGTGACTACTGATAGCCTGCATACTTTTTAATTCTTTTAAATCCCCAGAACGGTCATTTGTGGGATCGGTGGGAGAGGTTCACAGATGCAACTAAGGAACAAACTGAAAACAAAAGGTCTGACTTCAGTTTTATTTCCAGAAATGAAGCCAAATCTCAGTACAGTAGCATAACTTTCCATTAACAGACTTTGATCCTGACATAAACTTCTGTGAGAGCACTTGCTAAGGGTCATTAGTAGAACAGATGCTTCTTCCTAAGAATGTTCTGGAACAGAGTTATTTATCTGTCCTAATACACAAGAACTATACAGAGCCCTTCAACGAACTATAATATTTACCTTTCACATGCCATAATGCTGCTTGCCATGCGAATGAGTCACTGAATAGAAAGTTGTCAACTTTCACAGAAAATGCTAGCAAATGCTCACAGGAAATCGTTAACTGGTATTGTGAGCATCAGCGCATTCCTTTCTGAAATGAGGTCATTTCCCACTTTGATTTGAAATTGCACCATTTTTGAATCTCATAAAATATTTCTTTAAAAATTTAACAGCCAAACCCTACTTTCCACCACTGATGCAGCTGTGCTAACGGGGCATATGCTGCATTCTATGGCAGTGGACAGCCACAAAGGCCTCCTCAAGGTTTTGAGGCTGGGGCCTCCGCAAGGCTTCTGTAAGTCTTGCCTCACAAACCTTCTGGAATTCTTTGAAAAAGTCAACAGGCATGTGGATGCGGGAGACCCCGTGGACATTATATATCTGGACTTTCAGAAGGCGTTTGACACGGTCCCTCACCAAAGGCTACTGAAAAACTCCATAGTCAGGGAATTAGAGGGCAGGTCCTCTCATGGAATGGGAAGTGGTTGAAGACCAGGAAACAGAGAGTGGGTGTCAATGGACAATTTTCACAATGGAAAGAGGTAAAAAGTGGTGTGCCCCAAGGATCTGTCCTGGGACCGGTGCTTTTCAACCTCTTCTTAAATGACCTGGAGACAGGGGTGAGCAGTGAGGTGGGTAAGTAAACCCCTGCTAATTGGGTAAGAGGCACTTTTCCAAGTGGGTGCTCCTTTTTTTAGCAGGGGGAGAGTAACTGGCCCACCTCACCCCAGCACTGTCTGTTCTAGTGGCTGTCTGCTGGTATTCATTTGCATCTTTTTAGATTGTGAGCCCTTTTGGGACAGGGAGCCATTTAGTTATTTGATTTTTCTCTGTAAACCGCTTTGTGAACTTTTAGTTGAAAAGCGGTATATAAATACTGTTAATAATAATTAATAATAAGTTTGCAGACGATACCAAACGTTTCCGACTGGTGAAGACCAGAAGTGATTGTGAGGAGCTCCAGAAGGATCTCTCTAAACTGGCAGAATGGGCAGCAAAATGGCAGATGTGTTTCAATGTCAGTAAGTGTAAAGTCATGCACATTGGGGCAAAAAATCAAAACTTCCCATATAAGCTAATGGGTTCTGAGCTGTCTGTGACAGATCAGGAGTGAGATCTTGGGGTGATGGTGGACAACTCGATGAAAGTGTCGATCCAATGTGCAGCGGCAGTAAAGAAGGCCAACTCTATGCTTGGGATCATTAGAAAAGGTATTGAGAACAAAACGGCTAATATCATAATGCCGTTGTACAAATCGATGGTAAGACCACACCTAGAGTATTGCATCCAGTTCCGGTCGCCACATCTCGAAAAGGACATAGTGGAAATGGAAAAGGTGCAAAAGAGAGTGACTAAAATGATTACAGGGTTGGGGCACCTTCCTTACCAGGAAAGGGTACAGCATTTGGGCCTCTTCAGCCTAGAAAAAAGGCGCCTGAGGGGAAACATGATTGAGACATACAAAATTATGCACAGGAAGGATAGAGTGGATAGAGAGATGCTCTTTACACTCTCACATAACACCAGAACCAGGGGACATCCACTAAAATTGAGTGTTGGGAGAGTTAGGACACACAAAAGAAAATATTTCTTACTCGGCGTGTGGTTGGTCTGTGGAACTCCTTGCCACAGCATGTGATGATGGCATCTGGCCTAGATGCCTTTAAAAGGGGATTGGACAAGTTTCTGGAGGAAAAATCCATTGCAGGTTACAAGCCATGATGTGTATGTGCAAACTCCTGATTTTAGAAATGGGTTATGTCAGAATGCCAGATGCAAGGGAGGGCACCAGGATGCAGGTCTCTTGTTATCTGGTGTGCTCCCTGAGGCATTTGGTGGGCTGGAGGAAGCTGGAATAGATGGACCTATGGCCTGATCCAACGAGGCTTTTCATGTTCTTAAGGTAAGGGAATGTTTCTTCACTTACTTTGGGGCTGCATGGTGATTGCATCAGTGCTGAAAAGTTGGTAAGATTGGGTTGTTAGTTGATGGAGTGCACAGCATCCTGTGCTGATGGTCTGCCAGAGGTAAGTAAAATATTTTCAATTTACTTCTGCTTAGGCCTCTTGTTGACCTATGGGTCCCTGAAGAGAGAAAAGAGGTGAAGGGGATTTGAAAATAGGGGATAGGATCCTGGTGCACACTGGTACTGCTGGGATCCACCCCTCCCCCACCTCAAAACTCTCCTTGCCCTCTCCTTCTCTGCCCCTGACACACTCCCACTGCCAATTAACCAAGAGTGGTGGAGCTCTGAGGAGCACCCAGCACCTCTGCCCATTTGCAGCTGCGCTCCAGCTTTCGTGGTGCTGCAAAGGGCCTTCCACTTTGATAGGCCCAGATAGGATTGGGCTGTAAATGTTTACAGTCTCCCGGCAAGAGGACAAAAGTGGACAAGATTATGTTTGAGGGCTTGTGTGCCAGCACCATGCATTTAGGGAGGTGCTCCATTCTTGCACACAGTGGCCCTACAGTGTTTGTCAGAAGCTTAGATTACACAAATGTAGGGAGAATAGTTCTGATAACCAAAGAGAACCTATAAATTCAGGAGCAATGAACTTTTTTGGGGGTTGGGAGAATATCCTTATTGAGTATCCCAGAGACATCTGGATAACTACTGATAAAGACAAAAAGGTAGAATAAGATCCTTTTGTCTCGTGCAGTCAAGCAATTCTAATTTATCTCTCTTTTTTATTATATGAGGGAATGCCTTTTCTAACATGATGGCTGCTATGATGACTTGCGTCATCAAGGAACCAAAAAAATTCAGAACTATTGCTTTTACAGATATGCATATATAATCAATAGATTAATACATTGATAAACTAACATCCACACATTTGAGTGATGTTTCAGTCACATGACTTCTTAGCGAAGTCTTGCATCCAGATGAAAAACATTGCTGCTTGACATTTTAAATGTGTTTTTGAAGCAAACTGTGTCTGTTCTGCATCTGCTATATTCCTATAAGGGCGCTGGATCTGATCCAGAGCTTGCTTACTTCTCTCCCCTTAGTACTGGCAGGGTTCACCTACTCTAGCTTAATGAGCCTGATGCTTATACCATTATAATTCTTACTCTGGTGCACTAACAAAGTAGACTAGCACATTCATTCAGGGTGCAATGCTAACTGTGCCCTGGGCTGGCACAGGGCACTTGTGCCAACCCAGGAGGATTGCAAATGTGCTGTAAAGCACGTTTGTGCCTCCATGAAAGTAAGCCGTGTCAGCACACGGAGGTGCACCGGCCTACCGAGGCCAAAGACAGCCTCCGTGGCAGTAGGAGAAGGTAGGTCTGGAAGGGCAGGCAGAGGACGGGGAGGAGGTGGGAAGGAGGCATTTTGGGGTAGAGGGAGGGCGGGCAGGCCCATGGGTAGGTGGGGAGCAGGAGGCGGGGCGAGGACACAGCAGTTATGCCGGATCCTAGACCCCGTTCCCAGGTGGCGTGGAGCAGCTCCAGGCTGCTTTGTTCTGCTTGGATCTGCGCCACCTGATGAGGTGGCGCAGATCCAAGTAGACCCATTGGGGCTGTTGCACTTCTCCCTGGGGTATTGTTCTCTCCGGGGAATTATTTCCCCTTGCCTTGGGCCGAGCCTCAGCCAACCCCAAACTTGCGCTGGATACTGCACAGGCCTGCTGGCCTGCTTGTTCTAGCACAAGTTAGGATTGTACTGCCGAAAACATTCCCAACCTGCTTCCCTCCCAACCTAGAAAAAGGTGACAAAGGCAGCCTACAGCCCAAAATTAAAACACCACCACAATAAAAGCAAGACAACATAACAATAAACCCCAAAACAGAGCATCAAGACAAGTTAACAAACAGAACTAGACTTCTACAATCTCCTTGATAGCAATCATATTTCACTCTTCCAAGATTTTAAAACAGTATTGAATTTATGATGCAAACAGATATAAAAATGTTATTCTAGAGCAGGGGTGTCCAGACTTTTCGGCAGGAGGGCCACAACATCTCTCTGACACTGTGTTGGGGGCCAGGAAAAAAAGAGTTAATTTACATTTCAAATTTGAATAAATTTGCATAAATGAATACATTAGAGATGGAACTTAGATGAATGAATGAAGTCTTGCATTTGCATAAATAAATACATTAGAGATGGAACTTAGATGAATGAATGAAGTCTTGCAATAGTTCATGTCCTGTAAAAGGCTTTGCACAAAGCAAGGCTGGCCTTTCCTTTGCTGCCATTGCTGCATCACAGACATGAAACAGCAAGCAATGGAGGGAGCCCACATCCCACAGCTCACAAGAGAGGTTGAACAATTGGCTGTCACGCTGAGAGCAGTTGCATCAGGCCAATGTGGGCTCCAGCAAGTCTCCGGAGGGACAGAACGCATTGGAGACTGGGGGCTCAGCAGGCCGGATTGGGAGTCCTTGAGGTCCACAAGTAGCCCCAGGGTCGGGATTTGGGCACCCTTGTTCTAGAGTAGGGGTGTCCAAACCCCGGCCCTGGGGCCACTTGTGACCCTCAAGGACTCCCAATCCGGCCCTCAGGGAGCCCCCAGTCTCCAATGAGCCTCTGGCCCTCCGAAGACTTGCTGGAGCCCGACGCTGGCCTGATGCAACTGCACTCAGCTTGACAGCCACTGTTCGACCTCTCGCGTGAGCTGTGGGAGGAGGGCTCCTTCCACTGCTTACTGTTTCACATCTGTGATGCAGTAGCGGTAGCAAAGGAAAGACCTTTTATAGGCCTTGAGCTATTGCAGGACCTTCATTCATTCATTCATATAAGTTCCATCTCTAATATATTCATTTATGTAAATTTATGCAAATTTGAAACGTAAATTAATTCTTTTTTCCCCCGGCCCCCAACACAGTGTCAGAGAGACGATGTGGCCCTCCTGTCAAAAAGTTTGGACACCCCTGTTCTAGAGTATGAGCAAAGGGCCCAATCTTATGGGCTGAGGTGCCAGTGCTGCTAGCCCGGGCTGTTGCAAAAAGTGCTATAAGGAACTGAAGT
This sequence comes from Tiliqua scincoides, assembly GCF_035046505.1. Classification (NCBI taxonomy): domain Eukaryota; kingdom Metazoa; phylum Chordata; class Lepidosauria; order Squamata; family Scincidae; genus Tiliqua; species Tiliqua scincoides. Next base: position 210,942,881 of record NC_089822.1, read on the forward strand.
ACCAGTCAGCTGAAATGATGCACCACCAGTGCTGAGCCCAGCACCAGTTGGTGCTGGATCTCAGCTCCAAAAGATCGTTGCTGAGAGCTCCTGGCAGTAGGAATGGCCGCTGGCCAGCAGTAAGGCTTTTTGGGGGCGGGAAGAGGGCGGGAAGGGGGCAGAACTGGCCGGGGGGAAGGTAGGAGTGGGCTGAGGAGGGGGCAGAGATGGCGGCAGGTTCTCTGCAGGAAAGCTCAATAGAAGGTGTAGATCTGAGTAGATCCATTGGTGCTATCTGAATCTTACGTGGGGTAAGGGCATGTTTGTTCCCTTGCCCTGAGGAGATCTGGCACAGCTTCCACAGGCTACAGCAGTTGCTATTTTGGCACCACTGTAGCCCTGGGCACTAGGGAAGCATAGGATTGGGTTGTAAATCTTCTGAAAAAGGTTTGAATGTTTCTGAATGCATGCATTGCTAAAAGGAGAATACAGCTTCTGTGCAACATGTGAGGTTATGTAAACATAAAAATAAAACAGAGTCAACAAATGTTGAAGATGAAAAAGAACCTCAGAACCCAAACAGTGAATTTTCCATAAATAAGCATTGCCAACAATGTACTGCTCCTTCAAACAAGCCACACTTTAACTAAATCTAAAACATATCACTAGCAGAAGAATGTGCCATGTATGAAAACCTCCTGGTCCGTCTCCAAAAAGGAGAATATGGGCTTTCAAGTTATGGTACAAGCTAGTGGAAGACCTCCTGGCACCTGAGGCAGCAAACCAAATGCCCACCCCCTTTATCCAATGATGTGCCAGCCTCTTTCACTTTCCAATGTTCTAGCTTAGCACTTCCCCCCTCCACGTCCTCTACTGTCTTCTTCCTTTTCCAAACCAAGAAGTGAAAGGAAAAGCAGAAGCAGCGGAGAAAAGCTGACAGGCAGAGATGGGTGCCTCCCCATCCATATGCTGCCTGAGAGCCCAATCCTGACCTCAACGTGCTGGCTTATTGCCGGCAGGCACTGTTGCAAACATGCCGTAAGGCACGTTTGCGAGATCTAATGCCAGGCGAACGCCCATGCTAGCCCAGTGCTGGCTGGCACTGGGCTAGTACCGGGCAGGCGCCCAGTCTCTGCTGCTTGGCAGTTGCGCAGACCACCAAGCAGTGGAGAGGAAAGTGGGGGAGGGGAAGGCAGGGAGAAGGCGTTCCAGGGAGGAGGGAGGCAGGCAGATGACAGGGAGAGGTGCGACGGGGAGGTGGGCAGCGGGGAGAGGTGTGCCAGGGAGGAAGCGAAACGGGACCAGTGGAGTGACGCCAGGCTTGGTGCCTGACACGAAGGCTCTTACCTGAATCAAGTAGCCCCATTGAATTGCAGAGCTACTACTTTTACCTGGGGGAAGGGGATGAAAGTCCCCTTCTCCCAAGGTGCAGCCCGTGGCTGCCATAGGTGCGCAGGATGCGCTGGCTCTGAGACACCCGCTTCAGTTAGCCTCAATGACCAGCCCTGGGTACATTCACCAAAGCACTGGGGGAGGGGGGGGCGAAGGTGTGATCAGTGAAAAATGTCTTCTAAGAAGTTCATGCAAAGTATCCTAAAAACTGAATGCAAATATAATTTAAGTGTTACTTGAGTTCCAAAGATGTGTGGCAGCTCTAGGTATACTGCTACTTTGACAATGATGCCAAATATGGACACGATCAACAATGACAGATATTTATCATTTTATTGCACAATATCTTAAAGCAGTAGTTCTTGTCATATAACTGATTTACTCGAAAATTGCACTTGGTTCATTTAGAGACCACAATTTGTCCAGTTAAGATCTAGTCCACTGTATTGAAACAATGTTATTGAGAATATAGCCTTCACAAGCACAAGGAAATCTGTCCACAGTTATTCATTAAAAGATTTACACCCAACTTTTTCTGCTGGTTAAAACTAATGCGGCTACAAAAGAAATGGTATGAAAACAGATTATAATATCAAAGTCAATACAATCATTAAAAACTGTACACAGTACTAACTCAAACCTCAAATGCAAACTAGAACAAGCAACAAAATAAAAGAGCAGCAGATCCACAGAGCAGTTCATCAGAGAACCAAAGGCTTTCCTAAGAAGACTTCACCATTCAGCAAACTCAAAACAGGGCCAGACAAGCCTCCTTAGGGAGGTCATTCCAGGACACAAACATTGCAACCAAAAAGGGCCTGCTTCTCATAACTACTGACCAAACATCAGAGAGAGACCTTCAGGTATCCTCGCCCCAGGCTAGTCAAGGTTTTAAACTAACCAGCAATTTGAATTGAAATTGAAAACTGAATAGCAAATAGGTGACTACTGGAGATGACATTATTATTATTATTATATTATTATGACATAACAAAAATGCTCTAGCCCAGTGATTTTCAACCTTTGTCATCTAATGGCACAAGGTTCTAAAATTGACAAGTACTGACAAGGTACTAAAATTGTCAAGGCACACCATCAGTCTTTTGACAATTGACAAGGCACACTGTGCTGTTGGTGGGGGGCTTACTTCTCCCAATGGCCCTATTAATAAATGACCCTCCCTCAAACTCCCATGGCACACCTGCTGACCATTTGTGGCACACCAGTGTGCCATGGCACAGTGGTTGAAAATGGCTACTCTAGCCAACCAGTCCCTGTAAGTAACCAGGTGAACAGCATTCTGAATCAACTGAAGTCCACATGCCCACTATCCTAAAGCTGTGCTGAGTGGAAGATATTCATTGGATCCTCCTGAAAGGATAAATGCACTTTGTCTATGGAACCAAAACACCTGTATCCCCATGCTAGATTGGGTCATGTGAGTGCAAAATGGCAATGTTGCAGCCACTGTATTCAGTAACAGGATTTGCATACAAGATTATATGTCATGGAGAAAGTTTAGTGCACATCTTCTAAGAAAAGGTTAGCATGATCTGCTCTGACAGTGCTGACCACCATTTATAGGAGGTAGTTGAAGCTTCAGTCCCTGTTGGTGCCAAAATTGACTACCCACAATGTGCCTGATGGGAATACACATGCAGATTTGGACGGCACCTGAATCTTTGGATAAAACCTGGGAAGACCCACACATTCTAGGAAAACATAGGTCTTCATGTCCCAATTCTAATTGTTCATAGTTTTGCAATATTCAATGCAAAATTGATTGTAAATCAAATATTTCTCAAGGCCTCCTTGCTAAACTAATTCTTCATCAATCAGTCTGTTTCATTAATTGCTTACAGATCTTGGTAAGAGGAAAGGAGCGGTTATGCCTTGCAGATGCAAATGGAATTCTGTTTCAGCTAATATACTTTATAGCATCTTCAAAAAAAATAGGATATTAAGAATGATGGGGCGAGTTGCTCATGTTTTCTTCAACATAGAAAGTAACATAAAATAGCATTACAGAGTAACATATTAAAATAAGCAACAAGGACATTTGGAATGTATGTAGGAATGTTGCCTATATGGTTGGAATGTGAGGCTTCTGGGAAATTCTATTTAGAGATACTCTTGCACAAATAGCTTATCTTACATTTTGTTGAGTGGACTGAGATTATTTCCTTCTCCATAAGAAGTACTTTTCTAATCATCTTGCCAGGAGTTCCAAATGGAATAAACTTCCATGAAAGGTTCAACATGCATTACGCTCTTACTAGGAGCTAAAGGTCTAATTTTGGCATACCTTAACTTGGGCTTGTCTCTTGATTATTTTCCTTTGAACAATGAACACTGCCTCCCGATCTCATGTCTCACCCTACACTACTTTTGGAAGTTCTGAACTTTCAGAAGTAGATAACCAGATTTCTTCCATCCTGACTAAAACATGTGTGTAGATAGAGTGCTGCTCTTCTTCCTGCATCCTTAGGTCAGCAAAAGGACCACATTTAACAAGTATCTCTAAATATATTTTATGGAGGAGGCAATGTCCAACAACTTATAGTGCTCTCCAGTGGTCATTCACTCCTTGTATGAGAAGCATAATGGTAAGAGTTTTAGGCATATGGTAATCTTGAAACCTAATATGTAGTACAACTTTCTTATTTGCATAGTTTTCCTTTGGAACAAGATAAACTATTATATAGAAAACCAGGATGGTGTAGTGGTTTTGGTGCTGGATTTAGATCTGGAAGATCTAGGTTCAATCCCCAATCAGCCACAATGCTTTTTATGTGATCTTATGCCAGACATAATCTCTCAGCCTCACCTACCTCACAGGGCTGTTGTGAAGGCAAAAACAGGGAAGGAACCATGTAAACCACCCTGAGCTTCTTGAAGGAAGGGTGATATAAAAATAATGAAAATAAAATAAATTGGGTTATTTTGGAAGGAAGATGTAGAACTTTATTACTGTAAGAAGTGGCACATAGCAGAATTATTTTTATAAGGTATGTGCTTGCATATCAGAAATGAACTTGAATGAACCATATGGGACTTGCATTGGCTTTGTTCCATTCATTATTAGGCTTCACATTTAACCACATCTTTTGCTTAGACGTCTAGAGTTAAGCTAGAAGTTTTGGCTGCGATACAAGGAGTGATGAAAAACACGTGAGTAGTAACAAGTTTTCTTAGCACCATTCTTCAGTACTAAGATGGACTAATCTACAGAAGCAGTTTATTCAAGTATCATCCAGCATGCCAGGAGGAGCAGGAACTTTTAAGTGATCCCCTTTTGATTATTTACTGTTCATTTTGCAGACTTGAATCTAAATAATAAGAAACTGGAAATACATTTCTCAGGTGGAATATATATATTTTAGAAGGACTTGACAAACTTACAAGGTAAGGTTTTTAAAATAACTTTGTATACCATGAAAACATTACAAAATTAGAATTGTTTATAATTCTAAATTGTTAATAATTCAGTTATCAATGTAATTATTACCTATTATTCAGAATGTTAAAACATCAGAAGACTATGCACTATAGTTAAAATGCCTGTATTGTCAAGCATATGAATAAGAAAGGATCAAGATTTATTTCCTTTTGGACTCATTTTGAAGACAGAAAAATAATATCATCCTTTCCAGTTGTATGAATTTTAATTGTATTTTTATTTAGCCATATTTCCAAGAATACTCAAGCCAAAGAATCACTTCAAATTCTATCTCAGAGTAAAACAAGATTTTAAAATAGAAAAGAACATACAGTTCACTGCCCATCAAAAGTTCACATAAACATGGAAGCAGTATAAAGGGCATCTTTGGTTATGTTTTGAACTAATAGTTAATTTCCTCCCAGGACAAAAACAAGTCTCTGTGTTTTTAAACAATTCTTGAACTTCCAAGGTTATGGAATGTCTTTCTAATAGCAGTTAACAATTCTGTAAACCTACTCACCTTTGTTTACTAGAAACATGCTATTTTATCAGACAGCATAAGCACACACACAAAAATTCCTTTTCTTTGGAAGAAAGTAGTTATATATCATCTCTTCAGAATACCACTTTTCTTTCAGATTTTGTGCAGAGGAATGAATGAAAGTTGCTAGCGAACAGATACAAGAATTTCACATGCCTGTCCAAGGAAACCAGGCCACAAGGGAACAAGTATTTTCTTGTTTACCAATTTAAATCCCTTCAAAAACATGTTGTGGGTACAGTATTTCAGACTAGTGATAACAGGGCTTTTCAAATATGTCTCTTCACGGTTTGGAATGCTCTTCACCTTAAGACTTTCCACTGTTAGCACTGTTATGAAAGTGACACTTACTGCAGTATTCTGTTGGTCACTAGACATTTGGTCACTAGGCAAATGAATTGTGCTTACTAAAAGTATTATACACAATCTAATGAACTGTTTTTAGATTTTGAAGAATCGGTTGTTTTAATATCACTGAGACACCTTCAGTCCTGGTGCATCATTTTGTTTGCAACTTAAATACTGTGTAGCATATGGATTGCTTTTAAGGTAATGCCAAGTACTGAACTGCAATCCATTTGCCATGATAGCTAACATTTTAAACACTGTATACAAGGAACAGAACTGTTGTATTAAATGTTAATGTGGAAAAAGTGCATGTGTTCTAATCCCAGTTGAATAATTTTATTTTAAAATGTCATGTTCTAATATGATTAACTTGACAGCAAGATTATCATCTTGGGAAAGTCATTTAAACAATTTCTCAGATTTTCCATGTATTAAATTTCACTTGCTTTCATAAAAGTTTCACTGTGATTTTTAGTTTGCACATATAAAGTTGTGGCTTGATGAATGGTTTCTAACCCTAATACACACATGCTTTTATAGAAAGAGCAAATAAAAGGAGTGGTATTAGCTGGCACATGTTAAGCAGAAAAGACATTTAGGCCTCTATTTTATATTGCATTCATGCTGGAAGCAAAACAAGCCCAATGTCTCAGATCAACTTAACCCAATGCTCTGATGTTGAATTAGAGAAGAAACAACATACTTCTGACCAGATTGGCTACATGAGCCAAAGTTTTTTTCCCACCTCTAAAATTATGGTTTCCTGTGAAAAGCAAAATTCTCAGAAAGTTTTAATTCATAGGACCAATGGGCTTAATAAGGATACTTTTCCTACTGTAAAGACAGTACATCTACTTATATCAACAGAACATTTTAATTGCTTGCAGAATTTTTTTCCTAACATAAATACTGAGAAATTAGGTGACAGTTTGAGCATTATTTAACACACCAACTACTTGGTTCAGAAACCACCTTGATGTCTTTGAATACATGGCTGCCATTTAGGAACTCTTAAGGTTTACCAAATGTGGAGTCAGGACCATGCAAAGATTACATATTTAAACATACTATATATCTCAGGCATTTCAAAGGCATATAAAATAAAGTAAGGCATGGATGCAAACACATGTAACATACTGATACATTCATCCCAGAGCCATGACTGCTTGCAGTTCCCTGTTGAACATATACTTAGTGGCAAACCTGAGTTTGCAACTTCGGTTTGTGTGAAATGGTCTTAAGGTGGGTGAAAACATATAAATGGTTTTGAGGAAAATATTGGGCAGTGTCAGCAGAGGCTATGGAAATTTGCAAAAGATTCAAGTTCTTTCAAGCATAGGTGCATGTCTACATGTTAAATCTTCTTAGCTCACTGACCCCTCAAAGGCCATTAAAAAAGAACTGAGTTATAATAACCATGTAGTGCAGACTATGACATCTTTCCTGGAAAAAACCTTCAGTAACTTCATGATAAAACAGAAGCCTGGGAACATTTTCAGGCAGGCAGTCTATTGGAGGGACAGTTTACAATCTGCTTGGTTAGCTATTTGTACTGCAACTCTGCTCCACAGTGAAAAGGGAAATTCAAAGGAAAGTGTATAGGTCAAAGTGTTTGTTTTATGTAATCTACAGAAGGTTTTTCTTTGGCAGTACAAATCAGAATACAATATCCCGCAAACTCTCTTTGGAGAGATTCCTTTGGAGGGGGAGGAGAAACAGAATTGTAGACTGGATACATATGCTTAAATGTCCCACCTCTGGTCCAAATGTCTGGTCCATAAGCGCTTATACCACAAGAAATCTTTTAGTCTTTAAAGTGTTGCAAAACTCTTTGTTGTTTTAGCATAGATGATGTTACTATGAATACTGAACAACAAGATGGTAGTTCTCTTGAATGAGTTGATTCCAAGTGATGCAGTGTAACTTGGAGCACACCCTTAGAGGGGCAAAATTGACACAGCTCAGGAAGAAATGTTGAGGAGTTTCACTGGCTCACTTCCTAAATTCCCTCCTCTTTGTGGTTTTCACTCTACTGGCTCAGCGAGAACTATGGACTTCACTGCACATTTCAATGCTGTCAAGCAATGACACACTCTCATTTCTGTTCAAAGGACACCTATAAGCATTGCTGAGATCTGAACAAATGTCAGAAGCTATAAAACACTGCTTCCAATATTTATTTTTGAAGCACATGCCCATGTTTCCAGATACTTGGAAATGAAACATAGGAAAGGTAACTAACCTCTTTCTCAGATAAGGTAGTCTTCTGGATTTTCCTCTAAGAAACACATTACGTTTTCTTTCTTAGGTCTGCCTGCCTATGAACATGCCTATGAATATATGCATACTTATATTCTTAAAAAACAACCCTGGAAACAGCACTAGGGCACCAATCCAAATAACTGAGAGCAGTATGTTATTTTCTGTTATTGATTATATACAGTGCCATCTATATACAGGTGGAGCCTATTTATCCGTGTTAGTTCCGTTCCGTGACTTGGCAAGATTAACAAAAACTGCATTGTGCTAAATTCCATAGAGTAAAGCAAATATACCGCAGCCTGACACTTGGGGCTGGAAGGAAACTAAGGCAGCTGTTATAAATCCCCTCCACTCCACTCCCTCGCCTCCTTCTCCTCAGTCGGCCCTCCCATTGCGAGTTGTCATGTTCACAGGTGGGATGCTGAGCTTTTAAGAGCCCAGTCCTATGCATTTCTACAAGCCCATTCCAGTCAATGGGGCTTACTCCCAGGAAAGTGAGGAGAGGATTGTAGCCTAAATCTCATGCTTTGCTTGCTGGGAAGACTTGCTTGTGTCAGCTGGAGCAGGATTGCCTGCACCATGGGGGGGGGGGGGAAATTCGCTAAACACTCCCTGGGTTTTTTAAAGCAATCCCCTCTATTACTAGCACCCCTACCCCTGTGTGTGTGTGTGTGTGTGTGTGTGTGTGTGTGTGTGTGTGTGTGTGTGTGTGTGTGTGTGAGAGAGAGAGAGAGAGAGAGAGAGAGAGAGAGAGAGAGAGCTCCACCTCACTGCACTGCATGTTCTGGCTACAGAGGTTTTCTGCCCTCCTTCCCCTCTTCAGCCTCTCTGCTGCTTCAGGGGCTCCAGGAGTCTTACTGTTCCTTCCCAAGGGGAACCTCTTCCAGGGCTCCAGGACTATTTCCCTGCCTGGGTGAGGCAGAGCCTTTTTGCAGTGTTTTGGACTGACTGAGTTTGGGAACTCAGGCAACCTTTCCCCCTAATACCCAATCCCACAGTGCTCAAATGCTATAAAAAGTGAGATCACATGCCCCCTCTTTACAATAGAAACATCTGATGCTTCTTATGGGCTTGCTTGTTCACCTTGCTGCAAGTGTGGGTGTTAGGACCAGGATTGTGGAACAGTGAAAGTATGGTACAGATTGTATCCAGTTAGTCACGCCAGGGTTTTTATTTTACTATCCATTCAGTCACTTCCCACTGAATTCAGGAAGTCATCTTCTATTTCTGTTAGTAAACCTATGGCTTTTTAATGATATGTCTATAATACTAGAAAATTCAGTATAACCTCCATTATTGTTACCCAATAGTTTATCAGTGGTGTAGCTAAGGCACCTGACACCCGGTGCACAAAAATTTTAAACTTGCCCTGAGTCTCAGAACACGTTCCCAAGCCTCAGGTCACATGCGGGAGTGCCTTTCTAAGGCCAACAAGAGGTCTGCTGAGGCCCAGGGAGGTCACATGCATCTCTTGGAGGTCTCTTGGAGATCTTAGAAAGGCACCTCCCCATGTGAACCTGAGGCCTGGAACCCAGGATCGTGTACCCGGCAGGTACCTCCTAGCTACGCTAGTGGTATATATCCATCCAGGTTACCTACCAATAAGACTATTAAATTGGGCCCATATAGCAAAGTTTTATATCAGCTATAAGGCAATGTAAGGACATTGGAGGAGAGTCATAAATCATTTACAAATCCCTGCATATTGTATAACTTCACAGACTGAAGTTCACTGCCTCCATTATTTATTTTCTTTCTGTTGCTATGCTATAATACGTATCATTAATTCACAAATACATCTAAAGCCATGCGTTACAATTTCTGCCTTTAATTTCCCTTTAATTTCATTCTTCATCACTGCAAGACCTGTACACAAAGGATGGGAGGAAGGAGGAAAACTGCATATGTCCTTTCAGATTTCACCTTTCTGAAGAGCCTCTGCCTCTGACACACCCAGGTCTACATTGCCTAGATTCATTTGTGGAAGATGGGGAGGCTACTGGAGAGATGACTACGTCCTCACAGGAGGGAGACTGAGAGCCCAATCCTGTGGTCGGCGGCACGGCTCTGTACTGCTGGCCACAATTGCAAACGTGCTGCAAGTCATGTTTGCGGGGCTCACCGCCGGGCTCCCGCCGGTACTAACCCAGCGCCGGCCAGTGCTGGGCTAGCGCCGGGCGGTGGCCCAAGTTCCGCGGCTTGGTGGTCTTCCAGACCGCCAGGCTGCGGAATGGGAGGCGGGGGCATGGACGGGGGTGTGGGGGAGGCGTTTGGGGGAGGGAGGAGGCAGGCAGGGCAGGTGGGAGGCGTGCCAGGGGAGCAGGCGGGAGGAGGATCCGCAGAGCTGAGCTCCGCAGGGTCCAGGGCGCTCGTGGAGGGCTGCACGTCCTACACGAGTGCCTTTACTCATTTACCCATTGTGGGACTGCCTACCTTACTTGGGTGAAGGGAACAAATGTCCCCTTCTCCCAAGGAGCCTCCCACGGTAGCGCGGGAGGTGCAGGATTCGGCAGCAGCCCTTTTGTCTAGGAGATAGGAACTACTACAAGCTTCCTTAAATCTGTCTGGCAGAGAGGAACTGCAACAAGCTTCCAGCTCTCTTCAATGGCCCAAGTTCTGCTTTCAGCATCAACAAGTTCAGTTAAAGTTCTTACTGAGAGTATATAGCTTGAACCCATCATACTCTTAGGGAGCAATCCTATCCTACGCTGGAACAGGCAAGCCAAGAGGCTTGCGCTGTATCTAGTACAGGGTAGGGGCCCGAAGTGGCTTTGCCCTTTACCCCTGGGTAAGGCACCCTGGCCCATAAGGGTCTCCTCGGACTTGCGCCACCTCCTGAGGTGATACAAGTCCGAGAAGAGCATAGCGGCTTGAAGCTGCTCTGAGCTCACCAGGAATGGGGGCACCAGTGCCACCTCCCCCTACCCACCTGCACAAACATGCAGCTCAGGATTGCACTGTTATTTTCATAACTACATAGTTTTAAGAAGAACAGAGAGTTCCACAAACAAAGTTATATACCAAAAAAACAAACAAGGACATATAAGCAGATAGCAAACCACCAAACTAGCCCTCCAAAAATGAATAAAAATTACAGTCTGAACAGACAAGTATATGAAGCAACTTACCTATTTTTTTTATAGTAAGCGAAGTTACACTGAAGGTATTTTCCATTCTGCATTTGCTAAATTATATTTTATTCTAGGAGTGTGTGCTTTGAAGACATGAAGGAATATATGCTCTTACTCCTCTTGGCCTTGTGCTCTGCTAAGCCTTTCATAAACCCTTCATACTTCACATTCAAGAACATGATGCTCATGGATATGGAAGAACTAGATGATGATGATGACGATGATGATGACGACCATGGCAAGGATGATGATAATTCTCTTTTTCCAAGTAGGGCACCCATAATACCCTTTGATATATTTCCAGTATGCCCTTTCGGATGTCAATGCTACTTAAGAGTTGTCCACTGCTCTGATTTGGGTAAGGCTAAAATCTTTCCTGATTTTCACTGAAATTATATTTGCATTGTATATAACATTCATTACTCATATTCACTTATTTATTTTATATAACTGCTTGTTTTCCTGATGGGTACCCAAAGTGTCTTATGAACAGACTAATACACATCTATAAAATAAAAAACTCTAAAGTACAAAATAAATATTATGTACATATAAAAGTTAAAAATAGCCAGCAGCCATCAATCACAAACACATGAGCACATAAAGTACAAGAATCAATAAATAATAAAAGAAGCATAAAAGCATCAGGCATCAGACACGAAAGTCACCATGCTAAAATCAGAAGTCTTGTTGAAAGGACTTGTGCTTACACTTGTGAGATGACAATATCCAGTGATGTTTTTTCTCCATTATCTCTGACACTTGGAAGTGCACTTGCATAGGAAGACATTTGATTCAAATCCATTCAGCAAGAGCCCCACCAGATCAAGCCCAAAGCCCATCCAGTCCAGTTTCCTGTATTCATCAGATGCCTCAGAGAGCATGCAAGTCAAAAAGATACCTGCATCCCGTGCACCTGGCATTCTGAGGTAGCCTACTTAGGACTCAATCCTATCCAAATTTCCAGTGCTAATGCAAACATGCCAATGGGGTATGTGCTGCATCCTGCAGTGGGGAGGCAGTCATGGAGGCTTCCTCAAGGTAAGGGAACAAACGTACCCTTCTCAGGGCTGCATTGTGGCCGCATCAGTGCTGGAAAGTTGGATAGGATTGGGCCCTCAGTCATTGTTAAATGATTACTATGTTAATTACAATTTGTTAACTATGACTGTATATTTCAACAGCTGCCCCCCAGCAAAACCTTAGAGTTCCTTAGACTCTTCAAACAAACACAAGCCAAGGGGCTAGAAATAATTGGTTTATGCTGGTTACTTCCTTTTCTGTCCCAGCCAGAATTCTGGGTTTCCCTTACCCAGGGAATCAGCATAAAACCCTTTACAAGTATTTAAACAAGCAGTTTAGTCAGTCTCTTTATAAATAATGAATAAAATTCATAATATTAGACTAGAAACTCATATTCATAAAATATTTCAAAACCAAAACAAACCAGGATTACAGGTAGCCAACCTTTCTGGCAATGCAGTAAGGAAACGCAGTAGGCAATCCTAGCCTCACTTTCCTTGGAGCGAGCCCCTTTGAAAAAAGTGGGGCTTACTTCTAACTAACAAATAGGATTGGGCTCTCAGTGTGCAGCTCAATGGGTCTTAGCCTAAGACACATCTGAAAGCCCGAAATGTGACTTCCCTGTCTTTCTAAACTTGTCATGTCACCTATGCCAGCATTCTTCCATAGGAGTACTACTCCTACAAAATAAGCAACATGACAGAGCTATTCAGTTGAATTTACCATAACTCCTGGAATAACTATGGAGAGGGGGAAAAAAACAAATTACAAAGGACAATCAGGGCTCAAAGGAAAAGGTTCTTCTTAACTAAATGCTAACTTTGCCCTTAGACTGATTTCAGGACTACTTTAATCTTCTCTTCTCTCTTGTCATTCAAATAAACAAGACCTGATTACTGCAAACATTATGGAGTTTTTACTGACAGTTGTTTTGACTGTTTTATTGACTGTCATGAATTCAAAAAAGTAAACTCCTACTCTGGCATACCTGAGTTTCCCCCATTTTTGCTTGCGCAAAAAGGATAAGCAAAATGCATGTGCTAAAGTCCCATTCCTCAGCCCTGCAGTTCTCAAATTGTTGACTGTGGCATCTTGGGGCACCACTGCAAACTCACAAGCTCACCACAGGTTATTTAAAATTTCCAAAGGAAACACAGGGATGGAACTGTAGGGGCGCCATGAAAAGAATTACAGACGGAATAGAGAACAATTGGAAACCTCTGCCTCAACCCATATGCTAATGCTACTATAATGCTAATACAACACAATAAATAAAGACATTACCATTTCACAAGCTCTATGGAGCTCCACAAAACCTGATCTGACCCTTAGGGAGGCAGAGCCAGGCTGGGGTTGGGACGCCCTCCCATGGGAGGAGGAAACACCAAGCAAGTCCGGCCCTGCCTCATGGAGTTGGAGGGATAATTCCATGTTGTTCAGAATTCCCTCCTTCCTCTTCCAGAGAACTGAGTCATTATTTTTGTTACTTCAATGTATGACAATTTATTACACAAGTTTTGACATAGTGCGTTTTCAGGTATGGCTATGGTATTCCTGGATGTCCTTCCTAGAGGGGTCAGTATGGCCTCTGTGAACTTTTTGGTGTTAGATGAATACCTGACTCTGAAAGTGGAAGAAACTGAACTAATAATCCTGTGTTAATGTTAACACAGTTGCCAATGTTGACCAGAAATAATCTCAGTGGCACAGTTCAGCAGCCATTGAAATACTGCTAAAGTTACTGATGGCCGACTCCAGCTGGTCACCATTGTTTCTCTCTCTAAAATGTGTCAGGTAGTGGTCCTACATTGTTGTAGCATCATTTTCTTGTGCTCTGTAGGGGGGGGGGAAGGTCAAGTGGCAAGAGCAGAGCATCAGGAACATTATCAGTGCTTCAACCACAATCAGTGCTGACCACAAATGCAGAGCTAGAAAGTCTTCTGCTTGTGCAATCTCATGCTTATGCAAGAGGGGAAGTGGTTTTTGGCAATTTCTCCTTCCCTCTCCAGTCCCCTGCATTCTCCTAAAATCTGCCCGTGAGTCCTACAAAAAACCAGGGAAAGGGGAATCACTGAAAATTGTATTCTCCTCCCTGAGCAAGTACTGGATAGTGCAAACAGAAGATGAGGTCTGGATACAGTCCAAGCAAAATAAGAAAAAGCCCTGCTAGAAGCACCAACACTCTCAAAAAAAGCAGATGAGTAAAAAAAATTGCAGGCTGGTAAATCTTGTGGACGTAATCCTAAGTCTATAGCCATATGTCCTAATTGCTGATTCTGAAACAAATACATAAAATAATATGAAGATTTTAGATTAATGGTTGGTGATGCATATTTATGTTTTCATAATTATTCCTAATATACAGGTTTGACTTCCATTCCAAGGAATATTCCTCCTGATACTCGCATGATAGACCTTCAAAACAACAAAATTAAGGAGGTCAAGGAAAATGATCTTAAAGGACTTGCATCACTTTATGTAAGTTTACTTTCCAACTGTGAATCCAAAGACTATTATAATATATCATACTTGAAGCTGAAATACTGGCTCAGCATGCAGTAGCTTTAAAAGCCAGCAAATATAAAGTTTATAAGAAATCAGTTATTACTTGATCTAAGTCTTACAGAATACCTCTGCATGCACAACAACATTCCAAGTTGATTAATAAACTGCAGATTATTTCAGATTAACCTACGAGAGAAAAACAAATTTCAGTAAGGAACAGATTTCGGGTGGGCAACAGGAAGAGGGAATTGTCAAAGTCACACTTCCTTCCCGCTTCGGTAAGATGAGTCAGGGCCCAATCTTATACAGTGCGCACCGGCTTACCGCCAGAGTACACTGTTGCAAATGTGCGGTAAGGCACATCTGCAGCCCTTAGCGCCTGTCCAGTACTGACTGGTGCCGGGCTGATGCCAGTGGGCCGCTGCTGCTCTGCCGCTCCAAAGTCGTGCAGACTGCCAGGTTGTGGAGAGGTAGGTGGGGGCATGGGAGGAGGTGGGGGGATGTGTTCTGGGGTGGGGGGAGCATTCTGGCATGCCATGGGAGGGAGCGGGGTAGGAGGGAGGTGACTTCATTCCACTGGATCCCATTTTGGACTGCCAGCCCGACACAAAGGCTCTTGATTCTATGCTGACCATTAGGTCACCATAGAATACAGTAGCCCCACAAAGGGGCTACTCGCCTTACCCGGGGGAAGGGAACAAAAGTTTCCTTCTCCTGAGGAGCTGTTGGTACTGCCCGGTTAGTGCTCAGGATGCAGTGGCAGCCATTTTTGACGCCACTGCAGCCCTGGGCCCCAGGCAGCTCAGGATTGGGCTGTCAGACAGTGCAAGAAGGTGGCAGCTGCTCCTTGCACAAGTTGCAGATTGAACCATGCTATTTGCAGTCTAATTACCTAATGACCAAATCTGCTCAGAACAAATTAATTTTGTCTCTCGAAAATATATAAAAGTCTTCATATGCCAAAATATCAGGTAAGTAAATGAAATATCATACTTTCCAAGAACTTGGATTACAAATGAATCAGTAGCCAGGTGAATCTTCACTGACAGAAAGATCTTATATAACAAAATAATTTTGTTTAATGTATCAGACAAATTATAAAAAGTTACAAAAGTTCAGTACTATTTTATAACTAGAACTGTAATATTGGCTACTAGCAAATATTTAAGCAATGCATAGCTATTCAATTCAATGCCTTATCCAATGACAGACCTGCTTTGAATTTCTCATAATTTATACTGGATGTATTATAGTAGCAAAACAATCTAATCAAACATAAAAACAAAAAAGTGTATTATTTTTACTTGAATTACACAGTTAGTTATGTATGATACAGAGCAGCCTTTAACATGCTTGGCAAACAAGTTAGCTTCCAGTTCATATTCAGCTAGCTCATATGCTTTTGGATATTCTACAGGACAGTTTGGTATTCTTTGTGTCCTCCTGTGCTTTCTGTTTTCTTTTGAAAGAGCTGCCAAATGACTGTTGGACATCAAAAGGATTAAAAACGAAGAACTGCAGCAACATTTTTCTAGCTTATTCAGTTGCTTAGACGTAAGAAATGAAAGTTACGAGTCCCAAGCTCTCTTTTTCTTCTAGCAAAAGTGTGGGGCTCTAAAAGGTCGCAATATTTGCTTAATCACTAAGCTAATGAGGTGAATGTCAATAAGTTAGCACAGCTATTTTCAACCAATGTGCTGTGGCAGATTAGTGTGTCACAAATAATCTGCAGGAGTGCCACAGGAGTTTGGGGGAAAGGTCATTTGTACTAGGGAAAAGGCAGGAGGGTAACGTCCCTGGCAGTGTGGTGGGCTGTGTCAATTTTCAAAAAAACTGTTGGTGCACCTTGACAATTTTCATGCTTTGTTAGTGTGCCATGAGATGAAAAAGGTTGACAATCACTGAGCTAGCATAACTCAGTCTCCAAGATAGGATAGAAAAGATATTTATGACTTCAATTGTAAGAGGTACGATAGCAGAACAGAATTTCTGCTGTTGTAAGTGGCCATACGGTGGCCATTTTGAAACCACCACCATAAATGGTGGTGATCTTGGCGGCCCACTGCCATTCACAGTTACTCATGGCAGCACAAGTAAGCTGGCACAGGAAAGGCAGGGAGGAATAGGGCAGTGTCTGGGTGGACAGGAGGTGAAACGGGGAGGAAGGATGGATCCCAAAGATACCAGTGTGTCCTAGGATCTCCTTTCCGTTTTCCTTATTCTCCTCAGTTCTGTGCCAGCTGTCTGAAGGGAGACCCATTCAGACAGCTGAGTCTTGCTACAGAGTAAGGGACCACATCATGAGGAGAGCTTCACAACTGTCCTTCACTACAGGATGCAGTGGGCACACCATAGATGTGGCTACATCAGCCAGAGGATTAGTTAGGATTTGGCTGATAAAAAATGAGCCCAGTGAGTATTCAAAGAGCACCTGATGCTTCAGAACTGCTGAAGCTAAGTTAAAGATCAGCCTTTGGATGAGATGTGGTTGGAAGCCCCAAACCCATTTGGGAATATAATCAGGATAATAAGCATAATACATAAAGAATACTGTTAAAAGTACAAGGAAGTAGTAAAAGTCACTTGCATTGCTAAAAGCAAAGAGTACATAACTGCCCCCTTCAAGTCATATTGGCACCCTCCCCAATACTAGCTCTTTCCATTATGAATTTCCCTTCTGATCCTAAATACGGCCATCAGACAGCACTACCAATCTTCAAAGCAGAACTTGCTTTGTGCCAATGAATGATTGAAAGAAATCAAAATATGGCCATTGTTCTCTCCAGTGCAATTTCCAGGTTAAATCTTAGCAACTGAAGCTGTACTTATCTCATGCTCACTTACTTGGGAGCCAGCACAACTGAACACAGGACTTGTGTTTTGAGAAAAATGTGCACAGGTTTGGGCTGTTCAAAAACTATCAACTGTTAGTTACAATTCCCATTCTGAAATCATCACTTTCCTTCTTTCCTTGTTCCTTTGAATTCTAAAATCATTCATATAACCATTTGATATTGGTGCTTGGTGATATGTAAAATATGTAGTTTTACTTAGCGTTTGTTAAATTTAATGCAAAAAATGGACTAGAGATGCAATTTTAAAAATATAATATCTTAAGCAGATCCATTTTTTCTAACTTCATCTTTTTACATTTTGCCTAGGCGCTTGCCTTAAACAACAACAAAATAACCAAGATCCACCCTAATGCCTTTCAATCAACAAAGAAGCTGCGGCGTCTCTATTTGTCCCACAATCATTTAACTGAGATCCCAGCAAATCTGCCAAAAGATTTAGCTGAGATAAGAATTCACGATAATAAGGTTAAAAAGATACACAAAAATGCTTTTAAAGGAATGAAAGCTTTACATGTTTTAGGTAAGTGCACTATTTATATCAAGGTGTTGCATAACACCAGGAAGAAAGTACACTGAAGTATTTACATCAGCCATCAGCTACATCAGCAGGGGTGCCACTTCCAAGCATTATGCTAGTCACTGATAGAAGTGAGACAGAACAATATGCTTACTGTGTGATTGGGGACTGCACATTTGTTATTTGAAAATGTAAACAGCTACAGTAAGGGAGGGCACTAGGGTGAAAGTCTTTTGTTGTCTTGTGTGCTCCCTGAGGCATCTGAGGAGGCCACTGAGAGATACAGGAAGCAGATGGGCCTTTGGCCTGATCCAGTGGGGCTCTTAGGTTCTTTTGACACAGATCTGATCTGTAGCGGGGGGGGGGGGAAGAGCTTTAACCCTTGCCCGCCATTATGCTCCAATTTGAGATTGTGCCCAGAGCATGGGCAAAGGATTAAGAATGGGCTCCCACAAATCCACTCAACAGGGACAGTATGCCTACTCCTCTGTTGAGCAGGACATGCAGAACCAGACAGATCCTCTCTGTCAAAATCTCATTTCCATTGCCATTTTTGAGAAGGCATAGAAGAACCATTCTCAGCAACATCTGAGACTCTTTCCTCTGTTTCTCACTTTCTTCTATACAACAGCACATATCAGAGAAGACCTATCTTTTTCTTAACCCTCCTGAACATGCCAGAGGATTCATTGGACTGGAGATGTTGCTAGAAAACACAAATAACGACTGGCTAGTAGGAGCCCTCCTTTCTCTGCTCATTCCTAGTCAAGACTGGGGCACGGTGTTGCTTCTACTTACATTTTTTAAAAATCAAAAACATGCAGGTCCCAATCATAAAATAGACATGTCATCTAGTTAGGCTTTAAGATGAACAGGAAAACTCAGAATTCAGAGCAATAATGCTTGGTAGGTAGCAAGCACAGACCAGATGCAGGCAATCAGGGTCAGGAGTATGAGATTTTACTACCAGAGATTATAATGACTGTGTGATTGAGAATTTACCAGTTATTTTCAAGACATCTCAGTGCTTCCATTCTTTCATCAGAAAACCATCATGCTCCAGAATCAAAACAAAGATCTAACAAAAAGTTGCAGCTTCACTGAACCTTCAAATGCTTATAATAACTTCATGTTGCTGTGTATGAACACTTTAGTTTGAAAAGCTCTGCACAGCTTTTAAAAGGAACTTCAACAACTTTTTTTTTTACAATTTCTATTTTCTCTATGAAGATTATGTGGAAGATTAGAACTGTTTCTGTAGAGTTGGACACATGTACTATGCAGATTTTGGCATGCAGTCAACATGGCTCTTTCTGCTGCTATCAACCAAGACCAGAGTGCAGAGTCTGAACTTTATTAAGTAAAACATTAATCAGTAAATGGGTCATTCCCTAAGCGTCATTGTCTACTCCAGTGTTAATCCCAGAGAAAAGAACATCCAGTACAGATGTGGACAAGCTGGTAACAACTGAGAGCCATATCCTATCCAATTTTCCAGCGCTGGTGCTGCTGTGCCAATGCAGCATGCACTGCATCCTGCAGCAGGGGAACAGTCATGGAGGCCTCCTCTAGGTAAGGGAACATGTTCCCTTTCCCCAGGGCTGCATTGCTGTTGCACCGCACTGGTAAATTGGGTAGGATTGGGCCCTAAGGCAGCTCTGGCCCCTTTTAGTTTGAAGAACATTCCAAAATGCTAGGAAAGTTCAACCTTAAAAAACAGGTAAAAAATAAATCCCCCTCAACTATGAGAGTAATTTAGGGTGCAATCCTAACTTGTGCTGGAACAGGCAAGCCAGGAAGCTTGCACTGCATCCAGCACAGGACTGTGGCCAGCAGCAGCTTAACCAGAGGCAAGAGGAAACTTTTCCCCTTACCCCTGGGTAAGGACTGCTGGCGCCTATGGGTCTCCTCAAACTTGCGCCACTTCCTGAGATGGCACAAGTCCGAGGAGAGCGGAGTGGCTTAAAGCCGCTCTTCCTGGGGATGGGGGTTGGAATCCGGCATAACTGCTGGATTCCAGCCCCGCGTTCCACTCCCTGCCCACCCCCCGGGGCTGCCTATCGCCCTCCCTCCCCCAGGAACGCCTCCTCCTCCTCACCCTCCATACCTACCTTTTGTCCTTGCATCGGCTCTTCCGAGCCAACGCGAGGAGATGGGGGGAAGCTGGTGCGGAGGCTTCCATCAGCCTCCGCAGGCCAGCGCTTCTTAGAGCGCTGGCCTGGCTTCCTCCGGAAGAGGCACAAATGTGCTTTACGGCACGTTTGTAACCCTCCCAGGTCAGCCCAAGGGACTTGGGCCGGCACAGGCACAGTTAGGATTGCGCCCTAAATCTTCTAAAAGCGATTGTAAATCACATGCATTTTCAGCCTTTTAGCTCTCCTCTACAAAAAGAGTTGTACTATATTGCATTAAGTTCGGAACTGACTCAGCAGTGTACAAGAACATAGTGCACCAAAAGCTCTGTGAAGTGCAAGTTGAACACTACAAGCATGAAATGATCAAGAACACACACATGTGTGCATGCATTAAAGAGGTTCTGATTTTAAAATAAATGTCTAGCTGCATAGCCCATTTGAACTACCTACCTACTACCAACATGCATTTCAGAACCCTCTTTTGTATGAATGACACAGAGAATTAACACTAGTACTAAAACCAACTTTTCACTATTAGAACACAGGTACTGTATTCAAAAGTGCAGTAGCACAACCAATGCTGTCAGCTGTGAGAATTCCAGACAACTAGACTAAAATGACAGTGGTTAGTTACAAAACACTGGCGTCGCTATCATTATGAATGGGAGAGGATCTCTAAATAGGGATGCTGTAGAAGTCAGTACTGAACAGGAGGTTGTACTAGATGACCTCTAAGGTTACTTCCAACATTCTGTAAAAAGGAAAGAAAGAAAAATGCAAATACCACTAATTGCATCATCTTGTTTGCTTTCTTACTTGTTTTGTTCAAACTCAAATTTGCAGAAGGGGTGTAGGGGAGAAGGGAGATGTACAGTGAGTCATGCAATTATTTAGGCTGTATCTGCTATCTTTGGAATGTAACTCAGTAGTGAGTCTATTTTTCTCTAGCAACACTTCTAACACAGATTCCCTAATCCCTGCTGCCTACCTCTTAGCTTCCAGCGTACCCTGCAAAGATAAAACACAAAAGTTGTTCTTAGGATTGAGAGAAAACAAACTCACTGAGAGCTCATCACTTGCTCACTGGAATCAACTGCTGCTTGTTCACTGATCATACAGACTCAAGTCTTACAGACTGAGTCATCATTCAGTCTCTCTCCCTAGTTTGAACTACATATTAGGTCTTGTATCACCTTGGCTCTTTGCATGTGCAAGTGGCTAGACTTTCCTTTCCACATGGTTGTCAGATATTGGAATAATCTTCCTAAGTGCTGCTAAGATGCAGTTCATTTTATGTCACAGGGGATATCAGTTGGGGAGGTGGAGAAAGTAATGTTTTAGATAACTTAGCAAGACATTTAGAAAATGGTATGAGACAACTCTTAATCCACCCCCTGCATTCAAGCCTGATTATGGTAGTGGTAGTGGTAGTGAGCAAGGAACTGGCTTTTACTGTCTAGTTTTCTTTTTAGTCTGTTTGAGAGAGCAGTTTGTCAGTGAATTTCTAAAATAAGAAGTATAGAGTCTCAAATCTGTTGATGTAAAGCTGATGGACACCATATTCCACCCCCCCCCCCAACCTGAAAGATGTTCTCCCTAATCACAGCCATATGAAGTCTGGTTGTAATTATTCAATGATGAGAGGTACTCTGTACATAGCCAGAGGTTATGACTTCACATTTCTATGGCTGAGCCATGGCTTTGAAAATGTTAAGCTCTGAAGGGCCCTGGCCCAAATTAAACCCATCATCCTTGTTAATGCAGCTGAAATAATTAGTTCTTTCATTTTTGGGAAATGTTTAGTTTTTGAAAGGCCAGATGAACCTTTTGAAAGAATAGCATGCAGCTAGGAAAAGGAGTTCCCCGACAATTTAGAGCCCTGGATGTAGCTGTGGCTTTTAGTAAGAGCTAAATGCTTTCCTTAAAAAAAAGAAAAACCTCATGAACTTAAAAATTTATGTCATTTGCTATGGTTTAATTTCTAAATGAGAAGTGGTGGAGGTCAATGCTATTTGGGAATCACTGTTATATCTTCTCATATAGGTTATTCCTGCTATCTAATATAGCAGTTGATATAGTTGATGTTTCTTAATGGGGAAACCATGGCACTCTGCACACGTTTACCCCCTTTATTAGTGATATAAAAGTCCTGATGTGGGGGGGGGGAGCTTAAACACCAGTAGTCACCAACTACAACTCTTAATAAAGTGCTTTCTTTTGACAGAGATGAGTGCAAATCCTCTTGATAATGGAGGCATAGAACCTGGGGCCTTTGAAGGTGTAACAGTCTATCATATTAGAATTGCAGAAGCAAAACTAACCTCTGTCCCTAAAGGTATGATGCCTTTCATTTTTAAATCAAGTGCACTGATTGATTTAGCAATAATATGTTGCTATTTACATTGTTTTCTAATTGTTAGATTGATATTATGCTGGTTATTTATGCTATGCTGGTTGCATTAAAAAACGTTGTGGTGCTGTACTAGTTAGCAAAATTTAATAACTTCTCTTTCCCAAAATGAAGTATAATGGATAAGGTGAGATCCTCGGGTCTGAGCAACTTTCTTAAAAAGAGCCATTGGTGCTGCAAGATATTAGCAAGGGAACATTCTCAGGTACAGGAATTATGAATTCTTGGGGTCTTCTTACAAGAAAGGAGCTGCTTTCCAAGACAATGGGGAGGGTCTTTGCACTCCTTAATGTGTTGAGTCTGATGCAGGAGGCACCAGGGTTCTGGGATCAATGACACACATTCACTACATAGACAAATGGCCATGAAGAATACTATCGCAAATGGAAAACCTAGGAATTCACTGTACACCATCGTTCATTTCTAGTCAACAGAACAGGCATTTCAGGGAACAACTTGAACACATTCAGAGTCTTTACATATAAAGAAAAAGTAATTCCAAACTAGATGTTAGTTATAAAAACGTAATAAGATTCAAGCAATAGCGACATGCTGCCAGGTCCATTTTTGGCAGATGTTTTCCTTTTGATTCTTTATTTAGGAGGCAAATATCCTTTGATCATTTACTATAAGATCTTAAAATGAGCTAGTGGGTGATCCTCTTGATTTGCAACTCCAGATCAAAAATCCTGGAGATTGTAAAGCCACAGAATCCAACCTAAAGAGATGGGTACATACTCATTTCAACAAGCCAAAGCATGCCCATATCTATGTTGGATTATGATCTAATGTAGAACTTCATATTTAAACTTACTATGCTTCTCCACGTGCTCAAGTTTGAGAAGAATTACATTCCTAGGAGAAACATTGGTAAAATGACCTGAAAAGATATTAACCTCCTTCTTATTAAAAAGTAAGACTAATGGCTACTGAAGAAAGTATTGACTTTGCCTATTGAATTTTCCAACTCAGAACTAGCAAAGCACATTAAAAGCTACAGCAGAAAACTGCAAGAACTGGAATGCTAATAAGAGTAGGAGAAGAAACTGTTCTTTGGTATTTTTATACTGCGTGTTCCTGGATCAAATAGCAATGGAGATTTAATATTTTCTTAAGCCACAATGGAAACCAGAAACATGCTTGAGGCTGTGGCACAGCACAGAAAGCAGATAAATGAGTATCGTAAACAGTAAGTTTTGGGAATCTAGAAGTACTAAATGTTTTCCATAACTTAAAATGACAAAAATTGAAGCATACCACAGGGAGGAAAAACATACAGTATTCTGGCTATTTGTTAAGTATAGTGGCCAACTATTCTGGTGGCTATTTAGATTTAACTTGGACAACAATTCTGCAGATCAGCATGAAAAGAGCATAAGGATACTATTATGCTTACGTTTTTCCATAGACTATGCGGTCATAACATCCTTGAAAATTATAAACGCGTAACTGCTACATCCTTTAGAAATATTATACATGCGGCGAAGATAATAACTTATTTTTGATAGAAAAAAGGCACGCGCACCAACAGTTGAAAAATTGCAGAGAACTTCTAATCCTGTCATATACCCTTTAAGAAGCAGCAGAGCAATATGAAAACCTAAAGAAGCTACATACAGTTTTTTGAGATATCACATGTACTGTGGTCCCTTCTTATCCCACAGAGCAGTCTCTGGCACTGGTCGTTTCCAGGTTGCACTGAAGTTCACAACCCCCTCCTTGGACCTGACACATCCAATGGAAGCATTTAGAAATGCTTCTGCGATGTATTCTGGGCACTCAGGTCAAGGGAAGGGGCTGCGGGCCTCAGTGCAACCTGGAAGTGGCTTCAGGCAGCGCCAGAGACTACCCTGCAGCCAGCAGCTCGAATAAAAAAAAGAACACAATTTTTTAAAGGTAGGGAACACAACATTTTAAAAATGTTTTTAAAGCAGACTTGACCATCCGCTGATTTTGGCAATCACAAGGGGGTTCAGAAATGGAACCCTGGCAGATGTTACTGTATAATTCCTGTGAAAGCAAACTGGAAGTAAACCGGAAGTTGCGGTTGCAAACTGGAAGTTGCTTCCAGTAGTTTCCCCAAGGCATTCTGAGGCCTGTGGAAGCCACTGGAATGAGTTGTGGGCCTGGCGCAATCTGGAAGCAGCCTCTGGTGGCTCCTAGTAAGGCTTTGCAGTGCAGCAGGGAGCATCAGTTTGCAACCCAGTTCACATTGGTTTGTGTCCCACAGTTTAAGAAACGCTGCCCTAGACAATAATATGACATTCAACATTTGGTAATCTTTCTTCAGGCGGTGTTAAATTCATTATCCTTAGGAATGGGGTGACGAGAAGTTCAAGTAAGCAAACAAGTCTACAAATAAACACAGAAAACAATTCCCACTTTTAATTCCGACACATCTAATCATACTATTTAAATATACATCTTAAACTGAGTATCTGTGAATCATCTGAAGCATTTCTTTCTAGAGTTGCCATCTAGTCTACTGGAACTTCACCTAGATGATAACAAGATTTCTGCAGTAGAGCTTGAGGATTTTATTCGATATAAAAATCTTCAAAGGTAAAACTTACCATAGAAAATTATTTCAGAACATTTGAGATTATGTCACTGTTTTGTGGTGCTGTAAAGAAATGAAGCAGCAGCTAAATATCAGAAAACATGCTTTGCATACAGGAGATTGAGTGTTCAATCTCCAGGATCCTTAAATAGGGGAGGTCAAGACTCCTGGAGATCAAAACAAAAATGGGACACCTGAGGGGGAAAAAGCATGTTGAAAAATAGATACCTGTAGCTGGAAGTTGTCAAGTTCAGAAGACAGTATCCTGGGTTGCTGTTCTTAAGGAGACAGTTCTACTTGTTTAGGGAAAGGAATGATGTGAGGAATATTGACAGTGGGCACAATTCGGAGGGTTACAGAGCAGGTTCACAGAGTGCAACAAGGGCTGCTATGTGAAAGAAACAAGTCAAGAGACATATCCACATTTCCAAATTCTTCAGTCTCGGCCAGAATTATCAGTTGACAGAACATCTCAGGCATATATGGGATGGGCTAACAGTTCAGATTTCTTCTGCATGTGTAATGTTGCAAAAAATAAGGCAACTGACTGAAAAGCTAGCAAGAATGCTCATTTTTTAAAAAAGAGAATTACAAGGGATGAATGAGCTAGGGGAGAAGGTGGCTATCTATAGGGGGGGAAACACTGCGAAGCCATTGGAAAAGAGAAATGCAGTCCTTTCCTAAAATGCTCTTGGATGTTTTGACCTGTCAGAATGACTGTCTGACATCTTTCTATTTTAGACTTTGGACCAGATGGCCAATAAAATCCATTCCACAGTTATGATCAGCTGCTGCTCAAATTTTATGCAAGATTCAAGTTGGAAATGTATTCCAACTTATTGCTATTGTCTGTTGTTATTTAGCAACAGGTTAAAGAACATTGACGAAGACTGAATACAGCCAAAACGTAGAGGCACTGAAGAGGGATAAAGAGGGACAGTTCACCTCCGGGGTGAAGAGGGACAGTTACTCTCTCCCTGCTAAATATAAGAGGTGCATCAACAGAAAAAGTGCCTCTTTACCCAGTTAGCATTTCATATTCGTATATAAAACCAATAGATTAAAAACGTAATTCGTCTCTGAAAGGCAGCGCCTCCTTTGGTAAAATTATGTTCTCTCCTCCTCTGCTGGAATCACTATACTAGAAAAAGACTACTGTCATTCTTGTATTCAGCATCCAAAAATGACAGAGAAGTCACATTATACAAGCACAAACTTCATTTCACTCTTGAACTCTATAAATGAGGTCAGGGAGGAAGATTTCCTTTCGGTTATCATAACTGAAATATTCAGCAGTACTTAACTATTCAAGCCATGAGGAATACAGGAAGCTGTGTTGCTTCATCTTGGTCAAATATTATCTGCATTGACCGGCATGTTTCAAACCTGGATCTTTTTCCCAGTCCTATCTAGAGGAGCCAGGGATTAAGTTCAGGATATTCAAATGATTCATACTTGAATCCAGTGTGCCTCCCTAAACTGGGAGAAAAAGCCGTGCTTGAGGAGCAAGAGAAGCATACATAATTTTGGACGTCTTATTAAGTTACAGGGCTATAAAGTGAAACAATCAATGTTCAGGAATTCCCTAAGTATGGAGCAGGACTCCAGTGGGAGTTTTCAGTATCCAATGGTACCCTGAAAGGAAGGAGAGCAAGCTCCTGGCTGCAGTAAGCCTCCTGGCTGCTGTAAGCCTCAGATCAAAGATGCAGTGATATAAGATGACTGAAGAAACTAAGAAAGAAGGGGCGCAATCCTAATCCCTTATGTCAGTGCTTTCCAGCACTGGCATAGCGGTGCCAATGGGACATGTGCTGCATCCTGCAGTTGGGTGTCACTCACGGAGGCCTCCTCAAAGTAAGGGAATGTTTGTTCCCTTATCTCGGAGCTTCATTGCCCTTATGTCAGTGCTGGAAAGCACTGAAATAAGGGGGTAGGATTGCACCCAAGGTGTGTTTGGGAGCTGGTAGGCTGTGAAAGACAAGGTGAAACGGGAGAAAGACTTGAAAGGATGCTGTATCTTTTGCACTTTTTTTTTTGCCCTCTGTGATAAGGAACAGTCTGAAGAAACTGTCTTTTTATTTATTTTGCTATGTAAACCATTCCATGAACTTTGCTGTTGAAAAACAACTATAAATCTTAATAAACAAATATTTAATACTATCATTAACATGTGTTTTCCAAATACAGGAGGCCTCCCATATCTGTGGATCCATTATCTAATTATTAGTGGATGTGTGGATTCAGGCCAACTTCCATGGGGTGGGAGGTGTCCCCTGCAGATACAAGAGCACACCTGTACTATTATAAAGCACAGTGTCATAGCTATTTAAATTTCTTTATTTCTAGGTTGGGGCTGGGAAGCAACAGAATCAAAGACATAGAAAATGGAACTTTTGCTAGTTTGCCGAATGTACGAGAAATACATCTAGAAAAAAACAAACTTAAAAGAGTTCCTTCTGGGCTCTCCGATCTAAAGTATCTGCAAGTAAGTCAAAATTTAGGAGACAATTTAATTTTGTATTCAACTTATTGTATGCGCTGTTTATGAAATGTGATTACATTATAAACATATTTAGATGTGTTCTTTTAAACCTATTTTCCAGCATGCACCCAATAAAGCATGAAATCAAATACACATGCAGGGAGGGAGTCAAAGTATAGAAAGCATGTGCTGGGGTGGTCCCAACCATAAGGAAAATACGTTAAGGCCCTGTGCAGGCAAGTTGCCTGATCACCTAAACACACTTAAGTAATCTGGAGTGTCCTGCAGGTTTGCAAACTCCTCACTCTTCCCCTTTCAGAGCTATGGTTAGTGCTACATTTGCATCTGTATGTTTTTAATTGCTGTCAGTTTGGCAATATAACTTTTCCTGAATTGGACCTAAACTACACTCCAAATAAGCTTTAGAATTATGAATCTAATTTTTAGTGAAAATTTTTACATTTCACCATTTGAAAAGAGCATATAAAAAATTAAGATGAAACTGAATATTTTTCAGTGCAACTGTATGAACTTTGTATGCAGAACTTAAAGGGACAGAAAAATCTTTCAGATTTTCAAACAAAGAGGCACTGCTTTATCATTCTTCAATTGCACTGCATACATTTTATTTTTATTAATCAAAGGGTGGTTTTATTTTCCTGTTGCCTTCCTACAGGTTGTCTTCCTCCATTCCAACAGTATTTCAAAAGTAGGAGTGAATGATTTTTGTCCAACAGGAGGAAGACTGAAGAAGACGTTATATAGTGGTATTAGCTTATTCAACAATCCTGTAAAATATTGGGATATCCAACCTGAAACATTTCGCTGTATATTGAACAGAAACAGTGTGCAGATTGGAAATTATGGAAAATAAAATTGCATATTCAGAAGAGAAGTGTTAAAACCAGCAGTATAATACTTGAAATCTGTTTAAGATGGACAATTTCATCCCATCCATTTGCTTAACAAAATCCTTAATTATTCAATAAATTGTAAATTAGTATCATAATGAAAAGTACTTTGCTTTATTCAATCAAATTTACAACTCATATAAGTGAAGCAAACTTGTTAGAATAAAAAGGTTTCCTGAACACTAAACTGGAAGCTATTCATTCATTGTTTCCTATCACTGATGACCAAAGTATCTATATTATAGACTGTGGGTTTTTTTAGTAGAAATTTAATACAAAGGTTTAAAACAACCTTTTTCTTGTTAAACCAATTGTTTTTGTATTGCAAAGTCTTCAGGTATCAGATTTAAACCAAAAATTGTGAACCTTTAAATCAAGAAAAGTAAGCTAAACTGGCTAAAAACAAACTTTGAAAAGGTACTGTACTATTAATTTGATGGTCTAACACACCTACTCACACTAGAGAATAGTTAACTCAGTATAAAAAACTGAAAGGCAATGTTGATACTATACACTTAACAGCCTCAAAGCCTTTAGTATTTATTCAAGTAGTTTTCCCCTAAAACTGCATTATTTTGGTAAC
Organism: Tiliqua scincoides; assembly: GCF_035046505.1. Taxonomy (NCBI): domain Eukaryota; kingdom Metazoa; phylum Chordata; class Lepidosauria; order Squamata; family Scincidae; genus Tiliqua; species Tiliqua scincoides. The sequence goes on from NC_089822.1 coordinate 210,971,957, forward strand.
AAAAATGTATGTATACCGAATATAGCTATGTAGTAATACTATAAGGATCTTTAAGGAAGAATTATTATGTTCTCTGCAGGCCAGTACACATATGTCATTTTGTTATATACTGTAAAAAATAATTTTTAATTGACAGTTTGGACAAAATAAAAAGATCTGGAACCGAGTACTCTGTTGCTACCAGGAAAACCTTATGCATATAGGGATTCTGTACATGTGCAGGATTCCTCTGCTCATTAAGGAAAAAGAAGCCTTTCCAGGCATGGAACTATGTGTGTATATTAGAGTTATTAGGTTGTGGCTGTCATATACTGACCTCATTCCATGTTATTCCATGTTATTGTTTAAGTACTGTACCATTTCTTAATTCAACATGTAAACACAAACTATATTTGGTCATGATTACTTAAATAAATCAAATAATTAAATGACAGTACTACAGAAAAATGAGTACCAACTGTGTTCAGTACACGTGTGTCATTCAAGTTAACAATAACTTGAGTAAATTCGAAAACTAGAAATTGTGTCAAATTAAAAATGCTGAATTGAAACCATGTAATAGTATTGTCATACTGTGGTTTGTTCTATTTAAGTGAAGCATTTATCTATAAATACACTATACACATTTAAGTTACTGCATACTTTAAAACCTGAAGTGTAGTATATTTTACTCCGACTTCTGTGGAATTTTAATGCTTTTAAGTAAGGATGCCTAAGACTGCCTAAGATATTTCATCTTTAAACTTTCTTGATTTTGCAGAATACAAAGTTTTCCTTTTGTTTACTGCCCTTTTACACCATGTTTTCCTTATAAGCTCAATTAACTAATGAATATGCAGGGGTTAATGTTTGAATTGAGTGTGTGCATAAAAACCAGTCACTGTGCACATTCAACAAGCATCATTTACAAAGTGCCCATAACAGAAAGACAAACAAGAAATTGTTTGCATTACCTATCAAATACATATAATTATCAAATCATGCTGGACAATGTATTAACGAATGAATCTGCATATTCCTTATGCAGAGTACAAACATACTGTCTAGGTCAGGGGTGTTCAAAGTTTTTGGCAGGAGGGCCACATCATCTTTCTGACACTGTTTTGGGGGCCAGGGAAAAAAGAATTTACATTTAAAATTTGAATAAATTTACATAAGTTTACATAAATGAATATATTAAAGATGAACTTATATGAATGAATGAAGGTCTTGCAATAGCTCAAGGCCTATAAAAGGCCTTGCACAAAGCAAGGCTGGCCTTTCCTTTGCTGCCTCTGCTGCATCACAGACATGAAACAGCAAGCAATGGAGGGAGCCCTCATCCCACAGCTCACGCGAGAGGTCAAACAGTTGAATCGGGCCAGTGTGGGCTCCAGCAAGTCTCTGGAGGGCCACAGGCTCATTGGAGACTGGGGGCTCCCTGAGGGTTACATTGGGAGTCCTTGGGGGCCGCAAGTAGCTGCAGGGTCAGGGTTTGGGCACCCCTGGTCTAGGCAATGGGTGAAATAGCCTTCTGATGATTGGAAGTTCTGTACAGATTATCATTAACAAAGCATACTGATCAATATGCAAACTCCCCTGCTGGTACACTACTATTAATTTAGTAAGATGAGTTGGGGGTTCCTTGTGGCAGGTGAGTCAACAGTCAGGAACATAGATGCGGGGGTCTGTGACAGATGTATGGACCTTGTGGTGACTTGCCTTTTTGGTGTGGAGGTTGCAGAAATCACATCTCATCCAGTTAGACTAGTAGAGAGCGCTGGGGAAGATGTAGAGGTTGTGTTGCATTTAGCACAAACAACTTGGTGAAATGTAGTTGGGCAGTCCTGGAGGCCAAATTTAGGCTGCTAGGTAGAAAGCTCAAGGCCAGAACTCCCATGGTACTGTTCTTGATAGCCTTCACCAAAGGCTCCTCAGTTTGTGGATGACACAAAACATTTTCAGGTTGTGAAATCTAGAATAAACTGTGAAGAGCTCCAGAAGAATCTCTCCAAACTGGGGAACTGCTTGATTAAAGTGGATTAAAAGGAAATAAGTCTTTCCCTAGTGTGTAATTAATTTGTGGAATTCCTTGCCACAGGATGCTGTGATGACACCTGGCATAGATGCCTCTAAAAGGTGATTGGCCAGATTTATGGAGAAAAAGCATCAAAGGTTATGACTATGCAATCTCCAGGTTTTAGGGGTAGCCTCTCTCTGAATGCCAGATGCAAGGGAATGGCAATAGAATATAGGCATCTCGTATTGTTCGCTCCCAGAGGCATCTGGTGGGCCATTGTGAGATTCAGAAAGCTGGACTAGAACCTTTGGCCTGATCCAGCAAAATTCTTCTTATATTTTTATGAGCTTGCCGTGCCTCAATGCCGTGCCTGCATTGGTGCTGGACTCAGAGTGCAGCAGCCGCTCCTCCAGGATGCTCACCTGAAGGTAAATCAGCCAGGCCACTGTCAACCTGTGCACATCCAGTGTCTTTGCAGTCTCATGGCAAGGCAAACAAAAACAGAGACAGGTAGTTTAACAGCAGGGATGGGAACTCGAGTTAAGTGACTTGAGTCAGAGTCACAAAAACACATGTTTTTCACTGATGACTCTGGGACTACTGACTCAGAAAGCGCCATGGATTTGGACGACTTGCCCAGACATGACTTGGGGGTGCTGCTTGCATACTCTGATGTTGGGCCGCTTCCTTATCGCATGAAAGACCTAATGTGATGAATCAGGCATTCAATCTGCGCAAGCAGCAGCAGGGTACATTATGTTCAGTCAGGAGGCAGAGCCAGGGGCTAGGGGTGGAGGAAAACGGTTAATTATTTTTTGTTTGGGTTTAAGGGTGTCAGATTGCAGAAGTAACTAGCTGGGTACTGCATGTGTCCAGAACATTGGGGGGGAGTGCTTCTTCTTGTCCCCCGAACTATCCATTGGACAGAAAATGTGTCCTGATTTTGCTTGTCTGGGAGAGGGAGGGGAAGAGGAGGATGGGGGAAAGAGGTTTTTGGCTATAGGGACATGGGGTTTTGCAAGCAGGGATGGGCAGGAGGAGGCAGGGAATTTGCAGTTGACTATTTTTTTTTTAAACAGAAAAGACTAAGGACTCAAGTCTTTCAGAGTCCCCAAAACGCTCTAGGCGACTCAGAAAGTTTGCCCACTAGGACTCATTTCTGAGTAGAGTTAAAGGGGGCGGAGACTCGTGACTCAACTCAAGCTGTGCTGGATTTGCCCATCTCTGCTAAATGGACAGGCAACTACAGCAGAAACAAGGACTGTACTCAGTGGCATAGCTAATGAATGTGTAGCCCGCTGCAGAGCTCAAAATGATGCCCCAGAAGTGATGTCACAACTGGAAGTGATGTCACACCTGGGCTTTATAAAAATTGCAAATTGGGGGAAAACCTGCCTCCTCTCCCCAGTGGTTCACCACCCACTTGATCTGCCACCTCCCCCCAGCCAGTGGCATAGCTAAGGCATCTATCTGCTACCTGGGATAAAACAATACTTCATAGCCCCTCCATGACAAAATCAAATTTAATTAAGTAAATAAATAAAAGTGTGCCCCTTATTGGTCAAAGACACTGTGCTGGGGTGAAGAGGGATGGTTATTCTCCCCCTGCTAAATATAAGAGGAACTGTTGGCAATCTGTTGGCAACCTTCAGTCTCGAAAGACTATGGTATCGCGCTCTGAATGGTGGTTCTGGAACAGCATCTAGTGTGGCTGAAAAGGCCAATTCGGGAGTGACAATCCCTTCCACACTGGGAGCAAGTGCAGTCTGTCCCTGGTCTGTCTCCCTGGCTATGGGCCTTCCTTCTTTGCCTCTTAGCCTCAGACTGTTGGCCAAGTGTCTCTTCAAACTGGGAAAGGCCATGCTGCACAGCCTGCCTCCAAGCGGGCCGCTCAGAGGCCAGGGTTTCCCACCTGTTGAGGTCCACTCCTAAGGCCTTCAGATCCCTCTTGCAGATGTCCTTGTATCGCAGCTGTGGTCTACCTGTAGGGCGCTTTCCTTGTACGAGTTCTCCATAGAGGAGATCCATTGGGATCCGGCCATCATCCATTCTCACAACATGACCGAGCCAACGCAGGCGTCTGTTTCAGCAATGCATACATGCTAGGGATTCCAGCACGTTCCAGGACTGTGTTGTTTGGAACTTTGTCCTGCAAGGTGATGCCAAGAATGCATCGGAGGCAGCGCATGTGGAAAGTGTTGAGTTTCCTCTCCTGTTCTGAGCGAAGAGTCCATGACTCGCTGCAGTACAGAAGCGTACTCAGGACGCAAGCTCTGAGTACTCCTCCCTGCATTACAATCACCTCCCTGCATTACAATCTCTGCACATGAACTGGAGGTTGTCCATGACTTTGTGTACCTTGGTTCAACGATCACCGACACTCTTTCTCTCGATACTGAGCTAAACAAACGCATCGGTAAAGCAGCTACCACATTTTCCAGACTCACAAAGAGAGTCTGGTCCAACAAGAAGCTGACGGAACATACCAAGAAGATAAGAGGAACACCACTTGAAAAAGTACCTCTTTACCAGTTAGCAGGAGCAGCTGTATTATGATACATGGAAATGAGAGATGACTTATATTAACACCTTATTGGTTCCATGCTATATCATAACAATATCTCCTTGGCTCTCAGAACAATCAGTCCCACAGGTCAGTTTTGAGTTATGAAAATCTACTTTTTGTTCCATAAGGCAGTTGTGTTTTCATTTTCTGGTTAATTGGTCATAACGTTTGATAGAATACAGATAGTCAAATGGGGTTTGTTTCATTGCATTCTGCATTAAATTACCTTTCCAATGATATATAACATGATGGTATTATTCGTACATACCAAATATTTTTCACAGTTTGGCCACTGGTGTCAAGCTCAGCTTGTTGCCCCCCTACGGCTTGTCGCCCGGTGTGACTGCCACCCCCTTAGCTACACCACTGACTGTACTAACAAAGACTTTACTAATGCAACTGAAGAAGTGACTAAGCATCTGTATAAAGTTTTAAAGATAAGTGTAAAAATTTATTTCTTGAATTACATTCAGTATCTTTCTGATTTTCAGAAAATATGAAATCAAATATGCATAACCACTGAGTATCATTGCTTAAGCATTTTACCCAGTCTGGTTTTTTTTTTGGTTGACAGTTTATTTAAGGGAGCTAACATTAAATATACCTAATAAAACAGAATTAAACTAGTCATGAAACAACCAATCACTCAATTTTAGTGGATGTCCCCTGGTTCTGGTATTATGTGAGAGTGTAAAGAGCATCTCCCTATCCACTCTGTCCATCCCCTGCATAATTTTGTATGTCTCAATCATGTCCCCCCTCAAGCGTCTCTTTTCTAGGCTGAAGAGGCCCAAACGCCGTAGCCTTTCCTCATAAGGAAGGTGCCCCAGCCCCGTAATCATCTTAGTCGCTCTCTTTTGCACCTTTTCCATTTCCACTATGTCTTTTTTGAGATGCGGCGACCAGAACTGGACACAATACTCCAGGTGTGGCCTTACCATCGATTTGTACAACGGCATTATAATACTAGCCGTTTTGTTCTCAATACCCTTCCTAATGACCCCAAGCATAGAAGTGGCCTTCTTCACTGCCGCCGCACATTGGGTCGACACTTTCATCGACCTGTCCACCACCACCCCAAGATCTCTCTCCTGATCTGTCACAGACAGCTCAGAACCCATCAGCCTATATCTAAAGTTTTGATTTTTTGCCCCAATGTGCATGACTTTACACTTACTGACATTGAAGCGCATCTGCCATTTTGCTGCCCATTCTGCCAGTCTGGAAAGATCCTTCTGGAGTTCCTCACAATCACTTCTGGTCTTTACCACTCGGAAAAGTTTGGTGTCGTCTGCAAACTTAGCCACTTCACTGCTCAACCCTGTCTCCAGGTCATTTATGAAAAGGTTGAAAAGCACCGGTCCCAGGACAGATCCTTGGGGCACACCGCTTTTCACCTCTCTCCATTGTGAAAATTGCCCATTGACACCCACTCTCTGCTTCCTGGCCTCCAACCAGTTCTCAATCCACGAGAGGACCTGTCCTCTAATTCCCTGACTGTGGAGTTTTTTCAGTAGCCTTTGGTGAGGGACCGTGTCAAACGCCTTCTGAAAGTCCAGATATATAATGTCCACGGGTTCTCCCGCATCCACATGCCTGTTGACCTTTTCAAACAATTCTATAAGGTTCGTGAGGCAAGACTTACCCTTACAGAAGCCATGCTGACTCTCCCTCAGCAAGGCCTGTTCGTCTATGTGTTTTGAGATCCTATCTTTGATGAGGCATTCCACCATCTTACCCGGTATGGATGTTAGGCTGACCGGCCTATAGTTTCCCGGGTCCCCCCTCTTTCCCTTTTTAAAAATAGGCGTGACATTTGCTATCCTCCAATCTTCTGGCACCATGGCCGTTTTGAGGGACAAGTTGCATACCTTAGTCAAGAGATCTGCAACTTCATTCTTCAATTCCTTAATAACCCTTGGGTGGATGCCATCAGGGCCCGGTGACTTATTGATCTTTAATTTATCAATGAGGTCTGAAACATCTTCTCTTTTAACCTCTATCTGACTTAATTCCTCGGTCAGGAGGGGCCGTTCGGGCAGCGGTATCTGCCCGAGGTCTTCTGCCGTGAAGACAGATGCAAAGAACTCATTTAATTTCTCTGCCATCTCCAAGTCTCCTTTTATCTCCCCTTTCCCTCCCTCACCATCCAGAGGGCCAACCGCTTCTCTGGCGGGTTTCCTGCTTCTAACATATTTGAAGAAGCTTTTATTGTTCCCCTTAATGTTGCTGGCCATGCGTTCCTCATAGTCTCGCTTGGCCTCCCATATCACCTTCTTACATTTCTTTTGCCACAGTTTATGTTCCTTTTTATTCTCCTCATTAGGGCAAGACTTCCATTTACGGAAGGAAGCTTCCTTGCCCTTCACAGCCTCTCTAACTTGGCTGGTTAGCCATGCGGGCACCCTCCTGGATTTAGTGGAACCCTTCTTTCTTTGCGGTATACGCCTCTGCTGGGCCTCTATTACTGTTGTTTTAAGCAGCCTCCATGCACTCTGGAGAGATTGGACTCTTTTTACCCTCCCTTTCAACCTCCTTCTAACCAGCCTCCTCATTTGAGGGAAGTCCGCCCGTCGGAAGTCAAGGGTTTTTGTTAGAGATTTGCCTGGTATTCTTCCCCCAACGTGCACGTCAAAACGGATCGCAGCATGATCACTGTTCCCCAATGGCTCAGTAACGTTTACATCTCTAACCAGGTCCTGCGTACCGCACAAAATTAAATCCAGAGTCACCTGTCCTCTGGTGGGCTCCGTGACTAGCTGATCTAAGCCACAGTCATTTAGCACGTCAAGAAATCCGGTTTCCTTATCGTGACCAGAACACAAATTGACCCAGTCAATATGAGGATAATTGAAGTCCCCCATGATTACAACCCTGTCCCTCCTTGTCACCTCCCTGATCTGTTTCCTCATTTCAAGGTCCCCATCAGATTTCTGGTCTGGAGGACGATAGCACACCCCCAGTATTACATCGCTGCACAAGCCTGGTAATTTAACCCACAGAGATTCTACGGTGGAGTCGGACCCACCTTCAATCTCTACTTTGCTGGATTCTATCCCTTCCTTAACATAAAGGGCCACCCCACCTCCAACACGCCCCTGCCTGTCCCTCCTGTAGAGTTTATAGCCCGGGATTGCGGTATCCCACTGATTCTCCGCATTCCACCAGGTTTCCGTTATGCCCACTATGTCAATATTTTCCCTTGTCACCAGACATTCCAGTTCTCCCACCTTTGCTCGTAGACTTCGGGCATTCGCATAAAAGCATTTATACACGGAATGCCCCAGGATGAGCTGCTTATTCGCTCCTGTGTCCCCGCATCCTCTCATTGTGCCAAACCGTCTATCACATCCCATCGCCCTACCTTTCCCAATTTCTTCTCCTACCCTGCCTTTGTCTAGTTGTTCTCTAACCTCCCCATCCTCATCCCATAGGGATGAGGAGTCCCGAACCGGATGCCCCTCGGCTCCTGTCGGCCTTCCCCCAGGGATCAGTTTAAAAGCTGCTCTGCCACCTTTTCAATGTTATGCGCCAGCAGTCTGGTTCCATTCTGGTTCAAATGGAGCCCGTCCCTCTTGTACAGGCCCCGCTTGTCCCAAAACGTTCCCCAGTGCCTAACGAATCTAAACCCCTTCTCCCTACACCACCGTCTCATCCACGCATTGAGACCCCTGATCTCCGCCTGCCTAGCTGGCCCTGCGCGTGGAACAGGTAGCACTTCAGAGAACGCTACCTTTGAGGTCCTGGCTTTCAGCTTCCTGCCTAAAAGCCTAAATTTGGCCTTCAGGACCTCCCAGCTACACTTGCCCACGTCGTTGGTGCCGACATGCACCACAGCCGCTACCTCTCCCCCAGGACTGTCTACTAGCCTGTCTAGACGAGAAGTGATGTCCACAACCTTCGCACCAGGCAGGCAAGTCACCATGCGGTCCTCACATCCGTCGCAAACCCCCCTCTCTATGTTTCTAATAATCGAATCCCCCACTACAAGAAGCCCCCGACCCCCCTCCCGCCGAGGAGTATCCCGAGTGCGCTCGGATACGGGCCCATCCCCTGGAGAAGTGGTCCCCTCTAGGGGATTGTTTCCCTCCTCTCCAGGATGACGTCCTCCAGTCCCGAGACTTCCCACCCGGGCAGCCGAGGAGCTGCACGCCTGAGGTTGGGACGAAGCCTGATCGTCCCCGGAAGTCTCCCCACGGTCCTCCTCTGGCTGCCTGCGCTTCTCCAGGTCGGCCACCAAGGCTTCAAGGGAGTGGACACGTTCCCTGAGACCCTGGAGCTCCTTGCACCAAGGACACACCCATGACTTATGCCCCAGAGGCATATAATCATACATGTGGCACTCAATGCAGAACACTGGATAGCCCCCACCCTGCTGCTGGCTGTCTGACTGCATAGCTTTTTTGTTGTTGTTGTTGTTGTTTTATTTAGGGGTCCTTTTAAAAACCGTACACTGGATAGCAGCCCTCTTCTCAAGGGAAGAGGAAGGGCAGTGTCTGGGGCCCTGGCCTCCTCGCCCTGCTGCTGAACTCGCCCAGATGCTAAACTCTTGTGCCTTACCTGGCACTTAGTTCCCGAGGCACTTGGTTCCCAGAGGCCACACGCGTCTGCAGAGAGCCTCACGCGATGGCCCGCCTAGCTTTATACTCCTGGCTGGCTCCTCCTCCCTTCCTGATTGAAAGGGGGCTGGCCTTCCCAGGTGAGTTTACAAAAGCTCAGGAAGGCAAACGGCTGCTGATGGGTGTGGCATAAACATGGAATAAACATGGAATAAACATGGGAGATAACACAAAGACAAAAATGCCAATTGAAAAATAAGCTGGAAGTTCGAAAGGCATACCCAGATGCGACAACCATGCTGTGAAGGATTCCATGTGGAAGAAAAGGGTTCTACAAGCTGCCAATAGAACAATTACTATGCAAACTCATTTGTACTCTACTATGGAGCTATGTTAGCTGGCTTGGACATTTGCTTCGGCATGAGAAAGGCGGGGTATAAATTTCTCAGATAAATACATTTAAGCGCATTCTGGAACACCTCCAGGGTCACAGCGGTTCTCAAATCAGATAGGAGAAAGTTCCATAGCTGTGGTTCCCTACTTTTGGTCACTGTCCCACTAATCTCTGTCATAAGTAGTACACACAGCAGAGCTCCCTCTGCACATCTTAGGGGATGGGATGCAATGTACAGGAAGAGGCAGTCCAGCAGGTACCCTGGTTCCACTCCCTGAAGGGTTTTAAGATCAAAACCAGCTCCTTGAATTGGACCTAGAAACAAAACTGCAACCAATGCAGTCACTGGAGCAATGGTCCAACTGCATCAAACTGCTGAGCTCCAGTAACCAACAAGCCAACACATTTTGCACCACTGCGGTTTCTGGAGTCTCCAAGGGCAGCCCCACATACAAAGTATTACAATAATCTAACTGGGATGTCACCAAGGCATGGACTACTGTGGTCAGGTCCATCTGACGCAGGCATGGCTGCAACTGGCAGATACCTACCATACTACACCCACTCCCCCTCAAATCAGTTCCTTTAGCTTCTATTTGCTATGAAGTCTATTACCATAACATGTAAGAAACAATATTTTTCTTTTGTTTCAAAGAACAAATAACTTCATTAAATTCTTTGAATTTCTAATATTTATGAATTTTATGTTTTGAATTATGTGTATTTTTTATAATTTGTCTTGTGTTGGGTGCCTCTTGTCTGCAGGGGAAAGGTGGGTTTGCAAGCATATAAAAATATAAATAAATTCATATTCAGTACGTAGATTGATGTATAAGTGCTCTCATGAATGTAGAAGCAAGTAGTGTGCTTCTAGATTTTTTTTTTATTTCCTGCAAAGCAATTATTCGTTTACACCACAGGATGGCAGTCTAATTCTGGTAAATCAAGGATATTTTTAGGATAAAATGCAGATCAAAACATAATTTGAAATGTTTCTTGAGTCTTTAAGCCATGGATTAAAACACATTGTAGGATCTAGTTCCAACATTTTGCTTTCAGCTGTGGAAAGCATCTTCAGGGGTTACAAAGAATTTGCATTCTCTCAACTCTTAGCTGGCCACCAATTTAACTGCCAGTTCCTGCTTAAATTATTAAAGGTATACTAACAATCTTTGCCTGTTCATCATTGCTATGTAGGTTTTTCTTCAAAGTTTTTTTATTCTAGTGCAGGGGTTCTCAAATATTTAGCACCAGGACCCACTTTTTAGAATGAGAATCTATCAGGACCCACTGGAAGTGATGTCACGACCGGAAATGACATAATCAAGCAGGTAAATTTTTAACAATCCTAGGCTGCAATCCTACCCACACTTACCCAGGAGTAAGTCCCATTTATTATCAGTTAGAAGCATGTACATAGTAGCCTCTTAAAAGTACAAATGTGTCACATTTCCCCAAATGCAGTCACATACCATGGTAGCATCAAGTCTAAAATATTTAAAATAAAATATTGACCTGAATGGGGACCCATCTGAGATTGGCTCATGACCCACCTAGTGGGTTCCAATCCACAGTTTGAGAAACACTGTTCTAGTGTATTAAATGCTGGAAACCAGGCATACCGAGAGCCTCTTCTTTTTTGTTGATATTGTTTTTATGTTTTTGAATTTCAGTGGCCTCTCTGTAGAGTCTAGTGTGGTATTGGTGCACTGCAGAAAGAACCCGAGTCTGATTAAAATTTATTTGGTGACTAGTTCTCACAGCATACTCAGCCACTGCTGATTTTTCACTTTCTTGTATGTAGCAGGGGTGTTCATATTCCTTTACTTTCATAATCACACTCCTATTTGTGGTCCCTATGTAGATCATGAAGATTACATGACGGGCTCTGGTTGGGCAGAAATATTATTTTTATAAAGCAATATGATTATGATCTCATTAAAGAGGACCCTGGCCCATATACACTCTCTCCTCCTGACAATTTTGTGCATTCTATAGCATGTTGTTTGAATTACAGGTAGTTCCCCAATTACAGATGTCTGCAAATCAGGCAGCCATGCCTGTGGCTTTCACATAGGTACAATCTGGTCAGTCCTCTGCTTTTGCAAAGGCATGAAAGCATTGATCCAGATTTACACTGGTTCCAACTTCTGAACAAACCTCCAAAACAGAAACAGGATGTAATTTGAGGACTACGTGTCTATGTTGGTGGTTGAATGTTCCAGTAATCTGTACAGAAACCAACCCTTTTCACTCATTACTTCTCCGGTGGACACAGTCCAAACATGGAAGGGGTGACAGTATTCTGCCTAACCCCACCCCTATGTCAATGTGTTCTAAAAGGCATCCCCAACTCTGGTAAGCTATTGTCTACCGTACACTAATGTGTGTGGAACATGTTTTCTGGAACTCAGAATAATGATCAGAGCCTTTAAAACCAAAAGCATGAATTTGGAATCTACCTAAGAGCATAGTAGGAAAATACCTGAACAAAATGCACCCCTTCAAATCAACTGATTATTTGTTTGGTTTACTGTTGATGTGTCATGAGAATGTTAGGTATTCAGTCTTTTGAAGTATTGTGCATAGGTATTTATTAAGTCCATCTTGTAGACTGCTTTACACCTTTACACCTTTGTTTCATGCACAAGATTTACTACACCAGGGGTGTCAAACTCATTTCATACAGCAGGTCAAACAGCATTCATGATGCCTGTTGAGGGTCAAAGGGGATGTCATTAAGCAAGTGATGACCAGAAATAAACACTTTTTTCTCACATAGGAACTCAGCTGCAAATGACATAGAATATGCAAATCTTGACCATATTTTCAAGATATGGGAGAGGTGAATTATCATCCGGGCTGCACTTCCAGTGGCCCAGCTTCTGCTGCATAGTGTTCTTGCTAATGTTATTCCCTACTACAGAGGCTCTCAAACGCGGGCGCCACAATGCCACCGCCAGAGAAACCCTACGAAGGACCCCTTAAGGAGTGGAAAAGGAAGGAAAGCAAGCAACGCAATCCCCAGGATTGCACTGCTGTCAGGGATAAGGGGTTTTTTTCTACTTACCTACAGCCAGCTTCAGCCTCCTGGGAGGTCTGGGGAGTCTACAAACCCCTCTACAGCATTGCCCAAGTCTACAAACTCCTGTAAAAAGCAAAAAAACAAACAAAAAAAAGCACCCACTTCCAGTTTTGTGACAAAAACAGGAAATGGATTTATTTATTTATTTTTTACAGAAGTTTGGAGGCTTGGGGAGTACTGCAGTAGGGTCCACGGACTCCTTAGACTCCCCCCCCAGGAGGCTGGAGCTGGCTGTAGGAAAGTAGAAACCCCCCTGTTCCTAGAAGCAGCAGAATCCTGAGGATCATGCTGTTGCCCCCCCCCTTGGTTCTCATACCTTGATTTCCTTTCTCAACCTCCCTGAGATTTTGAGAACTGCTGCCCTGCTGTGTGGAGCAGGTAATGACCTCCACAGTTCATAACCACTGTCATCTTAAAATGACCAGTCCCATGACCAGCACTCACCCTCTAATGCTGTCACCACACCTGACCATAAGTTACTAATTTCCTTAAAAGTATCACTTCTATCAGTAATCTGCACTCATTTCTGGATTCCAAGCATCACATCTATCACCAAACTGCACACCTTGCCTGATTTCCCTTCAGCAGGCTCCAGAAGGCAGGAGAAAGATAAGAGAACAAGGAAAACACTGGTTGGCAATAGTCTTTCAAACTCCTATTACAAGTGAGAGTTGTGCTGTGAGGCATCACTTCCTTAAGGTTCCCAGGCCTTACATTTGATACCCTGGGCTACACTCACCAGTCACTGCAGCAGCCTGAAGCTCCACTTTCACTTCTCATGAGCTGCGGAGCCCTGCAGATGCTTGTGCAGGGCTCCCAACACCCCCAGGACAGCTGCTGCAGGGACTGGTGAGTGCATCCCAGTCCCTGCAGCCCTGTTAAAGATGTGATCCTGGGGAGCATGTCACTGCCTCCTCGCTGCCCCAGCCCCTTAAGGGGGCAGAGGCCAGGGCCTTCAGGCTGGGGCATTGCAACACCCCAGTTTGAAAACCTCTGATAGAGGGCTTTTTCATTTAGAAATAAAGACAGCTAATAGGGACATGACTGACAGTATAATCCTAGGCATGTTTACTCTGTGGAACTCCTTGCCACAGGATGTAGTGATGGCATCTAGCCTAGATGCTTTTAAAAGGGGATTGGACAAAATTCTGGAGGAAAAGTCCATCAAGGGTTATAAGCCATGATGTGTATGTGCAACCTCCTGAATTTAGAAATTTAGAAATGGGCTATGTCAGATGCAAGGGAGGACACCAGGATGCAGGTTTCTTGTTGTCATGTGTGCTCCCTGGGGCAATTGGTGGGCCACTGAGAGATACAGGAAGCTGGACTAGATGGGCCTATGGCCTGATCCAGCGGGGCTGTTCTTATGTTCTAAAAGTAAATCCAAATTGAGTTCAATGTGTAGGATTGTAGGTGAAGGCTTATAAAATTATGCTAGGGGTGAAGAACATTAGCCCAGATAAATTTTTCTTTCCTCTTTCACAGCATAAGAGCTAAGGGTCATAAAATAAAGCAGTAGATTCAAGATGGGCAAAAGAAAGTTGTTCAATATTCATTTATGGAAATCATTGCTACAAGAGGTGATGACTATATCTCTATGTTAACAGGCAGGTTGCCTCTGAATACAGTTGTGTGGAAATAAAAGCAGGGGGGTAGACTGTATGCTGCTTCACAGCTTCCTAGAGCAGTGATTAACAAACTCCTACAGGGGAGCTGGGAACTAGGTAAGTGTTTGTGTGGGCAGGTAGAGGGGAGCAGGGAGGGAGGCAGCAACAATGCTTTAGAAATCACAGTGCTGCTGCTGCTGTCAAAGGGCTTTTTTTTTTTTTTTTACTTATCTGGAGGCAGCACTGGTTTCTTGCAGTGTCCTGGAGCCTTGCAACCTCCTCTGATCTCCTCCAGAGTTTGTTTACAAAGCCCTTTACTCCAATTTAAAGCTACCTCCTGTTTACCCTGAAAACCTAGAGTAGCTTTAGATTGGAGAAAAGGGTTTTGCCCTATCACGTCTAGTTTTGAAGACACGGCATAGCGTCTTTAGTTAATGAGCCTTCCTCATGAGGAAGCTGCTTGAACCATTCTCTAAAGAGGCTATACTATATCTCCAAAACTAGACGTGATAGGGCAAAACGGATGCCATTTTTGGAATCAGCACCCCAAATTCATATCAAACCATCATAAAGTTTGGGAAAAACTTTTCTGACACTCAATTTTGTAGGCCTGTGTTATTTCAGCAATACAAAGGTCTGATTTGACCTAGTAACCCAAATTGCTAGATCAGGGGTGTCAATCATAAGGCTGATTAGTGGTCGGATGCAGCCCGCAGAAGTTCTTTATCTGGCCCTTAGCCTCTCCCAACATCACCATCAGCTGCTTTCAGCTGCTAAGCTGGCTGAGGTGTCACTGCTGAAAGGGCAGCCCACATGATAATTGGACTCTCCCATAGTTTGCAATTATGATCAAGATTTGTGTATTTTTCTCTTCTATTTGCAGCTAATGAGTTCCTAGGTAAGAAAAAAGTGCTTTGTTTCATCATGACCTGCTTAATGACATCGCTTTCTGCTTAATGACATAACTTCTGGCCCTCAGCAGGCATCATGAATGCTATACGGCTCTCTGTATGAAATTAGTTTGACACCCCTGGCTTAGAACGTTAAAGAAAAAGCAGGCACAAAGCACGTCAAGGAAGTGCTTTGAGCCCACTTCTGCTCTGGCCCTCAGCAGGCATCATGAATGCTATACGGCCCTCTGTATGAAGTTAGTTTGACACTACTGAGCTAGGTGATAACAAAGCTCACTGTAGACAGGAAGCCTGTCAGAGGTATTTAGTGGGAACCCTCAAGTCTGGTGAAATAAAATTTACTCCTTAGGAGGAGGATCTTTGGCGGTTCCTTGCCACCCATGCAAGGAAGACAAAGAAGACACAGAGTGCTGCTTTAGATCATGTGGTTAGAGAAAAGAAAGATTTGGGTTTGTGCATAGTTTTTCTGCAAATGAAGAGATGATAGGACAGTGTGTATTTAACATAAAGAGCCAACTCTGAATCACAGTCAACTAGAAGAAATAAAAGAAGGCAACTCTCATAATCCTGAGAAATAAGATATGGTTAACCTTATTTATCCAAAGAAATAATGCAAAAATGCTGCTGGATCTGCCCAAAACAAAGTAGCACCCTATGTCAGGACATTTTGGCACGACCAGGAGAAATTTGCTGCCTGGCAAGGTCTGAAAGCCTGGGGCCTGTATCTAGATGTAAGTCCAAGGTCAAAGAAAGGCTAAAAGAAAATGTACCGTGTGACCCTGGACTGACCAATGGTAACTGTACAAATGTGCTGAGTCACAGTGACTTAGCAGCCCCAATGCAAGTCTATGGGAGAGGGGCTGGTGCAACCAAGTCATGAGAAGATGAGGTCATGGGGATGAGGTCATCCCTTACCCGATTGGTCAGGGGAGGTATAAAAGGGAAGCTGCTAGAGCCTACCCTCGTGGGTCGTTGTGAGGAGTTTGAAAGAGCGTGAATCTGTGCTGGTGCATCTGAAGAACTGTGCTTATTGTTATGCTGCTGGTGAGACTGGCTACTTGTATCATATGTAAATACAGCTTGGTGGTGGACTTCTGCCTGGCTCCTGTTTTCATTCCTTCTCTCCTCTATCTTGGATCACTTTGGGTGCCAGCAGTTCGCTGCACTATATCGTCTGCGGGCTTTGCATGCCACATAGCCCGGACAACCTAGTTATATGTAACTGTCTTCTCTCACAAGGAAGACACTAAGCTAGAACAGGTTCAGGAGGGCAACTAAGATTCGAAGGGCCTGAAAACTATGTCTTATAAGAAACTGTTAAAAGAGCTTTCCATGTCTAACTTGGAGAAGAAAAGACTAAGGGGAGATTTGATGGCTCTCTTCCAGTATTTGAAGGGCTGTTACTCAGTAGTAGGGAAGAATTTCCTCTGTGTGGATTCTGAAGGCAGGTCTAGAATTAGTGGGTTGAAACTACAGGGAAGTAGATTGAGGCTAGATATAAAGAATTTCCTAACTATAAGAGCTGTCTGGCACTGGAAGATTCTGCCTTGTGCAGTTGTGAGCTCTCCATCACTGGAGGTTTTCCAAGCAGAGGCTGGATAGTCAGCCCGTCAAAGATGCCTCCAGTGAGGAATGGGTTTGATTAGATGATCTCCAAGATCCCTTCCAACTCTGAGTTTATAAGAGATGTACAGTCCTCTCCAGTGTCACCAAGGAATAGGTGAACAGTCCTCTTTTGTCATACCTTCTCATTTATTGCCTTTTGGTGCCAGGGGAACTCACAAACAAGAGCATACAGTCCAACATTCAATAAACAGCTGAAATAAAAACACAAGAGACAATAAGCAGCTATCGGTCAAAGATTATAAACCAGAAAAAAAATAAGTCCCAGAAAGAGGACAAATCAACAGCAGAGTAAAACAAAGAATTCTTAACATTCCTCCTAATGGCAATAAAGAAGAGACAGAAGACTTTATTTTTGGGGTAGAATTCTTCTTGGCCAAGTTATGGATCCACCTGTTCCAAGAAATATGGATATTCTTTCTTGGGCATTGCAGAATTTCCTAGTGAAATGCCATGTTGTGTTTAATATAATAAATAAGATAGTGCAAAATGTTATTGGCTGTATTCCTACCACTAATCAGAATCCCTTTTTGAAAAAAGTTACATATTGTACCAAGAGAAACTGTATAAGCAATTTTTACTCTTAAATTACACAGGCCTGTGAATCTGAGGGTCAGAAGAACTTTTTTCAAAATTTATTGTGGTTTTATGTAAATTTTATACGCATAAAGCAATTCACTTACGAAGCTATGCCATATCTCTGAAGCAAGATATGATAGGGCAAAACGGATGCCATTTTTGTAATCAGTGCCCCCAAAACACCCAGGAATAGGTCTAACTTTTAAAACAGCAAAATGTGTGTTATTAATCCATTAATGGTTACAAAACAAATATTAAAACTTCCACAATAATTCAAACATCATTCATTGTCATTGGCATCCTTCAGTCTCGAAAGACTATGGTATCATGCTCTGAAAAGTGGTTCTGGAACAGCATCTAGTGTGGCTGAAAAGGCCAATTCAGGAGTGACAATCCCTTCCACAATGGGAGTAAGTACAGTGTGTCCCTGGTGTGTCTCCCTGGTTACGGGCCTTCCTTCTTTGCCTCTTTGCCTCAGTCTGCTGGGCAAGTGTCTCTTCAAACTGGGAAAGGCCATGCTGCACAGCCTGCCTCCAAGTGGAATGCTCATAGGTCAAGGTTTCCCACCTGTTGAGGTCCACTCCTAAGGCCTTCAGATCCTTCTTGCAGATATCTTTGTATCGCAGCTGTGGTCTACCTGTAGGGCGCTTTCCCTGCACGAGATCTCCACAGAGGAGATCCTTTGCGATCCGGCCATTGCCCATTCTCACGACATGACCAAACCAACGCAGGCGTCTCTGTTTCAGCAGTGCATATATGCTAGGGATTCCAGCTCATTCCAGGACTGTGTTGTTTAGAACTTTGTCCTGCCAGGTGATGCTGAGATTATTAAGAATATTTACATACTGCTTTTCAACAAAAAAATTCACAAAGCAGTTTGCGTGGAAAAAAAATCAAACAACTAAATGGTTCCCTGCCCTAAAAGGGCTCACCAAGAAAAAGAGAAAAGCCAAAGAACAGCAGCAAACAGCTATGAGAAAAGACACTGAGCTTGAGTGAAGAGGGACACTTAGGCCCAAATCCTAACCAACTTTCCAGCACTGGCATAGCTGTTCCAGTGGGACGTGTGCTGTATCCTGCAGTTGGGGGCAATCATGGAAGCCTCCTCAAAGTAGGGAATGTTTGTTCCCTTACCTTGGAGCTGCATTGCCCTCATGCCAGTGCTGGAAAGTGGGTTAGGACTGCATCCTTGTTCTTCGCCTGCTAAAAAGAGGAGCACCACTGAAAAAGTGCCTCTTTGGCCAGTTACCAGGTACAGATTTCTCTTCCCACAACAAGAATGTACAAAGAAGTCAAGAACCTCCTTATTGCTGCAAGTGGGGTAAAAACAGTACAGTGTGTGAAAGCAGCACTAGTTATTTCTTTGAGGTTTTCAAATTATGGGTGGGGATCAGGAAAGGAGGTTTTGTACTTACGTAGAATATGCATCAAGCCAACCAGAGAAGTTTGAAAAAGATGCACATTAACATTTCAACCAGAGTAAACCAGTAATCACATATTCGTGCATAAAAGATGCTGCTGCATACCACAGGAGGATGGAGCAGAATTGTATTTGGAAATGGAAAAACAAGCAAGCATAATTTGGGAGAGCACTCAGTTTGCATTTTAAAGCAATGAAACTGTTCTAAGACCATGTTGTATCTTATAATACATAATGCTACTTAACATTTGTACTATGCTTTTTCAGTACACAAACTGCCAATATCAACTTTTAATCCTTACAACACTGTAAAGTGAGTATTATCATCCCTATTTTACATGTGAGGGGGAATCTGAAGATGAGAGAGAGAGAGTGGGTGGCCTACGGCCGCCTAATGAATTTCTGGCACTAATGAAATTCTAAGTGGGATTTTCTGATTCCTACTTGAGTCTTTTAGCCACTATGCTATATCGACTCTAACCAATTTAAGATTACTGAAGAAATGAAATCAAAGAAGCTGCAGTGATTACACAACACAGTAGGAAACAGTACAACTAGTATTAGTCTATCCTAATTAGCAACAGGCAGCATATCTACAAATGTAATAGCTATGTAAAATATGTAACATTTTTCTTTGATGTCCACATACATCGTACTAGTGCAAACATTTATTGGTGTAATTGAACTTTTAAATAAAAGATGGACTAATGTTTTGCAAGAGAACAAACAAGAGAGAAACATGAACACTACTGATAAATACAAGAGGGGCAGATTTTTTTCTTCTTATAATTATTAGTTATCATGTATACTTTAAGAAATACTTAATGGAAAGAGAATATTTTTTTGCACTCACTTGTGTTGAGCAGAGTTTGAGAATCTGCTTTCTATTTCGTTCTGGGAAGATTCTAAGTTTGAGAACAGAGCTGCTAATAGGAAACATATGGAAAAGTTCTGCAGTAAGTGAACAACTGGCTTCAACTCCAAATGCCACGTATCACATTCCACTGTCTCAGACAATCTGAGAAGGAGCTTGTAACATTTACCTTACATGTTCAATCATTCAGCAGTGCACACCCCATGTAAGTTTTACAAGGTTTATAAGTAGAAACTGAAAAAATTGACCAAGTTTTAAGTTGGTAAAGTTATTTACATATTCAAGTTTCAACTAACAACTTGGCCAGCATAAACCTTGAAAAGGATCCCATAAATATTAGCTCAGCAAGATGGGCTGCCAGGAGTCAGACTTACTGCAGGCTGTTTACAAAATGTGAACACATCAGTACAAATGTAATTTAAGAGTAATTAACTGTATTGCTGCTGGGTAAAAAAATTCAAAAAAAATCTGCTTTTCCATGGATTTTACTCAATGCCACAATAATACTAAATATACTTAGAAAATATTACAGGTTGAGTGATCTTATTTAAGCTGCAGCTACACAAGACAGGCTTCAATAACATATGACAAGACCTGCTTTAGTAGTTGGTTTGGAAAATGTCCCTTGCAAAACTCCGATCTAACAAATGGACATAAAGGCACACGATGCGCCTTTACATCCACATTGTAACAGCTGCACACATGGCAACATTCTTTTTTTTTTTTTTAAACAATGAATGGGCTTGCATCACATATCCTCAGATCATATATTTCAAGTGTTTTCCATTTCATTCCTTACTGAGTAGACAAAATACAGGCATTGGTAACTTCTTTAATTTCCTTATTAAAATGTACGCACAAAAATCAAACACGGAACATGTACTCAACTCTTCACCCTCACAGCTCACTGCTCATCTTGTTCAAAGTCCACCATATTTTTGCAAAATAATAATGAAGAAGGTCAGTTCATGCATACTTCCACCGAACTCCCTCAAAGCCATCATTCTCCAAAAGGCAGGCTTGCTTGTGTCAGCCACAAGTATAATCAAGTCTACAGAAACTGTTGCAATCCTGTGACACCACATAGACATATACCTCCAATTCAAAAAGACAAGTTTCATCTGGATGGTTACAGGTCCAAATTAAACAGATGTCTATTACAAGGAAATGATTTGACATTAGCAACACATGGAAAGTGGTGTAGAGAGTAGTTTGCTTTTCTGGAGACCATGTCCATGAGAGTAGTCTAGGTTTTAGTCTAACATAAGCTATGGGTAAAACTATCCATTCTGCCCTCAAGGAGAGAAGTAAGCTAGCTTGGGGAACCCAGTGCCCTCTCAGCCCCCCAACAAGGGGCTGCTGCTGATGCAACTCTGCTGATGAGCTGCCCCAGTTGTCCTTTTCTTTCTTCCTATTGAGCCTTTCTTCCTATTGAGTCTACGAGTGCAGTAGTATAACAGCGGTGACTTACTGCCAGCAGGAGAACATGAAGAACGTAAAGATGACCAGCTAAGAAGCAAGTTCAGGCAATGCTCTCCCACTTTTGGGGCAGTGTGTTTCTCTTCCCCCCAGCTCTTCTTTTGGGAAAGGAAGAAATACATCCTTCAGTCGAGGGTATATCACCTGAATTTAGAGTGTGGAAAAAAGCTCTCCACACACACAGGGCTATGCACTGCTTTTTTTGTACTAACTTCAGGTCTCTCTAGAACAGGGGTGTCCAAAGTTTTTGGCAGGAGGGCCACATCATCTCTCTGACACTGTTTCAGGGGCCGGGGGAAAAAAGAATTAATTTACATTTAAAACTTGAACATATTTACATAAGTATACATAAATGAATATATTAAAGATGAACTTATATGAATGAATGAAGGTCTTGCAATAGCTCAAGGCCTATAAAAGGCCTTGCACAAAGCAAGGCTGGCCTTTCCTTTGCTGCTGCTGCTGTATCACAGATGTGAAACAGCAAGCAGTGGAGGGAGCCCTCATCCCATAGCTCATGCAAGAGGTCCAACAGTCACTCTCATGCTAAGAGCAGTTGTGTTGGGCCAGCAAACCTCTGGAGGGCCAGAGGTTCACTTGAAACTGGGGGCTCCCAGCAGGATGGACTGGGAGTCCCCGAGGGCTGCAAGTGGCCCCCGGGCCGGCGTTTGGGTACCCCTGCTCTAGAAGAAGAAGATTACAACACAAATCTCGTTACAGCACAGAGACAGCTGCAGAGGTGCTCTGCACAACTCGCCGCAGGGCTCTCCAATGCTTAGAACAGGGGTGTCAATCTGGCCCTTGGCCTCTCCCAGCATCACCATCAGCTGCTTTCAGCTGCTAAGCTGGCTGAGGTGTCACTGCTGAAAGGGCAGCCTACATGATAATTGGACTCTCCCATAGTTTGCAATTATGATCAAGATTTGTGTATTTTTCTCTTCTATTTGCAGCTAATGAGTTCCTAGGTAAGAAAAAAGTGCTTTGTTTCATCATGACCTGCTTAAAGACATCGCTTTCTGCTTAATGACATAACTTCTGGCCCTCAGCAGGCATCATGAATGCTATACGGCTCTCTGTATGAAATTAGTTTGACACCCCTGGCTTAGAACGTTAAAGAAAAAGCAGGCACAAAGCACGTCAAGGAAGTGCTTTGAGCCCACTTCTTTTCAGTGTTCTATGCATGAGGGAATCCTATGGAGGTTTGCGTGGGGCTCCCTGCACCTCCTGTAAGCCACCGTGTCCTGCAGCCACCTGTAAGTAAAAACATTCCCTTTTTAGTAAAAACCCCTGTTAGTGACACGATCCTGGGGATCGCATTATCATTGTTGCCCCTCCCCCGACCTTAAGGGATCAGGGGACCCTTTACATGAACTGGTGAATCACAACCCACCATTTTGGGAACCACTGACCTAGAGTCCTCTTCCAGTTTTCTGACCTTCAAGATCCCATACCCCTCCCCTGTGTTAAAAAATTCTGATGAGGACAGCGAGTCATCTGAGTGGAAAATCTGAGGAAGAATGGTTTCCTAAATTTATACAAAATTGTGGAGATACTCTAGTTACAATCTCTAATAGCACAATTTTATACATGTTTGCTCAGACACAAGTCCCAGTATGTTCAGTGGGGCTTACTGTCAGATAAGTGTGTAAAGAATTGCAGCCTAAAGTTCCTAAATCTACAGGCCACCCCTATAGCTCCCCCTACTATATCTTTTCCTGCCTCCTACAATGATATTACTACAATGATTTGTCACAGAAAGCGAAAAAAGCACTCTAAAACTAAATAGCTTCATTGCTTCTGTTTCAAATTTTATTTGCCTTCATAACACATGCAAGATTTGTGTGTTCACAAGGTGGATGTTCCATTTGCTGCTATTCCCTCTAAAGCTGTGCTCACTTTGGATACTAATCACCAATAAATTAGCACGACAAGAGAGTAGAGATCACCCTATACAAGGGCTTTGATGTTTCTTTCTACCTATACAGGTAATGATGAATAGATAAAGAGTGCAAATATGCCTTTAAAAATTCAAGCAGCAGCCTGCAATTAAGCTTGGGGCCAGCTAGCAGATGAGACCAATAAGATACTTACTTGGGTTACCTATAAAAAGGGAAGTTACTCAGAACATGGAGCAGAGGATATGAAATTCTTTGTAACCCCCTGAAGATGCTTTCCACAGTTGAATGTGAAACGTTGAGACTAGATCAGCCATTTTCAACCACTGTGCTGTGGCACACTGGTGTGCCACGAGTGGTCCACAGGTGTGCCACAGGAATTTGAGGGAAGGTCAGTAGGGCCAATGGGGGATGTGAGCCCCCACTGGTAGCATGGTGTGCCTTGTCAATTGTCAAAAACCTGATGGGTGTGTCTTGACAATTTTAATGCCTGGTCAATGTGCCCTGTGATGAAAAAGGTTGAAAATCATTGGACTAGATCCTACAATGTGTTTTAATTCATGGCCTGAAGACTCAAACAACATTTTTAATTATGTTTTAGAGTCTTTCATGGTTCTCTGAAGCTCTTCTATGGCATTAGTGTTGGTAAAAGACTCCTACACATGTACATATTAGTGAAATTTTGGGAGAACTGAACCCTTGATAAAGTGGTCAGAGAAGCTGAAAAAGTACAGTTCTGCTCAGTCTCTCTGGCCAACGTCTCTCTAGATGTTTTTTGAGTGGAAGCCAGAACTCCAGCCTCCAATGCTGTAGCTAAAAGAGGTCTCTGGCTCCAAAATTGGGGTGTTGTTGCCAAATTCATAGCGAGATAGTGTTCCTTTTTCTGAGAAGAGGCTCTTAGCTGATCTTTTCCTTGGAAGCAGTTGTTTGCCAGGTTATCTTAGCAGAGATCAAGGATAAGGAGAAAGCCTTACCTGTACAGCCAAGAAAGAAGAACATAACAAACTTGTCTTTTTTCTCTCCAAGTAAAATTCCTCCCTTCCCCCACCCCCGGCCTACACACACCACAAAGTTCCAAGTACAGATCTGGACCATCCTGCAGTTGTGGCCCCCAAAAACTGTATCTACATGTCTATCACTTTCCGTTCCAGGAGTCCGATATGAGAGGTATTCAGTTTTGCAGAAATTTGAAAAAGAAATTAAAAAAAAAACCGTAAGTGACCAAAGGGTGTCAGAGATTCTTGGCACTGGAAGTAATCCTTATCCCAAGAGACAACTTTTGAGCAATCTTACAAAAGTAAGATTCATCTTTGCCTCTCTCTGAGACCCTGTCAGTTTCTCTTATTTATTACTACAGGATTCAGCTGCAGGCAACAACAGGTTCAATATTGGATGTTTGGCACTCAGGGTCTTCATTGAAGCCCTAGTAGTCCTGCTAGTATTTCTTGAAATGAGGGGAACTCATATTTTTCCTGCCTGGATGATCAGCTACTCATGTAATTATTTTGAGACAAGTGTCTTCAGGACTTAAAGTGACCATATCAAAACATCACAGACCTTCTTAGTCTCTTCTTCATCTCACTGTAGTATTTAATACTTTTCTGGAGAGAGCATGAGTATGACTAGCAAGAGTAAGATTTCTATGAAAATATTCACTGGGTTTACTGTGGGGGAATTCCACATTCTTCTGTACTCAGGATAGAGAGTGATTTACAATACTTACCCAAGTATATTCCCCTCCTCACAGAGTGATCTAGTCCAGCACACTTTAAGGCTATGTTCCATAATCAAACAATTTCCACCAATATTTAGTGGCAAGTCCCTCAAATTCTTCTCCCCATCCCTATTTCTCTTGAGATTTTTTACACTCCTAACGTACATAGTTCCTCTAATCCCTCTCATTTAGCCATCATTTCCATCTCTCATCCAAATCCAATTCATTACACTGCACAGCAGAGTGGCTAAATCCTCCATCTTCTTTCAGTTTAAACTGCAGTTGAGAGCAATTCCCCACCCTCTGGAAGGCAACAGTACAGATTCCACACAAACTCCACTGTGTGAGTTTCCACACAGTTTCACAATTTTTAAAATTGCACTAATATAGAAATACATAGTAAAATTTCTAACAGGATATAGAATCCCAGTGTCAGTTAATCAGAAAGAGTTGATCAGAAACTTTTTTAAAAGAAAAAGACTCTCAGTGGAAGCAACAAAGATTGTTGCAATTGATGACACTGCAAAGTTTTCTATAAACAGATTCTAAGGAAAGGACTCTGGTTGTGCCACATCGTGCAGGGCAGTGCTGAAGTAATAAAACCTCATTTAGAACACATGGACTTTGGGAAGAGACAAGGTATACTGAAATCACTCATATCAGATGTGAAAAGTTGGAGACCTCATCAGGCCCCTTAGAGCAGTCTAACAAGAGGCAGTGTTACAGAGAAAGTGGTAAGGGCATCAGACCAGGAAGATTTACGGATCTTGGGTTAATCACTATCTCTCAGCCTACCCTACCTCATAGGATTCTTGTGAAGATAAAACAGAGGGAGAAACCTTGTCTTTAGCTTTCTTGCACAATGGACGGGAAAGAAATGCAACATCATGATGAATGCCACATCACATCATTGATCCTTCCCTATCGCCAGCCAATTATCCACCCACCTGTACCACATCATCAGTCTCTCGCTCTCTTTGTCATCTAACTCTTTCAGTTTACAAACATACTGCTCCCTTAGACTTAAAAAGCTATCCATCAACCCATCTTCCATCTCCAGCTACTGTCCAGTCTTCCTTGTACTCTTTGTCTCCAAACTTCTAGAATGAGCTGCCTGGTCCCTCTGCCTGATCTTTCTTCCTACTTTGCTCTTGACTCCCTTCAATCTGACTTCTGCCCCCTGCACTTCACTGAAACTGCCCACTGAAACTGCCCTCAGATACTGTCAGTGATCTTCTGATAGCCAAAAGAAAAGAATTTTATTCCACTCTCTAATACTTGATCTCTTCTGCTTCTGATATAGCTCACCACTCTGTGTGCCTTGCCTCCATCTACAGGACCTCCTTAGATCTCTGTGGCTCAGTCTTCCTCTGTCCAATTGTTCTTTAAGATGTTCCTCACAGGGAAAATTCTTCCTTTTCATAACTTGTGCTTGCTGAAACTCTTCTTAGACTCTTGCTATTCTCTCTCTACACACAGTTGCTGGGTCACATCGCAGGATTTTCAGTACTGCCTCTACCAATGTAACATAGAATATTATATTTACATTCACTCCACAACATTTACAGTCTCCAACAGCCTGATACATCTTGGATGTTTCATCACTGTTTCAAGTTCAATATGTCCAAGACAGAATTTACAGTCTGCCTTCCCAAGCCCCTACACTCTTTTTACTCTCTTCATATCTGATTGTGTCACTATTCTCTCTGTGGCACAGAAACAAAGCTTTGGCTTTATCTTTGACTTCTCATGCTTTCATAATCCCCATTCAGCCTGTTGCCAAACAGCTGATTGGCGCTATCAGAGCACTAATAAGGCTCCAAAGGAAGCGCTAGGTCCAGGCCCGTAGCCAGGATTCTAGAGGTGGTGGGGCAACCATTTTTTCAGGGGGGGGGGGCAATTATGTCAGGTATCTATACTGGGGTGCAAAATGAAGGATAAGTATGGAGAAACATCAAAGACCCATAACTAACCCAAACTTCATTAGGAGGAAATATTTTGGGTTTTTGTTTTTTTAAAAAAAAGATGCATTCATTATCTGTAAAGCAATCTAACAATGATCTGCATAGAATAAGTGCATCTCTGTATGCAATGTAAAATCTATTTGTCTATATAGAAATAGCATGCAACTTGTCCTTTCATTTTGGACACCAGTGCAATACACAGACTTGCAACACTGCAAAAGTAAAACATCACTATGATACAGGTAGTATTTACTTGTACTGAAAGTCTTTCATTTGCTGATGATAAAAGTAAATTTACTTTACCTAAAAGCAAGAGGAAAGATATTGAAGTAAAATATAGCAATGCCACGGAACATTAGTTTTTTACATTATTCATTACTTTTAAAAAGCAAGGTACAGAAAATTTGAAACTACCTGGTAGAGCTGAATTCTCCTATCTTTCTGAGAATTTAATCTTCTTAGAACCTATTCCACACTTAAATTCTTGGTTCTCTTTAGCTCAAAAGCTAGGTATACTAACTTAGCCATTCTTGAGTGAGACATTGATAGTTTTTGAGGTCTGTTAATTCGCATAAGCACTGAGAAGGTCGATTCATAAACTGCTGTGCTACATGCAAAAGTTCTTACTGCTGCTAACATACTCTAAGTGTTTGTATATTTCACTGAAGAAATTTCGCTTTTCAATTTTGTTCTTCTCAAGGAAATCTTTTACTACTTTCATTTCTTCTTTACTTAGAATGGTAATACTGAAATTTTTTAGATAATTAAGCCTACCATTTTCATCATAAGAACATAAGAACAGCCCCACTGGATCAGGCCATAGGCCCATCTAGTCCAGCTTCCTCTATCTCACAGATGCCCACCAAATGCCCCAGGGAGTACACAAGGTAACAAAAGACCTCATCCTGGTGCCTCCCTTGCATCTGGCATTCTAACATAGCCCATTTCTAAAATCAGGAGGTTGCACATACACATCATGGCTTGTAACTCGCAATGGATTTTTCCTCCAGAAACTTGTCCAGTCCCCTTTTAAAGGTGTCCAAGCCAGATGCCATCACCACATCCTGTGGCAAGGAGTTCCACAGACTGACCACACGCTGAGTAAAGAAATATTTTCTTTTGTCTGTCCTAACTCTCCCAACACTCAATTTTAGTGGATGTCCCCTGGTTCTGGTGTTATGTGAGAGTGTAAAGAGCATCTCTCTATCCACTCTGTCCATCCCCTGCATCATTTTGTATGTCTCAATCATGTCCCCCATCAGGCGCCTCTTTTCTAGGCTGAAGAGGCCCAAACGCCATAGCCTTTCCTCATAAGGAAGGTGCCCCAGCCCAGTAATCATCTTAGTCGCTCTCTTTCGCTGTGGCCTTTTCCATTTCCATTTTCCATTTCCACTATGTCTTTTTTGAGATGCGGTGACCAGAACTGGTCACAATACTCCAGGTGTGGCCTTACCATCGATTTGTTCAACGGCATTATAATATTAGCCGTTTTGTTCTCAATACCTTTCCTAATGATCCCAAGCATAGAATTGGCCTTCTTTACTGCCGCCACACATTGGGTCGACACTTTCATCGACCTGTCCACCACCCCCCCAAGATCTCTTTCCTGATCTGTCACAGACAGCCCAGAACCCATTAGCTTATATGGGAAGTTTTGATTTTTTGCCCTAATGTGCATGACTTTACACTTACTGACATTGAAGCGCATCTGCCATTTTGCTGCCCATTCTACCAGTCTGGAGAGATCCTTATGGAGCTCCTCACAATCACTTCTGGTCTTCACCACTCTGAAAACTTTGGTGTCGTCTGCAAACTTAGCCATCTCACTGCTCAACCCTGTCTCCAGGTCATTTATGAAGAGGTTGAAGAGCACTGGTCCCAGGACAGATCCTTGGGACACACCGCTTTTCACTTCTCTCCGTTGTGAAAACTACCCATTGACACCCACTCTCTGTTTCCTGGTCTTCAACCAGTTCTCAATTCATGAGAGGACCTGTCCTCTAATTCCCTGACTGTGGAGTTTTTTCAGTAGCCTTTGGTGAGGGACCATGTTGAACGCCTTCTGAAAGTCCAGATATATAATGTCTATGGGTTCTCCCACATCCACATGCCTGTTGACCTTTTCAAAGAATTCTATAAGGTTCGTGAGGCAAGACCTACCCTTATAGAAGCCATGCTGATTCTCCCTCAGCAAGGCCTGTTCGTCTATGTGAGGGATAAGTTGCATATTTTAGTCAAGAGATCAGCAACTTCATTCTTCAATTCCTTAATAACTCTTGGGTGGATGCCATCAGAGCCCGTTGACTTATTGATCTTTAATTTATCAATGAGTTCTGAAACATCTTCTCTTTTAACCTCTATCTGACTTAATTCCTCGGTCAGGAGGGGCCGTTTGGGCAGCGGTATCTGCCGGAGGTCTTATGCCGTGAAGACAGTTGCAAAGAACTCATTTAATTTCTCTGCCATCTCTAAGTCTCCTTTTATCTCACCTTTCCCTCCCTCACCATCCAGAGGGCCAACCGCTTCTCTGGCTTTTAATATTCCCCTTAATGTTGCTAGCCATTTGTTCCTCATAGTCTCTCTTGGCCTCCCGTATCACCTTCTTACATTTCTTTTGCCACAGTTTACTTTCCTTGTTATTCTCCTCATTAGGGCAAGACTTCCATTTACGGAAGGAAGCTACCTTGCCCTTTACGGCCTCTCTAACTTGGCTGGTTAGCCATGCGGGCACCCTCCTGGATTTAGTGGAGCCCTTCTTTCTTTGTGGTATACACCTCTGCTGGGCCTCTATTACTGTTGTTTTAAGCAGCCTCCATGCACTCTGGAGAGATTGGACTCTTTTTGCCTTCCCTTTCAACCTCCTTCTAACCAGCCTCCTCATTTGAGGGAAACTTGCCCGGCGGAAGTCAAGGGTTTTTGTGAGAGATTTGCCCGGTATTCTTCCCCCGACATGCATGTTGAAACGGATCGCAGCATGATCACTGTTCCCCAATGGCTCTGTAACATTGATATCTCTAACCAGGTCCTGAGTACCACAGAATATTAAATCCAGAGTCACCTGTCCTCTGGTGGGCTCCATGACTAGCTGCTCTAAGGCACAGTCATTTAGCATGTCAAGGAATCTGGTCTCCTTTTCGCAACCAGAACACAAATTGACCCAGTCAATATGAGGATAATTGAAGTCCCCCATGATTACAACCCTGTCCCTCCTTGTCACCTCCCTGATCTGTTTCCTCATTTCAAGGTCCCCTTCCGATTTCTGGTCTGGAGGAAGACAGTACGCCCCCAGTATTACATTGCTCCTCAGGCATGGTAATTTAACCCACAGAGATTCTACGGTGGAGTCGGACTCACCTTCAATCTCTACTTTGCTGGATTCTAACCCTTCCTTAATATAAACGGCCACCCCACCTCCAACACGCCCCTCCCTGTCCCTCCTGTAGAGTTTATAGCCCGGGACTGCAGTATCCCACTGATTCTCTGCATTCCACCAGGTTTCCGTTATGCCAACTATGTTAATGTTTTCCCTTGTCACCAGACAGTCCAGTTCTCCCATCTTTGCTCGGAGACTTCGGGCATTTGCATAAAAGCATTTGTACATGGAATGCTCCAGGATGGGCTGCTTATTCGCTCCTTTGTCTCTGCATCCTCTCATTGTGCCAAACCGTCTATCACATCCCATCACGCTACCATTCCCAATTTCTTCTCCTACTCTGCCTTTGTCTTGTTGTTCTCTAACCTCCCCATCCTCGTCCCATAGGGATGAGGAGTCCCGAACCGGATGCCCCTCGGCTCCTGTCAGCCTTCCCCCAGGGATCAGTTTAAAAGCTGCTCTGCCACCTTTTTAATGTTATGTGCCAGCAGTCTGGTTCCATTCTGGTTCAAGTGAAGCCCGTCCCTCTTGTACAGGCCCTGCTTGTCCCAAAACGTTCCCCAGTGCCTAACTAATCTAAACCCCTCCTCCCTACACCACCGTCTCATCCACACATCGAGACCCCTGATCACCGCCTGCCTAGCTGACCCCGCGCGTGGAACAGGTAGCACTTCAGAGAACGCTACCTTTGAGGTCCTGGCTTTCAGCTTCCTACCTAATAGCCTAAATTTGGCCTCTAGGACCTCCCAGCTACACTTGCCCACGTCGTTGGTGCCAACATGCACCACAACTGCTACCTCCTCCCCAGCACTGTCTACCCACCTGTCTAGACGAGAAGTGATGTCCGCAACCTTTGCACCAGGCAGGCAAGTCACCATGTGGTCCTCACATCCGTCGCAAACCCCCCTCTTTATGTTTCTAATAATCGAATCGCCCACTACAAGAAGCCCCTGACCCTCCTCCCGCCAAGGAGTATCCTGAGTGCATTCAGTTACAGGCCCATCCCCTGGAAAAGGGGTCCCCCCTAGGGGATTGTTTCCCTCCTCTCCAGGATGACGTCCTCCAGCCCCGAGACTTCCCACCCGGCAGCTGAGGAGCTGCACTCCTAAGGTTCTAAACAACAGAAATGATCCATTCCAACATCTCAGATGCCAGAGCCATGCTGTTCTTCCCCCCCCAAAGAGAAAGGCCCTACCAGACCAAAACAGCAGAAATGGCCCATCCAAAATCTCCTGCCTGCTCACCCCCAAATGATGCCAGAGTCATTTAGCAGCAGCCTCCAGGGTCCTGCAAAGTGCCTGCACAGCCACTCAGCTCCCAGGAAGGTGACTAAAGGCTGGCTCGGGGGGGGGCAACCCCCCCTGGCCCCCACTAGCTATGTCCCTGGGTAGACCGCAAAAGGCAGGAGCAACTGCAGGCCACTCCTTCCTGGAAGACGACCAAGTGCCTCTGAGCAGCCTTCCCCTCCCTGCCACCAAATGTCATACAGCAGTTCCACCAATGGAACATGGGCTGCACACGTATTCCTTTCACCCAGTGCATCAGGCATGTCAGTCGCACCTGCCAGCAGCAGTGCACTGCAGCTGCCTTGTGAGTCCTCCTCAGCAGAGCCCAGTGCACCATAAATAAAAATAGGTGAATTTGGGGTTATTTCATGCCTAGAAGGGGATTTTGTGTTTTGTTGCATTAAACACTCCGTTTTGTGATAAGGTATTCCGCCTTTACCACTTTCATCTGCCCCTACTTATCTGGTAATAATAGAATCTAAGACTAATTGCTGCATTTTCAGTAGGATATTGCCAGGTTTTTTTATATATGCTCCACTCTACACTCTTTTTCTGTGACAAGTGTCATAAACTAACCATCACAGATACAATTTTTAACTAAAAACACAATAGCCACAGTCAACATGAAATTAAGCACGTTTACAACCACTGAAATTAATGTGTTTATGTGCACGTCCATATGGTTTGGGTTGTGACAATGAGGCAGTTTCACACATTCCAACAACAAATCACAAGTGGTGACAAGTGGTACCAAGTAGTATCCATGCTTCTGTGTACCAGCTCTATGATTCAAGAACTATATAATGATTGAAGAACTTAGGAAAATGCAATTTTTAAGTTGTAAGAAGCTGAATGATTATCTACTTTCCCTGGACTTTCAGTAAGAAAATAAATCGAATGAACACAAGAATTGGCACAGACAATAAAACAAACAGTTTGATGGATGCCGCTAAAAATAATCTTCAGCAACCCTCAATGTGAAGGAAATTCCTACCACACCTCAAACCAAAAATTAGAGAAAGACTGCTAAGCCACATAATTTCACAAGGGAAAAGTACATCCTTATTTGAATAAATCATTCTGTCAGTCAAGGAACACAACCTTAAAGTTCTCCACAGGCTTTTGCACTAAGTCATACTTCATCAAGTGCTTCAACTCATTGAGGAGGGTCATCACTTCTTATACTATGTTGCTATGAACTTTAAGGCAATCACCATCTGACTCTTTAGAGTGTGGCACACTGGATTGGTTGGAAGCTACCAAACAATTTATCAGGTAGGAAATGATCTGTTTCAAATTCTTTTATTTGATCAGTGGTCATGTACTTTTATAGAACTTTTACTAACCCTGATTATATATATACTTAGGGTATATTATAAAATATTTACAACCTGCTTTTCAAAAAAGTTCACTAAGTGGTTTAAATAGCAAAATAAATGTTTATGTGGTTCACCGTCCACAGGAACTTACAGTCTTAAAAAAAAAAAAAGGCATACACCAAGAAACGGCTACTAGAAAAGATGCTAAACTGGGTAAATAGGGTCAGGTGCTTCCCTGTGATAAAGGTAAGAGAATCATCATTTAAAAGGTTCCTCATAGCCCTGTTAGGATTCTATGGAGCTCTCTTATGTTCATAGTTGTTAACTTAAAAAAAAAAATGCATTGTCTACCTTAAAAAATTTATACAAGACTGCATGGTATTTTATGATCAATTTACAATGTGATCCTATGCTTGCTTACAGAGCAGCAGCAACAGCAGCAAGAAGGTTCTCCGTTAGGCTCTCAGTTTATTTTCTGCTTTGCAAAGGAATAGACAGTCATTTTCCATGCTGTGGGCAATGATGCTATGAATTTTGCTGTGTCATGATTCTAACTAGTAGTGTAGTACCCATAAAGTAGTGCTACTGTATAACTGCTGTAAGTGCTACTGTATACTGTATAACAGTGGTACCCATAAACTGTACTATACCACTAAAGTTGCAAAAATGAAGTACTCAAAAAGGGCTTTTAGAAAGACAAAGGTGTGGTGCAGGGGGTTGACATAGATGGCCCTTTCACTTGATCCTAATAGCTATCAGAGCAGCCCCATTCCATTACTGCTGGCACTGCTAGAACCACATAGTAGCCTGATGAGTTGGAAAAAGCAAGTCAAGCTGAATTAGAGGATTTTGCTCCACTTCCCTAGCAGAAGATTCTGTGTTCGTTGCAGAGATACAAGCCAACATTATCACATCTTAAATGAAATAGAATCAATCTATTAATATGGAATTTAGGAATCAGCAATTTTATCTAATGGTACAATAGTATTCTTTACATCTATCAATGTCATAACAACTGTTTCAATTTTTTAAAAACACATTTATTAAAGTGTATGTCATTTTTAAAAAATGAGCTCAAGTTCAAACCCAGTGGGTAGCTAATGAAAAAAATATACTAACTGGAAAACTATGTCGAATTACACACAGCTAATCAAATCCAAATAAGGAAAACATGAGGCTTGTACAAATCGTTTGACATGAGGAGGGCGTGGATGAAAACTTGCTGCAGAAACAATTCCTGGGAATAAAGAAGCAGTATCTTTTTCCTCCTCCTTTCAGTAAGCTACATACAAAAGTAAGCATTTTACCTTATTTTCTAAATTTTTAGGAAGTGGAGAGTAAAGTGTAGTGGAGAAGTCAGAGTAACTAGGAAGAAAAAGAAAAATTGCCTGCAAGAAAAGGTTCCTCATTAGCAGCAGAACAGAAAATTTTGATGAGATGCAGGAAAGGAAGGCAGAGAGCATCATGTATCTTGAAATAGGTTTTGAAAGTTTTCTTTACTATTGCCTTCACCAAAAAATGGCAAGAGCAGAACTTATGCCAATAATAGTAAAGTCTGAGTCCATCCCCCCATAGATCCCTTTTATTGGAAGTACAAAAACTCTCTCAGTGATCTCAATAATTGAATTAGAGAAACATTTTAAAATTTTATACCACCTTTGCATATTTTTCTTGTTTGCCATTTTATTATTTAACCAAGCAAAGAGGACATTTACTTTGAAGACGGTAAAAAAAGAAATATTACATGCAGTCTCATGTGTCTCTAGATTGCTCTAGTGTCTCTAGATTGCTTTTCTATCTGCTTTCTCACTTCAATTTAGGATCTTATCCTTAAACTTCGGGAGGGAAATACAAGTCTTGGACCCACTCTAGACAGGCAGACTTAGCTGCCTAAATTGGTGGCAGACAGGGCCAATCTCAGTAAGAGGTTTGGCTACCCAAACCATCCAATCACCTAGCTGTTTGGGAACGAAGTTTTCAAAACAAAAGAAAATGGCTATGGCAGGAGGATGTTCCAGCAGCTTTTAGCATAGTGAGGCAGCAAAGGAGTCTCAAGCAGATTCAAACAATCCAAAAATAAGGCGGGAAAAGTAGGAAAAACAGGATTCATAACAGGTGCTAGTTACATCATGAAAGTAACATAAAAAGTAACTACTACTTCAAAGATAGTATGGGTAAAACTTTCAATCTCATCTCAGATAATACAGACTAATCTGCAAAGAGGCATACCGACTCAAGCTTTGCATAGGCAACAGGATTTTTAAAAAGAAGTCTACTAAAAACTTTTAAAACGAAGTCAAACTAAGAGAATAAGAGATTTCAATCTCAACAGGGTCCAGTTATGTTAATCCTTAGACAAAACAACTTCTTTTACAGAACTGATACTCTCTTGCCAATGGCAGAAATACCTAGTATTTCCTGTTCCATAGTTTTATTACTGGTCACATATTTTCATTTTTTTTGTTTTGTTTTCACAGGACACCAGGATTTGAACATGGGAATCCTAAACCAGCTATTAACTATTCCTCTTCTCTTTGGAGCCATAGTGTTTTGTCAGTACGAAAACCATGACTTTGAGGATGAATACGATAATGAACTGGATAACGAATATCCATCTGTTTTTCATTTTATTCCTAGTGTAGAATACACCATTCCTCACCCTACTACACCTGCTGTGTGTGCTAAAGAATGCTTTTGTTCACCTGCTTTTCCATTATCAATGAACTGTGACCATCGTAAGCTCCAGATAATACCAAGCATCCCTGCTCACATCCAACAGATTTATCTACAGCATAATGATATTGAAGCTGTGCATGTTGAATCATTTGTTAATGCTAGTGCCTTGAAAGAAATTAACCTCAGCCACAACAAAATTAAGTCTCATATGATTGATCCCGGTGTCTTTAAGAAACTTTCAAACCTAGTGCAACTCCACTTAGAACATAATCTGTTAGAAGAAATTTCATTAACTCTACCCAAAGGCTTAGAACGACTGATCTTGGGTTTCAATAAAATTGTCAGATTGCCCAGCAAAGCCTTGGAAGGTTTAGTAAACCTAACTATGCTTGACCTCTGCCACAACTATCTTGATGATTCTCAGCTCAAAGGAATACACTTTTCAGATATGAAAAGCCTCATGCAAATCAACCTCTGCAGCAACAGATTACAATCCATGCCTCCTGACCTACCACGTTCACTTATGTATCTATCTCTTGAAAACAACTCAATTTCTTTCATTCCAGATAATTATTTCCAGAAGCTTCCAAACATTGTTGCTCTAAGAATGTCACATAACAATCTGCATAAAGTTCCTTATAATGCCTTTAACCTTTCTAATCTCGTGGAACTCAATCTTGGGCACAATAACCTGAAGCAAGCATTCTATATTCCAAGAAGTCTGCAGCATTTATACATAGAAGACAACGCTATAGAAGGTTGGTTGAATGAATTAATGCATGTTCATTATTTCTTGAATATTCTTACTTGCTTTCAAAATCACTAGAAAGTTTATATTGTAAAACTCCAATAATTTAGCAATTAATTGTCAAGAACTCCCGATAGTCCCACATCAATATTGTTCGGGAGCACTCCTGGCTCAGGAGTAGATTCCTGACCCCACTGGCCCCTACACAAGCACAGTTGTACCTCAGAAATGGCACTGCCAAGAAAAGCTATGGAAAAGCCTGAGGGACAACCCAAGCAGATTGTCAGTAATGTAAGTAATATTGCTATAGCTACAGGGATGCTTGATCCAGGGATCATCTAGGACAGGATCTCACTTCCTAACAGTTCCATATAATTCAGTACCACCGATGTCCTAAAGGTGCTGGTCTATTGGAGTTTTATCATTTTCAGTTCTTGAAATTATTAGTTATACTGGAGGGCTGGGGAGGGCAAGAAGTGTGTGGTATCTTTTCTCTCTTTCTACAATTCCTCCCCAGTAAGCTAGGGCAAAGCACAATTAGCAAGTTAGAGCAAAGCAACCTTAAACACAACAGAAGCAGAAGGAGAAATGGGAAACAGTGTCAAATTCCCCATTCTCTATCAGGCTGATATCTGACTGAAAGTGGATGCTGCATCTGATAGAAAGAAAACAAATACTAAACTAGAAAGCTGGTTAAAAAAGAAAATATGAAAGAATTAAAGAGTGTATATTAACTAGCTAGAACCACAGACTCAGAAGCTGGTTCATGAAGAGGTTTGCTCCAAAACTTGTGATCACCTTAGGTTAAGGACATCCATGCTATATTTCTTGAACTAAACACCTGCAAGCTATGCTCTGCCCTGAAACAACATTTGGGGAATGTGGTTGAGTGAAACTAGAGTAGAAACAAGATAAAATAGAAAGAATATTAGTGGAGAAGCTTGGTGAGTTTGCTAGTTATCAATGGGTTATCAAGCTCAATCAAACTATGTACATAGCTTGGGAGTTCTCCTGTGCCCAGTTCTAATATTTGACAAAACTGATACCTTTTATTAGCTTAATTCAGTGTTATTCAAACTGTGAGGCGCGGCTCATTAGCGCGGAACCAGGAACTCAAAGGGGAGGTGTGGGATGTCCTCTCGCAGTGCTACAGTCACACCCCTGGGCAGAATACGAGCCCGTATTCCGCCCATCTCTGCGTCTCCGTCAGCTCTCCCTCTCCCTCAGCTGCGAGAGTGGCTGCTGCTGTCCTGCCCTCTTCTCCCTCCACTCTGAGGTTGCCACCTTCTGTGTTCGCTGCATATTGTTTGCAAAGCTCTTCAATCCCCATCTGGCAAGTACCAAGCATGCTCATTTTGCAGTCCTTGTCCTTGCTGACTGTCAGAAACTCTCCTTGATCCTTGTCTGGTTGGTTCCTAGTTCCCAGCCTGGGATCACTTCTCATCAAAGTGAAATCTCTCTTTTCAACCCCCTCCCTCTTCCACTCCCCCCTTCCAATCTCCAAACCTTCCTGCTTTCCTCCCCCTCCCCTTAAAGTTGTTTGCAAAGGGGGAGGGGAGAGACAAGCACACACTTTACTTGGCCAGGAGCAGGAAAAGGGTACTGTTTTTAAAGTGATTTATTAATCTTGTTGTTTGACTGAAGAGGAAAGGCTGTATTTTTAAAGTGATGAATCTTGCTATTTGAAGGGAATACCATGGATGAAGTGACTGCCAGCCCAATCCTATCCACACTTTCCTGGGAGTAAGCCCCATTGACTCTAATGGGACTTACTTCTTAGTAGACATGCATAGGCTTGAGCTGTGCATCTCCTAGTATAGGAGACAAATCAGCTTCCTAACCAAACCCTTATCAGTTCTGATATATTTTCATGGTCTATTTTGTTTTCCCCACCAGCTGCTGGAAAAATTTAATTTCATTAAATTAATAAAGGGTTCAATCCTATCCAAGAAGAATGGGACAAATGACTAGTTGGATTGGGGTCCACAGGGGTGTGTGTGTGTGTGTGTGTGTGTGTGTGTGTGTGTGTGTGTGTGTGTGTGTAATGTTGGTCAGACTGGTTGTTCACAAAGTTCATTTGATAAAACAATTCTATTGGTATGCTTACAAAGTTTTAAAAAATGAGTCTTGGACCAGACAAAATCTACCTACTCCAGCATCCTGTCTCCAACAGTGATCAGCTGCTGATCATTTATAAAGCATGTATATTGCTGTGTATTAATAATATATTTTTAAGATCTGCATTTAATTAACGATATGATTAATATAATTAATATCAATATAATTAATATATTTAATATTTATTATATTATAATAAATATAATATAATATAATATTTAATAGAGTTAATGTTTCTGGCCACTTCCTGTTTAATGATGTCACTTCCAGCCCTCAGAAACATGATGGGGAGTCATGGCCAACAGCCACAGGGGTCAAGGGAGCCACTGGCCAGAAAAGTTTGAGTACCACTGGCTTAATCCAATAGACTAGCAGTACTTGCAAGTACTTGCTCCTAAGAACCTAAATCAAGTTCATCCATACATTTGTACCTTCCAGAATCTGCTACTACACTGAGCTCTAAATGAGGCTGCCCTTAAATAGTTCAGAAAACTAAAACTGAGTTGTCTCTCTTGACAGGCAAACAGGAGAAAGTCCATAGTCAGCCAGTATTGCAAGCACTGTACTGGTTGCCAGACAAGTCCCCTTGCATTAAGATCACCAGGAAAATTAGTGATAAGACCCAAGGCTCTGGAACAGCTTCCCAGAGAAAAATCATCACTCCACTTCTTTGTTGAAGGAAATGCAAATCCCATCTATTTTGTTTGCTTAGGTCACAGTAAATGTGTTACTAATGTCTTATGTTACAGAGATAAAGAGCTGACTGAGATATAGGAGGGAGATATAGATGGGAGGCCTCCCATCTTGCAGTGGTCCCTTAAAGCAGCTGGGCAGTGTGCCCATGCACAAAAGAGGTAGTGGGACAGGTGAAAGAGCCGTAGAAATTCTCCATGTGCAGGCATATCATCAGAGTAAATTTGGCACATTTTAAAATGTGGTTATTGTTTCTTTTAATTGTTACTGAACTTGATTGTTTATGGTAGTTTCCTACATTTGTCACTTTGTGTGAAGAAGTAATATAATTCTATTTACTAAAAAAAATACACAGTGTGAAAACATGAAGAGGCTAAATGAGAAATAGCACTTCACTTTCCTTGTAATTTGTATGGTTGGTTCTGCGTGCACACTTACAGTAAGATAAAATTGCAAGTAAAGTAAAAAAATTCAACAGGGAAACTATGAATCCATCAGTTTCTCAGCATCCATTTATAAAACACAATTTCTTTCCTCAAGGTCTTGGTGCATAGATCAACCTATGAACCCTATATGGTATGGTACTAGGAACGGAGATTATAAATATACCATGGTTCGCGAAAACTATAGTTTCAAATAATGTCTAAATTGAGTCATTATGGAGATATGAAAAACTTGAGAGTAAGGGATGAACTGTGTGTTGTGGCCCTATATGGAATCTCTTGCAGTTGATTACTGTTAGCCCTTCCCTTAACCATGACTTGGCATTCTAGCTGAATTAAGTCATAATTTATCTCTCATGAATGGCAGCATCCATGTAAGACCTATGACAGCTGCTACTCACCTGTCATAAATCTGAGTCTCCATCCTCTCAAATTGTGCAATCTTACACACTGCCTTCATCTTCCATTCTTTTGCACTTTTTTCTTTAAGTCATGGTCACCATAACTCCTTTCATCCAAAAGCTTTCATGGGGCAGAGGGAGAACAGTCAACACAGGAATTTGCCTTCTACTGAGTCAGATCATCACGTTCAGCTCAGTTATGTCTATACAGACAAACAGAAGCTCTCCAGAGTTTCAGAGGAGGGTCTTTCCCACCCCTGCCTGGAGAGAAACCTTTTGCATACAAAGCATGTGCTCTACCATTGAGCTACATGTCCTAGTAGCTCCTCCTCCTCAAAAACCCTCACCAGTAGTGTTCAATGAATCTTTAGAAAATAATCCCATTTATTTGTACAAGCTTCATGGGTCATAGGCAGCGGCGTAGCTAATGATCGCGAAGCCCAGTGCTGAGCTCAAAATGATGCCCTGGAAATGATGTCACACCTAGACTTGTGAAAAATGGGGGAAAATCCAACTCCTCCCTCTAGTAGCTTGCCAGCACTTGCTCTGTCGCCTCCCCCCAGGCTCACCCCCATATTAACACCTTATTGGTTCCCCTGCTGCATCATAACAACACATACTTGGCTTTTAGAGCAATCAGTCTTATTGGTCAGTTTTGAGTTAGGAAAATCCAGTTTTGTTACATAATGCAGTTGTGTTTTTATTTTCTGGTTCTTGGTCTATAACTTTTGAAAGAACAGAGATATATTGAAACAGGTAGTTTCACTGCATTCTGCATTAAATTCCACACTGAATGGCATATAACATGATGGTATTATTCAAAAATACCAAAGTTTTCACAATTTTGGTCACTAGTGTCAAGCTCAGGTTGTTGCCCCCCCTAAAGTTTGTTGCCCAGTGCAATTACTATCCCCTGCACCTCCTTAGCTACTCCACTGGTCCAAAGTAAAAAGTCAAACAACTTGAAACTAAGATCCTATAATATTTAAAAATCCACAGCATTAGACATCATGAAGCTAAATTTTTCAAGTGTTTCTGAACAAGATTTAGTAGTGAAGAGAATTTGTCATTAGCTATATAAAACAAATGAAAAATTCAGCTTCCTTTTCAAGTAAATCAGCAAAGACAAATGTCTTCATCAGTGGGATTCTTAGGTACCATGAATGCTTCCATAATGTCAAATTGGTGTTTTAGAAACTTTCTTGAATTAACATTTCCCATTTATTAATTTAATTTTGGTTGTTGTTTTTACAGTTTTAAATGTTACTCTAATGTGTCCTTCTATGGATCCACGGAACTTCAACCACTTGACCTATATCCGTGTGGACCATAATAAGCTCACAGCTCCGATAAGCACATATGCCTTCTTTTGTTTTCCTCACATACGCAGCATTTATTATGGTGAACAAAAACTTACTGCCAACCAAAGAACACAGCTGAGAACACCAGTATTCCGAAGATATCTAACACCAGAAGAGTATGATGAAGAAGATGATGACCATGAAGAGCAAGAGCCAGGAGGAAGGGATGATGACTACTTTGATCCTTACTTATATTAAATGATGAGAGGATGCAGAAGTAGAATATAAGTATAACTGTAGATAACTTCCATTTAAAAAGCAATAATTTGGGAAATGTGACGTATTGGTCAGATGGGATCAACATATTTTGTGGCATTAAACCAGTAAATGGTTTGTGAAATTTCTAGATA
Source organism: Tiliqua scincoides (assembly GCF_035046505.1). Lineage (NCBI taxonomy): Eukaryota > Metazoa > Chordata > Lepidosauria > Squamata > Scincidae > Tiliqua > Tiliqua scincoides. The sequence continues at coordinate 211,013,394 of NC_089822.1, forward strand.
TTGACACAAGTTTGGTCCTGAGATATATAAACAATGGTAAGATTCTCAGTTAAGAAAACATGCTATTTCAAGCTAGGTATACAAGTTCTTTAATACAAGTTTAAAATGCAGTCAAAATCCCATTGAGACCCATGACAAAACTGTCACTGATTTTAAAGGATTAGGACTGGACTTTAAGAAAAATGTTGGTAATTCACTGTTACCATGTGTTGACTATTTTATTATATATACATATGTACACACACATGTATTATATATACATGTATATGCAGCTATGACAACTAACTCTAATTTAAAATCCATGATTGCATTAACATTTGTCAGAATTCATATTTTGCCACCCCATAAATATTACGCTGTTCAGGTATCTGCTCACTAGAAGAATAAACTTTATTATCTAGTTGAAAAGACAGCAAGGAGAGAAATTAGTTTACCCACTAAAGAGTTTTCTACGGCTGAGTTTGAACATTGGTTATCAGTATAAGTGTAATATGTATTTAAGAGATGTTATCCTTATTAAATTGTGCATATGGATTAAAATGATATGTAATCTGCACTTTAGCAATAATCACACAATCCAACAGGTTTTATGTTTTGACTACAATATAAGAAAACAAACGAACATAACTGGCTTGCATTCAGGAGCTCAGTGGTAAATTCTGAAGTGCAGAAGCTCTTCATGAAAACTCACAGACTGGTGGTTCCCAAATTTTAATCCCAAACTGGTGGGTCTAATCTCCAAACTGAAGAACTAATTTTTGTTTGTTCTCTTAACTATAAAAATAATCAGATGCTTTGTTTTGATATTCTAAATATTTAAGGCTATTACCCTATACAAGCGGTTCTCACCCTTTTTAGCCTGGGACCCACTTTTGAGAATGACAATCTGTCTGGGGCCCACCGGAAGTGATGTCAGCAACCTGGAAGTGATGTCAAAGCCAGAAATGACATCATCAAACAGGAAGTGACCTCACTGGTGTGAGAGCTGGAAGTGATGTCATCAAGCAGGAAGTTCTTGCCTAGAAACTCAAACTGTAAATGACAAGAGACAGTATTCCAGCTCAGAAGCTTCTTCCACTTCTCCCTGCCCTCACTACCTTTGCTATCAAGCAAAAAAACAACAACTACTACATCTGGAACAAAGTATTTGTGTATTTTTTACTACTGTTTTTATTTACAAAATCTTAAACTACTTTGTGAAACTAACAAACATTTTAGTGGCTATTGATACTGTGCTCAGCACTAGCCAGAAACAAGCGCACCCTACTCATGCACCTCAATACAAGAAGTAGCTTGAGCTTTTGTAAATAAAGGAAATAAAAACAGCCGTATCCCCCTCAGAAGGAAGATAAGCAGGGACCCTTCCCCTCATCTCCCCCAAGCCTAAGCATGTCTACTCAGAATTGACTCCCATTATTGGCAATGGGGCTTACTCCCAGGTAAGAGTAGACAGAATTGCAGCCTAAGAGGGAAGTAAGAAGAGGGGAAGGGTGCACATCTGAGAAGCAGCTGGGGGAGCAGCACTCCTCCCTGGGTGCTTCCCTGCCCCCCACATGCCAGGCTTGCCCTCCCTCCTCCCCCCCTCCTGGCTGCTCTCTTGGCAGCCAGGCAACCAGGGATCCTCCCTCACCCCAGCAAAGATATAAAGAGAGGAAGTGCTGGCCAGGGCAGGAAAGGATCGTGGCTTCCAGGCAATTTCAGAGAGGGAGAGACGTTGTGATGCAGAGAATGGCAGTGGGGTGGTAGCTGCAGCGATGCTGCTTTCAAGGCAGGCTCACAAAAGGGGAGATTGCGGGGGTCTGCCTCTACTCACCCAAGCCCTGTGTTCAGGTCTCCACTTACACTCTCCAGCCCAGTCCAGCTGCAGGGGGGGGGGAGCTGCTCTGCCTTGCAACCCCAAGGCAGCCCATCCCATCAAGGCAGCCAAGCTGACAAAGGTTGGTGGGGAGAAACCTGGCTGGCTCATCCACGTCTCTCCTGGTCCTTCTTTGCCTGCAGTCCAAGCCTGCACTCCACGATTGGCCCCCCCCCCCCGAGGGAAGCCTGCAAGTGCAGAGGCAGGTCCAGCTGGAAGGCAGCAGTACGCTTTCTGGGGAAAAGCAGCACGCTGCATTCTTTGCACATGTGCAAGGCGCTCTTAGTTATGTCTCAATGCCAGGAAGCTTAAAACGGCGATGCCCAGGCTTGGCCTACTTCCAAAATGGCACTGCCCAGGTCTTTTGCCATCTTCCAAGATGGCTGCTGTCAGCTTCTTGCGCCCCATCAGAAATTGGATCACGACCCAGTAAGTGGGTCCCAACCCACAGTTTGAGAACCACTGCCCTATACACTCTAGAAGACAGGCTAAACTTTATGAACAATCACCAGGTTGCAGCAAAGTATGAAACTATTGGGTTCTATGTGCTCACTGAGAGTGGCTTCTCATGTAAAATGATACATAGTGAATAGGAAGCACATGTGCCTCCTTGCTCTTCCACATCACCATCTCCAAAATAAAAAAAAAATAGCCCCCTGCCTAGAGTTGCACAAGATGTCCCTGTATCTGAACTTTTTCTAGGCAAGGAGATCCAATAATGTTGACTGAGATAAAGATGTAGTGGGACAGGAAGCAAAGCAAAAAGAAATTGTTCTTAAAAATTTCCTCTATATCATCACCCCACCTAGAAGCTACGCAAAGTCTTTCAGAACTGTAGCCACAGATGTATATTCTTGAATAATTACAGTCAAAATGACATGTGAATGTGGGCTGATAAATACAAGTTAACAGATCAGCAACACTTGTGTGGTGGGGGAACCAATGAGATTTCTGAAGAATCAACATAAGATGTTTAGTAGTAGAAATAAAAACAATTTTTTTTTTAATTCAAATGATACCCAGATAATCAGAGCTCAAACTCCAACCTGACTTTTCAGTTTAATAGATTTTATTTCAGCCTTCCTTCAGGGAAAGAATATATGGTCCCCCATCACTACCCTAAGAGCAACATAGCCAGTTAATCCACTCTATTTCTGGAAATTCCAGTTTTTGTAGTAGTAGCTTTTAAATAAGAACTGCTAGAATTTCTAGCCATCATGGGTACACAGAGAACCTTTTATAGGTGGAAGTAATGAAAATACATCCGCAGGTAATAAAAGTATCAATTATACAGACATTTAACTTTTCAAACTGTCTCCGACGTTTCAGTTCAGAAGCTTCATTGTCATCTCAATTCAATCTATCCAAGACAGATAATCTTTCTTATCTTTCCCAGCAAGTAGGGATGTAAAATTCTTTTGACACCACAAAATAATATCCTGGACTGCCACAGCAAATATTATGCAAAGGTCAACTTGGAAGACTGTCAGCATCTCAGCTTATCAGAGACAGAGTAAGCAAAAGAGAGCCCAAGGGCAGATTTCTGCCTTGCATTTCAGAGACCATTCCTTGGGTAAGATCAACAGATGTACCTTCCCACCTCCAGCTCTAAACAATTTCAAATGGTTTCTAGGTAGAAATAAAGCTTTCCGCCTCCACTTTTCAAGGGAAAAGAGGTGTGTAACGGTTTAAGCAAGGAGGGGAGCAGGCTAGGAAATGTTATCCAGGGGGACTTGGGGTTGGAAAACTGGGGATTTGGCAGTAATGAGAGGGAAAATACTGGGGGAAGGAGGGAAAGAAGTGGAAGAAATTTTCTTCAAAATACTCTCTGAGAAAAGTGGAACATATTCATTGTCCCAAGAGATATTCCGTGTTGTTGTTTTTAAAAGGGCAGCTGCCAGGACAACCAACACCACTGCCATCACTGCAATTCTTTCAGCCCATTTCACATACCCCAGCAGATCACCAGAATGTTTAATTCACTCCACCATTTCCTCCACCCCATTTCACAGATTCCGGCACTCACTCATCCCAGTAGCTCTTTAGTCCTGAAGCTTAGGGCCTGACTGGACATTTTCAAAATGGAGGTGCCCAGGTTTGCCATCTTCCAAGACGGTGCCACCCAGCTTGCTTGCCATCTTCCAAGATGGCAGCCACCAGCCTATTGGGACCTATGAGAAAGTGGGTCACAACCCACCAAGTGGATTGTGACCCATAATTTGAGAAATAGTGTTAGCCCAGTGTTTCTCAGCTGTGGGCCGGGACCCACAAGGTGGGTCACAAGCCAAATGCAGGTGGGTCCCCATTTATTTCAATATTTTATTTTCAATATATCAGACTTGATGATATGTGATTGCATGGTATGTGATTGCATTTGGGGAAATGTTACTGATCTCTACCTTTAACAGGCTACTCTGACTATCATTGTTAAAAGGATATACAACGGGGCTTACTCCTGGGTAAGTATGGGTAGATTTGCAGCCTAGGATTGCTAAAAAATTTCTTGCTTGACTGAGTAACTTTCAGTCATGACATCATTGTCAGTGGGTCCTGACAGATGCTCATTCTAAAAAGTATGAGAACCACTGTGTTAGATGATGCAATGACAAACCAAAATATTCTCATGCAATAATATTCAAACATAAATTACAAAGATAGGCTACTGAATAAGCCACAACTATGTAGCTTATGAGTATTTATTTGTTAGTCTTTTTGAGGGGCTGTTCAGTATGGAAAGAAAGTGCTTGAGGGGGGCATAATTGAGAAAGATAAAATTATACATGGGATGAACAGAGTGGATAGAGAGAAGTTCTTTTCCCTCTCTCACAACACCAAAAACTGGGAATTAAAACTGAATAGCAGAAAAGAAAATACAGTATTTCCTTACTCAGCAAGTATCAACCTGTGGGGCAACTTGCCACAGGATGTGGTGATGACACTTGGTCTAGATGCCTTTAAAAGGAGATTGGACAGATCTAATGGAGGAAAAGTTGATCACAGGTGACGATGTGCAACCTCCAATGTTTTAGAGATAGCTTATCTCTGATGGGAGCAGCAGGATATGGGTGTCTTCTTGAATGCTATCTGAGGCATCTGGTGGGCCATTGTGCGATTCAGAAAGCTGACTAGATGGGCCCTTGACCTCATGCAGCAGGGGTCTTCTTAAGTTTCCAGTAAATATATATAGGTCTGCAATAGGAGACACTTAAATTGTATAGCTCATGTGCATTAATTCTTCTCTTTAAGACAGTTACTCTCAATCAGCATTGAGAAATAGAACAAAACCGTTATGTTCAAGATATTTCAAAGGAACAGTCATAAAGCATTAGAACATAAGAACATAAGAACAGCCCCACTGGATCTGGCCATAGGCCCATCTAGTCCAGCTTCCTGTATCTCACAGCGGCCCACCAAATGCCCCAGGGAGCACACCAGATAACAAGAGACCTCGTCCTGGTGCTCTCCCCTACATCTGGCATTCTGACTTAACCCATTCCTAAAATCAGGAGGTTGCGCATACACATCATGGCTTGTACCCCATAATGGATTTTTCCTCCAGAAACTCGTCCAATCCCCTTTTAAAGGCGTCTAGGCTAGACGCCAGCACCACATCCTGTGGCAAGGAGTTCCACAGACTGACCACGCGCTGAGTAAAGAAATATTTTCTTTTGTCTGTCCTAACCCGCCCAACACTCAATTTTAGTGGATGTCCCCTGGTTCTGGTATTATGTGAGAGTGTAAAGAGCATCTCCCTATCCACTCTGTCCATCCCCTGCATAATTTTGTATGTCTCAATCATGTCCCCCCTCAAGCGTCTCTTTTCTAGGCTGAAGAGGCCCAAACGCCGTAGCCTTTCTTCATAAGGAAGGTGCCCCAGCCCCGTAATCAGCTTAGTCGCTCTCTTTTGCACCTTTTCCATTTCCACTATGTCTTTTTTGAGATGCGGCGACCAGAACTGAACACAATACTCCAGGTGTGGCCTTACCATCGATTTGTACAACGGCATTATAATATTAGCCGTTTTGTTCTCAATACCCTTCCTAATGATCCCAAGCATAGAATTGGCCTTCTTCACTGCCGCCGCACATTGGGTCGACACTTTCATCGACCTGTCCACCACCACCCCAAGATCTCTCTCCTGATCTGTCACAGACAGCTCAGAACCCATCAGCCTATATCTAAAGTTTTGATTTTTTGCCCCAATGTGCATGACTTTACACTTACTGACATTGAAGCGCATCTGCCATTTTGCTGCCCATTCTGCCAGTCTGGAGAGATCCTTCTGGAGCTCCTCACAATCACTTCTGGTCTTTACCACTCGGAAAAGTTTGGTGTCATCTGCAAACTTAGCCACTTCACTGCTCAACCCTGTCTCCAGGTCATTTATGAAGAGGTTGAAAAGCACCGGTCCCAGGACAGATCCTTGGGGCACACCGCTTTTCACCTCTCTCCATTGTGAAAATTGCCCATTGACACCCACTCTCTGCTTCCTGGCCTCCAACCAGTTCTCAATCCACGAGAGGACCTGTCCTCTAATTCCCTGACTGTGGAGTTTTTTCAGTAGCCTTTGGTGAGGGACCGTGTCAAACGCCTTCTGAAAGTCCAGATATATAATGTCCACGGGTTCTCCCGCATCCACATGCCTGTTGACCTTTTCAAAGAATTCTATAAGGTTCGTGAGGCAAGACTTACCCTTACAGAAGCCATGCTGACTCTCCCTCAGCAAGGCCTGTTCATCTATGTGTTTTGAGATCCTATCTTTGATGAGGCATTCCACCATCTTACCCGGTATGGATGTTAGGCTGACCGGCCTATAGTTTCCCGGGTCCCCCCTCTTTCCCTTTTTAAAAATAGGCGTGACATTTGCTATCCTCCAATCTTCTGGTACCGTGGCCGTTTTGAGGGACAAGTTGCATACCTTAGTCAAGAGATCTGCAACTTCATTCTTCAATTCCTTAATAACCCTTGGGTGTATGCCATCAGGGCCCGGTGACTTATTGATCTTTAATTTATCAATGAGGTCTGAAACATCTTCTCTTTTAACCTCTATCTGACTTAACTCCTCGGTTAGGAGGGGCCATTCGGGCAGCGGTATCTGCCCGAGGTCTTCTGCCGTGAAGACAGATGCAAAGAACTCATTTAATTTCTCTGCCATCTCTAAATCTCCTTTTATCTCCCCTTTCCCTCCCTCACCATCCAGAGGGCCAACCGCTTCTCTGGCGGGTTTCCTGCTTCTAACATATTTGAAGAAGCTTTTATTATTCCCCTTAATGTTGCTGGCCATGCGTTCCTCATAGTCTCGCTTGGCCTCCCCTATCACTTTCTTACATTTCTTTTGCCAGAGTTTATGTTCCTTTTTATTCTCTTCATTAGGGCAAGACTTCCATTTACGGAAGGAAGCTTCCTTGCCCTTCACAGCCTCTCTAACTTGGCTGGTTAGCCATGCGGGCACTCTCCTGGATTTAGTGGAACCCTTCTTTCTTTGCGGTATACACCTCTGCTGGGCCTCTATTACTGTTGTTTTAAGCAGCCTCCATGCACTCTGGAGAGACTGGACTCTTTTTACCCTCCCTTTCAACCTCCTTCTAACCAGCCTCCTCATTTGAGGGAAGTCCGCCCGTCGGAAGTCAAGGGTTTTTGTGAGAGATTTGCTTGGTATTCTTCCCCCAACGTGCACATCAAAACGGATCGCAGCATGATCACTGTTCCCCAATGGCTCAGTAACGTTTACATCTCTAACCAGGTCCTGCGTACCGCACAAAATTAAATCCAGAGTCACCTGTCCTCTGGTGGGCTCCTTGACTAGCTGATCTAAGCCACAGTCATTCAGCACGTCAAGAAATCCGGTTTCCTTATCGTGACCAGAACACAAATTGACCCAGTCAATATGAGGATAATTGAAGTCCCCCATGATTACAACCCTGTCCTTCCTTGTCACCTCCCTGATCTGTTTCCTCATTTCAAGGTCCCCATCAGATTTCTGGTCTGGAGGACGATAGCACGCCCCCAGTATTACATCGCTGCACAAGCCTGGTAATTTAACCCACAGAGATTCTACGGTGGAGTCGGACCCACCTTCAATCTCTACTTTGCTGGATTCTATCCCTTCCTTAACATAAAGGGCCACCCCACCTCCAACACGCCCCTGCCTGTCCCTCCTGTAGAGTTTATAGCCCGGGATTGCGGTATCCCACTGATTCTCCGCATTCCACCAGGTTTCCGTTATGCCCACTATGTCAATATTTTCCCTTGTCACCAGACATTCCAGTTCTCCCACCTTTGCTCGTAGACTTCGGGCATTTGCATAAAAGCATTTATACACGGAATGCCCCAGGATGGGCTGCTTATTCGCTCCTTTGTCCCCGCATCCTCTCATTGTGCCAAACTGTCTATCACATCCCATCACCCTACCTTTCCCAATTTCTTCTCCTACCCTGCCTTTGTCTTGTTGTTCTCTAACCTCCCCATCCTCATCCCATAGGGATGAGGAGTCCCGAACCGGATGCCCCTCGGCTCCTGTCGGCCTTCCCCCAGGGATCAGTTTAAAAGCTGCTCTGCCACCTTTTTAATGTTATGCGCCAGCAGTCTGGTTCCATTCTGGTTCAAATGGAGCCCGTCCCTCTTGTACAGGCCCCGCTTGTCCCAAAACATTCCCCAGTGCCTAACGAATCTAAACCCCTCCTCCCTACACCACCGTCTCATCCACGCATTGAGACCCCTGATCTCCGCCTGCCTAGCTGGCCCTGCGCGTGGAACAGGTAGCACTTCAGAGAACGCTACCTTTGAGGTCCTGGCTTTCAGCTTCCTGCCTAAAAGCCTAAATTTGGCCTCCAGGACCTCCCAGCTACACTTGCCCACGTCGTTGGTGCCGACATGCACCACAGCCGCTACCTCTCCCCCAGCACTGTCTATAATCTTATTGATTATAAGTCAGCGGATGTACTCAACCAAAAGAATCCACCTCCAACTGAGATGGCATTCCAGAGCCAACAGCTGGTTTCTGACCTCTGGCTTCTGTAGGAGTAATAACATTCTACAACCACTTGGCTTTGAGCTTTTCTTTTTTATACTTCACTTTAATACATTTTCAACTAGTAGATCTTGCCTTTGGTAACCTACCTAAAGTAACATATCACCAAGCCACAATATTTACAATGACAAACTTTAATGCAGTTTGTGCAGCTGAGTCCCTGTTCATCTTCACTGCCTCTAAATCAGATTTCTCTCTTTTAAGTTGGTATACAATATTGGAAACATTTCATATTAAGGCATAAATGTTGAAGATTTTTAATGAAATGGCTTCATATGCAAACCTGCTTCTGCCACAATGATCATTTCAATGAATATGCTTCACACACTTTCTACAATGAGCTATCAAGGTTGGAATGCTAGACAGCCTTCCAAAAACTAGAAGTACTGACTTAACCTTAACATTGCTGAGGAAAAAGCTCTCAACATTTCAAATCAGTGTCCAACAATTAAAGCTTAAAAGGTTTATGCTGCAACCTTAAGCTAGAATTTCCTGTTTGTATCTGAAATGTAGTGCAAAAGTTTACAGCACAAAAAAGTGTATAAAATGGAATGTGAGAGTTCAACTCTACATACATCTGAAACGGAAGTTAGCTTCTTTGTCTCCCATTAAAACGCTAAACTAAATGAAAAGCACATGACTAAGTCTTCATTGCATGAAACTGCAGATGGTCCAGCAAAAACACAACAATGAGAGCAAATAGATTACATTAAGCTGGATCTGCTTCAATGTTAGTCGAGAGAGACTGATATTTTATTGTATTGAGCACTATTTTGCATACAAACCTGCACTTCTGGATATTACCTCTTGTCCTCTGAAAAAAATGCTGGCACAGTTCTCTTTACACCACAGAAAGTGTTTTTAAAAGCTACCCATTTTTCTGTAATGTATTTTCAGCTGAAAATAATCTATGATTTTACTCTTTGCATTTGGAACTAACATACGGAAAAGAACTATACTGAAAACAGCCATAAAGAAGATCTCAATCAGCTAAAAAGGTAGGTGTGTTCCAAGAAAGTATTATAAAATTGTTTTAATTACTGTAAATGTATTTTGATTCTATAATATCTATTACTTACAATGGTATGCATGTTAGTTCTGACATTTAAGTGTATTTTATTTCTTTATTAATTTTACATTTCAGATGCAAGACTTTAATGCAAGATTACACATTAGTACAAAAATGCAATTTTGCTTATATCAGTTTAAGACAATGAAAAATTTTATTCTTACTCCCAGGCTGGGCTCAACCCTTTTTTTTTGTCTTTTAACTACTTCTTCACCATACACAAAAATTTCAAACAACATTTTACAGATACATCCATCAGCAGTCAAACTTATAAAATTTGATCTATAGCTAGTATCTGTCCCTTCTTGAAACACTTTTGCAAAGGAATTTCTGCATTTTAAGATTAACTGTTTAAACAAGGAGCACAAAGAGTTAAATCAACTTTCCATTAAGTCTTTCCAACTCTCCAACTGTCCTTGTGCATTAGAAATTGCTGCCAACGAGTCTTCTAGGCTTTAAATATTGCTCTGACAGATTTTTTTTTTTAAATTTTCAGTCACAAAGAAATATCTCCTTGCAGCTTAATACAAGCCTGATTTCTTGAAATGAAGACTTTGCAGAAACTTGGTCTCTTCTTCTATTTTTTTATGCCCTTGGTGAAATTAGCACCTCGTAATCATCAAGCAGCCACATTTTATGACCATGGGTTAGCCACTCTTGAAGAAACAATATATAAAGATTATGAAGACACATTTTTGAAGGAAGATTATGAAGACAAGCCACAAGAAGCTGTAATGAATAAGGTATCTTCCAAGTTCTAGTTTACTTTTCCCATTCTGAATGAATATGCCCTCTATGCATGTGTGCATGTCCCATGGGTGAATATAAAAACAGAATATAAAAACTGTTTAAGGAAATCCAACAATGAAATTGTCATAAAGTCACACTTAACGACTTAAAAGAACTTTATTTTGACATGCTTTGTTCCTTTCCCCTACTGCAAAAGCATTTGATCCAACAAGAACATATAAAGTGACATATCATGTGGGCCACAAAGGGGAGTCAGTCTTTGTTGTAATGCTTGTTCTGCTTTTGTTTCTACAGTACATTTTAATGATAAATCAAAGAGTGGCATAAAATAATAAAATCTAAAAAGTCAGAGTATTAGACATTAGTTCAACATATATTTGGAAATATCTGGGACACTTGCTGCCATGAACTCATCTTGTGACCACGGCAAGTCATTGTCTCTTAGCTTCAGTGTCTCCCCCAGGATTAATAGTGATTTATTTTGTGATGACAAATACAAGGTTTTAAAGCAGTCTGCATATTAAGTATGCTGAACAAGAGAGGCTTTGCAATATAATCTTTAGTTATCCAGGTGAAGCAGAACATTATTAAGGCTATTTAACACCCACCATATTTGTTTGAAGGTACAGAGTACACCAATAGCATATTGCAACATGCACTATGTATGATGCACCATATTGCATCATACAGAGTGGTTATTTTCCAGAATGTAACGTACATCATCATCACTGCCTCCCCCCCCCCACTACAGTAGTATCATACAGAGTGGTTATTTTCCAGAATGTAACACAATATACAGAGTGTTATTTTCTGGAATGTAACGTACATCATCATCACTTCCTCCCCCCACTACAGTTTCACATGAGAAACCTAGGGTAGATCAGAGTGTCAAAATAAGGAATACAACCAATACAATACCAAAAGGAAATAGGTTTTCATATCTGTGTGGTTGTGTTGAACATGTTGAAGTATGGAAAAACTAAAAAACACAATATCACAGAGTGGATGAGAGTGGTATCTTTTTAGATTGTGAGCCCTTTTGGGACAGGGAGCCGTTATTTGATTTTTCTCTGTAAACCGCTTTGTGAACTTTTAGTTGAAAAGTGGTATATAAATACTGTTAATAATAATATCTCTCTCCAGTAATATTTTTCAAATAAGTTGTGAGAAAGGGAGGAGCATATGCACATAATATCAATGTGCATAAAGCTGCTTAACTGTTCATTTAAAACGATCTCACTCAATGATTTAGAGCCCAATCCATCCCTGTCCACTCAGAAGTAAGTCCCATTACAGTCAATGGAACTTACTCCTAGGAAAGCGTGGATAGGATTGCAGCCTTACTTAGACATCCATCTGTTATTTTAACCTGGAAGGGGTGAAATGTAACATTTTAAGAATGGCGAACAGATAAGCTTTGTCACCAGTAGAGGGCACTCCAATAAAACAACAAACTTTAATTGACACTCTCCTATGAATCTGTCTGCATTTAATCATGGAGATGCTGTACTTCAGGAGTAGGAAATCCTATATAACAGAAATGATCTGGAGAAGAGCAACCAAAATGATTAGAAGTAGTGAACTTCTAAATGGCAAAAGTCTAAGAATTAAGAGGTTTCCATTTAAAATACACCTGGGCAATACAGGTTATTATTGAACCATATTAATTAAAATAAAGTCAAATTGCTTATCCCAATACTAGAAAAAGGTACACAACAACATTAGTGATTGTATACTTTGTACACAATGTATAGATATGTAAAACATTTCCTAGCAACTTACTGATATTTCATGCATTTATCTAACCTTTTGAACTAATTTATACAAATGGATTACTTCTATCTATAGCACTACACAATTAGCCCACTTTTAATGTGATATTTTGTGATAAAAGGGCAGGCGTGTATAATATTATTTCTTAATTAACCTTTTAAAAAGGTAGTATACAAATAAACCAAAATAAATCCTGGCTCTTTCAGCCCTCTCTGCACTCCTGCGAGTTCTTGTGTGAGCTCAGCTGGCTGGATGAACTGCTAGTCTCTGCATACTACTCTGCTGTCTCATCTGGCTAGGCTGAAGCAACACAGTGCCTCCTGCCTGCTATTACTGGTCCCAGCTATCCCCACCCAGCTCCAGAACAAATGCTAAACTAGAAGGAACACAGAGACAACAGGCGGAAATTGGGACTGTACTGGAGAAACCAAGACACTGGTTTAATGAGCTACTACATACATACATAAGTAAGGCCACTACATACATTAATATACTTTCAAAGCACCACTGACCCCTCACTAACTTAAAAAATGGAAAAGCAGAAGCAATAATAAATGCTACAACAGTGCCGAGCCATTATTTGGAAAACAGAGAGAAAGCAAGTTATCTAATTAAGTGCAGAGAGAAATGTGCCTCCAAGTTTAATCAAGAAAAATACTGTGCCTTAGATACAAATAATTTGGAAAACGTTACATGTTCAGCTGCTGAAAGGTTTGCCAAAATACATGAATAAGGACTCTTGCTTTAAAGATATGTGGATGCAGAGAAAAACCGTAATATTTGTATGTAACATGCATGCTTCACTAAAGTTGTTTTTAAGTTCTTTCTAGGACCCTAGCTGAGTCCCAAAGAGGTTCTGGGTAACACTTATTAATGTTCTTGGACTTCATATCATGTGTTTAAGAATGGTCATCTTATTCACTGCTGAGAGAGTCCTGTATTAGAATGCCTTTGCTTTCTCAAGCAACATGGGGCAAATGAAAAGAACAAGGACATAACCAGTTGCTTCAAAAGTAAATTTCAGCATAGCACTCTACTTTATTAGATGCACCCAATACAAGGAGCTAAAATTGTCAAAGTAAATGCTGAAGTGAGTAGTCTTTAAGGTGTCAAAAGACTCTTTGATTAGGACATAGAGAGTCACAGTAACTGGTTAACTGGTATATACAATGCGAGTTGTCACATGGAAAGTTACCATATCCAGTAAGCACAAATTATCCATATTTCCAAAATTCCAGGAAAACTTCCAGACAACATGCTTTTACTGACAAGTTAAGGCTTTATTACCACTACTGTTGAATATTAACATATTAATACCTGCTATTTTTATATGTGTTTTTATAACTTCCATTGTAAAGGAAAAGAATGGTATGGTCGTTTTCCATGAAAGTGAACTGGAACTGCAGAGGGACGAAGATGCATCAAAAAATTACACAGGTAAGTTTTACCACAGTACAGTATCAAGTTTTTTAAAAAGCAGATAGTTCCCAAGAACTTGAAACTGTCATATGCACAGCAGTTTGCTCCTTGTCTGAAACAAACAGCAACTGTCCTGAAAAAGCAGCCTAGTAGTCAATGGCAATGCTTTCATTCCCCACATCTCCAATACTAGCCAGAGAAACACACCAAACAACTGCCTACGCACTCTCACTAGGCATTAAAAAGACTAGACAGCAAGCACATGCTCACACACTAATGAGCTACAATTCCCCCCCCCCCCAACTAGAACTGGTGCCCATAGAACACTGACTGTGTCTCAGTGGCAGCAACAGAAGTTGGCAACTTTTCCCATTACCTAATGGGCCATTAGGTAACATAATTGTGTACACCAAGGGGAGGATTACATGGTTCATTTCGTCTTTTCACATAATACTAAATCAAGGCCTGAATCAGGCCACAAACTCTAGTCTAATACGAATAAACATGTTACAACATCTTAATAAGTTGCAATCCGAGTTAATAAATAGTCTCTCTCTCTCTCTCTCACACACACACACACACACACACACACACACACACACAACCTACTGAAAGTGTTCACAAGTCCGCTTCAGAATAAATGTAGTTAACTCACAGAACAACTTGTGAAGAAATGTGAGAGACTGTACCACTTCATGTCAATTTAGAACCATTATTTACAATTTCTTTGTTTCTACATATCCAAGAATGCATAAATATATCAGTGCAGGGCAAGGCTTTATGCAACTAATGTACTCTACAAAATTTATTGTATACGTATTGTATGCTTTCAGATCTGGCCACTTGTCTACTGTGCGTTTGCTTAAGCGGTTCAGTTTACTGTGAAGAAACAGATACTGAAAGTATTCCACCGCTACCAAAAGAAACAGGTTATCTTTACGCACGTTTCAACAAAATCAAGAAGGTGAAGGTCTCTGATTTTGCAGAAATTCGTAAGTAATTTAAAGCCAGATCTTTATTAACTAATTAGGAAAGAACTGAAAGTGTGGATAAAGCTGTCATGATTTGGAGGAGGCCTTCTGGCCTTCCATGCAGATATGCTGGGAAGAAACAAGGTGCCCAGAGCCTGTGAACCTGAACTTCATGTGCACCCTTGGGCACTTCTTGGAAAAGAAAACCTGGCACTAGAAAGGCAGTCAGTTTGAATTTGGCGTGCCCTCTCTCATCCCACCTCCCATCTGGGTATGCCCAAAACACCAGAGTTCCTGCAGTATGGAAGTTGGTGACTAGAGATTTGATCTGGGAAACCAAATGACTGAACAAACCCCAAATTCTTAACATCCACATTTGTCATCAAGGATGAAATGAAACAGAACTTTGCTCTGGCTTGTTTGCATCACGGTTTTAACACAAAAACACAGACCTCTGTTTACCTTCATCTCTTCATTCTCCCCTTTCATGCTATTTCCCCCAGGAAAAATTGCCCCTATAAAACAGTAATTCACTCCTAAAGTGAAAGAGCTGCTTCAAAAACAAATCCCACAGAAACACACAGCATGCAAGGGGAAGAATTAACTCTTTCTTCCCCACACACTCCCATTCTAACTGAGATTACTATCTTGCACAGCTGTTTAAAGAAAAAAAAGAGAGGCACTTCCAATCGGAAGCACACACCCAAGCACCAAGCATGTAAACATACATACTTGAGCAGTTTGCCACTTAAAGGCAATTACACACACCTAACACAACTAACTAGGCACAAACCTGCATAGAGAGAATTACTAACAGCACAGTCCCAGGTATGTCTACTCAGAAGTCAGTTGAATTCAATGGGATTGCAGCCTTCCTTACAGTTTCTCAGCTCAGGTGCTAGAGCAATATTCAGCTAACCTATCTCAGAGCTGGAGCAGAAAACAAGACTGAATTTAGTCAAACCAGTCAGCTCCTTATATGGCGTTCTGATTGCTCCATCCCCTACTGTTCAACTGAAGATTCAAGGGTAAGAAATTAAACCACCTCCCTTAGCCATGGTCACATGGATGGTTTTGACCAATAGTTAGGGGTTAATAAAACTAACAAGGTGCTGACCATTTTCTGCCTGGTTCTTTTGTTTCACCTGGCCTGGCCCAGATATTCAGGCACATCCAATATGGATTGGCTGTTTACTTCTGGTGGACTTGCAGATTACCAAATTCAGAATGAAAATGTGATCCAAGCTAACTAATGCCAGCCAGCATCAAGTTACCCATACACAAAGAGTTTCTATTTCAAGGAAGGGCACCCATTCAACACAAGAAAATTAAAAACTAACACATTTAATAGTAAACGATGTATAGTATGGGTACTTTGCTTTAGTCATCACCTGCATCACCTGTACATTATTTTATTTCTCTTCAAGCCACTCTAAGAAGAATTGATTTGACTGGAAATATGATACAAGATATTGAAGATGGTGCCTTTTCAAAGCTCCTGCTATTAGAAGAACTTTCACTTGCTGAAAATTTTATTAAGAAGCTTCCGGTTTTGCCTCCCAAGCTAACGTCATTGAATGCAAATCAAAACAGAATTACAAGCAGAGGAATTAGAGGGAATGCTTTTAAGGTAACAGAACATATGAGTATGGATGATACCCAAAACAGCAATTTAATACCTTAGTAATAAATATTCAGTCAATTTTAATGATTTCAGTTAGACTTATTCAGACAAAGCTATATTGCAGATTAAAAACGAAATGAATTTTGCGGTACTTTAAAAGACTAACAACTGCCACAAGCCTCCTTTCGCTGTTACAGATTTAACATGGCCCTCCCTCTGGCACTGATGCCTCAGACTGTAATCTTATCAACAGGAGACTATCACCGATTAGGGACAGTTTTCCATCATTTCAACTACTCATGACAATATAAAGAAGCATTGGCTTAGCTACATAAACCACTTTGTTAACTTCTTTGTTAAAGGATTATCGAATAATTTAATTTAGCACAACAGAGAGAAAATCTATGAGACTATAAATATGTAGTTTTAAAAAGCAGCTGCAGGGGCAATCAAGATCAGGACTACAACATTATGTTAAAGGGGAGGTTAACCCTTCCCCCCCCCCAGCGTAGTTCCAATAAAAATTGCTCTCCTAGAGCTGTTGGGAGAACTAGCTCAGGAGCAGAGTATGTCTCGAGTTCAATTTATGGCATCTCCAAGTAGACCTGAGGAAGTCCTGGGTCCAAAACCCTTGAGAGTGCCATTATCCACGGAAGAAAACACTACATGGACCAATAGTTTATTTTGAGGCAGTTAGCTAAACTCCTATATCATTTGCTCTGGGGGGGAAAAGCTGGTCTCAATGCCAATTTCAGCTCCCCAATTAGAGCAAATACCAAGGTGGGAGACCAAGTAGAATAACCATACCTTGCACTGATTTTTACTTGCAACATTAAAACAGTTACTAGCCTACCTGTCCACAAAAACCTATGACAGTCACACTGCCTAGAAGCAAAGCAGCATGAAATTTTGTCATCTTTGACATGAGGCAGCTTTTTTATAAAATAAGCAACTAGATGGGAAACTTCATGTAAGCCATTATTTCATTGTCAGCTCTGTCTGACTAATGCCAAGAATTGCCTATCCACTGTATTTGGATGGCTCAACAAATAAGTATGAAGTTGACAGGTCATGATTTGGAATGGATGCAAACTGACACCAAAGAGCTGTACAGTACACATACTTGTACTCTATAGCTTTATCTGGTACCTCTACTTTGCACCAGCCAGCAGCCAAAGTCTGGGCACTTTTTCACAAACTACAAGATTAGCTTCCGCATTTAAGTTTTCTTTCAACCAGGCTAAGTTATTTCATTGTTATGCTATGTTATTTCATTATGCATGAATTGTTGTTTTATTTAAATTCTATGAAGAATTTAATATACTTTTTATTTTTATAGATTGAGTACTAGGCTAAGAGTCTAGTAGCTCAAGAAACCAAAGGTGATTGCTTTTGCACAGAAACAATAAAAAGTGCACAGAGCACAAACATAGCAGTAGTATTGAAAGGCAGTGGTCCTTCAAGCAATCCTACAAAGTAAATATGTCTAGAGTGAGTGGCAGGGGCCATCTACTAACCAAGCTACAGTGTAAAATCAGGTTTTTGATGTGTTGCTTATATAGCACTAATTTTAAAATTGAAAATAAGTTTTTCCTGTGTCTCTAAACCTGTCTTGGCTGGGATCTAATGTTTGAATCCTCAGTGGCACACTGCTTGTGTTTCTTAGACAGCAGCCCACTATGCCACACATGAAAGTCTAAAAGATTTCTAAAAGCAGAATGTGATATAGCATGCAACTCTGCCTTTTGAACAAGAGATTAAAGCTCCCACTAGGCATGCCCAAAGTAGGACATGAATCCCAAACAAAGTGTGTCAACCCACTTCCTGACTTTCTCACTATCTCCATTCTGTACAAGTTTTTGTTGCGTCTTGTTTCTATTTGACATTTCTGATTTTATGATTTCTACATATATCCCTTCCTACAAGTGAAACAGTCGCCTCCACATTCATCCCCAAAACTACATAAGCAATGTTTATGAACCATTGTAACCTCTCCTCTTTTGTACTTTCTCTACCCTCTTCTCACTTCTTCATCAGTACCAGTCCTGTCTTTTGGCTCCATCCATCTTTCATGCAGCCCAAACCTCTCCATAATTTACTCAGAAGCAAGTTTAACCAATTTAAATGGGGCTTACTCCTAAATGAGCACATACAGCACTGTAGCCTTCATTTGCAAGTTCTATGAGCAAGAAAACATATAGCTCCCCTGCTACACTTGAGGTTTCTATTAGGCTCTTGACAACAAGACTAACCGACATAGAAAGGCAAGAGATTTGGCTGCAGCACAAAAGGCTGCAGCACAACAAAAAATGTTCGCCCCTAAATTTCCATCTTAACAAGACCTTTGGTCAACAACCAAAGTACCTAACCTTCTTAGAGTGCCCCTTTGCAAGGAGGGCTTTTACACTGCAAAGTGTTGCCTTCTAAAGACCTACTTGGTAGGTTTAGAAATGCCCTGAAGGAAGAACGATTTTGCAATTGTGGCCTCAGAGAGGCAGACTCTCTACTACACATTGTTCTGCACTGTGCTTTCAATCAAGTGCTCAGAGACCAGTATCTCCCCTAATTGTCAGGAATCAAAAAAGGTCTCTCTGAGATCACCTCTTTACAACTTTTGCTGTAGGGTGAATCTGAATTAGTGACCCTTCCAGTTGCTAAATTTTTATATTTGAGCAACTTGAAGCGGGCTAAGCTGCTGGTCCTAAGCAACTTGGAGCAACTCTGTAAGTAAATTGTTGTGTTTTAACCCTTATTTTTATCTCTCTTTTAACATATACCTTCATACATGACTGTCTGGAGATATTAGTTGTAAAACTTTATGCCTAATAAAGATTTGTTGTATGTTATGTTATATAGCTCCCTACTTGTAGGGAGCACAATGTTGAACCAACACAAGTTCTGAATAATAATATTGAAAGAAGTCACCTGTGCATGGCTAGAGGGAGGATGGAAGTGAAAATCTTTTAGTAGTTCATCACTGTCAAGGCATCTATAACAGTCCATAAGCCGAGGTGAGTCTGTACTAAATCTGCTGAGTACCCATTGAAAGGGCTAACTAGGCAGGAGGTCTGGTCTAGAGGGTAGAGCCTCCGTCTGCCTGAAGATAACATCCACAAGGTCGCCAGTTCGAGGCCACCGGCACCATGCGACCTTGGAGCAGCTGACAAGCTGAAGCCGAGCTATTCCATCTGCTCTGAGCGTGGGAGGATGGAGGCCAGAATGTGAAGCCAGATCGGAATGAAACACCTTGAATGTAGTAGTTCTTGAAAGAAAGAACCTTCTTTGAAATTGTAAAAATCCCTATTTAAATAGGGATTTAGATAAAGCCTGCCTATGTAAACCGCCTTGAATAAAGTCTTGAATAAAGACCAAGAAAGGCGGTATATAAATACCTGTTGTTGTTATTATTATTATTATTATTATTAACTAAAATCAGGCTATGAGGTGGGACCCAAGCTGTGAGATGGGGGTGAGGACAGCATCTAAAAAAGAAGAAAGGCATGGAACCACCATCGATTGCTACGTACATAAACTTCATCTTTGTATAGTTAGCTTTACTAGGATGGAGTTCACTCTTCCCTATTCAGATACCAAAAGCAAAGTGAGAACTGAGAAAGAGCCCCTGAAAGGAGACTGAGGCAAGGTGAAGCACACATCTCTCATGCACCCCTTTTACTGTGAGCCTTCATAAGGAGTAGTCTTCAGTGAAGTAAACAAAAACAAAAGAAGCATGTGCCTGTCACAGCTAGTTTGTCCTTGCTTTAAACTCACTTCTTAATTTAAGATTTCTGCAAACTATAGGTAAATACAATGGTATGGGAATATATGGTTTTAACGGCTTCAGCTGTAAAGCAGTGCAAATTAAAAAAAACTACAGATTAAACAGTAATCAATCATTTTCATAAGTTAGGTTCCAACTTGCAAGATTGTAAATATGAGGTAGGTGAATTGCAGTACAGCTTTATGAAAATATTCTAACCAACAATCACACAATAAATTATAAATCTTGGTTAAAGTGTTTGTAAAAGAATCAAGAAACAAATATTTAATTTTCCTCTCCCTATCTTCTTCTCCCTTATAGAAACTGGTCAATTTGGCATACCTCTACCTAGCACACAATGCACTGGACTCTGTTCCCCAAAACTTGCCAGAGAGCCTGCGTATTCTGCAACTTCAGGTCTGAACCCCTTTTTATTGTTATTGCACCTCACAAAAATTTCTATTCTTATGATGCTTTTTAACACACATTCTCCAACTTTCCAAAAACACTGTATATTTTTCAGTATTCAGTTGCAAGAGCTTCAGTAATTTGATAGGATACACAGTATCCAACAGCAGCATATAAAATGTCATCTCACTTCTTTAAGCTTTGCATCTATGACATTTACTACATCATCTCTGTACTACAGAAACATGCAGACCATTCTCCAAAAGGTATCCAGACAAATTAAGACAACTGAAAATGCTCAGTAGCATGGTTACAGAACTACACCTTTCCTTTAAAATTTGTATTTATATTCTCAAAGTGTTTCTCTTCATTTCTGCAAAAGGTCAGGGTCACATACCAAGGTAAATGCACTATTCAGATGAATATACAGGTGGAGCCTATTTATCCGAATTAGTTCTGTTCCATGACTCAGGCGCTAACAAAAAACAAAGAGTTATGCAAATATGCTACAGCCTGACACTTGGGACTAGAAGGAAACTAAGGTAACTGTTATCAATCCCCTCCCCCTCCTCACTCAGCCCTCCCATTGCAAGCTGTCCTGCTTCTTTCACAGGTGGGATGCTGAGCTTTTAAGAGTCCAGTCCTATGCCTTTTTACTCAGAAGTAAGTCCCATTCTAGTCAATAGGGCTTACTCCCAGGAAAGTGTGGAGAGGATTCTAGCCTAAATCTCATGCTTTACTTGCTGGGAAGACTTGCTTGCTGGGCTGTTTTGTTTCTGTAGGCTGGAGCACAGAGAGCATGCACCATGGGGGGGGGGGGTGGAATTCAGCACTTCCTGGGTTTTTTAAAGCAATCCCCTCTGTTGCTACAGCACCTGCATATGTGTGTGTGTGTGTGTGTGTGTGTGTGTGTGTGAGTGAGTGAGTTCCACCTTGCTGCATGTGCTCTGGCTACAGAGGTTTTCCCTCCGCCCTTCCCCTCTTTGCTGGCTCAGGGGCTCCAAGAGTGTTACTGTTCCTTTACAAGGGGAACTTCTTCCATGGCTCCATGGCTATTTCCCTGCCTGTTCAAGGCGGGGCCTTTTTGCAGTGTTTTGGGCTGCCTGGAAACGGAGCAGAGGCCAGCGCAGGCAAAGGAGGCAAAGGTGTGTGTGACTTTCAGTTTCCCCCACCCCATTCATGTTGAGACAAATCCGTAGATAATCCGTGGATAAATCCGTTGCACCTGTACTCCTAAAGGGGGAAGGTATAAAATATTAGAATTTGAAAGAAATATGGAAACATCTTCAGTGTACCTTAGGCTTGTGAACCACAACATCTCTAACTGTACATAAATTCAGTTAAGGGAAACACTAGGCCTGATCTGTAAGGAACACTTCTCACAAATACATTACAAACTTTTAAGCAATAGGCCTCTGTAGAACCATTTTTAATCTGTAGGATCTGTGATGTTTCCCAACGTAAGAAGAATTCTAGCAAAGAACCACACTCTCTCAATTCAAGATACCACAAGTGAATAATCTGCCAATTACTGCACAACAGCTATCCCTTAGTAGCCATACGTTACAAAAGAGAGTTCTGAAAAATCTTTATCCAATGTCATTTACCATATAAGATTATCATTCCTGTTTACAAAATAATTTATTGTATTTCAAAAGAGAACACACTGAACAATTGCATCTGTTCATTAGGTTTGAAGTGTTAAGATTTTTCCAAATTCACTCTTTTGGTTTACAGTACAACAACATAACCAGCATCTCAGATGAAACCTTCTGCAAAGCAAACAATGCAACCCGCTATGTTCGTACACGCATGGATGAGATAAGAATGGAAGGCAACCCAATCATCTTGGCAAAATATCCCAATGCTTTCACTTGCTTGAAAACCTTGCCTACAGGTACATACTACTAATTGTAGCAACTTCGAAAATGGTAAAAAAAGTAGGTAAAGTTTACCATTATATCACTGTTTAAATATGCCTTTCCATGTTAATATCTTCCTGCATATATTCAAAACCTTTAGCTGCTTTTATGTATTTAGTTCTACCTTAAATAATTTGGTAGAAACACACCTTCTGTTTTAAGCCTGAGTCAAGAACAGACTCAAATATGAAACTCGTGAAGTACCCTTTATTCACAGAAGCCAACCCATTTCAAGTGAATAAAGATGGCAAAACATTTTTATTACTTTAACACTGCAAAGTTAACACTGCATGGTGAACAGTGTTGCATTCTTACATGATCACCAGTGCAACGTAAAGTGGTATAGAAAGTACATAGTGCACAATGGAGAAATGAGACACAAGCTGATTAAACAAAAAAGCCTTTGTTATTTTCTAGTCAAGGGAAAGAATCTATATTCATTGTAACAGTGTTTTGTAATAGTAGGCAAAAGACACCCTGTTTCATTAGTAAGAGAAGTAGAAATGTTTAGGGCTCCAGAGTCTTCCAAACTGTGGGTTGTAATGCCATTAGGATCATTAAAATAGCAAGATAATGAGCCTATGACTCCTAAGGACTCAAGTTAATTCCAGCCAGTGCAATATAGTGAAAGGAAGCATGAAAATGTCAGGTGAAAGAAAAAATAATGTGGGAAGATGTAGGAATTAGATGGAATTGCAAGGGAGTAGCGCAGGTAGCATATCCAATTAATTGTCTGGTGTTGGGGTAAAAGATCCAGCCATATTTTTAAAAAGAGGAGTGTAATTTTTTATCATAGAATCTGGAGAAGATCCAATGGATTAACTATACCATAATCTATTTGAAATCCATTCTGACCCTATTGGCAGGGGATATCATAGCATAGGGTATTTATTATCCTTGTGAACAAATACGAGTCAAAGTAACCAAGAAAATTTGTTCCCAAGTTCCCAAGATTTACCTTTTAGTACCAATGTAGATTTAATTATTGGAATAAAACTACTCAATACACACAGAAAGATACAAAATGCTCAATTATATGGAGATTCAGTCACTACTGTAAACAATATATTTGCATATTTACTCAAAAATCCTACTGAGCTAGATGGAATTGGTTTCCAAGGAAATATGCAATAATTGACTTGTGAGATATTTACTGCATTTAAATTTCATTCCTCTTTAACTACCATCGCATTACAATTCAAACACTGTCTGATTTCGGTTGTAATCCACCTTAGTAAAACTACAGTCACAAACAGAAATCAACTAAGGCTACAATCATATCAATACTTACCTTGGAGTAAGCCCCATTGACTAATGGAACTTACTTCTGAGTATACATCCTTAGGATTGGTCTCTAAGGCTCATTACAGCACAGTGTTTTGTGTGTCAGTTTCAAGTCTTTAAGAGCACTTTCATCATCAATAAGTTCCAATTTCAGTGACACACACTTTCTTTACATAGTTTTGGTTACAATATATTCTTTTCTGTTTTTATTATTCACTGGCATTGAAGACTGTTTTATAGTTATCAAACTCTGCTGTAACTATGCTTTTAATAATCTTGTGTATCAGACCTCAATTACATGATGAATTTATATGATGTGAAACCTTAAAAGTTTACTGTTCCATTTTAGTTTGCACGTGTTTTATTGGCTAGAACTGTGTCAAATAAAACAATATCATCACAAAGAAATGCATACTTATTCCTCTGTCAGCATCCCATCTTCTATGGTTGGTCAAGAAGATGAATCCATCATTACCAAATGGACAGCAGCACTTGGGCAAGGATACTAGGCCATACTTCTGCAATGTTACCTGAACCTTTAGAACTTTTCCCCTGAAAAGGGACTGTAGTCAGTGGTACAGCACATGTAGAAAGTTCCAGGTTTGAACCCTGGCATCTCCAAGTAATGGTGGAAAAGATTCCTGCCTGAGCCCTGTAAAGTTGCTGCCCTAGAGAGCCAATGCCATTAGACAGTACTGAACTAGATAGATCAATGGTCTGATTCAGTACAAGATAGCTTCCTATGTTCCTCTCTTCCTACACCCAGCTTGACTCAAAGTTTACTAAATCAGAACCCATTCCTCCTCTTCCTTTCTCTGATGCCAGACAATCCCTCTGCCACATTATAAGACAGATATGCATGCAAGATTAGAGAAAAGTAGTCTAGGGTATTTGGGGGAAAATAATCATAATTCTCTGATGCTAATTCTAAGTATGATCCCTCCCCACTTCTTATGGTCAAGGATAGAGTTTGAAAAGGATCCCCATGTTGCTCTCTGGAGAAGCAATGCTGAAGTTGTCAGATGCCAAATCT
Source organism: Tiliqua scincoides (assembly GCF_035046505.1). NCBI lineage: Eukaryota > Metazoa > Chordata > Lepidosauria > Squamata > Scincidae > Tiliqua > Tiliqua scincoides. Next base: position 211,038,292 of record NC_089822.1, read on the forward strand.
GGAATCAACCTCTCAGTTCTTTCAAGTAAGGAGAAGCCTACCAATCTGCAGAAGCCTACCAATCATCCTCTGGAGAAGCCTAACCAATCATTCAAAATTCGCAACTATCCTAGATTCCTGGTGGGGAAGAATACAAACTTGGGTATTATGTTTGTTCTAGCCAGGCTGAGAATCTATGGGGTGCTAAGTAAGGACTCAGGGAATGAACCTGTAGAAGAACACAGTCAACATCAGTATGCCGAAGCAGTCAAATTCAAGAATGTAGACTCTGAGATTGCACACAGAGATAGCAATCAATCACATACCCCTTCCTCTCTATTTTCCACTATTATACACAGGACAAACCTGAGCTTTTCATATTACATACATGACAAGCTCTGCTCCCCTTGCCTTCAGAGGGTGTTCTGACCCCCACAGAGGCCATGCAAGTCCACTAGCGGCCTCTGCAGGGCTCAGAAAAGCTCTAGACCCAACCAGACCACAGCTCTGGTCAGGTTCGAAGGGCCTGGGAGGCATCCCCGGTTATCCATTGTTTCAGTTAACCATGGCACACCTGTACAGTCAAAAGTCCTTTAAAGCCAAATGTGTACTGTCTCTTTAAGAACTAAAAGCACAGTATGGGGTACTGAGAAAACAGCTTCATTCTCCCATTTCAGGCTCACTTTGGAGCATAACAAGGTAAGTGGAATGCTGATGGAGTCACTATTTAAACTGTTGTCTCTTATCCTGTTACGGGGGGGGGGATGAGCGCTTATACTTGAATTCACTGAAGTCAGTTGCACATAAGACAAGGGCTGACTTTACTATTGTTTGCTTGCATATCCTGTACACTATGTAACTTCCTTCTGAGAACTGCCTTTGGCTGTCATAGATTGTACATCTTTACTGTGATTGCATGGTTGTCTCAGAGGGCTGTTGTAGATGTAGCATGGATGAAGAATAATCATGAGAGCTAACCATGAGGCAACCAGGGGTAGGCTACAGGATTGCAGATCTCCTTTCCTGATCATGTCCTTCTGAAGAATGTATTCACATTATCAGTCTTACTTCAGTCAATTGCTATGACAGACACATTATTGTTGTTATCACTATTTCCATCTGAACCCAGGATATGAAATCAGCTTTAAACCCTAGCTTCAGCAGGAACTATAGTTAGCTTTAATGACAGTTTGTTACTGCTGCTGTGGTTAAGGCCAACCATGGGAAAAAGTGACTAAGAAAGAATACCTGCGGTTCCTGATTGCTTTTCAAAGACTAAGCAACAAGTAACATTATATCTGTTACGGCCCCAATTCAAACTCAGAATAGGGAGAAAAACCACTACAGGGGGGCCCCATATCCACGGATCCCGTATCTGCAGATTGACTTATCTGCAGATCGAGTCTGTGGGCCAGTCCTGCATACGCCACCTCTGGAGGGTATTCTGAGCCCAGCAGAGGCTGCGGGCATCCATACACTGCTTCTGCCTGGCTTGAACTGAGCTTTACAAAGAAAAAAAGTTACTTCCAGTTTTTTCCCCATTGTAAAACTCAGTCTGAGCCTGGCAGAGGCTGTGGAAGTCCGTCCACGGCCTCTGCTGGGCTCAGAGGACCCACCAGAGGTGAGGGGAGCTCCTCTTGCATCCGGAAGGTGGGGGTAAGTGTACCTTCGTATCCGCTGATTCAGGTATCTGTGGGGGATTCCAGAACAGAACTCCCAAGGATACAGGAGCACACCTGTAGACATTCCCTTCCAATATTTGTATACCATCAAACTTGGTACTAAAAGGTACAGAATATTTTCTCTAAACTTTCCCACTAATACTGTAATACAGTACCAACTCCACCAAGAACGGTCCTAAGCCGTCCCAAGAAGAAGAAGATCCCAAGAAGAAGGAGTACTATGTAATGCATAAGTGTTCTTACTAATAACAATCTTAATTCATAATACAGATGTACATAACATCCACTATAATCTGAAATAAACACTCATTTGTTCCACCTCAGGCATACCGTAAATACTATACAGCTGGCTAAAATAAAAGAGCCCAAATTATGAAATACTAGAGTTTCAAAACACTACCTTGAAATGGGTCCACGTACATTTCCGATGTTCATACCACTCAGAAAAACAGGAGAGGCTTTTAAAAAACAGCAAGAGATTCCCATTCTCTTCAACCCTAGAAAACAAGCAAGGCAATGAAAAAAGCTGCTATTTATACTGCAACCACATTTAATACTGATTTTTTCTCTAGATTAGTTTTGTATAATTTCTACTGCAAAGAACTTAGCCAGAACAATTCAGATCTGCTTCCCCATCTTGAGCCTTTTCATATAGTAAGCTATTGGACAATAAAATACAGTGTTCTTTACAAGCAGTAATACCACATTATTTGTAAATCTTCTGCTTAGGACTTTAAAACACTTAGGGACCAGATGTCCTCTTCTTTCTCCCAAGAGGCTAAGCACGTCTAAGCAGAATTGTACCTCTATTTCCTCTTTATTTAAACACAGAGGAAAAAAGCAGAGTTTTCTGTGGGAGCTCCTTGGAATCACCCTGAACTGGCAACTATCTCCTCAGTTACTACCCATCAGAACAGTATTTCTGGATCAGGCCAAGGGCCCATCTAGTCCAGCTTCCTGTATCTCACAGTAGCCCACCAAATGCTTTAGGAAGCACTTAAGACAACATGATACCTTTGTCTTGTTGCAACTCCTGTACATCTAGCCTCACATCAGGCATTCAGGCTACTTTTAAAACCCCAAAGTTGCATATAGTCATCATGGTTTTTAATCTGTGATGGACCTTTCCTCCATAAATCTGTCCAATCCCCCTTTTAAAGGCATCTAGGCCAGCTGCCATCACAACATCCTGCGCCAAAGTATTCCACAGACTAATTATGCACTGGGTAAAGAAATATTTCCTTCTATCTATTCTAACTCTCCTGCCAGTGAATTGTAGTGCATGTTTCCCGGTTCTGGTGTTGTGTGATAGGGCAAAAAACCTCCCTCTATCCATCCCATGCATAATTTTATACATCTCAATCATGTCCCTCCTCAAGCCCAATAACCACTGAAGGATAAACTATTACAGTAACTTACAAGCAACTGGCTAAAATAATGGTTCTATTCAATTCAGTGAAGCTTATTCCCATGAAAGCTATTTGGACTGCAGCCTTAAACTGAGAGAGCAAGTCCTATCTTAGCATCAAAAAATAATGAATATAAGAATGACAGTTTAGCATCCTCAGTCATAAATCAATACTTTGTGTAACCATTTCTGTCAGCAAATCAATGAACAGCCCATTCCCAATTACCCACCAATACAGCAGCACCAACAGAACGCACTCTGCATCCTGCAGGGCGGCTATTGGTGCAGAAACATTTGCCCCCCTACCTCAAAGCAAGCCTCCACTGCCTCAATGATCTCTTCAGATCTGCAGCAGCCATTTTGCTAGTGCGAGTTCGAGGAGAGGGAAGGGGATTGGGGATAGGATCTGGCACACACCAATGCCCCTAGGATTCACCTTCTCAGTCCCCCATTCTGCCTCCTGCCCACCTCCACATCTAGACACTCCCCTATTCTTCCCTCACCTGGCCCCATTCTTCCCACTGCCTGCTCACAATATCAGCTTGCCTTTGCTCCCACTGGTAGCAGGCCTCCAACACCATCACCATTTATGATGATGGATATGGAATGGCTGCCAGTAGCATGCATTCCACATGACCACTTACAATAGTGATTCAACAGTCATAAAGCCCAGTTAGGATTGTGGTATTTGTAAAGCACACTGTCAAAGCAAAGAAAATAAAGATAGCCCAATATAGTAATAAAACCTTACCTGGAAACAAGCGTACTTAAATCAGAATGCTCCTCAGACTCTATTATGATGTTAAGGTCAGTAACAATGGCAGACACATTTGAGTTATTCTGGTTTGGAAAAAGAAAAAAACCAAACTCTTCATTAGACTTAACTCCATAATTAAGGACTATATAGAAGTATTCAAATTATATACAAATCAAACTGAAATAACCTTGCATGCAATATAAATCATATATTATAAATGTGATTTAGAAGACTGGACATTGAAAGAAATTACAAATTAGGGCTGACATTTGGATGGCCTTAAATAATGTGCAATTGGCAAATATATATAACAGTAACATGGATATTATTAGCTTTTATAAATACAGGTGGGTCTTGGTATCCATGAGGAATCCATTCTCGGAACCCATGCAAATACCCTTCAAAAGCAACCAGATCTCTGCTACCGTCATCTCTGGAGGGCTTTCAGAAGCCTGCATGTGTCCACCTGCAGCCTCTGCAGGCTTCAGAATGCCTCCTAGAGGCAAAAAAAGTGTCACTTCTGGTTTTCAGATGAAAACCGAAAGTCACGTTTTTTGCCTCTGTGAGACGTTCTAAAGACCATAGAAGCCATGGGCAGGTGCACACTGCAGACTTCAGAAAGCCCTCTGGAAGCAAACAGAGCAAAGTTCCAGGTTGAGCCAAGTCTGGCTCAATTTGGGTCTGGGCCATATCTGTGGATAGAAAATCCATGGATAAGTACGCTCAATCTGTATGCCATTTTGGTCCTCAACAATGTGTAGAGATCACAGAAAGTAATTCCAGTACCCTGTGGTATACATGAAGGATTAGTGATCCCTGGGCAATATATGGAATGTATAGCTTCTCTCATCACTGATTGCAGACAAATAAAACATTCAAGCAGTGCCCAGTGCCATAATCAACATGTCAATGTAGCATCAAGGCATTGATTCATTATTGTATTTTTCATGGCTCAACTGGGGGAGAGGTCAAGCTGACAAACCTCAAAAAACAGATGCAGAGCTGAAGCTATTTGTCCCTTTATACAGGAGAGCCATATTATAAATTTACCAAGTTGGTTTGTGCATGATCATTCCCCAAGAAGTCTGATTAGCATGGGAGTTCTGCATGCAGAAGAGCAACCCCTAAACAATGTCACCCTTACAAAAACCCCACTTCTTCCAGAATTATGCCTGCTCAGTGTCACCTAGGGTAAATGTCTGTTGCCTTGCAAGTATTGTGCATGACATTTTACTAAAACAAAAAACCCACTAATCTGTTATCTACATATGTTATAACTGCTGAGATAAGTTCTTGGATTTGTATTACATTTTGAATACTACAGCTTGTCACTTCAATTCATGCAGGGGGGGGTGATTTTCACAAACCTCCCCTTAATTCCAGAGTTCTCTGTGCACTATTGAGTTTTATTTGGGGTGGGGGGGTTCTCCTGACAGGCACAGTCAGTTGCTGTGTTGAGGAAGAAGCAAGGAAGTTCAGTTACTTCTGCATTCACTCCTAAGGATACATTGCCTATTGCTGTAAAGAAGAATCAATTGCTGCATACAACATTTTTAAGGTTTTGGGTATGCAAAACTTTAAAAAGCAACTTCTATTTATGTAACAAAACGACACCCAACAAAACTCCAAACTGCACAAGTTTTCTTATGTCACTTCAGTATAATCTCACACTTAAATTACTAAAAAGCTCTTGGTCTTTCTGTGTCTCTATATAAAGGCAAATCCATGGCATTTATCTTCGATATAGCTGTACAGAATCATAGCTAGATGAACAAATGCTGCCATCTACTGGCAATTTCAGTTTATCAGTTTGCTCTTTTTTCTCATTCAATTCAACAATGGAACAAAAAATACACTAATCTGTTTACATTGGGATATCAAACACATTTCATAAACTTCTGTTTAAAAAAATCACAATGCTAATTCTCAACAAGGCAATATGGTGCTGTAGTAAATTCCAGCACCACAAAAATGTTAAGATCTTCTAGGAAAGTTACCCAACTATTTTTGAACATCATCTCTACTTCAGTTAGTATATGACAGTTCTTGGAACGAATATATGCTAGTTTATTTCAAAAATCTTTCCAATTACCTGATTTTCTTCCATGATATGAAATTCCAACTGAAAGGGCACTGACTGACAGTTTCCCGATAACCTATACTTGTGTATAGTTTTATTTCCACCTACAATGAAGAGTAAAATAATTTATACCTTAGAGCCATCAGTTTAGTGTTACATCCGCTTCAAAAAAATCTTAATGTGCCTATCACTAAAGTAATGGTTAGTCCAATCCTAATGGGGCTGCCATGCTGTGGTACTGTAGCACCAAAATGGCCGCTGCTGTATCCCACGGGGCAAGGGAAACAGCTGGAGGTCTCCTTGGGGTAAGAGAACACTTGTTCCCTTAACTTGTGTTAAGCCCCAGCAGCCATTATCAGTCTGCTCAGATCTGGACATTCTCAATTGCCAGCGCAGATGCGTGTATACAAGTGGTTCCGAAATTGGTGGGTTGCGACCCACGAGGGGATCCAGAAGCAAAGCATTCCCCCTTAAGGGGAGTGGCCCTGCTCCAATGGCAGTAATGGTGCCACAGCAATCACAGCACTGCCGCTACCAAAGAGCAGTACTCTCTTTATCAACTCTTTATCAACTCTACTTATCAACTTCCTACATGTTAATAATAAATGGTGAAGCAAGAAAACCCATGCATTCTGAAAAAGATAATTTTAACCACATAAGAGCCTCAAATGCTTACTTTTCTCTATTGGTTTTCTAGAATAATTTGTGAACCAGATGCCTGTAAGCTTCATTATAAATGAGAGGTCAGACTCTAATAAATCAAGTTGAGTTTTCAGGTCTGGTGAAGAGTCACGTTGCTTGTGCTCTTGGGATGTTCTGTCATGGAATTTCCTTTAAAAAAAACAAAAAAGAAAAAGCCCCATCAACATTTTTCTGGAACATGAGAAAACTATTTCTAATTCTGCTTTAGCACTTAAGACACAGAAACAGTTTCTGCGTATGTAGTTTTCAATAATCATCTCCTTAGAACTTGTTTCTTAATGACAAAATAATAAGAGTGATTTTGTTAAGATTTGTAGCTGAAATGACAGGTGTAAAAATCTGCATTATGGTGCAGTGCTCAATTCACTTTACAACATATGGAGCGCAAGAGAAAGAAAAATAGGTTATGCGCAGGAGAGTTCAAGTTCTGTCATTCTTTATTCTTGTCCCTCCCCTGCAGTTTATTCTTTTTTCTCCAACTGATTTTCCAAAAGCACATCTATCGCAGCAACTAGGCATTTCCAATTCCAAAGCACCACTTCCTTAACCTAAAATGTATTAGCCACCAGCAGTGAACGTGAGTTTACCTAGCAGAAAATACTGTATGTTCAATTTCATATGACCAACAAACAAGATAAAGAAAGCCCTCTGCATTTGGTTCACCAGACTTAGCTCAGAGGCCTTTCAAGGATCCCAAGACTCACTGAAATCTGAACAACAGTGCACAGAATCAGGTTCCTCATAAATATATGGCAAGAAATAGTAAACCCCTGCATGCAATCACACACATGCTCAACTAACTAGTCTCAGTGAGCCTAATTAGAACAAAGCACAACACGCAAGTAAATACTTGACAAACCAGGTGCAAGTAAAAAAGCTTTTCAACTACGTACATAGCCTTCATTAACTCTCCTTCAGAATAAGCCATTGATGCATTTTGAACACATTCATACTCTTCTGTTAAGGTCTTGATTTCTTCCTCCAATGACCAGATTTCATCTTCATAAACCTGAACAATGTTGTTGTTCATTTTTCACATACCAGATTTGCTAGGATAAATATAATAAAACATCAATTAGGCAACGTATAACAGTTTTCCAATAATGGAAAGGCCATTTTTGAGCTCAGCTAAAGGTGTGGCTTATTTACTTTAAAAATCAAAGTGGTTTGGGGTAGTGATTCCCAAACTGTGAGCCACAGGTCCCCAGGGAGTCACAGAAACTAGCCAGGGGAGCCACAGAATTCTCACAAAAAAACCCATCACCCTATACAATATATAGGATTGTAGTCCTCATGGCCAGCCATGGCTAATGGCCCAGTAGGTGAAGGGAGCCACCAGTTGAAAAATGTTGGGAACTATTGGTTTAGGGCAATTCTTTTTTTCCCTGGCCCCCAACAAAGTGTCAGAGAGATGGTGTGGCTCTCCTGCCAAAAAGTTTGGACACCCCTGGTTTAGGGTAAAGGACCACATCTCACCATATGAATCTGCCTGCTTTCTAAAATATAATCTGGAGACACTCCCCTGCATATCCTAATATTGCCTGAATTACAAAGGCTGATACCCAGGAAATACCTTCTTCATAGTTGCAACCAGGATGTAGAACTCCCTGCACCAGGCACTGCTCTAGCCACCTCTTTTTTGCATCTGTTTAGCAAAGCAAAGCCTTTGCTGTGAGTTGTTTATGCAGTCTTTTATTAATTAGTTTGATTACATTTGAATCATTATTCAATACTGTATTAGTTTTTTGTTTTTTTTTAAAGACAAAAAAATTTCTGTCTTTCAATTTCTGGAATCACAGAAAGCTTAAATATATGTTTTCATATACAAAAATGAGCTTTTCACTTTAACAGGTTACAGTATAATGTTCAAACTAAGCTGTTCCTAGCATTTACAGAAAACAAAGGAGCACCAATTCATTCACTTTTCTGTCAGATACCTTGGTAAAGGTACACAGCAATCCTAAACTCATTTGCTAGGGAGGAAGCCCCAATGAGCCCAGTGAGGTTTACTTTTAAGTAAATCTGTTTAGGACTGTGCTGCTAGACAGATGGCTACAGTTAACAAGATTTTGTTCACATTACTTAATAGCCATAACAAAATAAAATCTGACCTCCGAAAAGCAAGAAGTAGTTTGCCTTATAACACAATCCTATGCATGCTGGGTCACAAATAAATTCCACTGTGTTCAATAGGGCTTACTCCCTAGTAAGCAAGTTTAGGATTGCAGTTACTTTGTCAAAAGTTATATTTGAGATGTATAACAATTGCTATTTTCACATACATTTCAAGTGCATATATTCAACCAAATAGAATAATCTAGAAGTTAAATGATATGGGATAAGTTTATTGCCACCAAAAGCAGCTTCTCTACTCAGAAGTCCCATTGTATTCAATGAGGCTTACTCCCAGGAAAGTGTACACAGGATTGCACGCTTAGATACATGGGCCTCACTGCCTGGCTCACACACAGGGGTATCAAAATTACTTAAGGTATTTTCACTTAGCATAGAAAGCTGAAATGTCTTATATCCAAATAGACATATTTCAAAATTTGTACATTATGCAGATGCCTACCCTATACATGCAAATGTACAGTATGCAGAGGCCTACTCCTATGCATGTGCTTTAGGAGAAATCAATTTCCATTATAGTTTCACATTACATAATATTAGCTAAATTTCCAGATACCAATGCCCCCAAATTGAAAAAGTCAAATTGTGTTCATACTAATATCAACTTTATTACCCCTTCCAACAAATAAACATCAGGTAGAGGCAATCTCCAAAAAGGAGCAAAAAATGTACAGTATATCTGGAATGTGGCATGAAATTATCAGGTACAATAATGCAGGTACAACAATTGGGTAAAGTAATAAAATCTCCATGTCTGGATGAGCCAAGTCCACCTTCTTTTTCCATCAGGGTGCTTTGAGAGCCGCCGCCACCTCACCCCTTTGCATTCCAGTATACCACAAATGTCCTTTTTGACTGCCAACTCTCAGCTAGAGAAGGATGAGCTGTGACCCAAAGGGAGGAGGCAGAGGCATCACTGGAAGCCCTGGCGCCTGGGGCAGTGACATCATATGTCCTATGACATCATGATGTCACTTCTGGGTTCTGCCTGGAGGAGGAGGCGGCAGCACTGGCGGCTTCGCTACTCCCATTCCTTCTGCTGTGGAGGCTCCCCAAAGGGAACAGGGGGTGCAAAGCTGCCAGAGCTGCCACCTCCTCCAGGGAGAACCTGGCAGTGACTGCCTTGTACTTTGCACCCCCACCCAGCATAGTGCCTGGGGGCAAGTGCCACCCTAGTTACACCACTGGAAGGAGGGCACAGGCAAACTGTACACGCTCATAAGTACTCTTTCCCCAGGCCACAGAGACCAGCCACTCATGACAGCCTCAGGAGCTGCCTCCTCTGCTCCGGGCTAGATAACGCCTTTAGGATACCCACCTGCCGTCCACGCTCTTCCAGTCCCCGCTCCTGAGACTCCGCTCACTAAGTTCTTCCTCCGAATGACCCGCCAAAGGCAGCTGCGTTACAGGCGCTACCATCCCGTGGAATATGGGGGGAGAGTGGACTGGAAGCCCTCGTCATGAACCCGCTTTTAGATGTTTGCCTGTCTTTGGAATGGCTTGTGCAGCTGCCTGCCATGAGCAGAGAAAGAGAGAGGCCCTCACGGAGGACTCCATCGAGGTTTTTTTCCCCCCTTCTCGTAGTCTTCGAATGGTCCAGTCCAAAAGTAACTGACCGAGTTCTGCGGGGATCCATAGATGTACGGAGGCAAAGCCACACCTAGAGTGACGCGCGCTCTAAATGGAGCTGCAGAAAGCCTCTTGGCCATGACTCTTGCATAGCTAGAGACAGTCTGAGTCTGCAGTGCTATCCACACTTTCCTGGGAGTAAGCCCCATTGACTGTGATGGGACTGACCTCTGAGCAGACAGGCAGAGGATGGGGCTCTGAGGCTGCAGTGCTGTCCCCACTTCCCTGGGAGAGCCCCATTGACTGTGATGGGACTGACTTCTGAGTAGACAGGCAGAGGATGGGGCTCTGAGGCTGCAGTGCTGTCCCCACTTTCCTGGGAGTGAGCCCCATTGACTGTGATGGGACTGACTTCTGAGTAGACAGGCAGAGGATGGGGCTCTGAGGCTGCAGTGCTGTCCACACTTTCCTGGGAGTCAGCCCCATTGACGGTGAGGGAACTGACCTCTGAGTAGACAGGCAGAGGATTGGATTCTATATCTGTACAGCATTTGTATTTGGAAACTAAAACATACATACATTGATGGTCCATCCTCATTGGCAATCTTTCCAATGTGGCCCACACTCACTCCATGTTTTTTGGTGTAGTGTGACTGTTGTCCAGTGTGGCAGTCCCTGTTGTTTAAATGACCTGGAAAATGTATCTGACCAGCGAGTAGCTGGTCAGTCGCGGGTTTTTTTGACATGGTATACTATGTCCATACCATACCATGGAAACTAAAATGCCTAAATAAATCACATTTCACTGCCAAAGTTGGAGAGAACACAACATAGTGGTGGTGTTGCTTCAATCTTTTTTGTACAGTGAACGGTGGGGGGGAGGGGCAGCCTGGTGCTGCCGAACCACACACAGTATTCACAACCACACTGAAGCCCTGCATTTCTTCCTTGCTTCCTGTAAGCAGTTCTTCATTTTATCCAGAGCCCAAAGCAACCAGGCAGCCCCCTTGCAAAGCATGGCATTTTCAGCCTACGGGGATGCATTGCAATGCCAGAGCAGAAGTGCCAAGGGGCTGCGGTTGTTGTGTGTGATCTGGAGTGACAGTAGCCCCATGTTCAGGAGTTGGGCGGAACTCTATGTTTTGGGGCAGAAGGCGGAAGCAGGGCTGGGGGAAAGGCAAGCAGGGAACACTGCTGAGACCATGCTTGATAGGGGAAGACTTGAGCACAGGAGAGAGCTTGTAGGAGACGAGTGCTTGCTGCTGTCTTGTGGATGAGGCTGAGGACGTTGTCTTGCAAGCTGTCTGCCTGTCTCTGCCTCCCTTCTGGTCAGTGCCTGGGTTTTTCTATGAAAGAGAGAGAGCTGCAGGGGATTATTGGGATCCTGCAGCCCAATCCTGTGGGCCTACTCAAAGGTAAGTCACATTATATTCTATGGCAGGGGTGCTCAAACTTTCAACTTTAGGGATGCTGGACCTTTAACAAGTGTATAGAAGAGAGAATTGCAGCAGGTGCAACTTGTCATCCCACAAATGGCAAGCTACACCTGCTGAAATTCTCTCTTCTATACACTTGTTAATGGTCCAGCATCCCTAAAGTTGAAAGTTTGAGCACCCCTGTTCTATGGGGCTTGCTCCCAGGGCAGTGTGCATTGGATTGTAGCCCTAGGGCCCCATCCTATGCATGTCTACTCAGAAGTAAGTCCCATTAGAGTCCATGGGGCTTACTCCCAGGAAAGGGTGGATAGGATTGGGCTGCTAGTCATTTGCTGAACTGTAAGTTCTGTCATTTCAGTGAAACTCAGTTTCATTTATGTATGCCTGGTTGATGCTGAATGTATTTTTTCTTTTCTTCAGAAAGGCTATTCACACATAAAGCTGTAGCAGGCACTCAGGAATTGTTAATCTGTATTTGGGTACAGCTAGTCACATGCTCTGTTTATTGCAGGCACAATCTTTGTACAGAATATGCAGATCTGTTTAAAAAAATGAACCCAGGTATAGTTATTTACATTATGCTATGTACTGCAGCAAAGTATGGGACCAGCCCTTCAGCCTCACCAAGATTGGGGGGGGGATATATTTCCAAGTATAAAGAGTTCCCAGTGGGGTCAACTTCATTTGAAAATGCAAGTTCTGCAACAGGTATATTGTGAGTCAGTGTTGTTCAGCCTATACTAGACCAGTGTTTCTCAACATTTGTCCCCTGCTGTACCATTTCACATGGTCCACCTATTTGAAGTACCACTGGAAGTAACTGGCAATGATGTCATCGCCAGTTACTTCCAGATTGGGAGGCCAGACACAGCGCAATCAACACCAATAAGAGGCTCATGGCAGACAGAAGGGCTTTTTCAAGCAAGCAAAGCTTTTTCAAGCAAGCAAAAAGCACAATCTGGAGCTCTGTCTGCCAAACTGAGCCTCCTACTGCTGCATGTCACATTGCATTACTGCTGCATCACTGTCAGGTGGATGGGAGACTACTCCCTTGTACTACTGGACACCACCTCAAGTACCACCAGTGGTACAAGTACCACCGGTTGAGAAACACTGTGCTAGACTAATCAAACTATGGCCAAAGCTTCAGAAACTATGGTAGTTTCAAAATCAAAAGTGCACATTGTTCATGGCTGCTATTGTAAATAGGTGCAACAGGTTTTACTAGAGATTTTAAAGTTTTAAGGTGTTTGCGCTATTTACAGCTCAATTCTATATATGTTATTTGAAAGAAAATGCCATTGTTGTTAGTAAGGCTTACTCTCAGGTAAGTATGTTGCAACCTTAAGTTCTCTTTTAAGTTCTGCTCTTGAAGTCTTCTTACCTGGAAAGGAAGGCGCCCCTGCTTCTCCCCAGTAATGGACATGGAGGGGGACAGGGGATCAGATGCCTCAAACGCTGCATCCACACAGCATTCCAGGCTGCTTGGGAAGCCTTCTGAGGTTTCCGACATGATCTTAACAAGTGCAGGTCCAGCCTTGTTATACACAGATTTTTTATACACAGATTTGACTCAACATGAATAGCCACTGCAAATGAAAAGGAATGTGCTGATCCCTGTAGAAGGGGAAAAATATATCCCTTTAAAATCAGTTTAAAAAACTGAACAGTCCTTTAACAATAGCCTTGTTAATAAGAGAGAGGGCAGCTGGCTGACAATCCATCAATCCTTCTCTCTCCAGGGGACCCCTCCCTTCCCCCAGCAGTGAAAGAAAGATGATCACTTTGCATTGGTGAGGGGAAGGGCTGAGTGAAGCACCTTTGTAAGTGCTTGGAGGAGGACTGATTGTTGAATTGTCTTCTTAATGACTCTTATCTTACATCAGAAAGGTCAGCAAGGCTGTTTTTAAATCACTGGAGCAAAGAAACTTGTTTTTTAAATTGATTTGCTATAGTGTGTTTTTTGACATCCATGTGAGTGCAGGAATAATGAGGCTCAACCTGTACTTCCTGTTTCCCAGAAGTACTGTTTAGGACCACAGAGAAGCCTTAAAAGGCTTTCTAAGTCATCCTGTTAGGCTCTGTTGTGCTGGGTAAGTATGGGAGCAGCGGTGTGGTTTGGGGGGGGTATCGCAATCTTTGCACCGGGGCTTGTCCAGGGGCAGGTCTGTTACTACTTCTCCCGTCCCTGAGTGTTTAGAAATGAAGTTTTCCTCCTTCCCACTCCCTTTTCTTCTGCTATAACAGGTGAATAATCCTTCTCACACCTTTGTCACTCACACATCTGTTTATACGCACTTGCCTTTTTTCATCTTGAACTGTGGCTGTCTTGTATATATCATCATCATTCTCTTTCTTCTCAGTTCATTTATCTTAAGCATAAATGAACTGAGATAAATGCAAGTAGTTATTGCTATTGTTGGAATACAGTATGTAATAATAAATTATTAATAATAATCAGGGTCCTATAATCCCAAGGCTTCTAGAGACCTTATGTAGAGCATGTGTGTGTGGACATTTGCTGGACTATCCCTAAATCCCTAAGGACTGTTCCTTAAACCTTCACAGTCATTTCAGGGTACCCAGAAGGCTGAACTGGAGAGCAACTTGTGCACTTAGGGATTTCCAGGCCAGACAAAAGACTGAAACTAGGTTCACATGTGATCTTCAGCCCATTTACTTACTAGAGAAAATCAGAAAATGTGACTTTTTAATGTAGGTGTTTGAAGATTACCTCCTACTGCAGGATAGCATTCCAGCTAACAGTTTTCCTCTGCAAACCAGGCAAGGGTGCTTACAAGGTGGTGTTTTTGTAATGTTTCATAAACTTTTCACGGCCCACCAAAAATCAGCTCACAACCCACTAGTGGGTCCCAACCCACAGTTTCAGAAACACTGAGGTAGAGTCTTTGCTTGCATATAGTGAGTTTTGCACAGTGGCAGTATCATAGCTAATGAGGATCATTGAAAGGGTGATTACTGCTAATTGAAAGCTTTCTATTCTGCAATCTCTTTTTTGCTGGACACATCCTCTCTCCTAGTAACTGCGTATGATGTACACTGGTCTGGATCAGTTTGTGAAGAATGGGGTTGAATTTGATGTCTTCTGGGTTATCTTCAACTTTGTAATTCTAATAGCTCTACCTCAGTTGCCTGGTTTGCCAGCAATTCCACTGCTGGCAACTTTTAAAGTTTCAGTAGAAAGATTGGATTGATAGTACAATATTTGAGTTCTTTTTTCCAGAAGATTTCTGTTTTTACTTATATATATATATATATATATATATATATATATATATATATATATATATATATATATATATATATATATATTTAGATATTTGATTTTTAAATTTATTTCTGCAATCATGAGAATTGGAGACATAGCCAGAAAAAAAATGAAAACAAAAAGAAAGTGGTGATTCTTCTAAGAATCTGCAAACTGAATAATGGTGTTTTGAAGAATGGTGTTTGTTTTCTGTACCTAAAACTATTTGATAAGTTCTAAATTTGCTGTTGCTTACAAATCTTTCTAAAATCCATTGGTATCACCAATGTTAAACTTTTGTAATTTTTACAGAAAGGTTAAAATTAAGAGGGACCATGACAAGCCATGACATTCCTTGAATTTTAAACATGGAACAAAATCCAGTTGTAAAACGGCTTTATGTTGGAGGACTTGTCCATACAGTTTCTAAAACTGAACTTCAGGAAAGATTTGGCAAGTTTGGAAATGTTACAGAGATAGAAATTGTGACCCGGAAAGATGAACAAGGTAATATCATTTCAAGAGACCTCTCATTTGCAGTAGAACTCAATTTTCTAATTCAACTCCAACAATTTCTTTGTAAACATCATTGTTTGAAATCATGTCTTTTTATTATAAAAAATAAAATAAGTGAACTAGTTACTGGAATAATCTGATTCTCATTCTTGAACAGGGCAACCTACAAAAACATTTGCATATATCAATATCACCATTTCAGATAAAGAACTTAAAAAATGTAAGTATACCAACCATAGAGTTTTTTGGGGGGGAGGGATTAGGGACAGTGTAACTTCTTGTAAGTTACATGTCTGTCAGTACTTGAACCCAAAATGTTGAACCCAAAATGTTGAACCCAACAGGAGAAGGTCTGTTAAACTATACTGTTATTCTAACTTGAGTGTTACTACACAATATTTGTCTCTCACTATTTTGTTTCACTTTAGTCAATATGTTGTTTAGCGTAATTTGTAAGCAGGCTGTATACAGTGTATTAATTCTTAAGTTTTTAAGCATCTGTGTATCTTTTGGATAAAATGGTGTCATGTTCTCATTGATAACATCTGTTGGGGAGACTTGAACCAAAGTCTTTATTACAAAAGGACTTTGAACATCCCCATTATTCCTCTCCACCACCTCACTCATGGACATCCACCCTCTAGTGGTGATAAAGATAGTTTTGTCATCTAACTTTACACATGCCATATGATTCTATTCCCACTTACCCTCTTACTGAGAAGTTTTCCATCAGTTCAACCTTTAAGCATTTTGTTTGCCCCTCCGTCTTCTAAAAACCCTCTCTTGACTATTCCTATCATAGATATTAAACTGCTCTCTCCTCCCTTCATGTTGACTCAAATGAGAGAAACATGTCCATGATAATATTTTTTAGCTGAGCAGGTGCTTAAACTCATATTTCCGAAGTCCAAGTTCTCTGTTCACTAGACCACCTGGCTTCTGTAGTAATTCTTTCTCTTGAGCAATGATACTTTTATGTAACTTTAGGTTTTGCTGAAATAACTCAGTAGATGTGTTAAGAACTAATTTCCATTCCATTCTGTTGCTCTTTTTGAAAGGTATATCTGTTTTAAATAAGTCAAAATGGAAAGGTGGGACACTGCAAATAGAGTTGGCCAAAGAGAGCTTTTTGCACAGGTAATATTTATTATTTTCCAAATAGAGCTTTTTGTGATAATGACAGGTGCTACCTCCAAATCTTTTTGAATGATTGTTTGTTTTGAAGGCCCATTCTTTAAGATTCTCACTGGTATAATATAACTTTTGGTGTCCATGTAAATTACATGCTACTCACTGAAAATAAGTTTTACTTAACTGATGTTGATTTACAGCCCAGATGTATTGGGCTTGTCTGCTGTATTCCAGCAGCAGAGACTGCTTTATGGCACTTATAAAAACTGCTGCTGGAGCATCGGCGGAGAGACCACAGAGGCCCACCATGCACTAAAGAACAGAGCAGCACCTGCCAATGACAGTGAGTTGGTGGTAGAGGTGGAATGGGGCAGGGAGGAGTATGGAACAGGGGAGGGTAGGAGACATGGCAGGAGTGGGTGGCAGCCAGTGTGGCAACTAACCCTGGATGCTATCCCCTTTATCATTTCTCAACATTTCCCTTTCTTTCTTTGAACTTGTACCAGCTAAAGTTGCCTTGAGCTTTTGGAAAGTCAGGGAATGAATGAATGAATGAATGAATGAATAGCTGGTGCCAGTTCAAGGAGACCCATTGGCAAGTGAAAGACTTATGGGGAGGTAAGGGAAAATATTTTTGAAAGGAAAAGGTTTTTGAACTCCCCCTCCTCCCAAGGATGTAACGCTAACCTTTTTGGTGCAGCTGCATCAGCGGGGAGCGGGGAAGGATAGGACTGGGAGAAAGAGTCCATATTAATCAATGTAAATAAAATGTTTACAACCTTTAGAGCTACCAGCATTTGTGATTATAGAGATATAAGGTATCTCATCTTGTCTTTTTTTTTTAAATGGCAAACCGAAATGTCATGTTCTCACAGGCTAGCACGAGAGCGTCAAGAGGCAAGTGTTAAGAAGGAAACGCCACACAGTAATGGCATGACAAACGTCATAGAATCCCTGGAGAAATCTGGAGTTGTAGATTTTCATGTGAAAGCAGTACCAGGAACAGAAGTACCAGACCATAAGGTATGGTGAATTGACTGGATAGGAAGGAAGGGATCTAAGTGGCGAGCTAACATCCGTGCATGTGTCCTTTTTAATTTCAAATTTAAATGCACAGAGTAATGAATGTTATGTTGCTTCAACATTATTTTGTTAAACTTCTTGCATTAAATTTCCAAAAGCCACTGTTTGTTTTCTTTCTCTTTCATAGGACTGGGTTGTTGGCAAATTTGGCAGAGTCTTACCTATCCTCCACCTGAAAAGTCAACACAAAAATAAGATATCCTTTCCTGCAGGCTGAGTAAATGTTGAATGGAAGTAACCTATTACTATCCAGTTCTTAACACTCTTATATAATGTGACATTGTAACTATAGGAATATTGCTGTCTGCTTGAGTGAAAGAAACCAAATAAGGTCATTTAGTTAAAATATTTAATCAAAAATAATGAAGAATTTTAAGAACATGATATGCTTCACCAAGCTTAAAAAAGTGTTTTCTAGCAGTGTTTAAAAGTTTTCCTTCTGCATGATTTTGAATAGTCTGTAGTGTATATTGACATTCAGCTGCATTCAGAAATTGAAATGTTAATGGGGAGTTAATTTCCAGCTAGTATTGTGTGTGTGTGTGTGTGTGTGTGTGTGTGTGTATGCGCAAATCACATTGTGGTGCATCATGATGTACACAGATCTCTGAGCAGCTGGTAAAGAGTAATCCTTGCACCAGTGGGTTGGAATTAAGAAACTTGTGGCTCAGTTCTTTGACCCTGAAGGGAAGTTGAATACTGTATAAAAGCATGAAAAATGGATTTTTTCCCCACTGTATTTCTTTGTCATGATTATGTAGCTATTTAAATTTTTCTTAAATTCAGTAAGACTTCAGCTGACTCACTCCTACTACTGCATTAGCTTTCTTTTGATATGCAATGAGGCAGGTTGCATGCAGGATGGTCTTAAAACATATTCATAAAAATTCGTTTTCCCCTGTAGAATTTCTGAACTTTTACAGGCAAATGGTTTGTTTTTCTTAATTCCAAGAATAACATAATAAAGTATGATCCCTCCAAATATTGCCACAATCTCAAGAAGCTGAATCCAGACTTTTCTGAGACAGTTCCCATTTCCCAACTCACATGGTATTTGGAAGAAGGTGACAATCGCACGAGCAAGAAACGGCAAGGACAGTTTCCTGTAGCTAAAAAGACCCCTAAAAAGAGAACGAAAGTGAAGGGCAGTGACAATTTGAATAGGACAGAGCCAAATTCTCTGTTTTCATCAAAAACAACAAACATAGCCCCAATTAAACTACCTGAAAACCACACTCCTAATATGGAAAAGCAGGATACAAAACGTTCAGTGCATCAGAAGCTCAGGATTGGCTTAACATCTAGCAGCAATATAAGCAAACTCTCTGAAAGTGATATTGATTCTGAAGAAGAAATCAAAGCCTTAATGGCAAGAGAGAAAGAAATACACACAGTTAATTCTGATATTGAATCTGAAGATGACAACATGGAAGTTGTCAGAGATGATTTTGAACTGAAGTATGCAACTCACTGGTCTCTTCAGAAAGCATGTGATGCCAAGAAAGTACATAAAAGGTGTGATGGACAACGTGGAACCAGTGAGAATGAATCCGATTATGATTCAGCAGGCACAGATGAAATTTTAGCTAAAACACCAAATAAAAAGAGGAAAAAGAATGAAGTTCTAAAGGGATCTATGCCCATCAAAGGGGGAAGAGAGGATAGATCTGAAAGTGGCATATTGACACATGCTACAAGCTCTGGCTCTCTTGGTTTAACAAAAAGCAAAAGCAAAGAGAAAAAAAGAGCAGTGCTTGAAAAAACATTTCCCATGGCAGCTCCTGAACATAGCCACATCACTAATCAGTGCAACTCTAAGGATGGTGGAAGTTCTGATTCACTCCACGACACAAGTGAATCTGAAGAGGATGAAGACTATGAAATTATGATGCAAAACTGTTACCAGCTGGATCAGACGTTAAAAGATTTAGAAAGGTTAGCTGGTGAAAATACGGAGACTACAGATGAGGAGGCAGATGGTAACCAAATTGATACTCAGTGCAATACCAAAGAATCTCCAATTAGTAACACCAGCAATATTACAAAGACTTCCAGAGTTAATGCTACTGCTAAAAAAATGATTTGCCCTGAAGAAATTGTTTCTGCCATTTTAGAAGAAGAAAGTTCTGATGAAGAAAATTCCAAAAAAAAGCGCTCACGTTTGAAAGTTCAGCCTTTCAGAGGAATGGGGTCATTAAACATAAATGAAATGACAACAGAAGTAACTAAGGGTGAGCTGGACATACACAAAAGCGAAGATAACCAGGATGCTTCTTACCTTGTCAATTTGGAAACTCTCAAGAATGTATCCAATTCCCAGTGTTCAGATCCTGCAGGTGACCATTTTACTTGCAAATCACACTCATTAAGAGAAATTAACTCTGACTCCCATGAAAACTCTGACTGCAGCACACACAGTGCAGAAGATAGTGAGGAGGGATGCAGTGGTGTGAATGTTGTATCTGAAACAAATCTCCCAATTAATCAGAAGTCTCTTTCCAAGAGGACAAAGTTGAAGATGAGCCCTAAAGGGTCAGATTTTGTGCAAACTAAGAACAGCCCTTTGAAAAACAAAGAGCAATTTCTGGATTCTGCCAAACCTTTAGGCACCTTGGATCAAAAGGAAAAACATCTGCAGGATAACATGAAAAGACTGGCAGCTCTACAAGAGAGGCAAAAAGAGAGAGAGATTCAGAAGAAACTTATTCAGGGAGCTCTGACCAATCTGGTAGCTATTTTTAACTTGATTCATTCTAAGTTTATAGTTGTGTAAAATATAGCAAAATACGGTTGCCTTTTTTTGCTATTACTGTGGCTGATCATGAAATTCTGAATTTCAGAGATAACGTTATGCCTTTAGTAATAGCAACACGACAACATTTGAGTTCTTGGTGTTGGAAACTTGGTCACACTATCACAGAATTTCCTTAGTTTGATATTGCTATAAAGGTTGAGTCTCAGTTTCCACAAGGATTCCATTTCCAGGGCTCAAGTGGATGGCAAAAATTGCGTTAAGGCAAATCCATTTAAAAAACAGTGTCCCTTTGCTCTGTGATTTAAAAACAACCTTGCTGACCTTTGTAATGCATCAGGCAGATAACACAGGCCTACAAAACTGAGGGTCAGAGAAGTTTTTCCCAAACTTGATGGTGGTTTGATATGAATTTGGGGTGCTGATTCCAAAAATGGCATCTGTTTTGTCCTATCACGCCTAGCTTTGGAGACACGGCATAGCCTCTTTAGTGAATGGTTCAAGTAGCTTCCTCATGAGGAAGCCATGGTGTAGGCTTCTTCCCTCCCTTCACCGGGAGCATGATCCCTCCCTTCACCGGGAGCTGCCGCAAGGAGAAAGAATGGAGGAGGTAATAATCACTTTGACTTAGCATACTTTGACATGCTTAGGGGGAAAGGAGGGGACGCTTGCCTGTTCTAAGCACCTGGAGACAGAATGATTGATGGATTGTCTGCCAGCTGCCCAATCCTGCATTAACAAGGTTATTGTTAAACGACATTTTTCCTTAGTTAAAAGGGCCCTTCTCATTGCTTTGAGATAAAACCACAGGTGAAAGGTGGATAATTAGATTAAACCTGTAATACACAACAAATACATTTTTATCCCCAAATTGATATAATACCATGGGTATAATAATAATATATATTATACCGTGGGTATAATAATATTGCATTGTATTTCTTCATAACTGATAATATACTTCCTCCATGGTTTTTAAGGAAACCCAGTCAACAAGTAAACAAAAACACATAGTATTTGATTCAGATGGTGCAAGTGAAGATGAAGTAGAAGAGAGAACTACAGAAAGGTTTTCTGGAAAACGGCTTAAAAAAGTGAGTAGATGATGAGGGCTTCTACAGTATTGTAAGATATTGTCCTCAAATCCCAAACAGCTGTTTCATGTAGCCAGACATGTTGGGGAAAGTTCCACACTGCATGTGTTCATATCTTGAGATTACTGCCACTGTTTAACATGCTGCTGCTATCCTAGCAGTGCAAAATTATGCATATTTTCTCAGTTATAAGTCCCACTTGTTCAATGAAACTTTCTCTCAGGAAAATGTATATAGGATTGCAGCCTAAGTATGTAGTTAGGTGACCAAAGAGACATTGATTTTAATTTGACTTTTTCCCAAGGAATCATTAGGGCCCACAGCACATGCACTCGGTTCTTTCTTCATTTCCTTCTGTGAAGTTGTTCCCAAAGTGCTCCTTAAACTTGCCCGCATTCAAAAATGCTCACAGTTAGCTACAAGAGTGGATTTTTCTTCCCTGAAAGAGAAAAACTAGTTTAAATTCACCATTTGTTATGCATTGGTGAAAGATATATGGACAATTAAATATGTAAAGCATTTGAAATAATTTTTTTAAAATTAACTGATTAAACATGTTTGTTTCTATGTTCAAGGAACTCAGCACTAAAACTTCTGGAAAGTTGTTTGAGAGCAGTGAGGATGAATCCGATACTTCAGGTGAAGAAGATGACAGATTCAAAATCAAACCTCAGTTTGAAGGCAAAGCAGGGGAGAAGGTTAGCAAATCTTCTTAGTAGATTATTTTGGCTTCCTCTTGAATTCTGGTAGTTGAATTTATAAGCCCACTCACATACAATTCCAACTGGATGTTTCAGTATTGAAGATCAAAGTGTAAATCATAACCATCAGTTCTTACCCAAAGTCATTGTAATACTTTCCTGTGAGCCTATATGTATCCAGAACTGACCTAAGTCTTCCTGAGACTCAAAGTGATATGACATATGCTATCCCCCTTAGGCCCAAATCCTAACCAATTTTCCAGCACTGGCATAGCTGTGCCAATGAGACATGTGCTGCATCCTTCAGTTGGGTGGCACTCACAGAGGCCTCCTCAAAGTAAGGGAATATTTGTTCCCTTACTTCAGAGCTGCATTATCCTTATGTTGGTTCTGGAAAGTGGGTTAGGATTGTGCCTAGTGGCAACGCCCCAGGTGGGCATGGTGATGTACCATCACCCCACCCCCACCGGTTTTTTAGCTGTACCTTTTGTTAGAACACAGATATTTCAATGTGGTTTGTTTCATTGCATTCTGCATGAAATTACACATTGATTGATATATAACATGATGGTCTTATTCCTCCAAATGCTGATTTTAGTGATTTTGAAAACTTGGAGAGAGAGAGAGAGAGAGAGAGAGAGAGAGAGAGAGAGAGAGAGACAGGCAGACACACACACACACACACACACGCACACACACCGTGTCAACTTACTAACACCTTATTGCAGCAGTTCTCAAACTTTTTGCACTGGGACCCACTTTTTAGAATGACAATCTGTCCAGGACCCATTGGAAGTGATGTCATGGCCAGAAGTGACATCATCAAGCAAATTAAAATACATAATTATAAATTAAATTAAAATAAAATAATTAAATAAGGGGGAGCCAGTCCTGTTCCATCAAGTGAATCTACTCTGAAGTAAGTTCCATAGTGGTCATTGGGGCTTACTCTCAGGAAAGTGTGGGTAGGATTGCAGCCTGTGAGCCCAATCCTATGCATGTCTACTCTGAAGTAAGTCCCATAGTGGTCAATGGGGCTTACTCTCAGGAAAGTGTGGGTAGAATTGCAGCCTGTGAGCCCACTCCTATTCATGTCTACTCTGAAGTAAGTCCCATAGTGGTCAATGGGGCTTACTCTGTAGTCTGCCTGCAATAGCAACCCCCCAAAAAGAGTGAGCTCTTCAGCCCTCCTAGTGCCCAGTTTAAAGTTCTTCTATTTCAGGCATATCCATATAAAGGCCCACCTGGCTTTGCAAGTGCAAAATAGAAAACTTCCCCTTACCATTTAAGCCTCTTTTTTGTTCTTTTTAGGGGAGGGGGGAGGCTGCCTTCTGTTGCATTCCAGCTCCATCAGATGAGGACCCTTCTGGTGTCCTCAGATTCCCCTTTGCCTGGCCTGACCACCAGCCAAGGCACATCTGCCTAGTCGCGAGTAAACGCGACTGTGAGGCTGCTTTGCTTTCCATAAGGCTCCATAGGCTGGGAGGGAGGCAGCTGGGAGGGAGGAACCTCCTTCTTCCGTGTTTTTGGGGGCTGCACTCATTGGATGAGGATCATTCTGATGTCCTTGGAGCCTCTCAGCCTGCCTCGACTAAGGCAAGTCCACCTACTTGCCCGCCTACAAGTCCGCCTACGAGTAAACGCAGCCATGTGGCTTCGTTTTGGGCTCAGACTCGCAGCTGGGAGGGGGAAGCTTCTCGGGTGTTTTTGGGGGGCTGCATTCATTCGATTGGGACCATTCTGGTGTTGTTGGATTCCTCTCAGCCTGCCCTTTCCAACAGACCGTGGCAAGTGTGCCTACTCACGAGTAAATGCACAATAAGGCTCACTTTCACTTTCCATAGGGCTCCATGCATTTTTTCCTTCCGGCTTTTTGGCCATAACTTTTGAAGGAAAGGAGCAATTTCAATTCTGTTTTCTGCACTGCACTCCGCTGGCCATTCTGCATACAACGGTGTATGGCATGACGCGGTAGCTCCTAACCCCGCAATGTTAGCACGTCACCCCCAGGGCGCGTCACCCCCCAGCGCGTCACCTGGTGTGGCCCGCATGCCCCTAGCGATGCCAGTGATTGTGTCCTCACTCAGTGATGTGCCAGCCTCTGCTACTCCCACACTTCGTCTTTGTCTCTGTCCCTTTCTTCCTTTTCTAATCTGGGGAGTGGGGGGGCAGCAGCAGTGGGGGCAAGTGGGTGGACAGAGATGGGCACCCTCCTCCTCATAGATGGGCCAGCCTTGTCTGTATCTGACAGTACATAAAATTTGTGTCCCTTGATTTTTCTTCATTCACCTCAACTTCACTGGTACAGTATTCTTGTTTTTAAGTTGCACTCCAAAATCAGTTCTAGTGCTATCATTGCTAGGCCCTATCTGACCCTTCTGCTACCAGTTAGTTCATCTAGTTGGTTCATCATCCCAGTACTCATTATCAAGCCCTGTTCTGACCAACCAGCTCCGACTATGAGCTTGCCATGGAGGGAACATGCCTTTTCAGTACCTGGTACTGAAAAAAGTTGGTTATTATGAAACCTTTTTGGTGTTTTTGTGTGTATATAAAAATATTAATGTCACTGCTTTCATGTAGCAATGATCAAGGGTAGAATTAACATCTGTATAAACTACTGAAGAATGCTACTCTTCTATTGTTGTAGCTCATGCATTTGCAGTCACGATTTGGGACAGATGAAAGATTTCGCATGGATGCCCGCTTTCTTGAAAGTGATAGTGAACAAGAAGGTGAGATTTTCCTATGGGTTGTTTCAGAGAGTGCTTTGCAGAACTTCATTATTATTTTTTAAAAAAAGAATATTTCATTATTCACTATTTAATGTCACTTGTTACCCACTACTTTTACTGGATGCATTAACTCAGTGAAAGCAATTAACAGCCCAATCCTGACCAACTTTCCAGCACTGATGTAGCTGCAATGCAATGTAGCTTCTATTGCTTTGAGGAGACATTCATGACAGCCTCCCCATGCTCACGCACTGCAGAATGCACTCCATGCACCATTGGCATGGCTGTATTAGCACTGGAAAGTTGGTTAGGAGTGGGGTATAATATACACTGCTCTTTTGACCACAGTGGTGTGGCAGGCAGAAGAAAAGAGGGAGATGTGCTGCAATTGAATATGGATGTTCTTTTTTTTCTTGGAAGCTGAGAAACTAAATATTATAGAATGCAATTCACCATAAACATACATGTGAGACTTGTGTTTCCACAAGGGATCTGTTCTCGAACCCTCCGCAGATAACAAAAACCACAGATAAGGAAATCCATTATTTTGGCCCCTTTAAATCCTCCAAAAGCAACTAGAGCTGTACTCCAGTTGCCTCCAGAGGACTTTCTGAAGCCCGCAGTGGCCGCGCATGTCCGCCTGGGACCTCTGCAGGCTTCAGAATGGCCTGCAGTACCCAAAAAGTGACGTTTTAAGCCTTTTAAGGCATTCTGAGGCCCGGGGAAGTCCTCTCTCTGTCTAAGAATGCCTTAAAAGGCATAGAAACATTGCTTTTCCCAAGGAAAACCAGAAGTATTGTTTTTTCTGCCCTAATGGCCATTCTAAAGCCTGCAAACTGAGGTTCTGGTCACATTCAGAGGGTTTGGGTTGGGCCAAGTCTGGCTCAACACAGATATGGAGGCCTCACCTGTATCTTGAAACATATCTGTTATGCTGTGGATTATATAAACATGGGGCTAAGATGATCTGGTGCTTCAGTTTTGTATTTTTTGTTTTATTATTTTAAACATTTATATTCTGCCTTTCTAAAAAAAATTAAGGCAACTAACAAAAATTTTATAACAATACATTCAAAATAAAAACTCAGCAATTATTAAAAACAAGCCTGGGGGCATGACTGAGACATATAAAATATGTATGGGGTGGACAGAAAAACCAGTGGTGGAGTTAGGAAATGGAAATGTTTCTTTTTCCAGCATGCAATTATTCTTTGGAACCCCTTGCCACAGGATGTTGTGATGGTACATGTCCTTGATGTCTTTAAAAGGGGATTGGACAGATTATTGGAGGAAAGTTCAACACAGGGTGCATGTTACCTGATGGCTTTGAGAAACCTCCAGGTTTTAGAGTTAACCTATTTCTAATTGCTAGGTGCAAAAGAGAGGCATCAGTACACGGGCAGATCCAAGAGGGGGGCCATGAGTGCATGCCTCCCCCCCCAACTGTCACGCCAGTGTGGAATGGCGCCTGCTAGAATGGGGAACAAAGTTGGGCGAAAAGGGAACACCCACTGGGCGGGATGACCCAAGTTGGAATAGGAGCCCAGGTCTACCCAGCAGGTAGATCTGGCTCCAAGTCGAGGCAGGAGCCCAAGTCCAGTGACGTCACTAGGGTTCGCGTCACCCAGTGCGGGAGGCCAGCGCGTCACCCCCATGCAGTGGGCGGGGCAACGCCTCAGGTGGTGGGTGTGGTGATCTACCATCACCCCAGCCCCACTGGTTTTTTTGGCTGTACCTTTTGATAGAATAAAGATATTTCTACGCAGTTTGTTTCATCGCATTCTGCATGAAATTGCACATTGATTGATATGTAACATGATGGTATTATTTTTGCAAACTGTGATTTTGGTCACTAGTGGTGTCACCTCCCCCCAGGGTGTCAACTTACTAACACCTTACTGGACCAGTTCTCAAACTTTTAGCACTGGGACCCACTTTTTAGAATGACAATCCGTCCAGGACCCATCATAAAGCAAATTGAAATAAATAATTATAAATAAAGTAAAGTAAAGTAAAATAAATAAATAAATAAATAAATAAGGGAAAGGGCTTTCCATATGTTCTTAAAAACAATAAATAAAAAAACATGAAAGGAAGGGGTAAGGTGCAACATACATCTTATCATGCCAGCCTACCCATTTGCAGCAACAACATTTCACCAAACTAAAAAACTGACTGAAATTTTTAAAAAAGTCACCAAAATTGCAATAAAGTAATGTGAAATTGGCTTAAGTGCATAAGGGAGAGAATTTCTGAGAAGTTGTACCACTGCCGAGAATCCCATGCCTCTAGCCACCATACCTGACACTTTCTTCAGAGGCTCCCCCACTCCCCCCAAAAACATCCACCTCAGATTATCTTAAGGGACAGGCAGGCAGGCTGGATGATATCAAAGAATTGTCTAGAGCAGTGTTTCTAAACTGTGGGTCGGGAGCCACTAGGTGGGTCACAAGCCAATTTCTGGTGGGTCTCCATTCTTTTCAATGTTTTATTTTTAATATATTAGACATGTTGCTACCATGGTATGTGATTGCATTTGGGGAAAAGTTACCGACCTGTGCTTTTAACAAACTACTGTGTACATTCTTTTAACAATGACAGTCAATGGGACTTACTCCTGGGTAAGTGTGGGTAGGATTGTAGCCTAGAATTGTAAAAATTTTTCCCACTTGATGATGTCACTTCCGGTCATGACATCACTTCCAGTGGGTCCTGACAGATTCTCATTCTAAAAAGTGGGTCCCAGTGCTAAATGTGTGAGAACCACTGGTCTAGAGTAAAGGTAGCCAAGACAATAGAAGAAGAGTCTTCCCGTTCCCATATAATCTTCATGAAAATTGTTCTGTGGTACTAATATGAATTCTTTAACTGTTTATCATTTTTTTCTATTTTAATTTTTAGATGACTCAGAAAAAATGGAAGTGAATGAAAAGGAGGAGAATCTTGCTTTAGAAAAAAAGAAAAATCTTGAGATATTGAAAAATCTTTTACATCTTAACATAGAACCTTCCAAACCAAGCAAGCAGGCTGCAAATACCATGAAATTCAGGTACAGACCTCTCTTTTAGCAGACAGACATTAGGATGTTTAGGGAAAGGATACACAAATGAGTAGGTTTTTTCTCAAATATGTTTTCTATACCAATTCATTACAGTAACTCTGATTTTTCTGATAGCCACTATACAAGTCAGTCTTGAATTCAGAGGTTATCTCTCAGTTTAACAACAATATGCCTCTTGATTAGTTATTGTTTTCTGGGGAACCATTTTGGATTACAGATTATAACACAGAATTCACAATCACTGCAACAAAATTTGTGGAAAGCAAAGCTTTAGCCAGGAGACTATTACTCTGAAGAGTAAGGTTCAGTAGTCTTCAGGCTAGAAGTCCATCTGCAGTCCATATCTGTCCTTTGGGAGGGGGAAATCAAATGTAGTTGGCCAAATCAACCTTGAGCCACTACTACTCTGTGGATCTGGGAAGTGACCCCTGTGCCTCTCCCAGAAGACATTGTTTTAATGACATATCAGGGAAGGGAGGCATAGCAAGGCCAAGTAGGTAGACCAAGCCAAGCCAAGAAGTATGAATTGTCCCCAGCCCTGGCAATTTGCAACACTAGAGTCTCTGCAGCTTCACCCCTTCTTACTTCACAGAATGCTACTGGTCCTGGGACTGTGTTGACATTTATTATATTTGACATCTTAAGTGCCAAAAATGTGAGAAAAAGTGATTGTGAGCAATGAAATATTTATTTTGTGGGAAGCCTCTGTTGAAATTTTCTAATACCTTGAGTACATGTTGGTGAGAATGCAAAGTCTGCATATCAACAACTTCAAAAATCAAATGTCTATTGATTGATCTATAGCTTTGATGAAAGCTACATCTTCAGTACCCAAGAGCAGTATATGAATTTCATTCATTCATTCATTCATTATACCTTTATTGGCATAAACAATTTCCAATAAATGACAGCAATATCAACATAAAAACTTACAATAAACAGAGGGATAAAAACAGCCAAGGTTGAAACTACTCATTTTTCAGGATCACTATGTAGGGGCACAGAAAGACATAAAAATTTATACCTTGACAACACTGAGAGCAAGTATCTCGCAACATATAACAAGCAACACTCATTATCCCATCCAGCAGATACCGAACAGTGTCAATATCTGATCCATGGAAGTTTTCCAAAAATGGGAATAGGAATTGATGACATAGATCAGTTTAGTGGGAGCAATTAAGTAGCATGGGTCAAAGATTCAATTGAGGTTAAATCATGAGAATATGACTGGGAACATTCCAATGACCTATTCAATTTTGCTCTCAGCACATTTATGAATTGTATTTTTGTTGGTAAAATAATCTTTCTTAGGTTGTTATAGTATGTTCAGCTGTCAAAGCCAAAATCTTATGGAAGACTGACTAAATGTGAATGAAGGTGAATGAATGACTAAATGTGAGTGAAGATGCCATATTTGTATACTAAGCTTTTGTTATATTCCTGCATAATGAAATCTTAGCTCCATTGAACAAATTTTGAATTGTGTCAGAAACATTAGAATGTAATAAAAAATAAAATTTCATTTTTTTACATAGAGATATCAATGCCATTCGCTATGATCCTACAAGGCAGGACCATGCAATGTTTGAAAAAAAGCCTGAGGTCACTGAAAAAGAAAGGTAAGTGTTCAACTAATATTTTGTTGCTAGTAAGTTGTCCAAGTGATTAGTTTTATTTCCACAGTTGGCCTAGCCAGAAAGCAACTGAAAGTGGCTTGCATCAGTAGCAGATGGCAGGGAGAAAAAGGGGCAGCAGATTCAGGGTGCCCCCAAAAGGAGTATATTTGTATACAGCTTTTCAATGAAGATTGTATATTATCAAAAGCCAATGTTCACATTTCATTCCTGTAGTAAAGCTACAAGGAAGAAGAAGCGGGAGGAGGCTGAGAAACTTCCAGAAGTGTCTAAAGAAATCTTTTATAACGTTGCTGTGGATTTGAGAGAAGTCCTTGGATCTACAAAACATCATGAGAAAACTGAAATAATACCTTGGGACAAACATGATGCTGTGGAACCAGCAACTGCAGATGATACTGAGACATTAACATTCACTGCTGGAAGCGACAATCAAGAGGAAACCAATGGCTTCACATTTTCCTTTTTTGGTGCTGAAAATGAGACAACACCTATAAAAGAAGGTACAGTTGCATAGGTATAAGGCTAGCTTTATGAATGTTCAGTTCATTTTAGGAATCTGGACCAAATTTAATTTCTGACTAGCAAATTGTCCTTTTTGTGACATGGCCATAATGTGCAGAAACAGTACAAGACAGTGACAGACACTTTGCAACTACTGCCAAGAGCTAGAGTTGTACTGCAAGAGCATTCTAGAAATTGTAATTCTAGAAATACTTTATGCATGGTTTATTCTTCAGTGTTGGGTGTCCTGGCAGCTGCCCTTTAAAAACAAACAAACTCAGTAGGGTATGTCCGTCATGAGTACAAACATGATGCTGCCTTGTGACCAAAGACCAAGGGTTGCTCTGGCAGTTTCTAGACTGGACCTAGATTTTCCTTAAAAAAAACCTCTGACATCACAAAGAACATAACCCCAATTTGCTCAGGAGACTTGTAATGAAAACACAGCAGACTTCACAATTGAACAGGAGCATCACACCACAGCTGTCACCTCCACCATCTATAGGAGGTTGTGTCACTCCACCACATAAGTGGTCTGGCTGAACTGGGGATGTCCATCTGGGAAACTTACAAACAGGTCTAAAAAACTGCCATGGTTACAGGTTTATTTCCTAGTAACTGTGTTTAGGATTGCAACGTTAAGCATACATTTATTATTGACTGGGTATAGACCAAATAGCCCTTGCTGTGTGTAGGCTGAATAGCCATTGCCTAGCTATTTGTCTGCACGTTGCTTCCGCTGGTGCAAGGGCCAGATAGTCGAGCACTGCCAACGGCTCCTTCCAGACAACTGCTGACAGGATTCTGCCATCAGTGGGGCTGAATTGGAGTGGGAACCAGGGCAGGATGGGTCAAGAGTGGATCATGGTGGCCCTAGTATTTGCCATATTGAGAGCCAGGAGATGTACTTAGTCCTGCAATATCCAGGTTCAAATCCCCGCTCATGAAAAAGAAATGTGTTTTTATCCAAAAAGCAAGGCATAATTAACTGTCTTGTTTTTTGTTGTGTGTTTTTTGTTTGCAGATCCATATGTAATTGAAACAATAAAGCCAGCAAGAGTTGCATGGCAAGAAGACCCACGCTTTCAGGATAGAAGTTCTGAAGAAGAGGACGAGCTAGAATTAGCTGAAAGTGAAGATGTTAAAGAAGTGTAAATGTTACTTTATTATTTTGAAAATATTTGACTAGAATGCTGGATGGGCTGCACCTATTATGTGGTCTTTAAAAAACGGATTCTCTAGACGAGGTGTATCAAACGTAAGGCCTGCGGGCCAGTTGCGGCCCCCAGAAGCTCTTCATCTGATCTGATCTCCCAGGACCTCCATCAGCTGCTTTCAGCTTCTGAGGTGTCACTGCTGAAAGGGCTCTCATGCATGATAATTGGGCTCTCCCATATCTTGAAAATAAAGTCAAGATTTGCGTGTTTTGTCTTCTGCCTTTTGCAGCTAATGAGTTCCTAGGGGAGAAAAAGTGCTTATTTCTGGCCATCACCTGCTTAATGACATCCTGCTTCATGACTTCACTTCCAGCCCTCAACAGGTGCCATGAAGGCTATTCAGCCTGCTGTATGAATGACACCCATGCTCTAGACCAGTGATTTTCAAGCTCTCAAGGAGAGTTTGAGAGCCACTGTTTGCTGTAGGCAGCGGGGGCGGGGGGGAAGGCGGAGACACAATGCCCAGCATCGCGCCTGTGATTGGGCCACAGGGGCACGCTGGGCTCCCCTGACCCCTGGGAGGCTCCTGCAGTCGGTCGTGAGTGGCAGCGCACCCCTGCGATCAGAGACATGATGCGCAGTATCTTTCAGATTACTTTCAGTGTAACCTATATTACAGTATATTTCCTTGATCCTGAGGAAA
Organism: Tiliqua scincoides; assembly: GCF_035046505.1. NCBI lineage: Eukaryota > Metazoa > Chordata > Lepidosauria > Squamata > Scincidae > Tiliqua > Tiliqua scincoides. The sequence continues at coordinate 211,070,380 of NC_089822.1, forward strand.
AAAGACATTAGTTTGTCATCTCATAATTTCTGAAAAGCTTTTTGCTGTTTTGTTTTTCAGAACAATCCTTCACACTGACATCTAATTTTAAATACATATCACATACTAAATCAGGGGTGACAAATATAAGGCCCGGGGGCTGGATGCGGCCCGCAGAAGCTTTTTGTCTAGCCCTTGGGCTTTCAGCTGCTGAGCAATGCTGAGGTGACACTACTGAAAGGGTGGCCCGCATGATAATTAGGCTCTTCCATATCTTGAAATTAGATCAAGATTTGTGTAGTTTCTCTTCTGTCATTTGCAGCTGATGAGTTCCTACACGAGAACAGAGTGCTTATTTCTGGTTTTGACCTGTTTAATGACATCACTTCCTGTGTAATTGTATCACCTTCAGTCCTCAGCAGGCATCATGAATGCTATTTGGCCCTCTGTATGAAATGAGTGTGACACCCCTGTACTAAATAATGTATGTGAATTCAACTTCACAGTTCTGGTTGGCTAAAAAATGTATGTTTATTCCTCAAGTAGAATATACTGCCATGTTTTCCTTTAAGACAGTAGTGCTGCAATCCTTTGCAACCTTTCTCCTGAGTAAGTGGCATTGAACACAATAGGACTTATGTCTGATTACGCATCCATAGGATTGCATTGTAAAAGATGTGTTTGTTTGTTTGCAGGTCTCCAGCTCTACCACACTCAAATGTTAGATTTTTCTTCTTCATGCAAGGCGACAGTAGATTAAAAGGTACTGTTACCAGTGTGCTTTTAAACATGCATTAAACATGCACACATGGGTTGGGGGAGACTTGCCTTTTGCTATGGGTCCAGTAGTTGGCTCAGGTGTTTCATTAGGCCAGCTGCTTCATTAAACCCATTTCTTTCTTTTTTTAATTTTTTTTATTTCCCAAAAACAATTACAAACAAAAACACACAACACAAAAAACATCACTACACATACACACGAAAAAAAGGGTGCAGGAAATCATACATCACCATTGTATATCACTAAAACTAATAAATCATTACATATCTTAATCAATTTCCTCTTCTAAATTTACCTCTCAATATTACCTCTTTAATATCAAATGATACTAACCAATTTCTGTCCAGCCCACAGGTTTACACATTTTATCCCTGTTGCATATATGCATGTTGGGCAGAAATGGTTTAACACAGCTCCGGGATTGAATTTGGCCAAGGAGTTGGAGAGGACAGTTACAGTTTTTTTTTTATGTTGCTAACTACTTGTTTTCTCTAAGTAAAGAAGCTCCTAAGAGGTGGCTTTTGTTCACAGGATCAAATATTATGTGCAAGCAAAGTCCTGTTATCCATGGAATTTTCTGAGGAGCAGGCAAGGCTTCTTCTAAGGGGGAAGGGGGGTGAATGCTGACAATAAAAAGTATGGCCTTCCTCTTGGCCTTTGACTCTGAGGCCTCTTGCCATCAGTCCTACTACTAGACCTGGGTTGTACTCTCTTGGCAGGAGTTGTGCTAACCTGGGTTTTGCTCCCCTGGCAGGTACCCAGCACCACTTGTACATGTGTAAAGTGGAAATAAAAGGCTTTTCAGATAACAGTACAGATGAAATAAACATATTCAGCTAAAAGTTAGGTCTTGACACTGACGAATGTATGCTTAAGGATGCAAGGACCTGTCTGTCAATCCCTGCTTCTCCTGTCCAGCCAGCTGGCCCTCCAATGTGATGTCACTACCAAGTGCCACAGCACTCGGATTGCTGCACTTGTATACCTGGAGCACAGAACAGGACTCCAAAAGCCCATGGGGGACAGCATGACGTTCATTCAAACAAAGTCCAACATCCTGGTATCAAGATTTATAGCAAAGTATGCTCTCTGTCTTTTGTCTTCTGCCTCTTCCACCAGGAGTCATTAGTTGGATAGTGTTATATTGTGGTTTCTCCTCCCTTGTGCTTGAGCTGCATTCAGTTGGTAATAGCTAGGGACTTTGAAAAGGGCAAGAACAATCTTGGTAACACCATATGGCAGAGAACAGCTTGCAGCATGGCTAGTGATGTGGTTGCTATCTGGAAAGCTCTAATAATCTTTAGAAGTATGTAATTCATGCCAATATAATTGGCAACATAGAAGGAAGTGGAAATGCACCCGAACAGCACTGGGGCAGTAGATATCATTGTGTCTTTAGCTACTAAAACATCAAACCATTCAGAGGGAAGAGATCTTTATCCTACAGCAATAAGTTGCTTCTATCACAACTGCAACTTCAGTAAGATTAAAAATGTTAAATGAGACACTTTTCTTTATCTCATCTAGAGGGTCCAAAGCTCTTCTGTAAATCTTCAAACCTCGATGAAGACAGAGGTGACTGGGAAAGCAGGCGCCAAATGTTACTTGAGGTAAGGTGAATGAAAAGTTCTTGATCTCATGCAGAGCTATTCTAGGCAGTCATGTATAGACAACCCCTGGGGGCTGGGGGCTAAGAATAGGCCCTCAGTTTGGCTGTACTTGTCGTAAGAGGCGACTAAACAGCCACCGGGTAGATGGGACTCGTCAGCCTAGGAAGGCAGCTCATCTAAGAGAAGGAAACTCTGACCTCAAACCTCCACTGCCTTGTGGCTACATCCAGTTCTGGAAAAGGCTTCAGGAGTCAACCTCGAGGCAAAATCAGGAGCCGGAGTCCCTGAGGCAGTTCATGGCTGAACACAGTCACGTTCTGGCAACTCCTGCGACGCCGCTGGAACCAACCGTATTGGCTTCTGCCTTTCCATTGGACCATTCCAGCGACGTGGAGAGGGGGGATTTGCTGCATGGGTAACAGCCTATCCTCCATACCTTCTTTACCCAGGCTTCGCGCACTGGAGAGGACACTCCAACTTCGCCATACGGCGTCGGCACAACACGGGAAGCAGCAGTTTACCGGTTATAAGTCTTTGCTCGATTGGCGTAGAGCATGACGCCAGGGGCTGCTTCCGACGGTGGGAGAGATCATTGCATCTCATTGGGCAGCTACCGCCCGCCTTAAGCTGGGCAGTCCCCAGCCAGTAAGGTGTTGCCTCGCCACGGTCCGTTAACCTCATGGGGTGCGTGGGGTTTAGGGTGAAAACCGACAAGCGGATCGACAACTCTGCACCATGCAACAGAAAACAGAAAACTACTGCCCTAAAGCTGGGCACCTGGAACGTTAGGACAATGACACCTGGCTTCTCTGATGACCTGCAAGAAATAGACGACGCACGCAAAACAGCTGTCATCGACATGGAGCTGAGCAGACTGCAGATGGACATCGTCGCCCTTCAAGAGACTAGGCTGCCAGATTCCGGATCTGTCAAGGAGAGAAATTTCTCATTTTTCTGGCAGGGAAAACCACCAAACGAAACCAGGGAACATGGCGTTGGCTTTGCAGTCAGAAATACCCTGCTGAAATCCATCATCCCACCTACTGTGGGAAGTGAAAGAATTTTGTCCCTGCAGCTCCAGTCATCAGCAGGACCTGTCACTCTCATCAGTGCTTATGCACCGACTCTGTCGTCTCCAGCAGAAGCCAAAGACAAATTCTATGATGACCTGGCCACCACTGTCAAGAAAATCCCTGTAAAAGAGCCATTGTTCATCCTCGGCGATTTCAATGCTAGAGTTGGTGCTGATAACAGTTCATGGCCCACTTGCTTAGGTCAGTTTGGCACTGGGAGGATGAACGAAAATGGCCAACGCCTGCTAGAGTTTTGCTGTCATCACGGTCTCTGTGTCAGCAACACATTCTTCAACACAAAGCCCCAACATAGAGTCTCTTGGAGACATCCAAGATCAAAGCACTGGCACCAGCTCGACCTGATCCTCACCAGACGCTCCAGCCTTCCCAGCATCAAGATCACACGCAGTTATCATGGTGCTGCCTGCGACACTGACCACTCCCTGGTGTGCAGCAGAGTGAAACTGCAAACAAAGCGACTGTATCACACGAAAAAGGAAGGAAGACCTCGCATTGATACCAGCAAGACCCGGGATCAGAGAAAAGTGGAGGAATTTGCACAAGCGCTTGAGGAATCTCTTCCAGGCTCGGCCGACGCAAACGCATCCAACAGATGGGAACATTTCAAGAATACCGTTTACAACACCGCCTTGTCCATATTCGGCAAGAAGACCAACAAGGCGGCAGACTGGTTTGAAGCCCACTCTGAGGAGTTGACACCAGTCATTGAGGAAAAGAGGAGAGCTCAAGCAGCATACAAGGCCTGTCCCAGTAAGCGCAACCTGCAGGTCCTCCGAACTGCTCGCAGCAAAGTCCAACAGACTGCCAGGAGATGTGCTAACGACTACTGGCTCCAGCTCTGTTCCGAAATACAGATAGCAGCTGACACGGGCAACATCAAGGGGATGTATGATGGTATCAAGCAGGCCCTAGGTCCAACACAGAAGAAAATTGCCCCTCTGAAGTCTGCCACAGGCGAGGTCATCCAGGATCGGGCGCAGCAGATGGAACGCTGGGTGCAGCACTACTCTGAGCTATATTCCAGAGAAAATGTAGTCACCGAAGAAGCACTGAACAACATTGAGTGCCTGCCTGTGCTGGAAGAGCTTGACAGTGAACCAACCCTAGAAGAACTTCACGTGGCCCTGGACTCCCTTGCCTTTGGCAAGGCACCTGGAAAAGACAGCATCCCTGCTGAAGTCCTAAAATGCTGCAAAGAGATCATAGTCACTGAGCTGCATGAAATCCTCTGTCTCTGCTGGAGAGAAGGTGGAGTACCTCAAGACATGAGGGATGCAAACATCATCACGCTGTACAAGAACAAAGGTGACAGGGGTGACTGCAACAACTACCGCGGCATCTCTCTCCTTAGCGTTGTAGGAAAGCTGTTTGCCCGAGTTGTACTAAAGAGGCTCCAGGTACTTGCAGAGAGCGTCTATCCAGAATCGCAGTGTGGATTCCGAGCCAACAGGTCCACCACTGATATGGTATTCTCCCTTAGACAACTGCAGGAGAAATGCAGGGAACAACGACAGCCACTCTTTATAGCCTTCATAGATCTCACAAAGGCTTTCGACCTGGTCAGCAGAGACGGCCTCTTCAAGATTCTCCCCAAGATTGGATGTCCACCCAGGCTCCTCAGCATCATCAGATCTTTCCACAAGGACATGAAGGGCACTGTTGTCTTCGATGGCTCCACATCAGACCCTTTTGACATCCAAAGCGGAGTGAAGCAGGGCTGTGTTCTTGCACCAACCTTGTTTGGGATTTTCTTCGCTGTCCTGCTGAAGCAGGCCTTTGGAACTGCAACAGAAGGCATCTATCTCCGGACCAGATCAGACGGAAAGCTCTTCAACCTCTCCAGACTGAGAGCAAAATCCAAAGTCCAGCTGAAATGTCTGCGTGACTTCCTCTTTGCCGACGATGCAGCTGTCACTACCCACTCTGCCAAAGATCTCCAGCAGCTCATGGATCGTTTTAGCAAGGCCTGCCAAGATTTTGGACTGACAATCAGCCTGAAGAAAACACAGGTCATGGTTCAGGATGTGGCCTCACCTCCCTGCATTACAATCTCTGAACATGAACTGGAGGTTGTCCATGACTTTGTGTACCTTGGCTCAACGATCTCCGACACACATTCTCTCGATACCGAGCTAAACAAGCGCATCGGTAAAGCAGCTACCACGTTTTCCAGACTCACAAAGAGAGTCTGGTCCAACAAGAAGCTGACGGAACATACCAAGATCCAGGTCTACAGAGCTTGCGTCCTGAGTACACTTCTGTACTGCAGCGAGTCATGGACTCTTCGCTCACAACAGGAGAGGAAACTGAGCGCTTTCCACATGCGCTGCCTCCGACGCATCCTCGGCATCACCTGGCAGGACAAAGTTCCAAACAACACAGTCCTGGAACGTGCTGGAATCCCTAGCATGTATTCACTGCTGAAACAGAGACGCCTGCGTTGGCTTGGTCATGTCGTGAGAATGGATGATGGCCGGATCCCAAAGGATCTCCTCTATGGAGAACTCGTGCAAGGAAAGCGCCCTACAGGTAGACCACAGCTGCGATACAAGGACATCTGCAAGAGGGATCTGAAGGCCTTAGGGATGGACCTCAACAAGTGGGAAACCCTGGCCTCTGAGCGGCCCGCTTGGAGGCAGGCTGTGCAGCATGGCCTTTCCCAGTTTGAAGAGACACTTTGCCAACAGTCTGAGGCTAAGAGGCAAAGAAGGAAGGCCCATAGCCAGGGAGACAGACCAGGGACAGACTGCACTTGCTCCCGGTGTGGAAGGGATTGTCACTCCCGGATTGGCCTTTTCAGCCACACTAGACGCTGTGCCAGAACCACCTTTCAGAGCGCGATACCATAGTCTTTCGAGACTGAAGGTTGCCAATACACATACATGTATAGACCTATAATTGCAGCCATTTTTAAAAACCAAGTAAATGTTTTGTTGCTTTGTAACCATGTCCTTGAGATCAGGTTCATTGTCTGTAACCATAAAGTTTAAACTATGACTGAGTGAGTTGGTGCTGTGTATATTATGTTTATTGTTTAAACTGATAATCCCACCTTTCTTTTTTGTTTTTTAAAAACAAGATGCTTCACAAAATAATGAAGCATTTTATTTACATTATAATGTACATGATAATTACATTATGTACATTACAATGTACATTATAAAATTCTACCATTGCATTGTCTACAAAGATGTAGTAAAATACCTTAAGGCCCCCTTTAAAGGGGAGAATTTGCGTTTTGCCTAGTGAAAACATGTAGTATTGGGTTCTATCAGGAGGAAGTTCTACAACTGTGAGGTCACAATTGAGAAAGATGCATTTTCACCTTGATAGATTTTAACTCCTAAGCAAATGAAATTCAGAGCTAGGCTTTCCCTGTAGATCTGAATGGATAGATTCATGCTGGAGAAGGTAATCACTGAAGTGCACTGGGCTCAAGCTGTGTAGAGATTATACATCATCATCAGTCCTACTTGTTGTGTACAGAAGCCAGCAGACTGCCAATACAGCTAACCCAAAAGTATTTCTGACATCCTACACCTGGCAGGAAGAAACCTGCTGAACTTTATACTAACTAGCTTCCAAGAGGTTTTTAAGGGCAGCTACACAATGGAGTACTGTGCAGTAGTCAATTCTTGTGGTTCCCAGGTCACTTGTTCTTCAAAAAGAGGTATAGTTAGCATCACTGGATAGTAGCCTTCTGATTTGTGGTTGCAGCCTACATGAGTGCCCCTAAACAGTGAACCTATTGCATGAAAAATGTGATCAAACCAAAAGATTCAGCTGCATTTTCTTGGCTTCTTCTCTTGAATCATCCATATTAAAATGCTAATTACTCCTTGTCTCAGATCTCTGAGTGTTCCTCCCAACAGCTTATTAGGATGGTAACAACTCTAAGAAAATACCATGTACTTTTAGCAAATCTCTTTAACGATTGGGTAATATTTGATTATCAGTTTTGTTAAAAAGTGCTGACAACCAGGATTCCACACCTCATGTCAACTTCTAGAAAACATTCATTCACCAGTATTTTCTCAATCACCAAATCTATCCTAAAGCCCAGTTAGAACAGATTAAGAAAGGTACCTGCATTTTGAATAGAGATACCTGTTACAGATACACCTGTTACGTATACACCTAATCTGCCCAGAGACAGATGGGTGATATAATTTCCATGTTTACCTTTTACAGTGTAATCTGTGCATGCCTACTCAGATGTAACTGCCATGTAAGTGTGTATAAGATTGCAGCCTCAGACAATGACCTCTCCCCATATTGTATGGAGCTGACTATTTGGTGCAGCTGAAAATGTTTAAAATAGTAACTTAAAATGATGAACTTTTGATGACTGTGTTAAAACATTTCCAGGACTGTCGGAAGAAACACAAAGATGCAAGAAGGAAAGTCAAAGCAAAAATATGAACACTGTTGCCAAGCAGCAAGAATTCAGAAAAGTTGGACCCTTGTATTCAAACTGTGATGATGTGAGGAGGACCCAGGAGACCCTTTTCCAGATTTGAAATATAAACTGTTGCTGTATGCCTTTGACAAGCCTTTCTTCAGTGGTGATAGCGTTCACTTTTGTGGGAAGGTCTTTAAGCTAGAAAGGGAATTTGTTTTGAATATTGTCTCCAGCCCCCTGCTAACCTAGGTTCATTTTGAAAGGACTAAGAGTGGACTCGGTACATGAATTTGCTAGGCATACCACCCCTCATTTGATCTCCAATACCACGCACACTTGGAAAGGAGAGGTCATTTCCAGCACCAAAAGTAGCCTTTAAGGATAGTTCATACAACAGGTAGATGTCAGTGTCAATTGTAATGCAGCTTTAGAAAAGATTAGGTGCCAAGCACATTGCCAAAGGAACAAAATATATCAAAAATCAGAAATATATAGAACACAGGATATTAAAACACTGGTGCAGTTAAAGTAGTTAAGAAAAATAGATGGTGTTTGTACTTGTATATAATTGTGCAAGCTCATGTAACTATCAAATTTCATGTATCAAACCTATCAGGTTCAAACCATACTAGTGTACTTTTATTGCCTGATTATTTATTTTTCATATAAATTTATTTTTGCATCTTAAAAAACTGGTTACAAATTACAAACACTTAACAACAGTCCGGAATCCCACTGAACTCAGTACAATTTGATTGGGGTAAATCCTTTGCTTCAGACTTGAGCTAATAGACTGCAGTCTGGAATTGGTGAAAGGAACAGTGCCATTCATTTGAACAGGAGGTGGATGGCGTGCTTAGCGGGCTTTGGTATTCTGGATCGACAGTACCCAATATGGGAGAAGCTGAATTCTTCACTGTCTTGATTAACTGTATGAATAATGTATAGCAAAATGTTTCTGCTGTAAAATAAAACTAACACAGACTCCTCCATGAACATTGTACTGCATAGAGAAGTTTAAATATGTTGAATAATTTTTTTTACAAATTATATGTATGTGTTTTTCTGTAATTAATACATCTCCTTCTTGTACTTATGTGCTTTACTGTTGCATAATCAACCATTAATAGATTTTTAAAAACATTTTGTCATAAAGAGAGATGACAAGAAGAAATGCACAGTATTTAAAATAGCAATTCCATCCAGACATATCATAAGAACATAAGAACAGCCCCACTGGATCAGGCCATAGGCCCATCTAGTCCAGCTTCCTGTATCTCACAGCGGCCCACCAAATGCCCCAGGGAGCACACCAGATAACAAGAGACCTCATCCTGGTGCCCTCCCCCACATCTGGCATTCTGACTTAACCCATTCCTAAAATCAGGAGGTTGCGCATACACATCATGGCTTGTACCCCATAATGGATTTTTCCTCCAGAAACTTGTCCAATCCCCTTTTAAAGGCGTCTAGGCTAGACGCCAGCACCACATCCTGTGGCAAGGAGTTCCACAGACCGACCACGCGCTGAGTAAAGAAATATTTTCTTTTGTCTGTCCTAACCCGCCCAACACTCAATTTTAGTGGATGTCCCCTGGTTCTGGTATTATGTGAGAGTGTAAAGAGCATCTCCCTATCCACTCTGTCCATCCCCTGCATAATTTTGTATGTCTCAATCATGTCCCCCCTCAAGCGTCTCTTTTCTAGGCTGAAGAGGCCCAAACGCCGTAGCCTTTCCTCATAAGGAAGGTGCCCCAGCCCCGTAATCATCTTAGTTGCTCTCTTTTGCACCTTTTCCATTTCCACTATGTCTTTTTTGAGATGCGGCGACCAGAACTGGACACAATACTCCAGGTGTGGCCTTACCATCGATTTGTACAACAGCATTATAATACTAACCGTTTTGTTCTCAATACCCTTCCTAATGATCCCAAGCATAGAATTGGCCTTCTTCACTGCCGCCGCACATTGGGTCGACACTTTCATCGACCTGTCCACCACCACCCCAAGATCTCTCTCCTGATCTGTCACAGACAGCTCAGAACCCATCAGCCTATATCTAAAGTTTTGATTTTTTGCCCCAATGTGCATGACTTTACACTTACTGACATTGAAGCGCATCTGCCATTTTGCTGCCCATTCTGCCAGTCTGGAGAGATCCTTCTGGAGCTCCTCACAATCACTTCTGGTCTTCACCACTCGGAAAAGTTTGGTGTCGTCTGCAAACTTAGCCACTTCACTGCTCAACCCTGTCTCCAGGTCATTTATGAAGAGGTTGAAAAGCACCGGTCCCAGGACAGATCCTTGGGTAACGATTGGGTAATATTTGATTATCAGTTTTGTTAAAAAGTGCTGACAACCAGGATTCCACACCTCATGTCAACTTCTAGAAAACATTCATTCACCAGTATTTTCTCAATCACCAAATCTATCCTAAAGCCCAGTTAGAACAGATTAAGAAAGGTACCTGCATTTTGAATAGAGATACCTGTTACAGATACACCTGTTACGTATACACCTAATCTGCCCAGAGACAGATGGGTGATATAATTTCCATGTTTACCTTTTACAGTGTAATCTGTGCATGCCTACTCAGATGTAACTGCCATGTAAGTGTGTATAAGATTGCAGCCTCAGACAATGACCTCTCCCCATATTGTATGGAGCTGACTATTTGGTGCAGCTGAAAATGTTTAAAATAGTAACTTAAAATGATGAACTTTTGATGACTGTGTTAAAACATTTCCAGGACTGTCGGAAGAAACACAAAGATGCAAGAAGGAAAGTCAAAGCAAAAATATGAACACTGTTGCCAAGCAGCAAGAATTCAGAAAAGTTGGACCCTTGTATTCAAACTGTGATGATGTGAGGAGGACCCAGGAGACCCTTTTCCAGATTTGAAATATAAACTGTTGCTGTATGCCTTTGACAAGCCTTTCTTCAGTGGTGATAGCGTTCACTTTTGTGGGAAGGTCTTTAAGCTAGAAAGGGAATTTGTTTTGAATATTGTCTCCAGCCCCCTGCTAACCTAGGTTCATTTTGAAAGGACTAAGAGTGGACTCGGTACATGAATTTGCTAGGCATACCACCCCTCATTTGATCTCCAATACCACGCACACTTGGAAAGGAGAGGTCATTTCCAGCACCAAAAGTAGCCTTTAAGGATAGTTCATACAACAGGTAGATGTCAGTGTCAATTGTAATGCAGCTTTAGAAAAGATTAGGTGCCAAGCACATTGCCAAAGGAACAAAATATATCAAAAATCAGAAATATATAGAACACAGGATATTAAAACACTGGTGCAGTTAAAGTAGTTAAGAAAAATAGATGGTGTTTGTACTTGTATATAATTGTGCAAGCTCATGTAACTATCAAATTTCATGTATCAAACCTATCAGGTTCAAACCATACTAGTGTACTTTTATTGCCTGATTATTTATTTTTCATATAAATTTATTTTTGCATCTTAAAAAACTGGTTACAAATTACAAACACTTAACAACAGTCCGGAATCCCACTGAACTCAGTACAATTTGATTGGGGTAAATCCTTTGCTTCAGACTTGAGCTAATAGACTGCAGTCTGGAATTGGTGAAAGGAACAGTGCCATTCATTTGAACAGGAGGTGGATGGCGTGCTTAGCGGGCTTTGGTATTCTGGATCGACAGTACCCAATATGGGAGAAGCTGAATTCTTCACTGTCTTGATTAACTGTATGAATAATGTATAGCAAAATGTTTCTGCTGTAAAATAAAACTAACACAGACTCCTCCATGAACATTGTACTGCATAGAGAAGTTTAAATATGTTGAATAATTTTTTTTACAAATTATATGTATGTGTTTTTCTGTAATTAATACATCTCCTTCTTGTACTTATGTGCTTTACTGTTGCATAATCAACCATTAATAGATTTTTAAAAACATTTTGTCATAAAGAGAGATGACAAGAAGAAATGCACAGTATTTAAAATAGCAATTCCATCCAGACATATCATAAGAACATAAGAACAGCCCCACTGGATCAGGCCATAGGCCCATCTAGTCCAGCTTCCTGTATCTCACAGCGGCCCACCAAATGCCCCAGGGAGCACACCAGATAACAAGAGACCTCATCCTGGTGCCCTCCCCCACATCTGGCATTCTGACTTAACCCATTCCTAAAATCAGGAGGTTGCGCATACACATCATGGCTTGTACCCCATAATGGATTTTTCCTCCAGAAACTTGTCCAATCCCCTTTTAAAGGCGTCTAGGCTAGACGCCAGCACCACATCCTGTGGCAAGGAGTTCCACAGACCGACCACGCGCTGAGTAAAGAAATATTTTCTTTTGTCTGTCCTAACCCGCCCAACACTCAATTTTAGTGGATGTCCCCTGGTTCTGGTATTATGTGAGAGTGTAAAGAGCATCTCCCTATCCACTCTGTCCATCCCCTGCATAATTTTGTATGTCTCAATCATGTCCCCCCTCAAGCGTCTCTTTTCTAGGCTGAAGAGGCCCAAACGCCGTAGCCTTTCCTCATAAGGAAGGTGCCCCAGCCCCGTAATCATCTTAGTTGCTCTCTTTTGCACCTTTTCCATTTCCACTATGTCTTTTTTGAGATGCGGCGACCAGAACTGGACACAATACTCCAGGTGTGGCCTTACCATCGATTTGTACAACGGCATTATAATACTAACCGTTTTGTTCTCAATACCCTTCCTAATGATCCCAAGCATAGAATTGGCCTTCTTCACTGCCGCCGCACATTGGGTCGACACTTTCATCGACCTGTCCACCACCACCCCAAGATCTCTCTCCTGATCTGTCACAGACAGCTCAGAACCCATCAGCCTATATCTAAAGTTTTGATTTTTTGCCCCAATGTGCATGACTTTACACTTACTGACATTGAAGCGCATCTGCCATTTTGCTGCCCATTCTGCCAGTCTGGAGAGATCCTTCTGGAGCTCCTCACAATCACTTCTGGTCTTCACCACTCGGAAAAGTTTGGTGTCGTCTGCAAACTTAGCCACTTCACTGCTCAACCCTGTCTCCAGGTCATTTATGAAGAGGTTGAAAAGCACCGGTCCCAGGACAGATCCTTGGGGCACACCACTTTTCACCTCTCTCCATTGTGAAAATTGCCCATTGACACCCACTCTCTGCTTCCTGGCCTCCAACCAGTTCTCAATCCACGAGAGGACCTGTCCTCTAATTCCCTGATTGTGGAGTTTTTTCAGTAGCCTTTGGTGAGGGACCGTGTCAAACGCCTTCTGAAAGTCCAGATATATAATGTCCACGGGTTCTCCCGCATCCACATGCCTGTTGACCTTTTCAAAGAATTCTATAAGGTTTGTGAGGCAAGACTTACCCTTACAGAAGCCATGCTGACTCTCCCTCAGCAAGGCCTGTTCGTCTATGTGTTTTGTGATCCTATCTTTGATGAGGCATTCCACCATCTTACCTGGTATGGATGTTAGGCTGACCGGCCTATAGTTTCCCGGGTCCCCCCTCTTTCCCTTTTTAAAAATAGGCGTGACATTTGCTATCCTCCAATCTTCTGGCACTGTGGCCGTTTTGAGGGACAAGTTGCATACCTTAGTCAAGAGATCTGCAACTTCATTCTTCAATTCCTTAATAACCCTTGGGTGTATGCCATCAGGGCCCGGTGACTTATTGATCTTTAATTTATCAATGAGGTCTGAAACATCTTCTCTTTTAACCTCTATCTGACTTAACTTCTCGGTTAGGAGGGGCCGTTCGGGCAGCGGTATCTGCCCGAGGTCTTCTGCGGTGAAGACAGATGCAAAGAACTCATTTAATTTCTCTGCCATCTCTAAGTCTCCTTTTATCTCCCCTTTCCCAATATGTAAATATCCTTATTTACATGTAATGTTAGTGTGCCCCTTGATGTGGTTGTACGTTTTCAATGTCAAGAAGATGATGCTCAGAAATCAAATCCAATTTTCAAGTGCCGGTACATCCATGCCAATGGGGTGTGTGCTGCATCCTGTGGTGGTGGGGCAGTCACACAGGCCCCCTCAAGGTATGGAAACATTTGTTCCCTTACCCCAAGGAAGCAGTGTGGCTGCACTGGTGCTGGAAAGTTGGATAGGATTGGGCCCTAAATCATTTTAGAGCTAAATACTTGAAGAAGGAGATTTAGATGGGTTGGCGAGAATTCTCAAACTGGTTACATAAACACAGTGTTACAAGGGAAAGTGTGCTGAATTGTAAAAACCACAGAAAGAAAAATTCAGTGTGAAAACATAAGCGTTCTTGAAAATGCAATACATATTCCATGCTGAATTCTCAGAAACCAAAGTCAGTTGAGGAATTGTCTAGCATTTTTTTTCACATCTTATTCTGAAATAACCAAAACCAGGTAATCTAGACCATGATGGAGATTATCATGTTACAATGAGCTTTGCATACTCCCTTTTCTGTATAAGGGCAAGAGATTGAAAGCTTCCATTTCCAGTTTAAATAATTAGTTTTTCAGTATATCTGCACTGCGGAAACTTCTGTGAACTTACCATAACTAGAACAAATCACAGTTTCCCATGCTTGGATGTAATAGGAAACAGAAGTTTTTTGTTTTTGCCTCCCAGAAACCAAGAGTTGCAGGTTTAAATCTCCTTTCCTTGCACTAAATGAGAGAAGGATGTGAGCATCAGTCTTGCCATAGTTCATTCTCCTAGTAGGAAGCAATGGTTTTTCCTTTATGTCTGAACTGTGCATAAGCGTATCATAGCATAAATACAATGGACCCTCGGTATCTGTGGGGGATCCGTCCCAGTAACACACCCTCGCTGCCACCTGTGGATAACAAATTCTTCAGGTTATTAAATATGTGGCTGGAGGGCCTCAGAGGACCTCCTGGATGTGACCAGAAGTGCCCTCTGGTCGCATCCAGCATGCATTTTGAAGTATGACCAGAAGTCACTGGTACAAACTGGAAGTGACTTCCTATTGTGAGAGATGCCCTCCGTGTGAGAGATGGAGCTGCTTGTCAGCCTATGTGGGAGGCCAGAAGTGAGACCAAACCAGGAAGATCCATCTGAAATGTTGTTGGTTCTTGAAAGAGAGAACCTCCATGTTTGTAAAAATCCCCTTGAGGGATTTAGAAATGCCTGTCTATGTAAACCGCCTTGAATAAAGTCAGGAGTAATCCGATGACCAGAAAGGCAGTATATAAATACCTAGTTATTATTTTATTATTATTATTGCAGCTGGGAAGCTTTCTGAGGCCCTTCAGCCATGGGCTTGGCATCCTCTGTCCAGAATTCACAGACACAAAGACTTCCAATTGTGTCCAGAACTCACTGGTGCAAACCAGAAGTGCCTTCCAGTTGCATCTGGGAGGTCTTCTGGAGCAATTCACCTGTGGGCTCAGCATCTGCAAATCCTTGGGTGCCAGCCCGCAGATAAAGAGGGCCCACTGTACAAGGATCTATTTAGAGTTCTGGATATTTCCGACATTTCTTTTAGGTTACATAGAGTTGTGATAATTTTTTAACTGAATCCATTACATTGATTGTTTTTGTTTTTATTCATGCTATAACTAAAGCACAACCAATTTTACAAAACCTATTAAGGCTGTAATCCTATATGTATTTACCTGGAAGTAAGTCTTGTTGAACACAGCAGAACTTACATCTGAGTAGATATGCATATGATTGCACAGCAAGCATACTGTAGTTTAAAGTATACAGTGGTGACTCAACCTCATAGGGGGCAGCAATTCACTGCTTTGCAGTGTTCAGTGAAGTTGCATGCCATCTGAGGACTTTGTGTTGGGTGATGTCTGAAGCTAATGTTTTCAAACCACAAATTATCACTTACGTCTTTATTGGTGCATACACAAAGAAGATTACAAAAGACTTTTCCCTGTTGATGGACTAATTTCACTTATATGCTTGGTTCAGATGTAGAGCTAAATCTTAGCTTTGTGCAATGTGCGTGAGCATGTTCCATCATGTTGCAGTTTCCCATTTCAGCTGGTTAACAAACCAGGATATCAGCCTATGCTGCATGAACAAGCTGAATAACAGCCCAATTCTATTCTTACTGGCCATCCTTGCATCTGATGTTCCACTGGCTCTGACTGCCATAAAAACTGACTACTGCTGGAGCTGGAAAGTAGAACAGGATTGAGCAGTTGCAATGTTACCTTGAGAAGGCTTCTGGTGACTTCCCCCCGCTGCAGGTTGCAGCCCATACCCCATTGCATAGCTGCATCATCGCTGATGATGGCTGTAGCATCGCAAAAAAGTTGGATAGGATTGAGCCTTTTGGCTTTTTTAGCTGGAGTGTAGACCCAATACAGGGCAATCTTCTAAGACAGCAGTCTCCAAGGTTGGGACTGCTGCGCATCAAAAAAATGCTCATAAGCGTGAACAGAACTTACCATTCCACCGGCAAGCTTGCTATCACTGCCTGCCATCTCCCCCCAAAGTTCACACCGTCCTGCAGCATCTGCCCAAAAATCAGGTCACAGAGCCTGCTGGGACGACAGAACGCAAAAGCAGCAGGGCAACGTGTACTTTGGGGAAGATCAGAGGCAACAATAGCAGACTCCCCTGTGGAATGGTAAGCTCCTTTCATGCAAAGGAGGGTTGTGAATGGGCACAAGATCCAGCCCACAAATCCAGGGCCAGGGTTTGGGACGTGCTGTTCAAGAGAACACAGTGGTGCAGATATTTTTGTAAGTAGAGTGGTACATGTGCCTTAGAACCTCACATGTGCTACTACAGCTTGGAAAAAGAGGCTTCAAGAACAGACATGGAGACTTCAGGAAAAGGGATGTGTAACTACTATTTGCCATATGTGCCTTTGATAGTTTCTGACAAATACTTGTTTTCTGTTCTGCCTAAAATTCTTGCAAACCTTTTTACTAGAACCATGTAGATTAAATGACTTTTTACAGGTGTAATTCTTTTCTGCAGTTGCATGGAAGAAATCTTGGTCATGGCTGGATAATACAATCACCAAGATAACTAAAACAAGAAATCTTGTTGTACTTGACATTTTGGGAAAGAAGATGTTATGTTGCAATCTTATGCATACTTTCAAAGGCATAAGTCCCATTTAATTCAGTGAGGTTACTTCTGAGTAGGCATGTACAGGAGTACAGTTTTAGTATTGTATATAAATTTTCCCTATTCTATCTCAAGTGTTCAGGGTAGATAATGATATATATTCATTTTATCTTTACTTCAGTGATGAAAAAATAAATTGGACAGCAGCTTATGCGAGGACCCCAACAAGCTCCTTACCTTTTATGATAATTTGAATATGGGTGTTAAGCGATTTCTTCCCAATGTTTCATATATGCAACAGGGATCAAATATGTACACCTGTGGGCTGTGCGGAAATAGGTTAATATAGAAACTCAGTCTATGATTTACCACAACACCAATAGTTATATTTGTCAAAAGTTGCAAGCAGTCATCCATTTGAAAAAAAATCAAAAAACGTTATTGGGAACTCCTTTGAGACAGAAACACACACACAAACTCCACTGTACAGGCATGCGCTGCTTAACAACAGACTGCATAACAACAGACCACATATATGATGGTGGTCAAAGCACAACAAAGAGGTTCTTAATGAGGCAATGGGTCTCCCATAGACTACAGCAGAGTATCTGTTTACGGAACAAAGAGGAGCTTAATGCAAAGAAGAGCTTAATGCAATTCATCTCCAGTAGCTTGTGCAACCAGCAAGTGTCTGGCAGGGAGTGTCTGTTTACACAACAAAGGCACTAGATTGGGTGGAATGTTTGCTTAATGACTTAGGGCGCAATCCTAACCCCTTATGTCAGTGCTTTCCAGCACTGTCTCAAAGGCCTCCTCAAAGTACGTGAATGTTTGTTCCCTTACCTCGGAGCTGCATTGCCCTTATGTCAGTGCTGGAAAGCACTGACATAAGGGGTTAGGATTGCGTCCTTAATTGCAGAATGGGGATCGTAGAACGTGTCCCTGTTGTTAAGTGGCACACACCTGTATATAAATAGGAAAAAATTTGTAGTTTTTATGAATATAAAACGGAAGGATAGATATACCTACTAAGAGCACCTTTCCTTGTTTATTAATGCTGACTTGCTTGGACTCCTTGTCTATATTTTGTACATCAAGGTGGGGGAATTTTGCTGATTTTCCCCCTCCAGGTGGTGTAATTGAGCAGCTTTCAGCTGAGGAACCAGTATGCTGTCAAAAGAAAACAGCTGGCAAGGAAACAGTAACCAGACCGGGGGGGGGGGGGGATCTGGCTGTTATCTTAAGACTCATAAGTACACCATAGACATTTTTCACAGTCATAACCTAATAGCCTACAGGCCAGTCTTCTCAACTGAGTTTTTAGATGTTGCCAAACTCTGCAGAGATTGCTCAATCATGGAAAGCTTTGACAGTTGGTGCCTTTAAGGCTGGTAGGTGCAAGTCACTTCCTCACTGCT
This sequence comes from Tiliqua scincoides, assembly GCF_035046505.1. Lineage (NCBI taxonomy): Eukaryota > Metazoa > Chordata > Lepidosauria > Squamata > Scincidae > Tiliqua > Tiliqua scincoides. The sequence continues at coordinate 211,088,690 of NC_089822.1, forward strand.
GTGCTATGTTGTAGGCTTTACAACAGTCAATTTTCAGTGCATTTTGTTCTAGGAAAACTATTTACAAAGGAAATTGTGGCTAGGGCTAAATTTGGTAAATTGGCAACCACTTTACACATCAAAAATCAGAAAAACATTTTTTTTTCAGTTTGTGATTGTAAAATTTTGAGTCAGTGAAGAAGCCCAGAGGAACCACTAACTGTAGAAAAAGAAAAAGAAAAAAAAAACCTTGCTTGGATATATGTTGCTCTTTGGTCGCTCTTGTGCAATTGTTTCAAATTGCAATCTGCATTGTCCGCTGTCCCTTCCAGAGAGTCATAATCATAGTGGTATTGCAAAATGTGGTTAATCTACACCCTGTTAGAAGGAACTTGTTTTCCCCAAAGCATAAGAGTTCTTAAAGCCCTGCTAACTAAACTTGGCTTAACCCATTTCTGCCCAGCCCACAGGTGTACACATTTGGTCCCTTTGGGCAGAAATGGCTTAAGCTGCCATACTATAATGACCTGAGAGTAAGCCTTATTGAACACAGTGAGACTGACTTCTGAGTAAGCATGTGTGGTGCTCTCCAGAATATCACCAAGGACGGTCTGTGTCTACCTCTGGGTCTGCTCCACACCCTGAGATCACATCAAGACCACATGTACAGTCTACTACTACACTGTACTTGGCTACGAACAAGGGTAGGATTTCAGTCAACAGTCAACAAAACCTTTATTAGGCATAAACATTTGATGGGTAAAGACTCTGTACAGAAACCACAGAGAGAATAATAACCTAAGCAGTACACGAATATATGTATGTGTGCACACCTATGTGTACACACAAATACAAACATACATTACATTATACATACACCCATGAATTATTTAAAAGACAGAAAACAATCAATTACTCTACAGATATTGCCAAGATGTAATCTACTCAGTGGTTACTTGGTACAGAAAGCTTGGCTCAATTCAAATTACTCAAATTTAAGAACTGTGCGACTGAGAGGGTTGTATGCTCGACATCAGCTGCCAGAAGGAATTGAATTATAGTGTTCTCAGAATGCCCTGTTTTAGTGTTGAGCAAGGGAGATAGAAATTGCTGTCTTAGCGCTTGATATCTGGGACAGCGCAACATAATGTGTATAGATGATTCTACTTCACCTAAGTTGCAGCTACATAAACGATCTTCCCAGGAGGCGTTTCTGAATCTGCCAAGTAAGTCATTAGAGGGGGTCACATTACAACATGCCAAGGTAAAGGCCCTTCTTTCCAGGGGGTGCATTAGGAGGGACAGATATTTTGGTTGTTGACCAGTTGTAATTTTAAGTTGAAAATTCAAAGGGGAAAATTTGAATCTCCTAGAATCTCTTGCCTTTCTACATCACATAGTCTTGTTGACAAAAGCCTGGTGATAGCCTCAGGAGAGGGGGCCCCTTGTAGATTGGCTTCAAGGCTCATCTGTTGAGTTTTTTTTATAAAATAGTACTAGGCAAGGAGTTAACGTTGAATCAGTCAACAGCCCCTTTAGCAGCAGATTGTGATCAGCCCTGAAAAAGACTTTGGCCCAGTATTTTAAAAAACTGGACCATGCATGTAGCTCCAGTCTATGTTGACCTGATTCCAGGCAGAGTGCTGCATAGGGAGCACAATGCAGTAAGCCGAGAATTTTGTAGAGAAATTTAGATTGAACCCTTTCAATTTTGTTATTTAATGCCGGCATCCATACTGGGATGCCATATAAAATTTGTGGTATGACTTTAGCATTGAAAGTTTGTAGAGCAGCTGGTACAAACTGGTTGCCCCAGGAGAAGAAAAAGCGATTTATGGCTTGAACCACACGTTTGGATGAATTAATTGCAGTCGACCAATGAGAGGACCAGGAGTGCTTGTAATGAAACCAAAGACCAAAGTACTGGAATTCCTTAACCTGCTGTATTAATTTTCCACTGAAAAGCCAAGATTGTGGTTTCCATGAGTTCCCAAATACCACAATTTTAGACTTTTCATAGTTTAACTGCAAAGCATTTATTGTAAAATATTCAGTGCAGGCTTTGACCAGTCTTCGTAAGCCTATTTTTGTATGTGAGATCAGAGCCATGTCATTAGCATATAAAAGTAAAGGGACGTCCACCGATCCCAGTTTGGGGTAATGTGTGTCAAACTTTGCTAAGAAGGGGGCCAAATCATTGATGAAAAGGATCAACAAAATGGGTGCCAGCATACAGCCCTGCTTGACCCCCTTGTTGATCGAGATTGGAGCTGAAAGGTCAACTTGTGGGGATAATTTCACTTGACTGGAAGTGTTTAGCTGGAGAACACAAATTAATTCTAATCATCTTTTGTCAAGTCCCATCTTCTCAAGTTTTTCCCAGAGTCTGTCCCTATCAATAGAGTCAAAGACAGACTTTAAATCCAGGAATGCCACATAGAGTCGAGATTTCTTTTGAGTCACCTGTTTGAAAATTAAATGGGACAATATCACACAGTGGTGACTTGTTTGGTCTGAAACCTGCTTGCTCTGGACCTATGATGTTATAGTCAGATATCCAGGAAGAAAGTTTCCTCAATAAGTGGGATGCGTACATTTCCCCTGCGACATCCAAAAGACTTATCGGCCTGTAGCTAGAGGGAAGGTTCTTATTTTCTTTTTAAAAAATAGGAACCAAGATTGATCTGATCCAGGATTCTGGAATTACTCCAAATTTATCAATTCTTGTGAATAGTTCCGTGATAACCGGGGCCCACCAGTCTGGGGGTGCTTTATAGATGTCTGAGGGAATTGCATCTGGGCCAGCTGCTTTACCCTAAAATCCAACTAAAATCTCAGTTTTAGCTGGTTAATAATTGAAATGACCTCATCCACTGAGACAGCAGGCCAGTCTGGGAGGTCTGGCGGGATGGATGCCTGAACAACAGAGGTAGATTTGGATTCATCAAAAAAAATTGATTTAAAGTGCGATTCCCACAGTTTAGCAGGGATTGTGGTAATACCAATTGACTCTTTATGAAAACAACCTGATATAATTTGCCAAAAACTCTTAGCATTTTTTGATCTAACAGCGTTGGTTAGTAGTGACCATCTTGCTTCTGCAATACGATGGATCGAAACTCTGACAGCTTCCTTCAGGTGGGCAGTCAGCTTGAAATATTGGTGTAAAAGTGTTCTACTGTTATTGTCTAAATTTTGTATGTGCTGCAACGGCAGTTTTCAGAGATAAGCAGATCTGATCAATCTTAGAGTCATCTCGCCAACCCTCAACTCTTCTGGATGAGGGGATCTTACCTAATTGGTTCAAAAGAGTAGATATTGTCCTAAAAAAATGGACAATCCCTGGTTGATCCAGAGTGGACAACTGAGGGATTTCCTTTGCTTGTATCAATGCACAAAATGAGTCTTTAGAATCTGGGTCCCATTTAATTCTTTTTGTTATATTTGGGTAGCCCTCTTCCTCCTGGGTGTTAGCGTTATGATAATGATTTGGGAGATAATCAAAATCACATAACAGAGGAAGATGGTCACTAGACTGAGGGTATCCAGCACAAAGGTTTGGTATCTGGGGAAGGAGTTGAGGAGGAACCAAGATATAATCAATAACACTTGCACCTCTAGGTGAGATGTAAGTGAATTCTCCATTATCCCCCAATGTGTCCAAGCCAAGTAAGGCCATAAGTAATACAAAATTTAACTAGAAGAAGCCCCGTGGCATTGATTGTTCTCTTTTGATTGCCTTTCAAATAGGCAGGTCTCTGGCAATATCGCATCAGATTGATGAAAGATGTCAGAATTATGCCCCACCCTGGAGTTGAAATCTGCTGTGATTAGAATCTGATAAGACAGAAATTTACCAGTCAGGTCATTGATTATACCACTAAGATATGCCCATTGCTTTTCAGTTGCAGATTTATCTTTTAAAGGAGGCATATATATGTTAATTATCATTATGCTTTGGGGCATTAGCTTCAACTGGATCACTTGTATTTTGCAAAAACTATCAGCCATAAGTAACAATTCATGTTTGAAAACAGGTTTCACTAATATGGCAAGACCTCCAACAGGTGGCCTTTTACTGCATTCTTCCTTGCGGATAAAAATATAGAAAGAAACCCTTCAAACTCAATAGGTCTAATTGCCCAAGTTTCCTGCAGTAAAATAATATCTCGGTCTCTTAAAACAGTATCTAGCTCTTTTCCACAAATCTTTGCAATCCAACCAGCGATGTTCCAAGATAGGATTTTCAGCTAGCCCTGTGGAAAGCTCTGGGAGCGGTTAGGTAAAAGTCAATCTAATGAAGTTAGAAAGTCAATCTAATGAAGTCTAATGAAATTGAGGGGATTTGAGTATCTGGATCCCTCTGATTTCTTATAAGAGGATGTCGTGTCTCTAATTCAGGGGTAGTGTCCTCGGACAGTCTCGACTTCGCATTCAGGTTGTTCGGCAGATTTGCCCCTTCTGGGGCTATTTTAGATACTGGGAGAAGTTGAATGCAGTTACTTGAGGAGGTCTCCTCAAGGTATAGGAACATTTGTTCCCTTACCTTGTGGCTGCACCGCTGCTGGAAAATTGGATATGACTGGGCCCTAAGACTTGCCTAATTTAAGCATCCACTCACAATAGCAGCATCCTCAAAATCTTCCTAGGAATTAACACTTTCCCAGTTGGTCAGTATTTTGGCTTGACGGGTAATACCCCATTCACATCTAACTTGCTTCTAGATCTTCAAGCTCTCCCAATTCAATGGGGCAGTTTTCATTTATCCCCTTTTGGGAAGCCTACTCCCCACCCCCAAGTTATGATAGGCTTGTTCTAAGTAACTGATGTTCAAATTTCTTGCTTCCAAATCAGTTGAGCACACTGGACCAATGCAGGTGTAAGCTAGGTGTCAGTCAAGATTCCTGTTCTGTGGTGATACCAGGCATTCATGGGATTGCAATTAACATCTGAAAGAAGAAGGCTATGTGTGACCTTGACCAAAAGTTCTGATCAGAATGGAGAAACTGCCAGGCTGCTTCTTGGGTCAGCCTCAACATGCACAGAGAGCTACCTTTGAAGGGAAAAAAGAAGGTTTTTTTTTCAGGAGAGAGGTGCTTGCACATGGCAGCATGTACAGGATTATGCTGCTAACTTTATTGGTATCAGTGCCTAAACAATTGGCAACATTCACCCAAAAGTAATTTCAGGAATGTTTCAAATATTGAAAATATGGCTGATGGCATATTGGGTGCTACCACCAATACAGAGAGTTCAGGGGTTGTTCCCATCAGATGGCCCATCCTGATAGACAGGGGTTGCAAGCAGGTCCCTTAAGTCACCTCTGCTGAGACAGATGTCAGCAGCAGAGGCCCAAACAAAGAGGTAAGTTTTAAGATTTCTTAAAAGGAGAGCATAGCTCTATGATGTGTAGAAAGGGAAATAATTCCAATTTTTAAATATAATCTACAATTGCAACTTAAAGTTTTGTGCACTAGTCTATGGGCACAATCCTAACCAGGTCTACTCAGAAGTAAGTCCTATTTTGTTCAATGGGGCTTACTCTCAGGAAAGTGGTTAGGATGCTCTGCATTGGCATCCTTCAGTCTCGGAAGACTATGGTATCGAACTCTGAATGGTGGTTCTGGAACAGAACGTCCTCTCCAGAGTGCAAAGCCTGGGTAAAGTAGATATGGAGGATAGACTGTTACCCATGCAGCAAATCCCCCCTCTCCACGTTGGTGAAATGGTCCAATGGAAAGGCAGAAGCCAATATGGTTGGTTCCAGCAGCGTCACAGAAGTTGTCAGAATGTGACTGTGTTCAGCCATGAACTGCCTCAGGGACTCCGGCTCTGGATTTTGCCTTGAGGTTGACTCCTGAAGCCTTTCCCATAACTGGATGTAGCCACAAGGCAGTGGAGGTTTGGGATCAGAGTTTTCCTTCTCTCAGATGAGCTGCCTTCCCAAGCTGACGAGCCTCATCTACCCTCATCTGGTTGTTTAGTCGCCTCTTACAACAAGTACAGCCAAACTGAGGGCCTATTCTTATCCCCCAGCCCCCAGGGGTGACATCTGGGATGTCAAGACTTGCACATGAATTGGATTAAAGTGAGGGAGAGGTATGCATAGTCAGCCTCACTCTCTCTTCCCAGATTCCATCTTGCTCCAATGGCAGGACAAAAGTCGAGACGGTTGGAGATGGGCTGGGCACAGTGGTTGACCAGGGCATCTTTCGTGTCTTGCCGTGCTCTTAGCGTACCACGTTGCTTGCACAAACTGGTGCAGGTGGGGACCAAAGGTGGATGAGCTTCCCTAAAAGGACACAACATGCCCCTACACCAGAGGTACTACCCCTCCCTGAACACCCCATATACCCTGGTTAGGATGCTCAGCACCTGCTATTCAGGGACATACAACCTCTGAAGTTTGAAGCAGTGTGGTACAGTGGCAAGAAGCAGGTTCAAATCCTCTCTTAGCCATGATGCTTACTGAGTGACCTTGGGCTGGTCATCCCATTGTCTCTAAACTTACCTCACAGAGTTGTTGTGAGGATAACATGGAAGGAACAACTTTGCATTTTGCTCTGAGTTTCTTGGTGGAGGAAGGGAGGATTTAAAAAAAAAGTAATCCATGGCTTAGGTGAAAGTCATTCCTGGCTGTCTTGCAAGTCTGTAAAACCAGCAAATAAACATGCTAACCAAATGGGATTGTTTTGAGTAGCCAGGATTAAGCACATGAAGAACATTTCCAAAGCAAATTTGTAGGCTGCATTTTAATGGACAGGATATCCATTAAAATATGGGGGGGGGGTTCTATTCCTGCTAAAATGTACCTGTGAAGTACCATGATTATTCTGGAAAGGTTTTCATTCAGTGAGGATTTCAGGTGTGTTTGCCAACCCAGCACAAAGGTAGGCTTCCCTGCCACTTCCCTAGAAGCCACCACCCTGGCCTAGGAGTTAACTCTTTAAAGTGACAAGACTCAACAGCCTCCAAAGTGCAGGAGGGGGGGAGAGAAGAGAGAGTATGTGTGTGAGAGTAGTTTTCTGTCCCTTCATTTTCATTGGCCCTGACTCTACACTCCTCCCTTCTCTCAGCCAATGGAATCGGTGTTTCCAACTTAGGGCCTGGATTGGTGCCAACTGGAACACATCCCTGTTCTTTCTCCATAAGCGGGTGCAGGGCGAGTGCCTTCCTATCAGGGTGGAAACAGGAGGTGCTCCTGTCAGTACGACCAGACTTGCTGGGCTGGGACAGGCAGGCAGGCAGGCAAGAGCAGCCAAAGGTTTTCCCTCTTGTGCACAGTGTTGATTTTAAGCAGCTGCCTTGCCTCCCTGCCCTCTTCCCCTCCTCCTGTGTAGAAACTGTGTTTAAAACGATCCAGTTCTTGTTATGAAATGACCCAGTGCCGCAGAAGAAAGCACAAGTATGACCTCTTAGTTATGGCTGATTCTTGTCCTGCTACTGTAAGTGGTGAGACATGGGAGGGGGACATTTGTAAGCCTCCTAAAAATAATTATTTGCCTTTCCCCTGTAACTTTCAATTATTGCAAGCTGTAACAATTATTCAGCTCACAATTGTGCCAGCACAACCTTATCAGTGAGATCGACTTATAGGCAAGTATCTACGGTATTTTATTTTGGATGCACTGGAGAATTAATCCTTTTTTTAAGATGGCCCCAAATGTTAACAAACATGAGTGACTGCTGTTGATGCTAATTCAACTAAATGCACCCTGCTAAGGTACCAGCAAGTAGATGTCTCATATTTAGAACACAAATCTATCAGTCTGGATGTTCATAGTGCTTTTATCTTTGATTTGTTTATTGATCTAAGAACACTTAAAAACATTTTGATTATGATATCTGGAACTTTAGCTATTTGGCCCTGACCTTTAAAAAATGCTTTTGAATATAGGAAGCTGTCTTCTTATGGCTTTGTTACAAAAATCAGAAATGCCCTATTTTTTCTTTTTCACACACTTTTGCAGGCATGGGGAGCCCTCTGCAGATCATGTTGCTGCCTCCCCCCTCTCCGCCCCTTAAAGAGACATTAGCCAATGCTTCCCAGGCTTGTGGATCATGACCCACCAGTTTGGGAACTACTGCTTTAAATCAAAGTATTTTTTTTTGGACTGTATTATACTTAGGGCACAAGCCAAACAATGCCCTGGATCAGTGCAAGTCCCTTGCACTGGCCTCAGGGTGTTGCAAAAGTGCTGTAAGGCACTTTTGTGCCACTTCAGGAGTCAGGTGGCAGAATCTGGTCCAACTGCACCAGCAGCAGGTAAGTTCGTGCCAGCCAAGTCAGGCCAGCGTGCGGGGTCTGGGGAGGATGAGGGGAGGGTGGAATGGGAAAGTTCTGGGGGAGGGGAAGGGAAGGCCCTTGGGAGGGGAGTGGTGCAAGGATCCGGTACTTAGGCTGGATCCTAACCCCCTCCTGAGTGGCCTAGCTTAGCACTAGGCCACTTGGATCTGTGCTGCCTCTTTAGGTGATGCAGATCCAAGTAGCCCCATTTGGGTCACTGCCACACAATACGGGGTAAGGGGAAGAGATTCCCCTTGGCCCAGGTTGCACTGCAGCCAGCCCCAACCCTGCCATGCATACAGTGCAGGCCGGTTGGCCTGTTCCAGCACAGGATAGGATAGCTCTGTTAGTTATGCAACATCTTTTCCTGTACCAACTTGCCTGTTTGCAACATAGATTACTTTTTCTACTAGCTACCTCATGCAGAATCCTATTACAGCATATCCTAGATTAATTACGAGCATATACTATTACTAGTGACCAAGTTACTAGTTGTCACCTAGAACTGCTGCTGTTTACAACAGCTATTTGGAGTCATCATTTGAGCTAGTTACTAGAGAACATAGAACTATTGAATCTCTCTCTAACCAGAGAGCAGACTTGACAAAGCAGGGTTGACAAGTGAATGGCAACAGGATGGGATAGATAGAGGAAAACTAGACAAGAAGGAACAGGAAAGAATTCTTCAGGAGAAATGTTGTTGAAGGAGGAGTCTCCTGAGGATGGGTTTTGAGGGTTCCTTGACAAGAAATAAGTTGGGTAAAGTGTTTGTGGTAGAGCAGTAGGGAGGATGTTATTGATAGAGACGAGAAAGGATAGAGACAACAAAGGGGGTTGGTAGTAACTTTTTGTAGAACAGAAAGATTCAGACAAAATGAAAAGGAGATAAGTAGGGAGATAACAGGAAGCTGCCCCCCCCCCCAGCGTGGGCAAAACCGCACATGATGCTGGAGATTGTAATCAAATGTGCTGACTTGCTTTTTTCACTTTGAAGCAACTATGATCAGAGCCACTGGGGTGTGCGTCTATGTGTTTAACCTTTTTTTCTTGCACTGTTTTCCAGAATTAAATCTCACTCTCCCCACCGCTATTAGCCTGGCAACAAAAACAAATACAACAGTAGGAGAGTGATTTTAATTAGTAAAATAGCACAGGAGAAAGGGTTATCCCCCATCTCCCAATTTTACTCAGCAAACAAAAGCAGAATCTCTGCTTCAAAATAAAAATAGGATACAGTATAGTGGAACTGGAAAAGATGCAGAAGAGAGCAACCAAGGGCACAATCCTAAGGCATACTTGGGCGGGTGCAAGTCCCTTGTGCTGGCCCAGGAGTGTTGCAAACATGCCATAAGGCACATTTGCACCTCCTCAGGAGTCAGCTGGGCTGGAACAGGGATATGCATTGGCCATCTTCACATGCCAACTTCACAGAGGAGCCTCGGCCAACTTAAGTCTCTGGGAAGGATTGGGAGGAAGCGGGAGGGAGGCGTTCCGAGGCGGGGGGGGAGGGCGGGCAGGCGGAAGGCATTGTAGGGGCAAGTGGGGAGCAGGAGGCAGGGCTGGGACCCGGCAGTTATGCCAGATCTCAACCCTCATTCCCAAGCAGCGCGAAGCAGCTGCAAGCCTCTCCACTCTCCAGTCTGAGGAGACCCATTGGGATTGCAGTGGCTTACCCAAGGGTAAGGGGAAGAGTTCACTCTTAGCTCTGGCTGAGCCACTTTGGAGCACCTATCTTGTGCTGGATACAGAGCAGGCCTCCTGGCCTGCCTGTTCCAGTGCAAGATAGGATTGTGCTGCAAAATGATTAGTGGGTTGGGCACTCCATTATGAGGGAAGGCTATAGTGTTTGGGGTGCTTCTAGAGCAGTGATTTTCAGTCTTTTTCATCTCATGGCACATTGACAAGGCATTAAAATTGTCAAAGCACACCATCAGGTTTTTGACAATTGACAAGGCACACCATGCTGTCAGTGGGAGCTTGTATCTCCCACTGGCCCTACTAATAAATGACCTTCCCCCAAATCCCTGTGGCAGACCTGTGGACTACTCACAGTACACCAGTGTGCCAAGGCATGAGGGAGTACATGATGGAGACATATAATTATGAAAGGAATGGATAGAGGGATGTTCTTTTCCCTCTTGCACAACAGCAGAACCAGGGGACATTACCCAAAATTTACTGTTGTGAGAGTCAGAACAGACAGATGGAAATATTTTTTTCACTCAGAGCATAATTAATCAGTGGAATTCCTTGCCACATTATGTTGTGATGGCACCTGACCTAGAGGCCTCTAAAAGGGGATTGGACAGATTTGGAGGAAAGTTCCATCACAGGTTACAAGTCAATGATGACTATATGCAATATCTGGGTTTTAGAGGTAGCCTACCTCTGAATGCCAGATACAAGGGAGTGGCAATAGGATACAGGTATCTTATTTTCTTGAATGTTCCCAGAAGCATCTGGTGGGCCACTGTAAAATGCAGGAAGTAGGATTAAACAGGCTTTAGACCTATTCTAGCAGGGTTCTTCTTATGTTCTTCTGTAAGGTTAAAGCGTCCCTAGAGTTCCAATTCATAGAAAGGCCAACTCAACTACTTCAGTGGCGTAGCTAATGATCATGTAGCCCAGTGCAGAGCTCAAAATGATGCCCCGGAAGTGATGTCGCAACCGGAAGTGACGTTACACTAGGGCTTTTTTAAAAGTGCAAATTGGGGGGAAACCTGCCTCCTCCCCCAAGCAGTTCACCACACACTGATCTGCCACTTCTCCTCAGCCAGTGGCATAGCTAAAACATCTATATGCTACCTGGGATCAAAGAAGATTTTGTAGCCCCCCTCCATGATAAAATCAAATTTAATTAAGTAAATAAATAATAAGTGTGCTCCTTATTGGTTAGAGCAGTGTTTCTCAAACTGTGGGTCGGGACCCACTAGGTGGGTCACGAGCCCATTTCAGGTGGGTCCCCATTCTTTTCAATATTTTATTTTTAATATATTAGATTTGATGCTACCATGGTATGTGACTGCATTTGGGGAAATGTTACACACCTGTAATTTTAACAAGCTACTATGTATACTCTTTTAACAGTGATAGTAAATGGAACTTACTCCTGGGTATGTGTGGGTAGGATTGCAACCTAGGATTGTTACAAATTTTCCTGCTTGATGATGTCACTTCCGGTCATGACATCACTTCTGGTGGGTCCTGACAGATTCTCGTTCTAAAAAGTGGGTCCCGGTGCTAAATGTGTGAGAACCACTGGGTTAGAGACATTGTGCTGGAATGAAGATGGATGGTTATTCTCCCCCGGCCAAATATAAGAGAAGCACCACTTGAAAAAGTGCCTCTTTACCAGTTAGCAGGAGTAGCTGTATTATGATACACGGAAATGAGAGCTGACACATAGTAACTCCTTATTGGTCCCATGTTGTATCATAACAACATCTCAGTGGCTCTCAGAACAATCAGTCTCATGGGTGAGTTTTGAGTTTTGAGTTAAGAAAATACACTTTTTTGTTCCATAAGGCAGTTGCGTTTTTGTTTTCTGGTTAATTGGCCATAACGTTTGGTAGAATACAGATATTCCAATGTGGTTTATTTTATTTCATTCTGCATTAAAATTACCTTTCCAATGATATATAACATGATGGTATTATTTGTACATACCAATTTTTTTTACAATTTTGGTCACTGGTGTCAAGCTTAGCTTGTTGCCCCCCTAAAGCATGTTGCCCAGTGCAACTGCTACCCCCTGCACCCCCTTAGCTATGCCACTGACTACTATTAATTAAAACAACAACAACAAGGCCATTGTGGCTTATAATCCTTACATTTCAGATTTGGTTTCACCTCCAAAAGAAGTTGCTTTAAATATGCAATAGAAGCATTTGGATGTAAAAACTACTCTATGGCTCTGTAGAATGACTTTTAGAAGAACCGTCAGCATGTTGTACTCTTTTATTGGTTGAAAAGATACATAGATTCAAACAATTTGGTACGTGAATGTTTCCACTGAATCATGAAGAGTCCTCCATCTCACACCACCATCTCACAGTCTCAGTTCTCTCTAATATAATACTGGAATATTTCTTGAGACAAGGTATGTGAAGTGCTTTGAATACTTAGAGAAAAACACCTTCTATGTACTCAGCACTGTTTATTATTAAGTCTGAATAGATGTAGTTGACATTGGCCTTCAGGGCTCTGTTCTGCCTTCAGACACTGAGATTTCACAGCAAAGAGGATTATGTGCACCTAGGAGCAAGGTTTTACTCTTCTTTATTTGCAATGCCTAGCACAGGAGTTCATAAGGTTCTGGCAGCAGACTAATGAAGACTAAAACCAAAACTCTGTATGCTTTATTTGTCTGCATGCTAGGATTCTGGAGCAGTTGATGTAAGAAAAGACTTTAACATTTCTCCCTCCTTCCATGCCCCCTCTTTGCCCCACTTTCAATCACTGTAGCAATTCTTGCTCATCTAGTCAGATGTTCTCCAAGCACTTTGTAAGGAATGCAGGAAGTTCAGTTCCTTAAGCAGTTAAAAATTAAACCACTAGTACAAGTTGCAGTTTGGGGCGACATAATAAAGGGTGTATGTCTGTTTGCCTTCAGAGGTAAAGTGATTTGTGATAGTATCTTAAACACTTTGTAAAATTTTTCCTTGACTGTGGAGCAAGAGTATTTGCATGATTGTTACATTTGAATATACAAAGAGAGTCTGGTCCAACAAGAAGCTGACAGAACATACCAAGATCCAGGTCTACAGAGCTTGCGTCCTGAGTACACTTCTGTACTGCAGCGAGTCATGGACTCTTCGCTCACAACAGGAGAGGAAACTGAACACTTTCTACATGCGCTGCCTCCGACGCATTCTCGGCATCACCTGGCAGGACAAAGTTCCAAACAACACAGTCCTGGAACATGCTGGAATCCCTAGCATGTATGCACTGCTGAAACAGAGGCGCCTGCGTTGGCTCGGTCGTGTCGTGAGAATGGATGTTGGTCGGATCCCAAAGGATCTCCTCTATGGAGAACTCATGCAAGGAAAGCGCCCTACAGGTAGACCACAGCTGCGATACAAGGACATCTGCAAGAGGGATCTGAAGGCCTGAGGAGTGGACCTCAACAAGTGGGAAACCCTGGCCTCTGAGCGGCCCGCTTGGAGGCAGGCTGTGCAGCATGGCCTTTCCCAGTTTGAAGAGACACTTGGCCAACAGTCTGAGGCAAAGAGGCAAAGAAGGAAGGCCCATAGCCAGGGAGACAGACCAGGGACAGACTGCACTTGCTCCCAGTGTGGAAGGGATTGTCACTCCCGAATTGGCCTTTTCAGCCACACTAGACGCTGTTCCAGAATCACCATTCAGAGCACGATACCATAGTCTTTCGGGACTGAAGGTTGCCAACTCATATGGGGCTAAAATCTAGAAAATATAAAAGATTCAGCAATTCAGCAATTGTTCCTGTTCATCAAAAAACATGAAAATGTTGGCACATATGTTTGGTGCATAAGAACATAAGAACAGCCCCACTGGATCAGGCCATAGGCCCATCTAGTCCAGCTTCCTCTATCTCACAGTGGTCCACCAAATGACCCAGGGAGCACACCAGATAACAAGAGACCTCATCCTGGTGCCCTCCCTTGCATCTGGCATTCTGACATAACCCATTTCTAAAATCAGGAGGTTGCACATACACATCATGGCTTGTACCCCTTGTACATGGCTTGTACATGGATTGTAATGGATTTTTCCTCCAGAAACTTGTCCAATCCCCTTTTAAAGGCATCCAGGCTAGACGCCTTTAAAACTCTCATGTAGGGAAAAAACCATGTTTGAAGTGGCTGTTGGAACTTATTGCTCCTTGCTCCTAAACAGGACTGGACCAGTTCTAGGTTTGAGGGAGCCCTTGGAACAGTGTCCTCTTGTGTCATGGCCCCATTGGGTTCACAGAGAGGGCAGAGGAAGTGGTTTCAGTGGCGTAGCTAATAATCATGTAGCCTGGTGCCAAGCTCAAAATGATGCCCCGGAAGTGATGGTTTTTTAAACCACACTCAGGTTTTTTAAAAAGTGAAAATTGGGGAAAAACCTGTCTCCTCCCCCCAGAAGCTCACCACCCACTTGCTCTGCCGCCACCCCTCAGTCAGTGGCATAGCTAATGTATCTACCTGCTACCTGGGTTCAAAGAAGTTTTTGTAGCCCCCCCAACGACAAATTAAAATTTAATTAAGAAAATTAAAAGTGTGCCCCTTATTAGTTAGAGATGCTGAGCTGGGCAGAAGAGGGACAGTTATTCTCCCCATGCTAAATATAAGAGGAGCTTGAAAAAGTGCTTCTTTACCCAGCAGGTTAACTGAATTATGATAAATGGAAATGAGAGCAGACTCATATTAACACCTTATTGGTTTCATGTTGTATCATATAACATCTCATTGGCTCTCAGAACAATCAGTATCATAGGTCGGTTTTGAGTTAAGAAAATCCACTTTCTATTCCATAAGGCAGATGTGTTTTCATTTTCTGATTAATTGGTCATAGCTTTTGATAGAATACAGGTATTCCAATTAGGTTTGTTTAATTGCATTCTGCATTAAATTTCCTTTCCAATGATATATAACATGATGATATTATTCGTTCATACCAATTTTTTCACAATTTTGGCCACTAGTATCAAGCTCAGCTTGTTGCCCCCGTAAAGCTAGATGCCTGGTGCAACTGCTACCCCCTGCACCCCCTTAGCTACACCACTGAGTGGTTTCTTTCAGTGCCATGCTGCCTGCAACTGTCAGTTTCATTCCTTTAGAGTGGGGTGCCCAAACCCCAGTCTGGGGGCCACTTGTGGGGCCACTTGTGGGCCCAATCTGGCCCACAGGGAGCCCCCAGTCTCTAATGAGCCTCTGGTCCTTCAGAGACTTACTGGAGCCCACACTGACCCAACGCAACTGCTCTCAGCATGAGGGTGATTGAGTCAGCATGGCTTCTGTAAGGGTAAGTCTTGCCTCACGAAACTTATAGAATTCTTTGAAAAGGTCAACAGGCATGTGGATGCGGGAGAACCCGTGGACATTATATATCTGGACTTTCAGAAGGCGTTTGACACGGTCCCTCACCAAAGGCTACTGAAAAAACTCCACAGTCAGGGAATTAGAGGACAGGTCCTCTCGTGGATTGAGAACTGGTTGGAGGCCAGGAAGCAGAGAGTGGGTGTCAATGGGCAATTTTCACAATGGAGAGAGGTGAAAAGCGGTGTGTCCCAAGGATCTGTCCTGGGACCGGTGCTTTTCAATCTCTTCATAAATGACCTGGAGACAGGGTTGAGCAGTGAAGTGGCTAAGTTTGCAGACGACACCAAACTTTTCCGAGTGGTAAAGACCAGAAGTGATTGTGAGGAGCTCCAGAAGGATCTCTCCAGACTGGCAGAATGGGCAGCAAAATGGCAGATGCGCTTCAGTGTCAGTAAGTGTAAAGTCATGCACATTGGGGCAACAAATCAAAACTTCACATATAGGCTGATGGGTTCTGAGCTGTCTGTGACAGATCAGGAGAGAGATCTTGGGGTGGTGGTGGACAGGTCGATGAAAGTGTCGACCCAATGTGCGGCGGCAGTGAAGAAGGCCAATTCTATGCTTGGGATCATTAGGAAGGGTATTGAGAACAAAACGGTTAGTATTATAATGCCGTTGTACAAATCGATGGTAAGGCCACACCTGGAGTATTGTGTCCAGTTCTGGTCGCCGCATCTCAAAAAAGACATAGTGGAAATGGAAAAGGTGCAAAAGAGAGCGACTAAGATGATTACGGGGCTGGGGCACCTTCCTTATGAGGAAAGGCTACGGCGTTTGGGCCTCTTCAGCCTAGAAAAGAGACGCTTGAGGGGGGACATGATTGAGACATACAAAATTATGCAGGGGATGGACAGAGTGGATAGGGAGATGCTCTTTACACTCTCACATAATACCAGAACCAGGGGACATCCACTAAAATTGAGTGTTGGGAGAGTTAGGACAGACAAAAGAAAATATTTCTTTACTCAGCGAGTGGTCGGTCTGTGGAACTCCTTGCCACAGGATGTGGTGCTGGCGTCTAGCCTAGACGCCTTTAAAAGGGGATTGGACGAGTTTCTGGAGGAAAAATCCATTATGGGGTACAAGCCATGATGTGTATGCGCAACCTCCTGATTTTAGGAATGGGTTAAGTCAGAATGCCAGATGTAGGGGAGAGCACCAGGATGAGGTCTCTTGTTATCTGGTGTGCTCCCTGGGGCATTTGGTGGGCCACTGTGAGATACAGGAAGCTGGACTAGATGGGCCTATGGCCTGATCCAGTGGGGCTGTTCTTATGTTCTTATGTTCTTATGTTCATTTATTCATACATGTTCCATCTTTAATATATTCATTTATGTAAATTTATTCAAATTTTAAATGTAAATTAATTCTTTTTTTCCTGGCCCCCAAGTCAGTGTCAGAGAGATGATGTGGCCCTTCTGCTAAAATGTTTGGACACCCCTGATCTAGAGCAGTGTTTCTCAACATCGTACCATTTCACATGGTCCACCTATTTGAAGTACCACCAGAAGTAGCTGGCGATGACATAATCACCAGTTATTTCTGGGTTGGAAGGCCAGATGCAATGTGACAAACACCTGTAAGAGGCTCAGGGTGGACAGGAGGGCTTTTTTGAGAGTGGAAAAGCATACTTCGGAGCTCTGCCCCACAAGCAGAGCCTCCTACCGCTGTTTGTTGCATCACATTCCTGGTCTCACTGCTGGACAGCAAGTGTCCAGGGGTTCCGCGAGTACTACCAGACAGCACCTCATGTACCACTGGTGGTACCTATACCACTGGTTGAGATACACTGCTCTAGAACAGTGTTTCTCAATCCTTTCCCTGATGTACCACTTCTCATGGTCTTACCACCAATACTGGTGATGTCAACTCATGGCTCTGACCCTTCTGGTCCCACCACACAGAAGCTTCCAGGGAAGGTGGAAAACTTTTGTGCTTTTACTGGTGGACAGTTCACCAGCTGATTGTCAGAAACAGAAACTGCTACTCGAATCAAAATCGGCTTGGGCAGCAAAAGCACAGTATCATAAGGAGGATCAGTGTCATGTACCATTGGACAGCAGCTCAGGTACCACTGGTGGTATGCATACTGTTAGTTGAGACACATTGTTCTAGAACAGCAGTTTTCACCTTTTTTCATCTCACAGCACACTGATAAGGTGCTAACATTTTTAAGGCACATCATTCATTTTTTGACACTTGACACTGTGCTGCCAGTAGGGGGTTCACATCCCCCAATGGACCTACTAATAGATGACTCTTCCACAGACTTTTCCCACAGCACACCTACAGACCATTCATGGCACACTAATTGAAAATTGCTGCTCTAGAAGCAGGTGGTACATTCTGATGTGGGTATGTGATCAGGTGCCAGAGCAAACAGGCAAGGTAATATTATCTGTATACTGAGACAAAACATTGCACAGGCTGAGGAAGCAAACCCGGAGAGTCAGCCATACCCCTATCAGTTCCTCTGATCACTTGGCCTAAGAGCAACAGTACCATCTCTGACCATATGGGTGGTGTATCAGCTATCAGACTGATGGCTCCCTTTGCTTGGAAGATAGCTCAGGAAATTTAAGTGTCTGAGGCCTGGTGCCACAGTCCCTGTTTGAGACTACTAGTTCTTCTTATACCATCCAATCCAAGTTAAGTGTTTAAGGGCACAATCCAGAGGCCACTCTTTGTCAGCCCAAGTCCCTTGCGCCGGCTGAAGAGTGTCGTGAAAGTGCCGTAAAGCACTTTGCACCACCATCTGAGGAGCGAGGCTGGCGCGCAGATGTGTGCCAGCCTTTGAGCGCCAGCCCACGCCTCATAGGACTTGCAGATGAGGTAAGCCTATGCCAGCCAAATCAGGCCAGTGCAGGGGTCTGGGGGGGGGGGGCGTAGGGAGGGTGGGGAGGAAGTGTTTCGGGGGGAGAGCAGGCAGGCAGGGCTGTGGTGGGTGAGCGAGTGTGGGGCCAGGATCCGGCATTTGTGATGGATCCTAACACTGGTCTCAGGCAGTCTGGGGCAGCTCCGGGCTGCTTGAATCTGCACCACCTCTTTAGGTGGTACAGATCCAAGCAGCCCCATTGAGGCAGCTGCAGCACAACATGGGGTAAAGGGAAGCAATTCCCTTCACCCTGGGCTGAACTGCTTTCAGCTCCAACCCTGCTCTGGATGTGGGGCAGCTATCCTGCCTACTCCAGGGCAGATTAGGATTGTGCTGTAAATTTAATTTATTTTAGTGGAAGAATTGTGCATAAGTCTCTTCTATTTAAATCAGAGGGACTGAAAATCTTGAAGTTTGTTTCTAAAGATCAGTGATTTCAGAATGTTTGATGTTTTATCTTCAGCTGCAAGATATAAAGGAGCACAGCTTGTTATAACAGAGTGGGACAAAGAAAGGAATACAATTAAAGGCCTTTCCAGTTTTTATAATTTCAAAATTCTTGTTACCTAGAGCCTTGAGCAGGTAACCATGCTGTTGAAGCCATACTAAATGTGAGAGTAATCCCCACAGTTCCTACTGCCATGTTACCATGTTGCCCTGCCATCATCCACCCTGTTTCTTCAACAGAGCCTGTAGGGTACCAGTTATGGAGGAACTCCACCAGTGGTGGTGCCAGGTTGCAGGTCCCTGAGGACAAGGCTCTTGGCCCCCTATGATATCCCCCTCTACTCCTTGATGATGCAATAGGAACAGCCACTGTCATTGGTACTGAGGGTTCAGGGGTCAGCCTGACCAGGTGAACCCTCTGACGGATATAGGACCTTGGCCAGTGCAGAACGTAACTGATCTCTCGTGCCATTCCTGAAACCCATGTGCACCCAGCAATTTTACATGTAGCAGTACA
The DNA here is from genome assembly GCF_035046505.1 of Tiliqua scincoides. Lineage (NCBI taxonomy): Eukaryota > Metazoa > Chordata > Lepidosauria > Squamata > Scincidae > Tiliqua > Tiliqua scincoides. The sequence goes on from NC_089822.1 coordinate 211,107,856, forward strand.
TGAAATGGTACATTGGAACTGAATTCAACAACCAAGGTACTTAGCGCACGTGTCAGTTGCATGGCATACACGTTAACCCATTTTTGCCCAGCCCACAGGTGTACACATTTGGTCCCTGTTGTGTATATGCAATGTTGGGCAGAAATGGCTTAAGTGAACGTGATACTGCTGGCTTTTACTTCAGACACTTCAGCTTTACTCAAAACAGTTCTGGCAACCAGGTCAAACATTTGACTTTGACACAAAAAAGTCTAGCCCTAAAAGTTAAATGCACATGCGCACAGCCTAGGCAGGTAAGTCTCTTTCTGGTTGGCTGGCAGCAAGAACAAGCACTTTAAGGAACAAGCAATTCCTTAAATTGTTGCGTGGATGCTCCATTCAAAGTCTTGTATTGGAACACACTGGAATATTTGCTGAACATTTGTTGTCAGCCTCTCTTCCTCATATAAAAACATTTGTCAGTCCTCCAGCACAGAGGAAGCAGCAGGATTTTGTACAAGGCCTCAGGATTCAAAAGCAGTTCCCCCACATATCTGTCATTCAGAAAAGACTGTAGAATTTTTTTTTTTAATAACCCTCTCTCTTTGAGTGCACTGCTGAGTTCCACTCAGCTTGTGCTGTGGCTGCTTGCTGATTTCATCTCTTTGATTGAACCAGGCTCTCCTTGGTCTCTTTTCCTGCACATTTAAAAAAAAAGATCAAGCCATCTTTTTTTTCCCTTTAAAAGGAGTTTGATCTGATAAATACATGAGCCACTTTTGTTGGTTGCTTTAGAAACAAGCAAAGCAAGAGAACTTTATATGGCTTCAAATCAAAGGTTCACAGCTTCAAGGCTTCACCTCCCACCGCTAGGACTTGAACACATACAACCATTTCCTGGCAAATATGTCAAGTAAATATTTGTTTTTTAAACCCTTCAAGAACTGGCAACTTCCGAAGGCAGCACAGTACCACACTGTCTTGAGGGCAAGAGTAAACTTATGGCTTAGCTTGCTAGAAGTTCTGTTATAATTACATTCTGCAGTTAGAGTCTAAACAGAGTCTAGGTTTGTGGAGTAGCTGCCCTCTCATCAATGTTTTCTATTTTTATTTATTTAAAAGGCAAGTGGAAATATCTGAGGTAATAATTTCCTCTCTTTTTTTCCTAGTTATTTTGGTTGTAAACATGCACACATTAAACCGAAAGGCCATCTGTGTGCCATCTTCATCTTCTATAGGTGAAAGAAGCTAGGAATTTGCCTTTTTTTTAAAAAAATGAGTCTGTATGCCTCTAGATCTGCATGAGGGGAAAAGTAGCTTGGGAGGGGGGAAATTTTGAATGAAAAAAGAGCCAATGGGAAAAGGCAAAGCATCCCAGACTCTGCTGCTTCCCTTCCTGAAACTACTGTATATTTTGCTTTAAAGTAAGCAGCTATGGAGTTTCTGTTATTCATGTACATTCAGGAATAAAACGGCGTTTTACATCAAGTGGCTCTGCTCCCCAGAGCTTGAGGAGGGGGCTCCATGGTCTCTCAGGAGAGGTTCTTTTGGTCTAGTAGCAATGAGTTTTAATTCCTAAATGTACATTGTGAGCCAGTCAGGGGGACCCATTAATTTTAAGAGGTTAGTTAGACAGTATATAAGTGTTTAATACAGGGGTGTCAAACATAAGGCCCAGGGGGCGGATGCGTCCCCCGGAAGCTTTTTATCTGGCCCTCAGGCTCTCAGCTGCTGAGGTGTTACAGCTGAAATTGCAGCCCACATGAAAATTCAGCTTTCCCAAATCTTGAAATATGATCAAGATTTGCGTACTTTCTCTTCAGTCATTCACAGTTAATGAGTTTCTATATGAGAACAGGGTCTGATTTCTGGCCATTAGCTACTTAATCATGTCACTTTCTGCTTAATGACATCACTTCTGGCCCTCAGTTGGAACCCTGAATGCCAACTTTGGCCCTCTGTATGAAACGAGTTTGACACCCCTGGTTTAACACATTGTGAATGATACCACTTACTGCAAATGTTCTTACTACAAATTATAAAAGACAGAATGAAGAACATGCTTTCCTAAGGAGTTATTTTAATGTGTTCTCATGTCACTTCTTTTCCCAGCACTTAGAACAGGCCTGTTGTGGTGGACTTTACAGAAGAATTCAAACTTGTCTTCTTGCATTACTCCAAAAGATATCTTGAGATACCCTGTTCACATCCCCTTGATGCAAAACAGAGCTGTTCTATACATTTAGATATCAGGCCACCAGGTGACCTGTCACACCTCTGTGTTGCCCAATTTATGATTGGCGCAAGTGTTATGGCAACTGCTCAGAGACCATTTGAAATCACTCCATATAAAGGCTGTCAGCACATGGTGAGCAATTCATGTGCTTTGACTTACTGCAAAATTCAGGCAGTTTTGCCATACTGTTCTCCCTCAGTTCATTGTCCTCAGTAGTTCTGGTTGTCTTTGAAAGAAGCTGTTTGTCCTTTGCTCCACCAACAGCTGCCTTTGCCCACTCCGACAAGATCAGCTGCTGCTGGAGCTATTGAAGAACAGTTCATTTTACAATAGATGAGGGCAAGTATTGATGTGGTGCAGCAGCTGCTTTCTTCTTTCCCTCTGAAGGCCAAACTGCACATTCACATTCATAATATGCTTGGTTCTGCTGGGCTCACTTTTGTGCAGTTGTGCGGACGTTGCGTCTGGATCCACACTATTGTCAGGGAGAGTGGCTTTTCTTAATAATATTTACACCCTGCTTTTCCTATATACAGAGCAGCCCAACATGGGACTCTCCAATTCTGCAGCGGCTCCAGAGCTGCTGCAGAATTGAGTAGCCCTGTTGCGGGATTACTTCCAGTACTCAGGGGAAGGGGATTGTCAGGGCCCCTCCCAGAGGCCCTGACCCCCGACTTACCCGGGAGCAGGCACCCCATGCCCAGGGTGGGGAGGCTTCACTGCCCTCGAAGGGGGCAAAGCAGGTTGGCTCACCTCAACCAGCCAGAGGGGGCTGGCAGGGCCAACAAGGAGCACTACAGAAAACAAGCCAGGAACAGGAAAGGCCTTTTCTGCCCCACCTGGAGGAAGGGGAGAGGCCAAAGGGGGCAGGCTTGCTCCATAAAACAGGGAGGCCAGGGATGAGAGGCAGTCAATGTGAAGCAGGGAGCTGGGAGATAAACAGCTCCTGCTCCTAGGCCAGGTTTGGCAGCTCTGCTAGGGAGGAGGATAAGGGTGCTGGAACCCCCTCCCCCTCCAGCCAATCTGAGGCCTCCCTGGGGAGGAACAAGCCTGCTCCAGGCCCCTCCAGGGGAAGGCCCCTACAGGGATGAAAGTCTCCTTCTCCCCAGAAGGCAGCAGTGGCTGCCTGAGGTGCAGTGCATACCACAGCAGCCTTTCTGGCACTGCGGCAGGCCTGCTCTCTGGGCAGCTCAGGATTGGGATGCCTGTCGTGTAGACAGAACAATGTTGGCTCCCACACAGAGTCCTCAAGTAATTCCTCAGATCCAAAGAGGGGCATGGCTACATGCTTGGGACAGGCTGAAAGTGGTGCTTCTGGCTCCTGGGATTCCCCTAAAGGCTTCCCCTGCAAGGTTTACCAGGACGACCCAATCTCTTGCAGCCCTACTCAGCAGTTTTACTGCAGCCGGTCATTCAATGAGAATTCCTTTTCCCTTTCCATGTGGTGCAAAGCACACTATGGAACTCCCTCGCCCCATCCCTGCCTTCTCCCCCTCCCTGGACTTCTCAAGCCAATCATAAGGCAAGAACTCCCCCTTGGCTTCTTCTTCTGTTCTCCCTCAGCCAATGAAAATATCAGAATGCCCATCCTTTGTCCAATGATAATCTGTTTCTTCATTCTTATCAGAGACAGGAAAAGAGAGCCCAGTCCCACCTCCCCCTTTCCTTGCAGCATTAATTGCAACATTAACCCTTTCCTGCCTCCTGGTTGGAACCTACCTTTTGCTCATCCCATCAGAATGCTGGTTCCAGAAGGTTTTTCACGCTGCAAAAACAGTAAGCAAGCATACCCAGAGACAGGCAGACTCAAGGCAGCATGCATGGGGATGAGTGCCGAGTCAGGGGGCCCTGTCTCAAGTATTTTTCAGTCTTCGATGTGCAAAACTCACAAGTCACTGAGTCACCCAAAACCACACATTTTCACAACTCGAGTCCGAGTCAATGACTCAAGTTCCCAATGCTAATCATCTCACATTTTAAAATGTGCATCTGTATAGACAGGCAGGATTGGACTGTTAATCTGTCTGACCATTACTGGAAACCAAAATCCTAGACTGGAAGGTGGAACATTTGGTCCAATTCAGCAGGGCTCTTCTTATGCTCTTCTTTGCCTTCTCCTTCTTCACTAATTAATGTGTTGGAAAGCAACAGAGAAATTAATGATTTCACCTTCAGTAGTGGTGTTTCTCTGAAGAGCAGCAGTAATGCCCTTTCCCCCAATGTTGCCTTGAAAGAGGAAGGTTGTTGAACAAAGTAGCAGAACCTACTGTTTATGACAAAGATTTGAATTGCAAGGTTAAGAGCCCTCCTGCTTCACAGGTCTGTCTGCATGTGCTTCGTGTCATTTGGCCTAGTGATTACAATACAGCAGGCTGCTTGAGGGATAACACCTTTCAGAAACAGAACATGCTGCTGTTTTTTTATTAATCAAGAGCTTTTCAGTCTTTTCTTGATCACGCCTACAGCATTCTATTCACCCAGTTGGCATTTGAGGACTACTTCTTACGCTGCGCAATATTTGTAAGCGTATGTTTTACCTTTCCAGTTGCCACCACAGCAGTAAGGAGTTGACAAGTTTAATTTAAGTCTGCGCTAGCATTTTTATATAATGCCACTTGCATTTCTCATCACACAACTGAGGTCAGTCATATGCTATTTCATTCTACCTATTGCATCAATTGACTTCCATGCTGTACTGGAATAAACTGGGATGCCCAAATATTCAAATGCCAAATCCGTCTTCCCCATATAATGTGATTGGTTTAAAAAATGATGTGGCTAAATATATTTTGGCTCTTCATCAAGCATTTCATTTCTAAACCATCAGGGAATATTCCTGTCTTCGCTTTCAGCATTTTCTTTTGCACCAATAAAAAACAAAACAATTTGAGTTGCATGTGAAAACTAGATGTAATGTTGTGGTTTATATCTAATGATTTGGGGATTTAAGAAGCAACTGATGGAGCAAAAGGTTGTTATAAAACAAAGATATGCTGTTTTTGGTTATACTTTTTCAGACAGTGGCTGCAATTAAGAAAGCTACTTCTGGTTCTCTTGAGAGCTTGTGTGCATGCAGTGGGCTGCATCCTTTTTTTTTCTGGGAACAGCAGGCCTCCTTGGTCTATTGTAAAATGCTGTTACAGCTCTCCTAAGTAACAGCATGTGTTTGGGGACTGTGGCCTGTGAAGCTCTAAAAACAGAACATGACAGCATATGATCAAGCGTTCCTAGGTTACACCACTTCAGATTGGTGGTGGTGATGATTGCATTTTTTTTAAATTAGTGGAGTGTTTTGTAAATTGCTTCAGAAACTCCCATTTCCCCTCTGTCCTATCATGCAGTACATTTGTTTATTTTATTTTAGACGTTATATACCACCTTTCCATCATAAAACAAAGCCTAAGTTGAGACATAGGCTGCATATCCTACATTTCTGGATCACCAGACTGGGTTGGGGCTTTTTTTAATAGTGATTCCGGTCTTTTCTGGTTGACAGTTTCTAATAGGTGGTATGGAGACCGGGGCTCCCCGTGGGCCAGATTAGGAGTCCCTGAGGGCTGCAAGTGGCCCCTGGGCCAGGGTTTGGGCAGCCCTGCTGTAGGGCAGCAATTTTTAATCTTTTTAATCTCATAGTGCACTGACAAGGTGCAAAAATTGTGAAGGCCCACCATCAGTTTTTTTGACAATTGACAATGCACACTGTGCTGCTGGTGGGGGGGCTCACATCCCCCAATGGCGCTACTAATAAATGACCCCTGAACTCCTGCAACAAATTTGTGGATTCCAAACAGCCAACTTTGTACAAAGTGTGTAATAATTAACGTACTTACGCCTTGCATGTTTTATGTTGCAATGCAATGTTGCAATGCAATGCAATGTTTATGGCATTGCATGTTTTAAAAATTCTCAAGCATTTGTCTCCCAGATCAACTATGGGCGCAATCCTAACCCCTTATGTCAGTGCTTTCCAGCACTGGCATAAGGGCAATGCAGCTCTGAGGTAAAGGAACAAACACTCCCTTACTTTGAGGAGGCCTCCGTGAGTGACACCCAACTGCAGGATGCAGCACACGCCCCATTGGCACAGCTATGCCAGCGCTGGGCTAGCATTGGCACTCCACCGGTGCTACGGCCTGCAAGCGTGCCTTACGGCACATTCGTGACAGTGCACACAAGTGGTAAGCTGGTGCACACCCTTTAGGACTGGGCCGTAAGTCAGTAACATTATCTTAACAAATAATATAGGGTTATGCTCATAGTCAAACAGAACTCATTATCTCTTCTAGTAGTCAACAGGTATTTTACAAAACTGGATCCCTGGAAAGTCAAGTGCATTTGTATGTGTGGCATCCTTAAGGCAATAGGTCACTGAAAGAACATAGCCTTTGTCCTCCTGTTTCATAGCAATATTTGGGTGTTTATTTAGGGCTGCCATATGCACTTTTTTATCAGGGACATTGGCACTGGAACTTGTTTGACTTCATCTTCCAGACTGCCTGGGAAAAAGGGAACAAATAAACTTATCCCTCTGAAACTTTCTTGCTTTTATGTTCTGCTTTCTTCTATAGAAATGATCTCATCAACTGTTGATGCAGCAGGTCTGTAGCCATCAGCTACAAATCTTTGAGATTACTGAGAATAGGTTTTCCGAACGGCCTCTGAAAATTATTCTTTTTAAAATAAGTATCAATTACTTAACAGTTCATAAAGCTGCTATTCAGGGCTGGCCTGCCAAGACCTCCTGAGCTGGAATGGCAAATGCTGCCCCCCTTACCCAAAGAAGTGCCAGCCTCTGCTACTTCCACTCTTCAGTGTTCTAGCTCAGCACTCTCTTTCCCTCCTCATTTCCTTTGTCCTCTTCTTCCTTTTCAGTCCAGGGAGGGAAAAGAGCAGTGGAGGCAAGTAGGTACCCTAACACCACCAATCTGCTACCTGATGCAACTACTTCAGTCAGCCTCATGGATAGGCCAGCCCTGCTGCTATTTATCATAATTAAATCCAGAATGGCACTGTGGAAGCTTCTCTTCCAAGGCTAATAGCATTTTCAGACTGAATATTTTTGTCAGGCCTACATTATGGGAGGAAAGGGTTACGTTTCTCCCCCCATTGTTCTAGGGTCTTGATCCTGATTGACACCACCCAAGAATAGGTTGTATATTTGTAAACAAAGCAAAATCACCCTGAGCCTCCAGTGCTCTCTCATCGAAAGGAAACGAGTCCACATAGTGCTGCAGCCCTGGGATTTCTCACTGCTCAGGGAAGTGGGGCATGAGCACTGTACCTTGTATTGTACTTGTACAGCTTTGATGCAGACAGCATATATGTCAGGGAGGGTAGAAAAAGAGTGCATGACAGAGAAGAAAGAGGTGAGCAAGGGAAGAAGAGATGTACAGTATAATAAATTGGTAAAAGGCAAAGATGTGAGAGAGAAAGAATCAGGAAAGGAAGTGGAAGAACAAATTGCTGGAGAGAAAAAAGAATTCTTCCATGGCTTTCTGACTGGGTAGATAGACAGGAATGAGAGGGAAAGTTGTGTGCACTGAAATATCAGCTGCATACTTCTGGTGTTTTTAAGTGGTATGTCTAACTTGCAGGGCCAACAAAAGGCTCTAAAGCCCCATAGAATGCAATCTAGCATTACAGCGCAATCCTATGAGTAGACATGCATAGGATTGTGCTGTAATGCTGGGTGTGTTTTTCACACATCCTCTTCAGAAATTATTCTCTCTGGAGCAGACTCAAGGCTTCCCCCCCCCTTTCATTATGTTTCACACATTTTAAGAGACATGGAATGTGCCTCCTGAATGTTCTCTTGCCACATATGAGACAGTCCCAGTATACCCACCTGCCTTCATTTGTTAAAGCAGTATTTCTTCAGTCTGTCAGTCACTTTGTAAATACACTCCATTGACAAAGGACACAGCCTGCTGCTCTCCTCTTGCTCACTCCATTTGCTCTCTTGCCTCTCTCCTGATATGTACTGTTCTCCTCAATCTACTGCTTCTGAGTTGGGGAAAAAACATTAGGGAAAACTTCTTTACAGCTACTTGCATAATTGTGAGTGGGCAAAAGTTTAGTCACAAATCTTGCATGGATTTACACTATTTCCTAATTCTAATCTGAGTCTTATGTTGGAAATTCACTTTGCAAGACCACAATGGAGCCTTCTAATAGTGAGAAATAGATGGTACAATTTCTTTAAATGGTAAGAGTTCTCCAGTTCAGTTCTAATTGCATCAATAATATTAAAAATGTTATGGAATTGGCAGGCAATAAATTTTTCCATTCTGATCATCATCTAGGCAACCTGTCAAGACAGGTCTGAAGAACAAGCCAAGTAAACAGATTGAATGACACACCCCTTCAGAAAAGTCCTGTATGCAAAGTCTTTGTAAAGTTTAGGAAGCTTGTATGGATATGATTCACCCCAGCACAGTGTTATTTCTAGTGGCTGTTTGCTGGTGTTTCTTTCATATCTTTTTAGATTGTGAGCCCTTTGGAGACAGGGAACTCTATATTTGGCAAAACCGCTTTGTGAACTTTTTGAAATGTGGTACAGTTGGCCCTCGTAATCTGCTGGGAATCTGTTCCCAGACCTCCCATGGATACTGAAACCCACAGATAACTGAATCCGCATGTCCAGGCAATCAGAACACCTTGGATGCGACCAAAAGTGTTCTGAGGTGCAGGGAGGCTGCACACAGCTTCCCTGAGCTTCAGAAGGCCTGCTGGAGTCCTTCTGAGACACACTTCTCGCTTTTTGTTAACCCAGAAGTGTGTTTTAGAAGGCTCTGGCCTCCCCATGCTTCAGAAGGCCTGCTGGAGGCTTCTAAAAAGCACGGTTTAGCAAAAAACCGGAAGTACCTTTTAAAAGACTACAACAGGCATGTGGGCTCCCTGTGCCTCAGAACACTCTCCTGGTCATGTTCAAGGAGTACAGTGAGGCCTGTGTCAGGTCAAATCTGCGGGTCCAAACCCATAGATGGAGAGCAAGGGTGTCCAAAGTTTTTGGCAGGAGGGCCACATCATCTCTCTGACACTGCGTTGGGGGCCAGGGAAAAAAAAGAATAATTTACATTTAAAATTTGAATAAATTTACATAAATGACTATATTAAAGATGAACTTATATGAATGAATGAAGGCCTTGCAATAGATCAATGCCTATAAAAGGCCTTGTACAAAGCAAGGCTGGTCTTTCCTTCACTGCTATTGCTGCATCACAGATGTAAAACAGTAAGCAGTGCAGGGAGCCCTCATCCCACAGCTCATGCAAGGCGTCAAACAGTTGCTCTCACACTGAGAGCAGTTGTGTCGGGCCAGTGTGGGCTCCAACAAATCTCCAGAGGGCCAGAGGCTCATTGGAGACTGGGGGCTCCCTGAGGGCCGCATTGAGAGGCCTTGAGGGCCACAAGTGGGCTGGGGCTGGGGCACCCCTGATGGAGAGGGTCAATCTTTATCAATATCCTTAGATAGTAATAATGAGTCTAATTTAAACTTAGAAATACAAAAAATGATTACTTCTGTGGTAATCATCTGCTACTTCTATCTCTCATTGATAGCCCTGCTTTTCTGAAAGCCCTGATGCAGCACTTTTTCTCAGGCTCTGATTTCCCTCATGAAAATATCTGGTGAGCTCATTGAGGCTTTTTGTATCCTGTTCTAGCAGCAGGGAACAGACACCAGGAGTCTTCACATACAGGAAACCGCACTTGCATCTGAGTAAATAAATCCTTAGACCAATTTTGCATTGCTTGTGTACTAAGTCTATGTAATTCATGGACTTTATGTAATTCATGTAGGGAGAGTTATGCATTGGGAATGGTGACAGCAGGATTTTGTCTAGGGGCTCTGTCAGGGCATCTTCAGGCATCCAGATCTTGTAACAGACAGTCTGCATATGACACCTTTTGTATCCCTCACAGCTTAGGCAGATAGTTAACCCTCCAGCTGGTCCTTTCATACCTTTCACAGGCTGCTATATTCCTATCCTGCAGGGATCTAGGATGGAACGAAGGAGCAACTCTACATGCAGGACCAACTGTGAGAGTCTGTCCTGTGGGTTTTTGTGAGAAAGACCAACACAGCCAGTCCTCTACTTGTATTGTTTTGCTTTTATTTGTATGGGCACCTCTGCAGCATGGGATTGCAGCATGCTGAAGCAGCTCCCTGGCTACTGGGAAGAAGTATGAAGGATACTTCTGTCCACTGGGAAGGTGGAATCTTCAGAAGAGAATCCAAAGGAGGAGAGGAGCTGCATTCAGTTGCTGTGTGTCTTTCTGCCCATGTCTTCCCACTCACTGGTCTATTCACCCATCTTTCTCTCTTGTCTTGCCTGCTGTGGGGCAAATCCTGTTTGCAGAATTTACTGCACAGCAGAATCCTGTTTGCTACAACAGGTAAAGGAGATCTGTGAACAAAGTGAGTGATTGCATGCTCAGCAGCTGAATCCAGCTATTTTTGGAGGATTTAAATGCCTAGGCATAACCTCGGAGTGGTAACCTTGGCAGCTCCTCTGCTGGAGATCAAGCTTCAAAGTGGGGTAGAAAACATAGTGGGTATACCAGGTTTCAAATGATTCTGAGGAGTTAGGCTTGCATTCAAAAATGGGCAAGAGAAAAAGGGGAAGGAAGCACAACTTGCTCTAGAGCTGTATTATAATGGCCCAGCAGACATGTCCTGTTAAGGTAGTAGTCAGATAATAAAACCACAAAGGCTGCTTTTGTGATAATGCTCTGGTTAAGATATGGGCCTATGCTGTGTTGAGGAAAAGTGGCAGTGTTTTTTATTGTCAATTAATATGAAAAGAGGCCAGGGTTAGCAAAAAGTAGGATCAATCATGTTTATTAATGAAGATTCTAGATTAACAATATAGTTCCTGTTCTGTTGCTACTTGCTAGCTAGTAGGACAAGTTGCAAAACTGGTTTGAGCGGCTTTAGCAATGGAGCAGACTTTGCCTCTATTAACTATGGATGATTTACCCATTATTGTGACCTTGGATAAAGACAGCCAGTGCTTTCAGCAAGACAGACAGCCTTTGATTTTTCAAGAGGGAGGAAGACTTCTAGTGGAGTAACCTGCTATCCAAGGCATAGTGCACCTGTCAGCTGGGTATAAGACAAAGCTGCTTTGTTCTGTGTCAAACCGCTGGACTCCCTAGCTCAGTACAGGTGGTGCCTAGGTACCTGTGGGGGAACTGTTCCCAGACCCCCAGTGGATACTGAAATCCGTGGATAATCAAATCTGTGGATCTCCCCACCTACTGTCTTCCAAACATGACTGGAGCTGTGCTCTGGTTGCATTCGGAGGCCCTTCTGAAAGCTGGGGAGGCTGTGAGAGGCCTCTACCTGATGGTCTACTAGCTACCCGGAAATACTTCAGAAGGGGAAACAGCAGGCATGGCAATCTACCCTAGATGCTGACTTCAGACAAGACTGTAGTTCCCAAGGGTGAGTCACAGCCTGACTTCTCCTCCTGCCAGGTAGGAGGAGTGACAGCAGCTGTGATCAACTGCATAGCAGGCTCCACCTTAGTTCACTGGTGAGTACACTACTGTGAATATATCTACATTAGAACAGTGTTACCTCTTAGAGTGCTCTTTCACTCAGCACTCTGCTTTCCAGGTGGCACTACTATATTTAAACTGTCAGTCAAGAGTAGTTCATGCAGTTTGTTCAAAGGCAAACCAAAACTCTCTAGCTCAGTGGTTCTCAAACTTCCTGGGAGATTTACTTCTGGGGTATGTCTTGCAGGGGAAGGGGGATCTATTTTTAAAGTAAACATACATGCTCTCAGGATACAGGGGGTGTGGAGAGCCCCACAAAGCACTTGCAGGGCTCCCTTGGCTTCTAAATAGTGAAAGTTGCAAGCTCAACAAAACCAGAAATTCCACTTCTGGTTTAATTCTGCTTGCAACTTTCACTATTTAGAAGCCCCAGGGCCCTGCAAGCACTCCATGGGGCTCCCCACACCCCTGGATCCTAAGAGCATGCATATTTACTTTAAAACTAGCCCTCCTTCCCCCACAGGGGCATGATCCTGGTGATTGCTTCACTGCTTTCCCCCTGCCCTTGCCCTTTACAGGGAACAGGGCATCGTTACACAAGCTGGTGGGTCGCAACCCACCAGTTTGAGTACCACTGCTCTAGCTACTTTTCTAAACTCCCTTCCTTTAAAGAGCTTGGGACAGTATACAAGGTTCTCTGCCCACTAATTTGAGTTCCATGGCCAGTGGTGTAGGGGTTAATTTTGAAGTTCAGGTGTTGAATGTGACTCTTACCATAGCCTGCCATAGCCACATGCCAATAAGAACATACAACAAAAATATCAATTTCAAATTACTTCATTAATGGGTTTTCTTCCTCTTATTCTTATTTTGAAATGCATTATACAGTACTCCATTTAAAGATTTAGCCTAGTGGTTCTCAAACTTTTTAAAGGCTCTAGAGGCTGCTGCCTAGTTTATAAATGCCAAGGAGTATGGCTATAATGGTGGTGATAGTAGTGCCCCCCCCAACTAGCAGCTTGTTTAAACCTCGATGCACATAGTCTTATCTGCCTTGTCAGTTTCATGAACCACCAAAAATTGGGTCATGACCTACTGGTGGGTTCTGGACAGGGTGACCAGATACATTGGAGGACAGAGTGCCTACACCTTTAACACTGTATAGAAGAGAGAATTTTGGCAGCTGCAGCTCAGCATGGAAGGGTTTATAAAGCTGCACCTGCCAAAATTCCCTCTTCTATATTAGAGGGAATGACCCTCTATAATCTAGGACAGGGGTGCTCAAACCCTGGCCTTGGGGCCACTTGCGGCCCTCAAGAAGTCCCCAGTCTCCAATGAGCCTCTGGTCCTCCGGAGATTTGTTGGAGCCTGCACTGGCCCGACACAACTGCTCTCAGTGTGAGGGCAACTGTTTGACCTCTCGCTTGAGCTGTGGGATGAGGGCAGTCTCCACTGCTTGTTGTTTCACGTCTGTGATGCAGTAGCAGCAGCAAAGGAAAGGCCAGCCTTGCTTTGCGCAAGGCCTTTTATAGGCCTTGAACTATTGCAAGACCTTCATTCATTCATATAAGTTCATCTTTAATATATTCATTTATGTAAACTTATGTAAATTTATTCAAATTTTAATGACACAGTGTCAGAGAAATGATGTGGCCCTCCTGCCAAAAACTTTGGACACCCCTGCTCTAGAATAACCACTTCTATACCATGGTTAAAGGTATAGACACAATGTCCCCCATTGTATCTAGTCACCCTGGCCCTGGACCCACAGTTTAATAACTGCTGATCTAGAGTATTTTATCCCAAACTCTTGGAGTGGGTTGCAATAGTTCAAAACAAATGTTTAACAAATAATATCCTGTTTAAATATAAAAAGTACATTAGCGTAGTAGCCTGTGCATGTTTACTCAGAAGTAAGTCTCACTTTGTTCAATAGGATTTCGGCTGTAATCCTATGCATGTTTTCCTGGGAGTCAATGGGACTTACTTCTGAGTAAACATGCATAGGATTGGGCTGTTGCTCTCAACAGAATTTGCCTAGGATTGTATTAATGTGTCATGGGCTACATACTGTCTCTCAGGCAGCCTTTGAGGAAAATTGTGGCTTAGATCTTAGAATGCCCCTAGGAATTCTCAGTTAGCTTCCTGCTGAGTCTGATGCTTCTTCTCAGTTCAATTTCTTCAGAAAAACTTCCAAAGGCAGCACCTGAGTGGTCCTACTGAAGTAGTCTTGCGGCTTCCCCCACCCCCTTAACCCAACCCTGTGAGGCAGGTTAGACTGAGAGATAGTGAGTGGCCACTTAGTGAATTTCATGGCTAAGCAAGAATTTCAAACTGGGTCTCCCTAATACTCTAAGGGTGCAATCCTAACATCAATGCTTTCCAGCACTGGCATAGCGGTGCCAATGGGACATGTGCTGCATCCTGCAGTTGGGTGTCACTCACGGAAGCCTCCTCAAAGTAAGGGAATGTTTGTTCCCTTACTTCGGAGCTGAATTGCTTTTATGTCAGTGCTGGAAGGCACTGATATAAGGGGTTAGGAGTGCGCCCTAATACACTAACTACTACACCTCACTGGCTCTCACCAGTCTTGTCTTTGTCTTTGAAAGAATTGAATCAGAGTCACTCTTGAGAAAAGTTTCAATACAATACTTTAAATGCACAAAGCAATAAATTGTCATCGCAGTGCACCTTTTGAGGTCTTCTCTCCTTTAGTATTTCGGGCCTGCCTTCCTTTCCTCTGTTGAAGAGGAACCCAGTGAATTTAAGTCTCTTGTCTTGATTTTCAGATGAAAATTTCCCATCTTGCTCCCTGCTCAGGACTTCTCCAACATTCCCTTGTCTTGAACATGGCATCATTTCCCCTTAACAAAACAGGAAAGTACCGTCTGGGTTGGGCAGTCCAATCCTACCTAAATCCTTGCATGACCATGAAGTGGTGCCAGCATGGCTTCAGCTGCATTCTGCAGGGGATTTTTGGCTGCTGGATGTCTCCTTGAGGTAAGGGGAAAAATGTTCCCTTGCCTTGTGATAAGATCCAGCAGCCACTGTGGGGCAACTCGAACCTGCACTAGATCAATCATTGGCACAAGTTCTCATTGCTCCATGAAGGTGGATCAGGCTGGGGAAGAGGTTTGGGATTCGGTATGTGCTATTGCCACTGATCCCGCCCTCTCCCTGCCTCTGCTGCCACCTCATTCCATTCTCCTCTTGCCCCATTCAACTCCCTCCTCACCTCCCTCCAACCCTTGTGTGGGCTTACCTGCCCTGGTGGGTGTCTGAGGGTCTGCCGGCATGCCTGAAGCGACCTATACCAATGTAACACCAGGTATGCTGATGAAGAAAGGGGATAGCACTGGGGCACAAAGGTGTGAAGGTAGCTTACCTAGTATGAAGACAAGAATATCTTCTATACAGCTAAAGATAATATTCTGTGGGTTATAGGAACACAACAGTTTGGGTTGGAACAGTCTATGGGAGATGGTAGGGTATATGGGAGTGTCTGCTAGTTTTTAAAGATATTTATATTTATACAGGTATTTATATACTGCCTTTCTTTGGTCATCAGATTTCTCCTCAGACTTTAATCCAAGGCGGTTTACATAGGCAGGCTGTTCTAAACCTTACAATTGAATAGTTCTAGTCTTTCATAGAACTCCTCGTTCCAGCTGGATTCCTTCTCGGTCTGGCCTCTCTCTGGTCCTTTGCCTCCCACGCTCCACTTGATGGCAACTCCTCTCTGCCACCGAGGGTCAGTTCATCAGTATATCAGCGTGTCGTCAGTTCTCAGGTACTTCCGGTTGTTTCGAACTGGCAGCCTGAGATCTTCAGGCATACAAGGCAGCAGCTCTACCAACGGAGCCAGACCCTAAAGATAAGTTTTAATATGTAAGAAAGCCCAGCTTACTAGTAAGGTTCCACGTGGCAGTTATTTTATTAATGTGATCATTGTCTCAAAGTTCAGGCCAGCTATCAGTCCTGGTGCTGAGGAAGCTAGCAGGGCTACGGCCCAATCCTCTTTGGAAACTGTGCCAATAGTGCATGATGCAAGCTGTATTTCCCCACCTGCATTGTTCCTTATGGGGTTTCTTCTACTTATGCCAGCTCTGTCATTGGTGTATAGTGTTTTTCTGTCTTTAGGGGCATGTTAATTGTCAGAAGGGGGGTTAGGATGTAGCGTACATCAACTCCTCATCTCTCTCATGTCCTTCTCTTCCACGACACATCCCAGTTTTCTTCCTGCTTTGGCTTTTCTGCTGGAGAGGTAGCACTGGGGTTCAAGTGACATCCGAGCCACATTAGTGGGGCATCTGTGGGCATCTACATTGGTGGGGCTGTAGTTGCATTGGTGTATGTGGAGATACACTGGTGTAATTAGGGGTAGGATTGGGCCTCAGTTGGGGCCTCTACCTGCACACCTTGCCATTAATTTGCACCTATTCCTTATGGGACAGAAGTGGTGCTGGCACTAGTCAGCATAATGAAGTTGGCTCTGTGGCATGCATACATGTTGCCTCTTGCAATGACAGCAGCAGTTGAGCCATTGCTTTGTACTGCCCTGTTTAGCACACGCCTCCAGCAGATTTAAGAGAGCTTTGCTGGAGCTGAATGAAAGCACTATTTAAATATTTCATACATTAGATAACATGCCCATAAAAAGTCACATGTCCCACTTTCATGTTCTCAAAAGCATATAATTATAATGATTGATACAGTACTGGCTGCTTGAATGCTAAAAGCACCAGGGCCATAGTCGGGCTCGGGTTTTAGGCTGCTGCATCATTACGTATTTAGGCTTCATTCCTATGAGCTCCTCTAAGAGTAAGCCTCATTAAATACAATAGGACTTACTTCCAAGTAAGAAAGCATGGGATTGTGCTTACAGTTTCTCAAGGCTGACAGCAGCTCTGCATTTACACTAGGATATTTATTACAGATTAGGGGCCCAATCCTATCCAATTTTCCAGTACCAGTGCAGCTGCAATGCAACCCCAAGGTAAGGGAACAAATGTTCCCATACCTCGAGGAGGCCTCTGTGACTGTCCCCCCACCACAGGGTGCAGTGCACATCCCATTGGCACAGCTGCACCGGCACTGGAAAATTGGATAGGATTGGGCCCTAAAGCTGCAATTGTAACCACACTTTTCTGAGAGTAAGCTCCATTGAATAAATAGGACTTATTTCTTAGTAGATCAGGTTAGGATTGTGCCCTAAGGTAAATAGTTGCACAATGTACTTACTCCAGGAGAGTACACAACAAGAGATCTTTTAAAAAAAACTTTAATTTTTATCCCATTTATCAAAGTATAATTAAGTTATTAAAATGTAAGTCTTATTGTGTTCAGTGACACTTCCAGGAAAGTGTGCATAGGATTATAGTATTAGGCTACTTTTACCAGAGTTTATGAAGACAATATCTGGTTCTTCAGTAGCTTTTGATCAAAACACATTCCAGTTAGGTTTGTCTAGCCATTTGGACAGCTCAATGCTGGCTGCATAGCCAGGCTGCATCGCCTGCGCTTATCCAGTTCTAGTTGGGAGCCAGCTTGAGGTCAACTCGGGGTAAGGGGATATTTTTCCCCATACTCTTAAGCCCAGCCAGCCCTATGGGGCTACTTGGACCGCCAGTTATTTAGCTGGTGGAATTTGAGCAATGCTGTGTAGGCTGCCTGGCCTAGGAAGGCAGTTAGGGTATGGTGGAGGAGGCCTCCACCAATCCTGCCCCCTCCTGAACCTGACCTACCCCCATTCCTCCCTCGCACACCCAAAAATGCCCTTTCCCCACCACCATCCCCACGCCCCTGTGCCACCCTGCACCTTATCTGCCTGCTCCAGCAGCCAGGGGTTGTGAATGCAGCACTAGCAGTCTGCACATCTGTTGCCTCTTACTTGCTGTGTCGTGAACGTGCTTTACAGCACATTTGTGACACCTTTCTCTGGTGCAGGAACTGCTGTGCCAGTGGAGCTCCCCATGTGGATTATGCTCTGAGTTGCATAAGGAAAGCGCCCTACAGGTAGACCACAGCTGCAATACAAGGACATCTGCAAGAGGGATCTGAAGGCCTTAGGAGTGGACCTCAACAAGTGGGAAACCCTGGCCTCTGAGCGGCCCGCTGGGAGACAGGCTGTGCAGCATGGCCTTTCCCAGTTTGAAGAGACACTTGGCCAACAGTCTGAGGCAAAGAGGCAAAGAAGGAAGGCCCATAGCCAGAGAGACAGACCAGGGACAGACTGCACTTGCTCCCAGTGTGGAAGGGATTGTCACTCCCGAATTGGCCTTTTCAGCCACACTAGATGCTGTTCCAGAACCACCATTCAGAGCGCGATACCATAGTCTTTCGAGACTGAAGGTTGCCAACTGTAACCGTAACTATAAAATTTAAAATATTTGCATACAATTATAAAAACTTGGTATAGGTGCCTCTTGAAGACAGAATTGGTGCAGTGATGTAGAAACTCTCGCTATGATCAGGACCTCCTTGTTTGCATCTTGCCTTTCCCATGAACATGCTAGGTCAGGCTGGCCACTCTCTCTTAGCTGTAGTACTGAAATAGAAATGCTTACCTTAGAGCAGGGGTCTCCAAACTTTTAGGCCAGAGGGTCGCATCAAATGTCTGGCATGGTGTAGAGGGCCAGAAAAAAATTTAAATATAGAATTTATATAAATAAATTAGAGATGGAACTTAGATGAGTGAATGAATGGGCTCATTCAATCAACCTCTCTGCCCCTTAGAACACCCTCCAGATGCAACCAAAGTACAGTTCCAATCATGTTCAGCCAAGTGGGCCAGAAGCTTACAGGGGGCAAGAGGCTGACCGTGGGCCGGATAGAGGCTCACCGCGGGCCACATTGGCCCCCGGGCCGGGGTTTGGAGACCCCTGCCTTAGAGGGTTGTTGTCAGGATTACATCAAGATAATACACATGAAACACTTTGCATGCACAAATTCTAAACATAATTATTGTATAAGAATTATTTCATTTTACAAGTATGTTATCAACCAAACACCTTCCATCGACATTTAACAAATGAGGAAGTTGCTGAATTTGCAAGCATAATAACTGCAGTACAGTGATTTGCAAGAACAACCCAGGATAGCCAGTAAAACATAACAAACAGGCCAATAATCCCTGTGCCCTAAGTGCTTCCCAGTCCTCCAACTCCTCTATAAGTGTATTGCTGTGATGAGACAATCATGCTGAATTGTCAGGAGCATCACAGTGGAGGCTATGCCTTGCTTTAAAGAAGCAAAAGTGTCCAGCTTCACTGTCGCTGTATCAGTTTCAAAACTCTCTTTTCTATGCTGGGCTACTCATGTTCGAAAAATTGTATGAACAAGCTGAGTTCAGCACTTACAGCACAATATCAGATGTCTTTTATATCCAGGTGATAACCCAATGCAATATCAAACAGCTAAGCTGAAATTTTATATTGGTTGATAAATATTTACCTTAATATTTTACAGCTCTATCCAGCTTGACCCTATAGATACTTATTCAGAAGTAAATTGGCCCAGTTTCCATGGGAACTACAAACCAATCCTGTTTGGACACCATGCCAATGTATCCTAAACCCATTCTGGCAGCATCACATTGAGAACATAACTGACTCTGGTGAAACAAGAGCCAAATGCCACGCCTATCCTGGCAAAACAATGCTGGTGCAGCCCTTCCCAGTAATATCCCCAGCAGGCATGGAAATACCTACACAGCCTTTTATCTATGACATGGCATCCTCATGGCAGCACATTATCAGGATGACATTGGCGTGTCATGAAGTCAGTGCATCGTCCTTTTGACATCCATGTGTCATTGGTGAATGTCCACAGAGTAAATCACTGCATCCAATCAGCTTAAACACTCGCAGCCAGAGAAATGCTGTTAGAGTGAAATGAACAGGGGCAGGAGCAGGGCCAATTAGTGGCCAATGCTCAAGGACACTCTGCTGCTATGGCTGTTGGTATGCTGCCATTCCAGTCCCCCTGGCATTGCCCACCATAGACCATGGCAGCAGTGAACAGTGGGAACATGATCACTGAGGAGCATCACCCCCTGGAGCCTAAGAAGTGCTTGGGGAGGGGGCTCTTTTCTCAGACTCTGAGAAAAGAGGCCCCCTGGAGCATCCCACCATGATGTAGGGTGGCTACAAGGGATCTGCTAACAACAATGGTGATCAGCAGCAGAACAGCATTTGAAAGAGAACCACACAAGTGGGGTTGCTAATCATCTGCTTTCAGCAAGACTATTGTGCTTGTGAGGTCTGGCTGCACCAGTTGGTTCACTGTCAGCCATGGAGTTTGCAAAACTACAGAGGCCTTATTGCAGGGTGCAACCTACAGCCCACAGGCCAGATCCCATAGTTGATGTTCCCTTCTCCCCTCTTTTGTAGATGCCATGGCTGCAGCCACTACTTCAAGCACATGTTCTTCCCAAAGCAGGAAGAGTTTCTCCCCAGCACTGATCTAAATGCCCACTTCCACCAACGCATCACTTGCATTGATCCTCATTTCCCATCAAGCTGCTAAAGTCAAAGAGTTGCACTAGAGTGCAGATTATTTACCTGTCTCTGTTGTCTACAGTTACAATTTCGTTATCCAGGGACTGGACTTTTGGATAACGTTTTGACGCATATTCCTCTCCTCTTCCTCCTGCAAGGTCAGAGAAGCAATGCAGGAATTGGAGGTTTTAGTGTAGCTGTAAGTGCAAAGGACTCTTCGCTCACAACAGGAGAGGAAACTGAACGCTTTCCACATGCGCTGCCTCCGACGCATCCTCGGCATCACCTGGCAGGACAAAGTTCCAAACAACACAGTCCTGGAACGTGCTGGAATCCCTAGCATGTATTCACTGCTGAAACAGAGGCGCCTGCGTTGGCTTGGTCATGTCGTGAGAATGGATGATGGCCAGATCCCAAAGGATCTCCTCTATGGAGAACTCGTGCAAGGAAAGCGCCCTACAGGTAGACCACAGCTGCGATACAAGGACATCTGCAAGAGGGATCTGAAGGCCTTAGGGATGGACCTCAACAAGTGGGAAACCCTGGCCTCTGAGCGGCCCGCTTGGAGGCAGGCTGTGCAGCATGGCCTTTCCCAGTTTGAAGAGACACTTGGCCAACAGTCTGAGGCTAAGAGGCAAAGAAGGAAGGCCCATAGCCAGGGAGACAGACCAGGGACAGACTGCACTTGCTCCCGGTGTGGAAGGGATTGTCACTCCCGGATTGGCCTTTTCAGCCACACTAGACGCTGTGCCAGAACCACCTTTCAGAGCGCGATACCATAGTCTTTCGAGACTGAAGGTTGCCAATACAATACAAAGTGCAAAGACTTTGTATCTGGTCACCCTGGCTAAGGATCGATTTGCTAGGTGATCTTGAAGGCATAAAATGGAAGGGGGATGTCACTCTGGTGCACCTCTATGGATAGTGCTTGGAGCAGGAAATGCAGCCTAATTCAGTCTTAGAAAAACTCTAGAGTTGAAGGTATTATTAGGAAGGCAATAATAAATAATAAGATATAATGAATTATTTACAATCTAAATAGTTTATTATGTTATTATTATTACCTTCCTTTATTAGCTATAGAGATGAATGTGGCCTGCCACCCTCTTACAGACATGGTTTCTGGACCCTATGTGGAAGGTTGTCAACCCCTACCTTACTGGAATGAGTAGGTTAGCAATCTCACCGGGCAGCAGCTGGTTTCCCACTGATCAGTTTTCCAATGTTGTGCTGGCATATGTGATGTGTCTGTCCATTGGCAAGGTGGGTTTCTACATTGGGGGGGGGGGCTGTTGATATGAGGAGACATCTTGGTTTATCTTGAGGATAGGATTGGGCCTTTTCTCATGTAAATGCGAATAGGAGCCAGCCTGACTCAGGCAGCATTCAAAGACTTTCACTTGGTTATTAATTAGATATCAGTTATTTTGAGGAATCTGAATAAAATTAGAATCCAAAACCTTTTGCTCTTCATATATATAACTCAGACTTAGCTTTGATTCCTGGTTCATGAGGATAAAAGCTGGATGCAGTTTGAAAGCTTGTATTCTCCTTACACCCACAGAATTTGATCCAATAAAAGACATAAATAGGTGAGTGGGTATTCCTTGTTTAAAGGAGACAAAAATGAACCAAATTTCTAAAAACAGTGAGAATGTTAATTGTTAACATTGCTGCTATCTTTGCTGCAAGAGAGAATGGCACAACTGGAAGAGAAAGAAGAATGGCTGCTCTGACTCCAAGGAAATCTTCTGGTGTTGGTTCAGACCAAGTTCAAACTGAGTCTCTAAAGTCAAATTACATGCACATGGGATTAGAGATCCTGAGTTTGTAATTTAAATAGCAGCCAAAATATAGCAGTTTCCTATTGCTTCAGGGCCCAATTCCTAAGTCACAGGGTTATACCCAAAGAAAATGAATCTGAACTAAATCTCATTGAAATCAATGAGACACGTTATTGTGTAACTAACTTAGGGCCCAATCCTATCCAATTTTCCAGTACTGGTGCAGACGCAATGCAGCCCCAAGGTAATGTTCACATATCTTACGGAGGCCTCTGTGACTGCTGCCCCACCACAAGATGCAGTACATGCCCCATTGGCACAGCTGCATTGGCACTGGAAAATTGGATATCCAATTTTCCAACTTTCCAGCAAATATCCAACTTTCCAGCACTATGCAGTCACACTGCAGCCCCAAGGTAAGGGAACAAATGTTCCCATACCTTAAGGAAGCCTCTGTGACTGCCTCTTCATCACAGGATACAGTGCATGTCCCACTAGCAAGGCTACACCTGCACTGGAAAATTGGATAGGATTGGGCCCTTAAATGTCATTGATTCCAGTGGTGCTTAGTCAGGCTTTGCTTTCTTTGAATACAACCCTTTGACCGGGGTGGCCATCCTTTCAACTTAAGGGCTCCTGGACATTTATGGCGGAATCCTAACCTCTTATGCCAGTGCTTTCTAGCACTGGCATAGCGGTGCCAATGGGACATGTGCTTGTCCTGCAGTTGGGTAGCACTCACAGAGGCCTCCTCAAAGTAAGGGAATGTTTGTTCCCTTATCACAGAGCTGCATTGCCCTTATATCAGTGCTGGAAAGGGGTTAGGGTTTGTGCCCTTAATGATTGTGTAGAAGAGGGAATTTCAGCAGGTGCAGCTTGTCATCTGTGACGTGACAAAATTCCCAGTACAATTTACATCTGTGTTGAAATTCCCTCTTCTGCACAATTGTTAAAGGTCCAGGAGCCCTAAAGTTGAAAGGTTGGCCACCCCTGCCCTAGATGCTTCTGGGTAGTGATACTAACACCCAAGGCAACTCAATCATAATTTGAAGAGTAGCAGTTTTAGGTCTGTTATAGCAAAAGCAACAAAGAGTCTTGCAATATCTTAAAGACTAACCCATTTATTTCAACATAAGCTTTTGAGGACTTAGTCATAATCATGGAAGAAAATGGAATAAAGTATAGCCAGTGGGGCTGAAAGGGGATTCTAAGAATCTGTAATGAGTGAGCATTACAGCATGAGTGAGCATGCTGGAGCGTAAAATAACTGTAGAAAAGAACCAAGTTCATAGCATTTCCTTCCTGCTTAATTGTCACTTAAACACATCTGTTACTGTAATGAGAAGCTATTAAACTTAGTTGCTATGGTTAATGAAGATGAAGCAATTAGAAAGAAAATACTCCTTACCTTTATGGCAAATGCTAACGCATTGCATAGATATTAGTTTGCTATTTCCATGGCAAAGGTCATAATATGCCTGGAGAGAGTATGGTTTATATAGCAGAGAAGTTAAATGGTGATGCTTCCCACTGGGAATATTTCAAGACCAATTCCTTTCCTTTTGTTCCTGTTAAATTCCTTTTGGCTGTTATATAACAGTGCGCTAGGCTATGTGCATGCAACTTAATGACTGGAGAATTATTCCTTAGAAAATATGATTATTTTAATGAAAAGCACTTTCCATGAGTTTTTTGGAGACTGGGTGGCTTCCTCAACATTTCATACACATTAGAAAGGTGAAGGCCAGGCCCATGAGAGGGGGTGAAGGGGGTAAATTGTACCCAGGCCTAGCATCAAAAAGGAGTTTAAAAGGGGGGGGGGCCCTGTAAATTTCCTGGGATCTTACATTTTCTGATCTCATCTGGACTCAGTGGCTGCCTGCATGGGATCCCTGTAGCCTTTGCTGTGTGGCCTTTGCAGCTGCCAACCCAACTTTCACAAGGCATGCTTGGGGTGCTTCTGTGGGACGTGTGGCAGGACTTGCCTCCAGCAAACTGGTGCTGGCTCTGTTAATTGTATATGAAAGAAACAGTATTAAAGTGGTTTTTTTTTTTACTCTTGTGTGTGTGTGTGTGTGATATGCTTAATGTAGTTTGTTAGGATCTGTGCTAGAAATGAAAAATTGTGACGGGGGAAAGAGTGTTCTTAAAAGTGGACTTGGAAGTGTGACAAACCTTATAGACAATGCTGCAGCATGGATTATACCTGGGGTGAAGATCTGTGTCAGATAGAATTATCTAGGGTTGTTGAGTTCAGCTCTTTGTCCACATATTGCAGTAAGTCTTGCACAGTCATGGAGCTCTAAAAATAGATGAGTTAACTGATCTGTGCAAAGCTACCCGCCTGTCCCAGATGATAGAAGTGTTCTGCTATGTGTTTTAAGTTGTGTCCAAAGCAGGTCACTACATTTGGACACAGAAGCAAAGCTGTATCTATTACCTTTTTCATTTCTGTTTCAAGGCAAACCCAGCCATAGGATTAAAATATTCCCATTATTATTGAAGATAAATGTTCCTTGGCCTTAAAACTTATAGCTGTATTAAAGACAGTACAGAAGAACCCCACTGTCAATTTCAATCATTTGTGGAGTAACTACAGTATATACAGCATTTAGAATTTTACTGACCAGTCAGCAATCTCAAATACATTTACAATGGAATAAGTGCCATTGGACAGTGGGTTTTACTTCAAAGAAGCATGTGTGAGACTGCACTGTTAAATAGTTTGTACCCTTCAATTCAAGCAAAAAAAAAAAAAATTCAGGACAGTTTCTATTGAACTGAAAACAATAATAATGAAAGCCAACATTAGAAAATACCAAACATAAAACAAATTCAATAAACAGAAATAAAAATGTCAATTAAATTTAATCCAATATAAAAGCCTGGGCAAATTAAAAAAAAATTAACCTAATGCCCTTAAACTAATCAGAATGAATTCCAGCAAATTGAGAAACTATTTTAAGGTTGGAGTTCCACTGCAGAATGGGCCCTGTCTTCTCTAACTTCGGAAGGTGGGGAACCCAAAGAAAAACCCCTGAGTGGTCTCAGGGGTCCATCAGGTTAGGCGCTGGTGGGGGATCCATGGATATCACAAGACTCATTTGTTTAGGTTGTCACATCCTCAGTACAAATGGAGCATCCTCCAGAGGCCCCTGCATCATCATGGAGCCTCCGGGGACGGGGACGGGGATGACGACACTTTCATTGACTGGTGGGGAAGGTGGAGAAGGAGGAGCTGTTGCCTGAACCTCTTGACCAAGCGACTTGTGCAGCAGTTCCTCCTCTTTCCGTCTACCTCATCCTGAGGCCAGTGATGCAAGGACTTTTGGAAGAAGCCCAGTGGTCAAAGCAGAGGGTGAGAGGAAGTGCTACCACCATGGAGGGAAGTAGGCGCAGCAACAGCAGCTGCAGTTCATCTTCTTCCCACCCTCTCTCTCTCGGTAAATGTGTGAGACATGGCAGCAGATGCTCTTCCTCCCACCCTCTAGGGATGCCACTATTGTTGACGATTTCCCCCATATTTGGTAACGGGAAAAGTTGGAGCCATTGTTGCTGCCTGTTGGTAAGCTTTAGGGGCCCAGTGGGATATCAGCAACAGGCAGTAGATCCAGTTGTGCCAGATCTGATGTAATCAATGTAAGTTGTGTTTCTAACAGACAAAATGTAAATTATGGAGCCAATCCATTTTGTTATATTTCATTGGGTTGCCAGATGTAAAAAAAGGAACAAGGCTGCTCTACCTTTAACTATGTAGAACAGTAGTTCTCAAACATTTTAGCACTGGGACCCATTTTTTAGAATGACAATCTGTTGGAACCCACATGGAAGTAATGTCAGTAACCTAAAAGTGATGTCATGGTTGAAAGTGACATCATCAATTTTGGCTTCAAAGCTAAGCTTGTGATCATCCAAAGGTCCCATTACATACTACGCATGTGGTATTATTTTGCATCGCTTGGAATTCAAACATTCCATCTTGGAGTCGAAGTAGAACACAGACTGGATCCTTCTCCAACCACACAATCCTCCCCCCTTTCCAGCATCCCATCTTCCCACCTATTCAGGGCAAAGCACCAGGCCTCTCTACCACTGGGAGCCTGCCCGGCCCAGCAGCTTTGTACCCTATATTTTCAGCTCTGGATTTTCAATGGTGGCTGTACTAGTTGCTACATGACCCACATGAAATTGGCTTGTGACCCACCTAGCGGGTCCTGACCCAGAGTTTGAGAAATGCTGATCAGAAGAAGGAATATTGCTAGCTGCAGCTGTTTTCAGTCCTATATGACAAGCCACATTTGTTAATGTTCCCTATTAAAGACTTGTGTAGTTTTGCATCTTTCCGTCCTAGAGAAAGATAGGTTTAAAAATTTATGCAAATAATGGAAAATTTTTTAGAACCATCTTTCCAATAAATTGCAGTTGTATCTGTTGGCTTTGCCCTTTTGTCTTCTTCTTTTGACTTTACAGAGGGGAAAAACCCTTGCCTCTAGTGACGTGTAGTCGAAACTGTGGGGGAAGCCACAAAAGGAAGAGAGAGAAAAGTTTCAACAAATGACTCCTTAAAATAAAACATCCTTGAAGCCCCAGTGAACTGTATTTATACTAAGGCTTATGATACCAAAAACTAGAAGTATTTATATAGGCTTGCTCTGAAAACAGGCCAAATACGATACAGGGTACTAGAGTTTCCACCACTAGCTGTGACATGTGAACTCTCTGTTAAGGCTCCAATGGAGAAAAATTCTTAGTGAAGTTGGAGCCCTAGGGAACAAAACACGGTGTGCTCCTTTGCACTGGCTGGTCAGTGGGCATCCCAATGCTTGGTTGCTTTGACAATGGAGTAGTGAAATAGGTGAGTTGAATGTTTCCCCATATATGTTCTTCTGTTACTTACCATCTCCCTCGTAACTACTGACAAGAGTAGAGAGTCAGAGCAGGTAAAAGGAGAAATGGTGGACCATATGCTTGGATATAGAATTTTTATGTATGTCTACTATTCAGTAAAAGATTTTACAGTGTACACCAATTCAGCTTTAGTTTGCTAACTCACAATACCAACACTAGACGTAGTTCTTGTACTGCAATCTTGGCACATTTACTCTTAAGTAATTTCCACTGTGTTCAGTGAGGTTTACTCCCTAACAAATGTGCCTAGGATTGCAGCTTTTCCATCATTGTCTTTGGAGAATCTCCACTGCTGCAAGAGTAACAACTTGCAGGAGAGCCTCTCTCTCGCTCTACTCTTGAAAGTATTTTGTTTCCTTCTCTATTTTCCCATCTTGCCCAACATCAAAAAGCCACAAATGTTATTTGTGTTGCTCAGAAAGATAAAATAACTGAAATAACAATGGGGTAGACCCTTCCTGCTCTTCTGCAGAAAAAGGTTGTCTATTCACCTCCTAGAAAGCCAGTATCCCATGGATTGTTTTGGCAGATCTCTGAACACCTGTGGAATAAGCTTTTCATTTCTATATTGGTGCAAAAGCCAGTATTAAATGGAATCTGCCAAGGGATCAGAAAGTATCTTATTTTCTTCTACAGGGAACTAAATGTTCTTATAGCTCTTATAAATATCATTAGAATTTATTTTTGAATAAATGTACATAGGTTTACAGCCCTAAGATGGATTTTCAGAAAATCTCCTTTGCTTCAACTAGACATACTTATATTAGTGGGATGGTTTTACGTTTTAGGATTCTCTGAAAGTGTAAAGACATGTTGGACTAAATCCATCACCAGTAACTTTTTCGGTAAGCTTAGCAGTCATAGGTGTGACTATAAGTGCTCTTATGAATTGATATCACATTCAAGAATTATATACTAGAATTTCACTAAGCATTTGTAGGCCTGATTATGTGAAAAATGGAACAACATCAAAAGACAACTCAGTATACAGTTACTTACAACAAAATAATTAGCTCAAAGAATAATAACTTTATTCTCCCTTGTTTTTCCAGCAACTGCTATTTGATTGCAGTGAAGTTTGTGCTAAATTCTGCTACAGGTGTAGCAAATATTAAAGCCAGTTAAGTGAAATACAGTACTGTGTTGCTGATTGCCAATTGTGTTGCAAATTCTACATCTAATAAAGTTTCTTATTACAGCTGAGACAGCTGCATTTCTCCGGCTTGCCATGGTGAGCTAGCCCTCACCATATTAGGCAAGTCACCATATTAGGCAGTCTCCAGTAGTCAGGTTTTAAAGCAAACTGTGTAATGGATAGTACTTTTGCTGCTGCAGCTAAAGATCTTTTTGTTGCACAAGAGAGCAACATGGCTAATCCAGAGAAAGGAATGAGCAGCAACTGATAAGACTCTGTTTTAAAGGCAGATGTGCACAGGAGACTATGCTGTAGGTTGGGTTGCTACCTTTTTTTAAATAGCATTCCACTGCCCTTAACAAAAAAACAAAAAAAACTCAACTGTCAATTTTTTCCAGCATAGAGATACAGCAGCAGGAAAAGTTTTTCCCAGATAAAGTCCTGCCTGTTTCGAGGATCTAATGTTACAAAAGCCCTGAAAGAAACAACACTTGTTAGTGGCAACACTAACAAGGGGAGGTCTGAGGAGACTCTCTGAGTCAGGCCCTGGTTCCAGTGTTGGTGCCTGGTTCTGGGGAGTGTGTGGGGGCTTGAGTAAAGGCTTGGACTGTACCCCCTTGACACTAGTGTACATAGGCATCGGCAGGTCCTGCCCCCCTGGTGAGGTTTGGACTCTTCTCCCATGGCATCCCAGTCTCAGGCACCCTGGGAAGGGTGGGGGAAAGCAGTGAGAGAAGGGGTTGCTCAGTTAAGTGATTCATGCCACCACCGCCTGCAGCACTGGGAACTTCAAGGTTTGGCTGTGGACCCTCAATCAGTGCCCAGCTTGGCCAGTCCCTGATGCCAGCCCTGCATCCATCCATCTTGGTCAGCATCTTCTACCCTGACTAGCAGTGGCTCTCCAGGGTTTCAGACAGGAATCTTTCCAAAGGATTCTTTATGAGGTTTCAGGGGTGGGTGGAACCAGTTCAGATACTGTTGCAGTTGCAATTTTAGAGCATCGGAGAAAAGACTTGTTTATTTTTTCCGAGCTTGAAAGTCTGAAGAAGTATCGGAGCAACAGGTAGCCATAAACAATAGGTTGTAATAAGAGGGAGTGGACAAGAAGAGCTATGACCCAGCACCTGAAATCAGAAGCAACCTGTGGAGCTTGGGTCGTGGGAATCAGTGCCACTGAGGTCCAATTTAAATCTTATAAGATTATTCTAAATCTAAGAGTACAATCCTATGCCTCTCTACTCAGAAATAAGTCCCATTATCTTCAATGTGGCTTACTCTCAGGAAAGTGTGCATAGTATTGCAGCCTAAATTATTTAGGGAATTGAATACTGTAGCCATAGGGTCTAGTAATTCTTGAGAGCTAGTAACCTCATAAGTAATGGAACATCTAAGCAAATAAAGTCATCCATTATTCCTAAAAATAAAGTTTCAACCCAAACTTAATTGGGCCATATGTTGCTGGAACTAGAGTTCCAGTAATGTTCTACGTAGTAACATACCCAGAGAGGGGGGCACAGCACTAAGTTTGTGCTGTGCCCAAACTCACTATTGGAGCCATTCTGGGTAGTGAGAGCATCACAGAGCTGTCTCTCCATTTTGCTCATGCCGCCGGGAATGGCTCCGATGGCAAGGGAGAGGGATAGTTTACACTGTGCATTGAGGCACCCTGCAAAACTTAGCACTGTGCCCCCCCTCTAAGTATGCTACTGCCAGCAGCATAAGGCCTTTTACAGCTGTCACAAAGCTCAACACACCATTCTGTGTGACTGGTAAGTCAATGTGGGGGCAGGGGGAGGAATGGGATAGAGATCAGGGCAAGGAGGAGGATGGAACAAGGCTGGGAAAGGAGCTGTATCAGTGGCAGCAGAGAACGACCTGAAACTGACGTGACCTGATACTCCCCCACAGGATACACTGTATGCCAAGTTGGCACAGTTGCATCATCACACAGGGAGTTGCATAGGTTTGGGTTGCCTATTTTATTAGGTCAATTTAATATCAGGTAGTGTGATCAATTTTATGCCTTTACCTTAAAAGATTACTAAGGGAAAGGGTTTTAGTTTACAATAATGGTATAGAACCATTTAGGGCACAATCCTAACCCCTTATGTCAGTGCTTTCCAGCACTGACAATGCAGCTCTGAGGTAAGGGAACAAACATTCCCTTACTTTGATGAGGCCTCCGTGAGTGACACCCAACTGCAGGATGCAGCACATGCCCCATTGGCACCGCTATGCCAGTGCTGAAGAGCACTGACATAAGGGGTTAGGATTGCGCCCATAGTTTTCTAACCATTTAGTTCTAGTGGTTTTATCTGTAAATCACTTTGTGAACTTTTTGTTGAAAAGCATTATAGAAATGCTGTTGATGATGATGATGGGGGATCACTAAAAGAGTTCATAATGGGGAAGGAAGCTTTTTGTAGGAGTCCCTCCCATTACCATTAAAATGGAATTTTCTTCCTTGTGTTTAAAGCAGGAGGGATTTTAGAATAACCTCATTGTATTATTCAAAGAACTGTGAAGGGGTTAATAGACAGGAGGTGATGGGTTCTGCAGGACCTGGTTGCTAACTCATCCCCATCAACACCTTCCCATTACATATGAGTAAGGGAGGTCCTGCTGTACCTCAAAGAGGAGGACCAGTGAAATGTGTGCATAAGACCGGTTGTGGTCCTATGTATTTTGTAGTGAGTAGATCTCCCTTAACTTTGGCCTGCTTCTCAACATATATGCATAGAACTGGACTGGTTCTCTTTAAGGTATCACACAAGATGGTTTATTTGTGGTTTTGCCTAATCATATTGGCTATGAATGTTTCTAACATGAACATTCTGTATTATTTTCAACTGTCAAATCTGTTGCTCAAGATCAGGGTGTAACGTTCCAATTCCACATTAAAAAAAAAATAACCCCAAATTGCATTCACATGTTTACGGCTTGATATGAGCAACTTTTTTGTTTTTAAGTAATAGTTATGAAATAATGTTGCTAACATCCACTGAGAACATAGACATTATTAAGCAAAACACTGATTATTGCTCCAGGGATCCATGGGGAAGTGATGTATTGTTAGTACTAAGGGATAATTCGTGATCTTATTTCTGGGTGATTATTTTAAAAAACCAACTCATTTCCTCTTTAGTTAATTTTACAAAGTTCTTTTCTTTCATATCAGTAATGTTCAATCTCCAGAACTCTTTCCTCCAAGATTTATTAAGTTTTAAACTAATTGGATTATGATCTGCAAAGGTGTTTGGTAATATTTCTGAATATATCTGTCATTGCTGTAATCCAACACATATTATCTGGGATACAAGTAAAGCATATTTTAGAGGAATTATGATGAAATTTTCAGCAAAGAAAAAAAAGAGGGCTAATCAACGTATCAAAGAACTAGCCCTAAAATTGAAGAAGAAGCAGGAGTTCCAAGAGAACCCATCTAGAGAAGAATTAAATGCTAAAATACAGAGACTTCAACATGAGATTAGAATTATACAAATGGAAGAAATTGAGAAAAAATTAAAACTAATTAAACATAATTATTTCAAAAATGCAAATAAACTTGGAAGATGGCTAGCATATAGACTGAAAAAAGAATGACAGAGGAACTTTATAAGCAGTTTGATAGATGAAAATGGAATTGAGAAACATAAATCTTCAGAAGTTAAACTTATAATAGAAAAGTTCTATCAGCAATTATATAAGAAGATTGATATAGATCCTAACTTGCAAAAGGATTATCTGTTAGTACTAAGGGAACAGAGCTGTATATGCAACCAAACACAAACAGTGCTCAGGGTAACCAGATACAATGGAGGATATAGGGCCCAATCCTATCCAATTTTCCAGTGTGGGTGCAGCCATGCCAATGGGGTGTACACTGCATCCTGTGGTGGTGGGGCAGTCACAGAAAATTCCTGAAGGGAGGGGAACATTTGTTCCCTTACCTCGGGACTGCATTGTGGCTGCATGAGTGTTGGAAAGTTGGATAGGATTGGGCCCACAGTTCCTATACCTTTAACCATTGTATAGAAGAGGGAATTTGGGTAGGTGTAGCTTTTTAAATGCTTCCTTGCTGAGCTGCACCTACCCAAATCCCCACTTTTATACAATGGTTAAAGGTATAGGGACTATGTTCTCCATTGTATGTAGTCACCCAGACAGTGCTACTTTTCCTGCTATGAGCTTGTGTAAGGCTACAATCCAATGCACACTTACCTAGCAATAAGCCCCACTTAATTCAATAGGAGTCTTCTTCTGAGTAGACATGTGTAAGTTTGTGCTGAGTAGACATGCTTTAAGTGGTGCTGAGTGGTAAATCCTTAGAAATACACCTCTGCTGGGCCTCTATTACTGTTGTTTTAAGCAGCCTCCATGCACTCTGGAGAGATTGGACTCTTTTTACCCTCCCTTTCAACTTCCTTCTAACCAGCCTCCTCATTTGAGGGAAGTCTGCCTGTCGGAAGTCAAGGGTTTTTGTTAGAGATTTGCCTGGTATTCTTCCCCCAACGTGCACATCAAAATGGATCGCAGCATGATCACTGTTCCCCAATGGCTCAGTAACATTGACATCTCTAACGAGGTCCTGCATACTGCACAATATTAAATCCAGAGTCACCTGCCCTCTGGTGGGCTCCGTGACTAGCTGCTCTAAGCCAGTCATTTAGCACGTCAAGAAATCCGGTTTCCTTATCGTGACCAGAACACAAATTGACCCAGTCAATATGAGGATAATTGAAGTCCCCCATGATTACAACCCTGTCCCTCCTTGTCACCTCCCTGATCTGTTTCCTCATTTCAAGGTCCCCATCCAATTTCTGGTCTGGAGGACGATAGCACACCCCCAGTATTACATCGCTGCACAAGCCTGGTAATTTAACCCACAGAGATTCTACGGTGGAGTCGGACCCACCTTCAATCTCTACTTTGCTGGATTCTATCCCTTCCTTAACATAAACGGCCACCCACCTCCAACACGCCCCTGCCTGTCCCTCCTGTAGAGTTTATAGCCCGGGATTGCGGTATCCCACTGATTCTCCACATTCCACCAGGTTTCCGTTATGCCCACTATGTCAATGTTTTCCCTAGTCACCAGACATTCCAGTTCTCCCACCTTTGCTCGTAGACTTCGGGCATTCGCATAAAAGCATTTGTACACGGAATGTCCCAGGATGGGCTGCTAAGTAATTTTACTTACTAGGGCTGCTGTTTGAACATGGCAACATTGCATGTGGACTGAAAGTTGCCAAATCGGTTTTACCTGACTTAATAAAACAAATCAGTTTTACCTGACTTAAGGTTATGTAAATTAGTGGCTTTTGAAATCTAATGTTTTGCTCCCGCATGGCTGTTCTTTAGAACTCAAGGTTGCCTTCAGTGTTTGAAAAAGAATAAGAACAGCGACAAGCATGAGCAGGCATAAGGAAAGTTCCTGCCCACACAGTGCTTCCCAAGCCCATTTCTAAAATTTAAAGTGATCTACTGGGCAGGAAGAATGTGTGTGTGTGTGTGTGGGGGGGAGTTCCCACAGAAATGTGGAGCCACTCAAGGCCAGCTGCGATTACCACCCTCTGGTTCTCCACCCCCTGGATTGGAAAAGGGAGACAGAGCACAACAGAAAGTGTGGAAGAGAGGAGAGTGGTGGGATCATTCAAAAAGGGATTGAGAATAAAATGGCCAATATTATTATGCTCTTGTATAAATTGATGGTAAGGCCACCTCTAGAGTGTTGTGTCCAGTGCCCAGTTCTGGGCACCACCTGTCCAAAAAGCATATAGTGGAACTGAAAGTGATGCAGAGTGTACCAAAATGATTAGTGGGCTGGGACAACTCCCTTATAGGAAAGGCTACAATGTTTGGGGCTTTTCAGCTTAGAACGAATGCATCTGAGATATGAGGGGGTATATGATTGAGAGATATAAAATTATGCATGAGATGCAGAGTGGATAGAGAGGAGATTTTTTTCCTTCTTGCACAGTATGAGAATCAGAAGACATCCTCTAAAACTGACTGGCAGGAGAGGCAAAACAGGCAAAAGGAAACACAGTATTTCTTTACCCAGTATAAAATTGATATGTGGTGCTCCTTGCCATAGGATGTGATGAAGGCATTTGACCTTGATGCCTTTAAAAGGGGACTGAATAGATTTATGGAGGATAAGTCAGTCACAGGTTACAAGCCATGGTGACTATATGGGTTTTAGAGGTAGCCTATCTCTGAATGCCAGATGGGAGTGCAGTGGCATCAATAGGGTTCGCGTCACCCAGTGCAGGAGGCCAGCGCGTCACTCCCATGCAGTGGGCGGGGCAACACTTCAGGTGGTGGGCGTGGTGATCTACCATCGCCCCTCCCCCACTGGTTTTTTGGCTGTACCTTTTGATAGAATAAAGGTATTTAAACGCAGTTTGTTTCATTGCATTCTGCATGAAATTACACATTGATTGATATTTAACATGATGGTATTATTTTTACAAACTGTGATTTTAGTGATTTTGGTCACTAGTGGTGTCACCTCCTCCCTGGGTGTCAACTTACTAACACCTTATTGGAGCAGTTCTCAAAGCACTGGGACCCACTGGTTATGTCAGAATGCCAGATGCAAGGGGGGGGGGCACCAGGATGAGGTCTCTTGTTATCTGGTGTGCTCCCTGGGGCATTTGGTGGGCCGCTGTGAGATACAGGAAGCTGGACTAGATAGGCCTATGGCCTGATCCAGTGGGGCTGTTCTTATGTTATGTTCTTATGTTCACTTTTTAGAATGACAGGATGCATCACAAAGCAAATTAAAATAAATAATTATAAATAATTAAATTAAAGTAAAACAAATAATTAAATAAGGGGAAGTCAGTCCTGTTCCACCAAGTGAATTTTCTCTGTAGCCTGCCTGCAATAACACCCCCTCCCCCCAAAAAAGAATCAGTAAGATTTTCACTCCTACCCAGTACCCAGTTCAATTTAAGTTCTTATATTTCAAGCATATCACTATCAGGACTCACCTAGCTTTACAAGTCTGAGAGCCCAATCCTATGCCTGTCTACTCAGAAGTAAGTCCCATTTTAGTCAGTGGGACTTACTCCCAGGAAAGTGTGGCTAGAATTGCAGCCTAAAACAGAAAAAAATTCACCTTACCCTGTCAAGTCTCTGTTTCATTCTTTTTATGGAGGGGGGCTGCCTTCTGGAGCATTTGTTGAGCTCCAGTTGCATCAAATCAGGACCATTCTGGTGACCTCACATTTCCCTTTTGCCTGACCTGCCCAGGAGTCAAGGCACCTTTGCTTACTCGCGAGTAAATGCGACCATGTGGCTTAGTTTCGCTTTCCATAGGGCTCAATACATTCGCCAGCTTGGAGGGAGGGACCTCCTTCTCAGGTGTTTTCTGGGGGCTACATACATTGGATCAGGACCATTCTGGTGTTGTTGGATTCCTCCAAGCCTACCCTTTCCAATGGACTAAGGCACATTCACCTACTTGCGAGTAAAGGTAACATGCGGCTTGGTTTCACTTTCCATTGGGTTCCATACATTTTTTGTTTTCCAGTTTTTTGCCAATAACTTTTGATAGAAATAGGATATTTCACTCACGGTTTTTCCATTGCGTTCTGTTGGAACTTCCACATCCAATGGTATATAACATGATGGGGTTACTCCTAACCACTGCAATTTTAGCGTGTCACCTCCCCAGTGCACGTCACATCCCCCTTGCTCGTCACATGGTGCGGCCCGCACCACCCACACCTCCCTAGCGACGCCACTGCTGTGAGGTACAAGAAGCTGGATTAGATGGGCCCTTGGCCTGATCCAGCAGGTCACTTCTTACATTCTTAACACAAACTAACCATATTGCTGTATCCAGTGTTGCTAGTATAAGTCATGTGGAACTGCATTTCTTAACTCCTATCTCGGCCCTTATCTCAACCCTAGATGTCTTCTTTTATCAGCACTTGTTTATCTTTAAAATACTGATTATATGCACACTCAAATAGTCTGCAGTTCAACCCAGGCCGTTTCTTACATTCTGCCCCCCCCCCCCCAGTTTGGTTTTTGCCTTTGTATGTATTTGGCTATGTGGATGTGTAAATCTGCTGTGATTTTTGTTTTACTCAGTAAAGGCCCAATCCTATTCAGATGCCATGCCAACATCACATGGACTCTGAAGCAAAGTCTGTGATGTCCTAAGCCTATCCAGGCAATCATGCCTGCACAACATTCCCAGTAATACTGCCGCAGTCCTCCCAGTAATGCTAGTACAGCCCTGCCTAGCAATGCTGATAATGTTAATGGAAATCTGACACAGCTTGTCATACACAGAGCAGCATCCTGACATGGGGGTGACTTCAGTACAATGCCAGTGGAACATGCATGTGTCATCAGTGTGATGTCCAAGGAGCCAGTCACTGCATCCTCCCAGCCCCAATGCCGGCAGCAAGAGAAGCACTGTCAGGATGAATGGACCAGGGGCAGGGCCAATGAAAAGCCAGTGCTGGGTGGATGCTCCCCTGCCAGCCACTGGGAATGAGCAGCACAGCAACAGGCAACTTTGCTAACCATGGGGAGCAGGCAAGGAAACTATGCACAAATACGGGCATGTGCAATAAACACACAAGTCTCTCGAAGGTTTGATTCCCCATTCACCTGGTAGACATTCACCACTAGGAATGGACCTTTTTGCCAAGGGACAGGTCACTGGGGCATGTTACAGCTGTGTTTTTCCTGTTTTTTGCTTTTTAACTGTTCCCTATGGGGTTCCTCCAGCCTACATCAGCACTGTCATTGGTATAGCATTTTACTGGCATCAAGGGCATGTTCATTCATGGTCATCTGAAGGCTTTTGTCAACTTCTCCTCCTGCCCACATGCTACCCTGCTCTCCTCCCTGTTTTGGCCTCTCTGCTGGTGGGGTTGCCCTGGTATCTGGGCTGCGTTGGAGTTTTGATGGTGCAGTTTTTCCTGCCATTGCACTGCTGTTTGTGTTGCAGCCTTTGGCAGAGGAGCTTCTTTGCCAGTGAGGCTATCCTTGTGCCAGCGTGTGTGATGTTGCACTGGTGTGTATTGGAAATAGGATTGGGCCTTTAACCTGTTTGAAATAGAAAGAACAACCCAGAAACGGGAGGAAGAAACTGTTATTTACTGCAGCCATTTACTTAAGACTTTATCTTAAGTGCAGTTGACTTGCGTGAAATCAACTTCATGTGATGGGAAGAAAAGCAAACAAAACCCCTGAGAAAAACAGCAGTTTATGTAGTGATTATTACACCTGCCATTCCACCTACTAAATACATGCCTGAGAGTGGGCGTGAGATCAGAGAATGAAGCTACTGTTCCCTCAGTCCCTGCCTGTCTCTCATAACTTTTAAAGAGACAGTATATATTTTTAGGATGTAAGGCAGTGATTTTCAGTCTCTTTCATCCCATGGCACTCTGTCAAGGCACTAAAATTGTTAAGGCACACCATCCATTTTTTGACAATTGACAAGACACACCACACTGCTGTCTAGGGGCTCACATCCCCTAATGTCCCTACTAATATATGATGCTCCCCAAAACTCCTGTGGTACACTTGTGGCCCATTCGCGGCATACCAATGTGCCATAGCATACAGGTTAAAAATTGTTGATGTAAAGGATTTTCAAGGCAATTTTGGGCATACACAATTTTAGCTTTACACACTGTCTCTGGAAAGTAACTCTTGCATAAGACAAGGGGTGACTGTTCTTTCTCAGGCTTCAACGTCATTCAGTGAAAATACTATCTTGACTTACCTATGGAACATTTTATATAAACGTTTACCCTTAAATGTCAAGTGATAAGCAGTAGTTTGGACTGCCTTGGGTGGGGGTGGAGATAGGAAGGAGCAAAAGCTCTAAACCAGGGTTACCAAACTCGTTTCATACAGAGAGCTGAAGTTAGCATTCATGGTGACTGCTGAGGGTCAGAAGTGACATTATTAAGCAGAAAGTGATATCATTAAGCAGATGATGGCCAGAAATAAACACTTTGTTCTCATATAAAAACTGCAAATGACAGAAGAGAAAATGTGCAAATCTTGTTTATATTTTCAAGAGATGAGAGAGCCCAATTATAAAACAGGGGTTGGATAAATTGCTTCACCCAGTGCAAGAGCTCATCGCATCACCCTCATGTTGGATCTCGTCCTGTACCAGACCATACAGAATAAATTACAATACTGTATCATATCATAAAGTTAATGGGGGTTACACCAAACCTAGTAAATGCAGTGGCATTACTAGGATTGGTGTAACCCCCATTATCTTTATTTATTTATTTAAATATATAACAGTACAGGTCACCCAACAAATCAGAAACCAACAAAAACCAATAGCCAACATGATGACATTCTCACACTCGAATAAGAGTTCTAGTATTAGCTCTGATACATGAAAATGAGACCTGACTCATACTAACACTTTATTGGTTCCCTGCTGTGTCATAACAACACCTTGTTGACTCCAGAACAATCAGTCTCATTGATCAGTTCTGAGTTAAGAAAATCCACTTTTTGTTACATAAGCAGTTGTGCTTTCTTGTTCTGGTTAATTGGTCATAACTTTTGATAGCATGTAGATAATTCAATGCACTCAGCATTAAATTACAAATTGAATGATATATAACATGGTAGTATTATTTGAAAATACCAAGATTTCACAATTTCGGCTAATAGTGGTGTCATCCCCCTCCCCTGAGTGCTTTACCTGATGTAGTCTGCACGCCCCCTACCAATGCCGCTGCAGTTGTTCAAACTTGTTTGGATACTCCTAGAATGTGTAGCCGGGCAGACTTTACTTTGTGCTGACAGAATTGTTGGATGTGTACATTCAGTTATACTGATACACAGTAGTTGTCCATATCTTATATTCTCTTGTGCTGTAGGTGATCCTTCAGGTCATGTAAACTAAAGCTTAGAATCAATGGTTTCACCGTTCCAGTCTTCAAACATTCTCATCTTCTACTTAACATTTAAAACATTTTTCCACCTCAGTTCCCAGAACTGCCTTCTCTTGCATATTTGTAAATGGTCAGCACAGTTGCTCATTTTGCATTCCTCTGCCAACTCCAACTAGACTGGTCATCAGGGTCAGCTCAAGACCCCCTGAAGCAGCATGCCAAATGCTGCACTCCCTTACTCGATGCACCAGCCTCTGCTACTCCCACTCTCCAATGTTACAGCTCAGCACTCCCCTTCCCTGCACACTTCCTCTTTGTTTCCTTCTTCCTGTTCCAATCCAGGAAGCGGAAGGAGGAGGAGCAGTGGAGGTAACTTGATGAACAGACTGTTGCCCCCCACCAATCTGCTGCCTGAGGAAACCACTTCAGTGGGCCTCATAGATGAACTGGCCCTGCTCATTATCAAAACATTTCTCACCTGGAAGTCAAAAAAGGAAATGACTGGAAATTTTTAAGAAGAATCTATTAAAAATAAAAGGCAGGCAAGTAATGTTTTAAATAGAGGACTTTTATAACTTACAATCTCTCTCTTGTGCAGCCTGATACAATGAAATAAAACTTAAAATTGACATGACCCGCTGGAAGCAGCCTGGGGATTGTATATCTGTATTGTGCTGTATTTATTGCTCAGCAGTATGTTTTTTTGTGCTCTGCAATACATGAATCATAGCTGTTCATGTGCGTGAGCAGCAAAAGAAACAGAACTAAAGAATTCTTGTTTCTCCCTCTAGTGTTCAAAGTTAGATCCTGAAATTGCCAGTTCATTTTTGTCCCCTCCATTTTATCAACAGTGCTTAGCACAATTCATGGTTCCCAAAAATGGCTGAATGTTTTTTTTTTCCCCATTCTGAACTGTATTGCTCTTCTTTCCCAAAAGGACATTTCCCATGAATGATTTTGCACTTTGCAAACTTCCATAAATGAGGATGTATTTTACATTTTCCCGCATTCTTTCTGCCACTTACTATAGTAAGCCCATTATCCCACAGGTCAAATGAATGCAATGCCTTCTTTACTGTTCTTGCATTCTCATAGTTCTCTTTCTACACTGAATGGCAGTTTGTAACACAGTTTTGTCTGCTGCTGCAGTTTTCTTACTCATAAGAGGCAAACATTCTCTATTCCTATGCCTCTCAGAGCCCAGTCCTATTCTTTCCCCCTTGCCAATGCAGTGGGACCAAAATAGGGGTTATTTGCAGAGGTCTTCTCTGGGTAACAATAATTCCCATGCCCGGGGTAAGCTTCTGCAGTGCAAGAGGTTTACTTGGACCTGCACTAGCTAAATAGTGGGGCAGGTTTGTATGGACCCATGCTATGGGATCAGGTCCAGGAAGGGGAGTGGAATTTGGCAGCAGCTGTTGCCACTGAACCTACCCCCTTCCCAGACTGGATCAACCCATCTCCCATCCTTGTTGCCAGTGTTTCACCTTCTTGCACCCCATTGTTGTATGATTTTGCCCTTCCCACCCACCACTTTACCTTTGGTGGCAGGTAGTTTCCAGATCTGCAGGTGCAGGTGGGAGGGATCTGGCCTTTCCATCTGCTTTCCTAGCAGGGCACTATTGGGCCTTTTACAACTGGCGCTGACAGATTTATGGCAGCCAGCGCCAGCGGAAGGGGTGTGCACCAAGTAAAGGATTAGGCTGTCACTCACGTGTTTTCTTATGTGCACCACACACTTCATTTCATTGTGGCAGTACAGCAGGAATGGCAGCAAAGTAGGTTGATGTCCCTATTTTAAAGGACTATATCTTATCCAAGATGAACCCAACCCTCAATTTTCCTATAGAGCAGGAAAAGAAAAACAAAAATACTTCACAGTGTGTTTGTTTTTATTATAAAAATGTACTGCATGTACAGTCTGTATTTTGCATATTAAATGGCTTGGCCCCATTTGACAAAAACGCAAAGGGGCAGCACAGAAATGTTACTGGAGTGCCCCAATCCACAGATGCTTCTTCTCTCATCACTCCCCCCCCCCCAGGGAGTTATAGCTGCCTCCCTACAACTGGCAGTAGAAGGTAAGTGGGAAGTAACTGCATCCTTTCTGATTATATCACTAGGGTTAAAAAAAAAATTAGAATGCTAGCATCCAAGTCTTTTTTATTTTATGCATCAAATTGTGTTTGAATACCAAGAGAGCTACTCTGATTGTACCATAAAATCACCTCAAATTCAGCCTTGCGTCAGAACTAGTGAGCCTAACCACACCTGAGTTTGTGTGCAATATCCCAACCCCTCCATTATTTCAAAGTGTACATGAAGATTTGCCAATCCTGTTTAATATTTAAGGACAGGGGTAGTAGTTCTGTTATAATGCAGAACCACAATGGTAAATGAACCTTGTTTAACTACAGTATTAATTCAACTTAATCCTTTAAAAAAACAAACTGTCCCAAAATATATTCATGCCATTTCCCAAGGTCTTGCTTCTCCCCTAGGACAGGGAAAACAAAACACAACAAGGATCCAATAGGATCCATGACAGATAGATCTGTCACTATGGGGTGGATAGATACCATCTTACTACACATCAGTACCTGATGTGTGGGTAAAAATTCTCCTTGCCACTGGGCAGGTGGATACAGAGAACCAGCTTTCCCAGTGTTTACGTGCACACCTGTGTTGCTGGTGGCCACCTGGTCTTAGGTGCCCACCCCATTAGTGGTGTAGGTGCAAATGCAGGTGGAATTTTTGATACTCTGAAGCAGCATACATTCATAAGAGACCATTTCACCTCTACTCAAAGGGAGTCCTATCATCCCGAGATCCACTCGGCCCAGCATGGCACACAAGAGAGGGGAAAGGCAGGATCAGAGCAGCAGAGGGCGAGGGAAAAGAATGACATCACTCTCAGTTTTGCTTCTTGACAACATTCACAGCCCAATCCTGGGCACATCACTCAGAAGCAAGTCCCACTCTAGTCAGTAGAAATTACTCTCTGGCCAGTTTGGACAGGCTGGGTCAGGCGATGCTGCTGCAGAACTCCTGGAAGTCCCTTTCCATGAAGACCTCGCTCTCGATGACATCGTCCTCGGAGGGGAAGTACTGCAGGCTCTCCTCCTGCAGCACGCCCAGGAAGCGTAGCCCGTGGGGCGCCTGCGAGGGGCGGTCGCCCGCGGACGGGGAGAGGGGCAGCGGGGCGCGGGGGCGCGGCGGCGGGGAGTCCAGGAGCGCCCCGCGGGCGTTCTCCAGCACGCCCAGGTAGGAGTCCATGTCCAGCGGGTCCATCTCGCAATCGGAGCTGCCGCTCTCGGTGCCCACCGAGTCCGAGCGCAGGTGCATCAGCTGGTACTTCTCGCGCATGAGGAACTGGTTGGTGTTGCGGGGCGCCCGCATGCCCGGAGCCCGCTTGCCCATCAGGTTGACCGGGCGCAGGGACAGGAGCACCCGGGGGCGCGCGGGTCGGTGGCAGCGGGGCCAAGCCTTGCTCTGCTGCTGCTGGTAGTGGCGACGGCCGTACGTCCTGGAGAAGCTGGGGTGCCTGCCTCGCCTCCGGTGGTACCCCCCGCCCTCTCTGCGGGGCTGGCCGGCCTTCAGTGGCTGCACGCGCGGGTACGCCCCCTCCAGCCCCTCGTCGCGGGCGCCCAGCGCCCCCTTGCCACACACCAGCAGCCCTGCCCTTCTCAGCATCGTCTGGGGGCTCTTCTCACATGCTCCTGGCACAGCCGGGCAGCCACCAAGACCCCCACAGGCAGCAGAAGGCACGTCGTCCTGCCTTCCTCCCCTTCCCTGGGCTTGCTTTCTCCGGGCTCCAAAGGCTCTCCGGCTCTCGTCCTACCTTTTCACGATCCTCTCCGTTTTCTTCTTGGCCAGAGCCCTTTTGCAGCGCATAGCCCGGCGGCGGGGCTGCGGGCGGAGGTGCAGCTTGACGGGCTGCAGGCTACTGTGCAGAGCGGAGCCCCTCTCCCCCTCCGTCCCTCGCAGGTATATCTGCAGGTCCCAGCCCTGGCTTGCAATGGTGCCTTCACACAGGCAGCCCTGGGCTGAAGCCACTGGGGAGGGCAAAGGAACACCTTACTGGACACTACGTGCGCTGTGCTCACCACATGCGCGCACACAACAACACCATCACCTTCGCTCTCTGAATGCTTTGCCTCGCCCACTTCTATATATATAACTTGGAACAACCCAACAGGGGCCGCCTTAGAGGGGTGCATGGCTTGTTTTCCAGAGATGGACTTTTTTGGTCGCAGATCTTCAAGCTGAGAGAGAGACCAGGCAATTTGCATCCTGCACCTTGGATAAAAGCGATGCTCCTGCCCTCGTGGGCTCCCCGGACTCTCTTTGTCCTTGCTCGCATTGGTTTGTCCCAAACCTGCTGGGCGAAGAATGTTTCTCGTGAGCTGCGATACACAAAGCACACTTACGCCTGGTTGCATCGCTAGAGTCCGATCTTCCAAGTTCCCTCCGTAAAGTGCTTAGCTGATGGTAGAAATGCAAACAAGAGCTACGAGTTGGGTAGGGGGAGGTAAAATCGGCCGTCGAGTATGGCGAAGAGAGACTGTGGCGGTCTCTGAAAGTTCAGCATCTACGTTTTGGAGGCGGAGAGGAGACAGAAGGGGCGATGTTTGGAGCTTTGCCTCCCAGTGAAAGCTGCTGCTTTGAGAAGTACCACTTAGAGCCCAAACCTATGCCTGTCTACTCAGAAGTAAGTCCCATTATAGTCAATGGAACTTACTCCCAGGAAAGTGTGGATAGGATTGCAGCCCCAGAGCCCAATCCTATGTGTGTCTACTCAGAAGTAAGTCCCACTGTAGTCAGTGGGGCTTACTCCCAGGAAAGTGTGGGTAGGATTGCAGCCTTAGTGACAGGCAACGATACGACAATTCTTTCTCTATTACTTCTTGCTCTGTCCCTCCCCCCTTTCGTTTTTACTCTTTTTAAAATAATCTTACATGAGTGGACCCAGAAATACCTGGAAAAAGACGGTTCCACCATCCTGTTTCTGCTATGGAGAGAAAATGGTGGACAGTGTGTTCTTTGATGGTGGACATATTGGTTTGGGTGTCTTCAACGACACGTCGATGTTAGCACGTTGGTTTGCTTATGAGTCTGCTCCCCCCCCCCCCGTGAAGCTAGCCACTAAATGTGTTCAGGGTTGCACCTCAGATGGGGGGGGGGGTAGACAAGCCCCACGACCTTCCTCCTCTCCAAACCATAACCAGCTTGGAGATGCTGCTTCCTGAGCCAGGAATGTCATCTTAGGGACAGCTCATTTCTTAGCAACTAGAGAAAAGTGGTCTCTAGATTGTCCAAGCTGCCAAAAAGTAGAAGAATTTTACTTTTCAAAAAAAAGGTGGACAGTCTTTTTAAAAGACTCTCTGCAGCGATGACCACGAAGGAAGATCATGTAGGAAGAGACGGAGGCAAAGCCTTTCCTCTTTGGAGAAGTCCAGAGCAAGGACGAATCGGAGGGTCCATCGCGCAGCCTCTTCCCCACCCCCTGTTTCTGATCATCACGCGGAAGAGTTTGGTTCGTGCACACACCCATCCCTAGGAAAGGAATAGTAAACAAACTGCACTCGCTCAACAAGAGAGGCTGAAGAACCGAGCCTCCCTTTTGCTGTTCGCTCATTTGTGGTTTGATTTGCCAGTGGATTTGTTTGAATGTGGGATTTTTGCTCACGCCTACGATTTTTATAGGATCCAGAGTCAAGGTTTTTAATATCCCCATTTTTGTTTAGATTCACTGACCACGATTTTGAACAGTATTTTTAAGATGCATTACATGAAAACAATCTAGGTCAGAGGTTCTCAGACTGTGGGTTTGG
The DNA here is from genome assembly GCF_035046505.1 of Tiliqua scincoides. NCBI lineage: Eukaryota > Metazoa > Chordata > Lepidosauria > Squamata > Scincidae > Tiliqua > Tiliqua scincoides. The sequence continues at coordinate 211,152,638 of NC_089822.1, forward strand.
GACCCAATTTTTGGTGGGTTGTGAAACTGACAGGGCAGATTAGGCTAAGTGCATCAAGGTAAACAAGGTGCTACTTGGGGGGAGGAGTAGCAGCTTGTGGGGGAGCACTGCTACCCAATCACCATTATAGCCACACACCTTGGCATTTATAAATCAAGCAGCAGCCTCTAAAAAGGGCCTCTAAAAAGTTTGAAAGCCACTGATCTAGGTGTTTATAAAAATGCATAATTTGTTACATTCTAATAAAATGGTCGGCAACCTTCAGTCTCGAAAGACTATGGTATAAGCCTACAGCACCCAGTATTCACATGCAGTCTCCCATCCAAGTACTAACCAGGCCTGACCCTGCTTAAATTCCAAAATCAGACAAGATTGAGCACATGCAGGGTAATAGTTGCTGTGTTCTAATAATGGACTCTCAAAATCTTGGACCTTCTGTCTGTATGCCAATTGCCTTAGTTAAATTGGTTACAATTAACCTCAGTTAATAAAATGCAATTAACACTAGCTACATTACAAGCTCTTCCACAGTCACACTGGAGCTAAATGGAGAAATTGTGCTTACTTTAGCAATATTAATAATAATTTAATTGATTTTACATTTGAAAGCAACCTATCTGCTTTTTTCAGACTTTGTGTATCCCCTTGTGAAGAACAAATATTAAATCTATTAAGTTTTATAAATGTTTTTCCATAAATTGTGCTTCCAACTAAAATAAATGAATCAGATTGAAAAGTTAATATCTAAATTTTTCAGTTTTTGTGTAGTTGTTGTCATTTTGTTTATTCAGCTGCCCTTTCTCACTTATAGCTCATTCATGTGAATACCTTTGTTCTACTGACTTTCTTACAAGAGGACAGGATGGTCATTATGAGTTAATAGGTGTTCCACTTCCTATTTTTTCCGTCTGAGAGGTTATGTTTTGCAGTCAGTACAGAATGGAGGAGATGTACCTGGAAGTGGTTTGTGGATTTGAAAGGGCTGTCCAACACATTCAAAAAGTTGCAAAATGAGGTCTGTTGTGACCCAACCCAAACCAATCCTCATGGTGAATTCACAGATATTCTTTAGAAATCTTTTGATGGAGATCCACTTCCACTGTGATCTTGTCAGTGGACCCAAGGCATATTTACTTGGAAGCAAGTCCTTTTCAGTTTCATAGAACCCATTTCCTAGTGTAGATATGAATCCTTGATATCTGAGGACACATACCTAACCAGGTCTACTCAGTTCTATTTTGTTCAGTGGGGCGTACTCTTAGGAAAGTGTGGTTAGAATTGCAGCCTATGTCTACTGGAAGTCATGCTTCGAAGGCATTGTTGGGATTTTATTGTCTAGCCTAATTCTGACCACTTACAAACACTGCAAACTTAAAACTGCAGTTTCAGTCTAATTCTTCTGTTGAATACTAACAGATTTTTTTTTCCTCACGCTGACATATTGGTTATGTGGAAGGCACATATCCTTTCTTGGAAGGCATTTATTTCTTATCAACTGCCACAATTATGAAAATGCATAATTCTTATGCAGAATTAATTACATCGAGTTTGTTAAATACAGTCTACAATTGCCAGCTAGCATGGGGTAAGGTTAACAGCTGCCCCTGAAAGTTCCTACTACCTTGGACAAATTTCTGGAGGAAAAGTCCATCACTGGTTACAAGTCATGATAGGTAAGCACAAGCTCCTGGTTTTATAGGTAGGTTATCTCAGAGTTCCAGATACAGGGGAGGGCACCAGGATGCAGGTTGTGTCTTGTTGTGTACTCCCTGAAGCATTTGGTGGGACACTGTGAGATACAGGAAGCTGGACTAGATGAGCCTTTGGCCTGATCCAGCAGGCCTGATGTTTTTTGGAAATTGAATATGTTATGTTTTTGGCAATAGCACTGCCATGTGTTATATAGGAATTCACGTATTATTATGAAGATTGTATCTGTGTCTTGATGCTCATTGCCAGACTTACACAGACAACTAGCAGAAGACCTGGCAACAGCAGCAGAGGACTAGCCTGGGCAAGTAGAGCAGGTTTTGGGTTGTCTGCTTTCTGAAGAATTTTATGGAAGGCTGAATTATGTCATTATCTTACAGCAACAAATGTTGCTCCAACAAATGTAAATAAAGCTGGTGTTTGTAAGCTGCCTGCAATCACTCAAAATGTTATTCAGATGCCTCACAGACCCTCTGCAGGCACTCCTCCAAGCTTCTTCTGGCTGCTGAGACATACCTGAAGAGCCCTGACCCCTAAGTGACTCTCAGATAAGATGAGGAGACACTCTATGCTTGATTTATTTTATTTATTTATTTATTTTATTTTAAGGTAAGAAATTTCTTACCTTATAGGCAAGTATCTATAGTACTCCTAGGAAAGTGGGCATAGGATTTGTAGCCACAGGTTGCAATCCTACCCTGTGGTGGAACAGGCAAGCTAAGAGGCTTGTGCTGTATCCAGCACAGGATAGAGACCCAAAGTGGCTCAGCCAAAGGTAAGGCATACTGGCCCCTATGGGTCTCCTTGAACGTGCACCACCTCCTGAAGTGGCATAAGTGGGCAGGAGGTCTGGTCTAGAGGGTAGAGCCTCTGTCTGCCTGAAGATAACATCCACAAGGTCGCTGGTTTGAGGCCACTGGCACTGCGACCTTGAAGCAGCTGACAAGCTGAAGCCGAGCTATTCCATCTGCTCTGAGCGTGGGAGGATGGAGGCCAGAATGTGAAGCCAGATCGGAATGAAACACCTGAATGTAGTGGTTCTTGAAAGAAAGAACCTTCTTTCAAATTGTAAAAATCCCTATTTAAATAGGGATTTAGATAAAGCCTGCCTATGTAAACCGCCTTGAATAAAGTCTTGAATAAAGACCAAGAAAGGCGGTATATAAATACCTGTTGTTATTATTATTATTATTATTATTATTATTATTATTATTATTATTATTATAAGCCAGAGGAGAGCATAGTGGTTTGAAGCATAAGTGCTGGATCCCAGCCCTGCCTCCCGCTCCCTGCCTGCCCGCCCCCGGGGCCGCCCACTGCCCACCTTCTTCCCACCCAGGAACGCCTCCCTTGCACCTCCTCTCTGCTTACCACTGAGCCTTGCAGTAGCCTGCAAGGCTCACTGCCTCCATTGGTGCGGAGGCTAGTGTTAGCCTCCGCAGGCTGGTGCGCTTCTGCGTGCCAGCATTGCTGACTCCTGAGGTGGCACAGATGTGCCTTATGGCATATTTGCAACCCTCCTGGGCCAGCACAAGGGACTTGCGACCGCTCAAGGGCGCTTCTAGATTGCGTCCACAGTCATTTCAACAGGGTTAGTTCATACATTCAACTGTTGGTCATAGAAATAGTTATTGTCAACTTCAGTTGTTTCAGGATAGTCTTATTAGTATAAGAACATAAGAACAGCCCATAGGCCATAGGCCCATCTAGTCCAGCTTCCTGTATCTCACAGCAGCCCACCAAATGCCCCAGGGAGCACACCAGATAACAAGAGACCTGCATCCAGGTGCCCTCCCTTGCATCTGGCATTCTGACATAGCCCATTTCTAAAATCAGGAGATTGCACATACACATCATGGCTTGTAACCCATAATGGATTTTTCCTCCAGAAACTTGTCCAATCCCCTTTTAAAGGCATCCTAAGGCAACTAGTATAACTAGTATAACTATTATATAGCGATAATATATACATTTTATTACAAGAGTGTTACTAGGTTTGCTCTGCAGGCTGCAAGATTAAGAGAACAATATGTACATCAACATTTTATTGACAGTCCATCTCAGGGATGTCAAACATAATGTCTACAGGCTGGATACAGCCCCAGAAACTCTTTATCCACTCCCCCCTGTGATAATGGGCCTCTCCCAACACTGCCCTTTCAGCAACACCGCTTCTGCTAAGGCTCTGAGAGGGAGAGATGGAAGTAGTTTTCAAAAGGCAAGGAACTCATGGGATAAGGAGCAGACCGAGAGGAGTGAGAGAAGGAAAGGCTGCCATGGTGCTGGGAGAAATCAATTATCATGTGGGTCTTCCTTTCATCAGTGTGGCATCTGCCGAGGCATCACTTCGTAGACCACCTCTCAGCAGCTAAACTGCAAAGTGACACTGCGGCAAAAGTGGTGCTGCTGAAAAGGCAGCCCGCATTATAATTGGACTCTCTCATATCTTGAAATCATGAACAAGATTTGCACATTTTCCCTTCTGTCATTTGTGGCTAATGAGTTTCTGTGTGAGCACAAATTGCTTATTTCTGGCCATCATCTCCTTAATGACATCATTTCCTGCTTTATGATGTTACTTCTGGCCCTCTGCAGGCACCAGGAATGCTAACTTTGGCCCTCTGTATGAAATGAGTTTGACATCCCTATCCTATATGACTATGGCCGCAATCCAAAGTGCGCCTTATACTGGCCCAAGTCCCTTTGGCCGGCATAAGAGGGTCGCAAATGTGCCATAAAGCACGTTTGCGCCTCCTCACAGAGAAACCAGGCCGGTGCTCCGAGAAGCTCCGGCCTGTGGAAGCTGGCATAAGCCTCCGCCACGGCTTCCCTCAGCCGCTTGTGTTGGTGCACGCATGCCAGCACAAACAGCAAAGGAAGGCATGGGGGAGTGGGGAGGAGGAGGGAAGAAGGTGTTTCCGGGCAGGGGGAGGGCGATGGGCGGCCCCGGGGGCTGGCGTGCGGGGACCTGGAGGCGGGGCTCGGATCTGGCAGTTATGCTGGATCCCAACCCCTGTTCCCGCGGAAAACAGAGCGGCTTCAAGCCACTCTGCTCTCCTCAGATTTGCGGTACCTCCAGAGGTGGCACAGGTCCGAGGAGACCCATTGGGGCCAGCAGCCCTTATCAGGGGTAAGGGGAAGAGTTTCCCCTTGCCTCTGGCTGAGCCACTGCTGCCCACAAACCTGCCTTAGATGCAGCGCAAGCCTCCTGGCTTGCCTGCTCCAGCGCAGGTTTGGATTGCTCCCTACTTTGTGCAACGTAGTTTAAAAGAAAAAAAAAAAAGATCTGAAGTATTACTGGTGCAAGGTAACTCCATGTCCTGTTTTTAGGTTGTATTTTGGAAATTGAAGGATAGTCAATAAAAACTTTTATCCTAATCAATTGAAGAAAAGTCAAATAATGTACATGTCTGTATGAACCAGCTATTAGTTCTGAAAGAAAGGCACCCTGCCCTCAAAGCTATTCTTTATTATAATTTTGCAAGTTCTAAGACTGAGCCTTGACATTCAGTAAATATTCCAGGGCTAAGCCATGGTGTCAGACCTACCTGTAATTAAGCTACAGGTATAAATTTAGATGATTTTTATTACAGTACATGGAAAATGGTGGCATGACCAACCATCACTGCTTGTCATTTTATTCTATTTGAATAGAATTTGTGAAAGCTTATCAAGTAACTGCATTAAAATATCATATCTATAGCCTAAGCAATGCATATATTGAAAATGCTGGAAAGCCACAGAGAATGATATACTTGAGTGTTCAGACAATTTGCTTAAAGTCAAGATTAAACTGATGGCACCTACTCACATTACTTAAATCGATTGGCACCTACTATCATTTTTGAATCCTAAATGATATACTGGTACAAAACACTGTTGTAAACCTTAAACCAGCTATTTTTCCACCTCTCATTTTTGTTTCTTATTATTTGATCTGACATATGTAACATGGACGGCCCAATCCTACGCTCCTAAAGAAGTTGCACTAATAAGCACCATTGGGTATGATGGCTGCATTCCCAGCCCTGGTGCAGTACCAGCCCTGCTAACAGAGCTCCAGCATCACTGGCAGATGCACCCTGAATGCTGGCATAACTCCAAGCCAGAGTATTCTCACTGCTGCAGCAGCAGCTGTAGCTGCAGCCACTAATGGACGTGTCCAAAGAGGATGGAGATATAGGTGGGGGGGGGGAGCCAGAGGCTGCCATATCTTTTTCTCTCTCCAGATCTTGGACATTCCGTGAACATTGGCAGAATGCTACATCAATGCTGGATATGGCATATGAACAAAAAAACCATAGAAATCAATGGAGAGGGGGGGAAAAACCACCAGAAAATCTCACTTGTTACCAACTCCTCTGCTCCTCCCACTTTCTTGCAATGGAATATAGGATATAGACTACATTCTGCAGTCAGTCACAACATTCCATCCCTGGTATTTAAGCCCTTGCCAGGGGGACCATCCTTCAGATAACTGGGCATATGACAGTACCACTCTGGCCACACTCAGAACGCAGAGAAACACACAGAGAGTCACAACAAGTCAGTAACGGGCTCAGGACGAGTCCTGATAGTTGCCCGTTATGACTTGTGTATGAGTTGAGTCAATGGAGGCAGAGACTCAGGTTTGGACTAGAGTCCAGTGGAGGTGTCTCCTTCTGGATTTACCAGATGATTGCCTGCTATCTCTTGGTGAATGCTAGGTACTCCAACCATTGCTACTGCTGGCCAAACACTTATCTGGAGTCCTTCAGTTTTTAAGCAATGCAGCATTGCCACATGGGGAAGAACAATCATGACCCACAGAACTTCAGAGGTAAAGGAAATGCCACTGCATATGCATTCAGGTGGCACCACTATGCCCAAACACTGAGTATCCATCCTGTCTAACAATGTGTTATTACTACTATACTACTATAGTATATTACTACTATATACTATTTATTCCTTATTACACTCTTTGTGCTTCTCTTTGCTTTCCACAGGTAGCTGTTCAACACCTCCTGATTGGTCCCCTCTACATGCCCAGACATGCAGTCCACAAGGGAATCCTATACCTAGCAGCAGTGACCAGTGTGATCTCAACTGTTCCTTTGTGAGGTTACTGACTTACATGTCCCAGACAGGCCTCTGTTTGAGTGGAAATTCCATAGAGACAGTAAACCAACCAATACAGCTAGACCTCATTGACTTTGCTACTTTGACTGCTACTTTGCTCTCTGCCATACAATTTATCAAGCACAATAGCTCTGCTGGGATAAAATGGCTAGAAGGCTCATTTGTAGGTTTCTCTTTCAGATGCTACCCTATTTCTCATAATGTTGACTTGACTACACTTATCATTTTGTTGAGAGATAGGAATTCCTTCTCCCCGTCCTAGTTTCCTGCTTCAGCTGGCCTCAGGGTTGAAGTGCATGGGAAGAAGGCCTCTTTGCTACCATGGCTCAGGGTCTGTGTCATCCTTTCTGACTCCAGGGATTCTGGGGGGTGGTAAGCCCCTTGCTGGTCACAGTGCATCTGTTCACAGCTTCCATGATGTATGAGGCAGCTTGTTGAGGAGGAGGAAGAGAGAGGGAAACAAAAAAACAGCTTCTCTGCACCAGCAAGGATGTAAAGGTATGTGTATGTGTGTAGCAAGATGGGTGGGTTACTGCAATAAGAACTGTGTCACATGCAAGCTCAATGATAGGTCCATGCAGTGCTCTCTCTGATTGGTACATATGCTGCAGTTTCCAACCAGGTGTGCCTGTTTGTGGTTCTTCCAAGCCCATGTTAGTGCAGGAGCACATCCCAGCTTCCCCCAGGTGAAACCTGTCCTGTGCCAGCATTCTGTAGGTGGAATGTGTTCCAAGCTAAGTGGAGCTGCAGGATTCTTAATGCTGCTCGAGGTGCTCTTTGCATGTCTCCTGCTAACTGAGTGGTTAGAGAACAACCCGTGAATTGGCCAGTATGGGTTTCAGAACAATCTCCACCTTCTCTTTTCTCTGCCATGGTGTTTCTGGTTAGTTCTGCAACAGATCAATGAAATATTTGTTATGGCTGGGCTCAATCTATTTTGCTGGCTCCCAGTCCAAGTTTCTCTGTAGCAGTCTACCAGTATACCAGCATGTCTGAGTATAGTTGGGGCTCCTTTTGTGGCTCATTTCAGCAAAAGGTTCTTGCTAGCTGAGCAAACCCATTTCCTGGGGAAGTTTGTGTGTTTATTCTACATGATTGCTGTCTGCCAAAGGAATTATATTCCTTCTCTTGCTCTGCTCCTGTTTTCAGTGTTGAAGCTGAGTTTTGGAAAAATATGACCAAATGCCTCTGGGCATATTCAGAGTACAACTCCCTCCCCTGTAAGTATAACCTGTTGCTACTGTGCCCTAAGGATAAAGGAACAGTTCTTTGAGGACATATGACATGACTTCAAACAAGCTTATCAACTCTTTTTCTGAAATGTAGTACTGGGAATTTAGTTTCCCATGAGACTTTCCTAGTTTCAAAATGAAAATTGCTCATGGTTCTTGGGGTTTTAAAAGGAACCATGCTCAGACAATTTTGAGACACCATCCTAGGGTGACATGCTCTGCGAATTCCCCTAATCTGGATACAGTATTTCTGGTTCACATAATACCAAAATGTTTCAGATGATGCATTTGTGTGGAAGACGAAGACTGAATCCTCTACAGACAAAACTATAGCTTCCTGGCGATGATTCCTTCAATAGTGGGGACATATTTGCAGCTAACATACAGGGAAGCTGCAGCTATATCCACAAGGGTCTTAGGGCTTAATCCTAACTGGGCCTAGCAGTGGCGCTGAGCTCCAGCAGCAGTGCTGGGTGTCGCAAAAGTGCCGGAAGGCTCTGGGTCAGTGCTAGGTTAGGTTAGGTTATGTTAGGAGGTTAATGATCTGTACATACGAGGGTCTTTTTCAAGCAAATGTTTGTAAATATATTCGAGAGGAGGGAGCTGATACAGCAGGATCATGGGAGTACTGTACAGCTCTACCTTGACTCCATCATGGAGAAATAGTGCCCTCTAATGGGCTTTATACAGATGAATGTTGCATCTGTATCACAAACATGAAAGCATTTTACAGCCTAACAATGTCATTACTGTTTTATTGCTGGATGGTAAAATGCCTTACATGAACGTGCTGAAGCTGTTGCATTAATTAATGTAAGTGCCGATACAATAAGATAAAAATCTGATTTCTACACTGCTACATTTCTAGAACATGGGCAGAGCGGTATAATTATGGCATTTTGCTTTTGTTGTATGATCATTAAAATCAAAATGTTATATGACCAAAATACTTATATACTGCTTTAAAAAAAATTCACAAGGCAGTTTACATAGCAATATTGTCAAGAATATTTTCAAATTCAACATAGATTGGTAGAGAGGAAGGTTTTGATAACAAGCTACAATATTTTATTATATTTTATTACAGTATTTTATTGGAATTAAAATAACTTGCCCCCTAACTATGCAAAAGAATGTTATTATTATTTTTTAAGTCTGTGCTGCCTTTCTTCTGTACGACTGAAACCAATTCATAGTAAAAGGACAATCTAAAACAATAGCAATGGTGATCTCATCAATTGCTACTGAACACAACTCCAAACACAGAACAAAGGAGAAAATACCTGTTTGCCCCAACTGGTTTTTAAATCAGTGGATGAAAATTTTCATGTTACTGCACTTTACTATAGTTTTTACACAGTTATGTTACATTTCCAGAGTTTTTAGAACAAAGACTGATGAAACTGGAGCAGCCACATGATGAAAGGTTCATTCACACCTACTTAAAAAAAAAAAAATATGTACCATATTTTAAACCATACCCATTTACTTCAGTAATAAAGTATTTAACTTTGGTTCACACTGGCACACTAGGGAGTAAAGTGGGAAGAGTGTTGGAGCTGGACTATAAAGACCTGTCTTCAAATCCCTTCTCTGCTGTGAAATTTGACATTTCAGCATCACCTACCTGATAGGGTTGCTTTGCAGTGATCCTCATGTGAGCCACACCTAGAAGAAGTGCAGGAAACAAATGAATACTGTCCCCTCTTTTCAATTTGTCCCCAGGCGAAGCAGAATAGTGGCTATTTGATCATCATTGGCATTTTTGGAGGATGTGGATGCTGCTTTTGAAAAGGAAACATTGCCCAACACTCTTTCTTCTTCGAGACAGAAACACCTGTAGTTGCATTTTGCTCCCAATTGTTCACATCCTTTCAAGGTCCAGTCCTATTTCCAGGGCTGGTGCAGCTGTGCACTGTATTCTGTGATGGGAAGGCAGTCACAGAGACTTCCTCAAGGTATGGGAATATTTGTTCCCTTACTTCGAGGCTGCATCAGGGCTGTAAAGTTGAATAGGATTGGGCCCTTAGGCTGTCCAGGGCAAGCAGCGGTAAACCAGGGACATACATAAGAACAGCCCCGCTGGATCAGGCCATAGGCCCATCTAGTCCAGCTTCCTGTATCTCACAGTGGCCCACCAAATGCCCCAGGGAGCACACCAGATAACAAGAGGCCTGCATCCTGGTGCCCTCCCTTGGATCTGGCATTCTGACATAGCCCATTTCTAAAATCAGGAGGTTGCACATACACATCATGGCTTGTAACCTGTAATGGATTTTTCCTCCAGAAACTTGTGCAATTCCCTTTTAAAGGCATCTAGGCCAGATGCCATCACCACATGCTGTGGCAAGGAGTTCCACAGACCAACCACATGCTGAGTAAAAAAATATTTTCTTTTGTCTGTCCTAACTCTCCCAACACTCAATTTTAGCGGATGTCCCCTGGCTCTGGTGTTGTGTGAGAGGGTAAAGAGCATCTCTCTATCCACTCTGTTTATCCCCTGCATAATTTTGTATCTCTTTTCTAGGCTGAAGAGGCCCAAACACTGTAGCCTTTCCTCATAAAGAAGGTGCCCCAGCCCAGTAATCATCTTAGTCGCTCTCTTTTGCACCTTTTCCATTTCCACTATGTCTTTTTTGAGATGCGGGACCAGAACTGGACACAATACTCCAGGTGTGGCCTTACCATCGATTTGTACAATGGCACTATAATATTAGCTGTTTTGTTCTCAATACCTTTTCTGATGATCCCAAGCATAGAATTGGCCTTTTTCACTGCCGCCGCACATTGGGTCGACACTTTCATCAAGCTGTCCGCCACCACCCCAAGACCTCTCTCCTGATCTGCCACAGACAGCTCAGAACCCATTAGCTTATATGTGAAGTTTTGATTTTTTGCCCCAATGCGCATGACTTTACACTAACTTACATTGAAAGGCATCTGCTATTCTGCTGCCCATTCTGCCGGTTTGGAGAGATCCTTATGGAGCCCCTCACAATCACTTCTGGTTCTTACCACTCAGAAAAGTTTGGTGTCATCTGCAAACTTAGCCACCTCGCTGCTCAACCCTGTCTCCAGGTCATTTATGAACAGGTTGAAAAGTACCGGTCCCAGGACAGATCCTTGGGGCACACCGCTTTTCACCTCTCTCCATTGTGAAAATTGCCCATTGACACCCACTCTCTGTTTCCTGGTCTTCAACCAGGTCTCAATCCATGAGAGGACCTGTCCTCTAATTCGCTGACTGGAGTTTTCTAAGTAGCCTTTGGTGAGGGACCGTGTCGAACGCCTTCTGAAAGTCCAGATATATAGTGTCAACGGGTTCTCCCGCATCCACATGCCTGTTGACCTTTTCAAAGAATTCTAAAAGGTTTGTGACGCAAGACTTACCCTTACAGAAGCCATGCTGATTCTCCCTCAGCAAGGCCTGTTCGTCTATGTGTTTTGAGATTCTATCCTTGATGAGGCATTCCACCATTTTATCTGGTATAGACATTAGGCTGACTGGCCTATAATTTCCCAGGTCCTGTCTCCTTCCCTTTTTAAAGATCGGTGTGACATTTGCTGTCCTCCAATCCTCTGGCACCATGGGGCAGAGGGACAAGTTGCTTATTTTAGAAACAAGGGACAAGTTGCTTATTTTGAGGGACAAGTTGCATATTTTAGTCAAGAGATCAGCAGCTTCATTCTTCAATTCGTTAATAACTCTTGGCTGGATGCCATCAGGGCCCGGTGACTTATTGATCTTTAATTTATCAATGAGGTCTGAAATATCTTCTCTTTTAACCTCTATCTGACTTAACTCCTCGGTCAGGAGGGGCCGTTCGGGCAGCGGTATCTGCCCGAGGTCTTCTGCCGTGAAGACAGACGCAAAGAACTCATTTAATTTCTCTGCCATCTCTAAGTCTCCTTTTATCTCCCCTTTCCCTCCCTCACCATCCAGAGGGCCAACCGTTTCTCTGGCGGGTTTCCTGCTTCTAACATATTTGAAGAAGCTTTTATTATTCCCCTTAATGTTGCTGGCCATGCGTTCCTCATAGTCTCTCTTGGCCTCCTGTATCAACTTCTTACATTTCTTTTGCCACAGTTTATGTTCCTTTTTATTCTCCTCATTAGGGCAAGACTTCCATTTACGGAAGGAAGCTTCCTTGCCCTTTACGGCCTCTCTAACTTGGCTGGTTAGACATGCAGGCACCCTCCTGGACCTAGTCGAGCCCTTCTTCCTTTGTGGTATACACCTCTGCTGGGCCTCTATTACTGTTGTTTTAAACAGCCTCCAACATACTGTGGCTGGGGAGTCAGGTGAGGCAGAGCCTCCCCAGTGGAGTCCTTTGAAAAGCACCACTGCTGTGTGAGGCATCCAAGCACTCATAACGCATGACAGGTGAGGCAGGCGAGGCAGAGCCTCCCCAGTGGAGTCCTTTGTAAGGCACCACCGCTGTGTGAGGCTCCAAGCACTCACAACCCATGTGCAGAGCGAGGAGAGAGGCAGTGCAGAGTGCGTGGGTTGTGGGTGCTTGGTTTCCTCACACAGCAGCGGTGCTTTTCAAAGGACTCCACTGGGGAGGCTCTGCCTCACCTGCCTCCCCACCTCCCCACCCACCCCACCTCCCAGCAGTGAACTCTAGCCATTACTTAAAACTGAACTATGGTGTGCGAGGAGCCTGAGTGGTAGCATCAAAACACAGCAGGGCTGGGGCTGAGGGGTTGACCAAGACAAGGGCGACAGGCAAGAGGATGCAGGCGCAGCTGTGCTTCATTCCCTTGCCTGCTGGCGCTCAATGCGGTCCACCCTTTCCACAGTCTAGAGCGGAAGACTCGGAACAGGCCGCGGAGGGGACGCGCACTCGACTCTAGCCTTTTTTACCTCTACGCCTCAGCCACGCGCTGCCGAGGGTTACAGCGCCCCGTTTCCTTTCCCCCCGCCCTTGGCCGAGTTCCATGGTTGCCTGGAGACCGTCCTGGCCAATCGGGGGCCGCCTTGTTTGCAGCGCGTATGTGTCGAGTGATCTGAGTGGACGCGCTGAGGAGGCGTGGCCTGCTCGTTTTTTTCCCTCGTCTAAACTTCCTGTCATGCTTTCCCTGCTTGGCAGGTTGCATCAGTCTTAGCCGGCCGGGAGTCGCAGGCGGCTGGGCCTACGGGCGGGTGGGTGAGTAGGTTGGCCTGGCGGGTCAGCTGTGGTGGGGGCGACCTTTCCCCCTTGGGGGTGGGTATGACTGGCTTCTCCTTGTCCAGGTGTGCGGGATGGGCACGGCCTTGGGCTTGGTCCTCGTGGAGTCCTGGCTTCTTGACCCACAGTGTAGTTAACCTGTGGAACTCCTTGCCACAGGATGTGGCCTTGAAAAGGGGATTGGACAGATTTCTGGAGGGAAAGTTTATCACAGGTCACAAGGCATGATGGTCATGTGCAACCCCCTGGTTTGAATGCTAGGTGCTATCAGAATGCCAGGTGCAAGGGAGGGCACCAGGATGCAGGTCTTTTGTTATCTGGTGTGCTCCCTGAGGCATCGGGTGGGCCACTGTGAGATACAGGAGGCTGGACTAGGTGGGCTTTTGCCCTGATTCACCCCAGCTTTTCATATGAACTTTTCAGCAGCTCATATGATGGCTGATACCTGAAAGTCCCTCCTCTCACCTGAATGCATTGCTAGTCCAGTATGTGTTGGTTTAGTACAGTAATATAGAAGCGTTTGAACCAGGGGTGCTCAATAGGTGGATCGAGATCTACCGGTAGATCGCGAGGCAAAATGAGTAGATCGCGGAGTGCCGACCCCCCCTTCAGGTGCCTCTGGGAGGAAACGCCGGGAGTAAGGCCCATTGTACTCAATGGGGCTTACTCCCAGGTAAGTGTGGCTAGGATTGCAGCCTCACAGCCTAATCCTAGGCATGTCTACTCAGGAGTAAGTCTTGTTATACTCAGTGGGGCTCAAGGTACACCAACATACATTGTACACATAAATGTTATATGTTATGATGGCGCGAACATTGTAAAAAATACTCTGGTAGATCTCCGGGCCTTGCTGGGTTTCAAAGTAGCTCTCGAGCCAAAAAAGTGTGGGCACCCCTGGTTTGAACACTTTGGTTGTAGTCTTTGTCAGGTTGAAATGCCTCTGTCCTGTAGACAGCAGCCATCCTATTAAGTCCAGTCACAGTGAATGTTCTTTCTCATTCATTGTGACAGAAGTAGCGCTAGTTAAAATATAGTCTCACTACACCCATGAGTAAGTTGTTCTAAAGTTCAGGCATGTGCATGGGCAAAGAGGATAAAAAGTGCCTGATCTAGTGATTCCCTTCCATCAGCAAGGGTAAAGACAGATTTATAAGACAGTGAAAAGAAAGCAGTTTAGAGGTGTCACCTTCAAAGCTGAAAGATTTCTTGGGATATGGGATTTCTTGGGATATGGGAGTTCTTGGGATTTCTTGGGAACTTTGGGTTGATTCAAAGGTGTTGACTATGGTTGAGTTACAGAATGTAACATGGAACAAGTTCTGCTCACTCCTCCATCCTGCAGCTCAGTGCCTCCCCCCCAAAATACTGGTCCTGAGAGTTGCAAGGATCTTCAGGAATAGCATGATCCATGGTATGGAGACTGCCAACGTGAAGGGGGAGTGAGTGGAACTTGCCTCTACAGAGAGAAGTACCATTCTCCTTATGCAAAACTGTGGAATCCAAGCACATATAGGAAGTTTTATAAATCCATTAACAGTCAATTAGGCTTTTGTTTTCTTTCTTTCTCTCTCTCCCCCTCCGTCCAAATAAACTACACAGCCTTATGTTCCTAGCCTATAAGTAGTAACTACACAAGAACTTCTAATTCCTGTGGCACCAGTGATAATTTTCTAGCCATACATGATTAGGGGTTTAAAATACTACTAAACAGTCTCTTGGCTTTAGTAGTGATGCTCTGGCACAACCACCTGGTCCCCATACTTAACCTCAATTACAGTTGAGTTGTAGAATTAGAATAATTGCATGTTCTTCCCCTGCTTGCATTCTCTCTCTCTCTCCCCATGCCTTCTCTTCCCTTGTGGCTATTTTCTGGGTTATGAGCTCCTTGGGGTAGGGTCCTGTCTTCTCATTCTTTACACCATATACAGGTAGTTCTCAAATTTTTTAGCTTCTGGACCCACTTTTTTAGATTGACAATCTGTCACGATCCACTGGAAGTGATGTCATTAACCTGGAAGTGGTGATGAGGACAAAAGTGACATCATCAAGCAGGCAAATTTTTAACACCCCCATATGAAAAAATCAAATCAATTAAGCACATTAAAAGTTTACAATAAGTATGTTTAAACATTTCAAAATAAAGAACCTTCCAAACCTTCTGAAGCAGTAGCTGATCTGTTTAAAAAAAAAAAAAAATTGCCCAAACATCCCAAAGGCTGCAAACCTATCCACACTTACCCGGGAGTAAGCTCCATTAAGTATTGTTAAAAGTATATAAGTATATAATCACCTGTTCAAAGTACAGATCTGTAATGTTTCCCCAAATACAGTCAGTAAACCATGATAGCATCTAGTCTAATACGTTAAAAATAAAATAGACATTGAAATGAATGGGGACTCACCTAAAATTGGCTTATGACCCACCTAGTGGGTCCTGACCCATAGTTTGTGAAAAACTGCCGTGTACATCATGCTGCTTAAACAAGTGAATTAGGATCACAGCTTTCAACTTCATTTTGCAGTAATTTTCACTGAGTCTTTAAGTAAAGGTGCATGAGAATTCCATGTAAAGCACTTTGAATTACAAGACCACTTTCATTTTATGTATGCAAGATGTTTCTGAAGTACTTTTAAGAAGGCTGTTTGGTGTGTACTTAATTATGTGCCCTGTGGTTACTGAATGCTGTTATCTCAGTACAGTATTTCAGTTAGTAGAATGGGCCAAAAATAACACTCTGACTTACGCATGGAGTCTGTTACTTTAGCAGCCTCCATAGCCCGGTCATTGTTACACTGTATTGCTGTTATTGACACCATTTTTTTTCCTGATTGTAGGACTGTTCACCTACTTGATTTTCTTGGGGTTGTATAGCTGCCAATGTTCACACTTAGCATTAGTTTCTTTTAACATTTTTTAATAAAAGAAAAATTGTACCCTAACTCAGTGAGCAGTGGTGGACGCTGATTGGCCAAACCAGCAATGGGAGCAGAGTGGGGGCTGTGTGCAGATATGCCTCTAGCTGAGTTGTAAACTTTGTTTTCGTACCTCAGCATCTACACTAGCAGAATAAGGCCATGTCTATACCAGCAACACTAGAATTATTCTTACCTCATATGAATATCCCTAGTCTCCTGGGTTCTTTGTGTCTCACATTTTAGGCAAAGAGATAATCATTGGTAGCTAGGGCTAGTGGCAGATAGATGAAATGTTCTGCTGTTGTTTGTTTCTATTATTGCAAACCTGGTACTAGTAGTGACAAAATGTTTTGAGGTAACATTCTGTGTTTTTACATGCACGGGCTGGGATGTCACAGTCTGAGATCTATAGTGCTTGATGAGATCTTCAGATAACTAATTCACACCACCAAATTAAATGAGGGAAACGGCAAAAGATATTGGTATATGATGCATGCATGTTTGGAAAAAAAATAATCTCTGAACTTTTTATGTATTGCTTTGGTTCACACAGGAAAACAATGGTTCAACAAGTTGCAGAGAATATAAACTTCCCACAGGAGGAAGAGAAAATATTGCAGACCTGGAACACACTTAATTGTTTTCAAGAGTGCCTAAAGCAGTCAAAAAATAAACCTAGGTAAGATGTTACATTTGTAATTCTCTTTTACAGTCCAGCTAACAGACACCTTCTTTTCAGCTTGCATTGGAAGTTATGCATGTGTGGAAGCAATTGCAAACCTGGCCCTGGTTCCACTTGGGGCCAGGACAGCAAAATACCACCCCCAACTGAAAAATGTCACTTCCAGCTTACATGGAAAACCGGAAGTGCCTTTTTTGGCATTTTGAAGGTCTTGGAAGGCCCTCTGGGGCCAGGAATTCTGCAGGCAGTCTCTCTGGCCCTTAAAAGGCCTACTAAAGGTATTGAAAACAGTCCCCCCAAAAGAAAAAAAATTGCTACAGGTGAAGAGTTGTGGTGCTGCCCAGGGCATTTGCCTCCTTCTGATTCCCCCAAGATATGCCAGTGTATGGAGGGATGAAGTGCTAAACTGTGATCTTGCAACTTTCCTATTTATCCACAGATTTTTTATTTTTGGATTTATCTCAATGCAAATCGGGTGGGGAGAATTCAAAGTCACACACACCTTTGCCTCCTTAGCCCTGCGCTGGTTTCTCACTCCATTTCAAGGCAGCCCGAAACACTGCCAAAAAGCCCCGCCTTGCCCAGACAGAGAAATAGCCCTGGAGCTATGGAAGAGGTTCCCCTTGCAAAGGAACAGTAAGACTCCTGGAGCCCCTCTTCCAGCAAAGAGGCTGAAGAGGGGGCAGAAAACCCTGCGTAACCAGAACAAGCAAGAATCCAGCAAGGTGGAGCTCTCTCACTCTCACAGGGGCAGGTGCGGTAGTAACAGAGGGGATAACCTTAAAAAACCCAGGGAGTGTTTGCTGAATTCCCTTCCCCTTCAGACTGAGATGGTGCAGGCTCTCCATGCTCCAGCCTACACAAACAAAACAGCCCAGCAAGCAAGTCTTCCCAACAAGCCAAAGCATGAGATTTAGGCTACAATCTGATCCACACTTTCCTGGGAGTAAACCTCATTGACTAGAATGGGACTTAATTCTGAGTAGGCAGGCAAAGGACTATAGGGCCCTCAGACTATAATCCTCTGCACACTTTCTTGGGAGTAAGCCCCATTGACTAGAATGGGATTTACTTTTGAGTAGGCAGGCATAGGACTGCTCTCTTAAAAGCTCAGCATCCCACCTGTGAAAGAAGCAGGGACAGCTGGCAACGGGGAAGGCTGAGTATGGAGCAGAGGAAGGGGAGGCGATTGAGAACTACTGCCTTAGTTTTCTTAGTGTAAAACACTAAGTGTAAAACACGTCATTTCCAGGTCTCAATTAGCACAACACCTTTTTTCCTAATTGTGGCGGGTCAGAGAACAAAGCTCACGTGCATAAAAAGGCCTCACCTGTATACTTCTAGCTTCACTTATATCAGCGGTTTTCAACTGCTGAGGCAGCCTCAGGTGTGTCACGGAGCCAGAGGATGTAGGCAGCAGCCACGGGCAGGAGAAGCGGCTCTTTTGACCCTCACAAGGCAGTGAAAAAGGAGCAGTTGTGGCTGCTTTGAATCCCCTGCTGCTGATTAAGAGGAAGGCTGTAACTTGATCCTCATTTACCTGGAAGTAAGCTCCCTTGACTATAATGGAGCTTACTTCTGAGTAGACATGCCTAGGATTGGGTATTAAGTCCTACCCTGCCCTGCATGCTTAAGTCCTAAGTCTGCCCTGCATGCTAATAGGGCAGCTGGAGAAGGTCTGGGTGGAGAAGGCACTCAGAAGGCATTCCTTCTGGGTGAGAAGGAGGGAGCCAGGGGCAGGCAAGCAGGTAGGCAGTCAGGGAGTCTGCTGAGGCCAGCAGCCTAAGAATGGGCTGGCTGAGAGTTCATGAAAGTCCTTTCTCCTTGCCACAGTTGCCTGCAGCTCCCCAAAGCGACCCTCCCTGCCTTTGCCTTTGCCTTTGCCTTTGCCTTGTAGAGGAGGGTGTTGGGCCACAATCCTCTCCACACTTTCCCGTGACTAAGTCCCATTGACTGTAATGGAACTTACTTCTGAGTAGACAGGCCTGGGCTGGGCTCTCAGATTCCTTTCCTAGCTCCACTTTCCTGGCAGTAAGCCCCATTAATAGAATAGGGCTTACTTCTGAGTATGCCTGGGATTGGGCTTTTGGTTGCACTTTTTTCTAAAATGCAAAAGCAGGCAATTGGCAGTGTGGGGGCGAGAATGTGAGGCAAGTGATTCTGGACCTTTGGAAGGTGGGGATAAGTGAGGAAAGGGACAGTAGGAGAGGTACCAACTGCAATTATGAGTTGGGGTAAATTCGCCTGTGGGAGAGGGTGGGGTGAGGAGAAGTACCAATTGCTTGCTCCTGTATTTGAGAAAGAGTGAGACCAAAAGCCCAATCCTAGGCATGTCTACTCAGAAGTAAGTCCCATAGGCACATCCCCTGCCCAGTCTTTGGCTGTAATCCTAGCCACAGTTTCCTGAGAATAAGCCTCATTGAACAAAATAGAATTTACTTCTGAGTAGACCTGGTTAGGATTGAGCCTTTTGTCATATGATTTAATGTGTATTAAAATTAATTGCAATGTAGTAATTTAATGTAAGTAAAAAACGGGGAGTGTGTCTTGACAATTTTAGTGCCTTAATAGTGTGCCTAAAATTGTTGTTGGCATCCTTCAGTCTTGGAAGACTATGGTGTCACGCTCTGAATGGTGGTTCTGGAACAGAGTGTCCTCTCCAGTGCGCGAAGCCTGGGTAAAGCAGGTATGGAGGATAGGCTGTTACCCATGCAGCAAATCCCCCCTCTCCACGTTGCTGAAATGGTCCAATGGAAAGGCAGAGGCCAATACGGTTGGTTCCAGCGGCGGTGCAGGAGTTGCCAGAACGTGACTGTGTTCAGCCATGAACTGCCTCAGGGGCTCCGGCTCCGGATTTTGCCTCGAGGTTGACTCCTGAAGCCTTTTCCATAACTGGATGTAGCCACAAGGCAGTGGAGGTTTGGGATCAGAGTTTTCCTTCTCTCAGATGAGCTGCCTTCCCAGGCTGACGAGTCCCATCTACCCAGTGGCTGTTTAGTCGCCTCTTACAACAAGTACAGCCAAACTGAGGGCCTATTCTTATCCCCCAGCCCCCCAGGGGAAAATGTGCCTAAAATTAGTGAGCTGAAAAAAGGTTGAAAATGACTGACTTATACTGTAACTGAGAACAATCAAAGATAAAAGTTTGTGTTTGTCCTGTTTGAGAGAAACTTTTGTTTTTAAGTGTTTTATTGTTTCTAACAAAAACTGTTTTTTATTGCTTAGATTTACATTCTATGATGGGCCTCCATTTGCCACAGGGCTTCCACATTATGGACACATACTTGCAGGAACCATTAAAGACATAGTAACAAGATTTGCTCACCAGAGTGGCTTTCATGTGGATAGACGATTTGGTTGGGATTGTCACGGTTTGCCTGTGGTAGGTGGAATATTCCTGTCTAAGAAATATAGTTCTTTGCATAGCTATTGGTTGATTCCTAAGTTCCTCCTGCTCTGACGGAGAAACTACTTGATTATTTTTGTAAAGGTGCTGATTTTTGCTTCTTTTCATATAAGTATTGACTTGGATAGTGATTTTGAATTTTGAATCAGTATTTATTTAAATGACGCTCACACAGAATTTTAAGACTGTATGAGCATTTTTTAACATTTCTCATAAGTTAATTCACCCTAAACAATATTACTGCTAATAATAAATCATGGTTTGCCGAAAGGGACTCCGTGCTTGCCCAAGGTACTTCCCACAACCAGTTGTTCCTAACAAATTTGAGTTCTATCCCATATAAGAACTCTTCCCTAATATTTATTACAGCACTGTCAGGTTTTTGGCATCCCAGGCTTGAGATTGTTATTAGCCAGGATGTGGCAGGAGGCCCTGATATCTGGGCTTGGTATGAATCAATCTGTAAAGCAGCACAGCTGATGCAATCAACTGCACCTGTTGCAGGTGGGAGTCATGGGGAGAGATGAGTGCTGAGTCATGTAGGCTGTGGAGGAATGGTGCATTGCACCACTGGATAGCCAATCAGAGTGGGTCACAAAACTGTCCTGTGACTATGAGGTCACCCTTCTCTGATTGGCTGGCCCTGGTATATATGGGGGCAAGAACAGACACCAAATATGGTTTGTTGTGGTGGGGTTTCTGCGTGTCATGCTACTGGTTTGTGTACTGACTTGGACTTCCTTATCATGATTGTGCCCTTCTGTATCCCTAACTCCTGGACTGTTTGACTGACTACTCTTCTGCCTGCTCCTCTATCAATACATGCTTCTGCAACAAACAAACCTGTGTCTGCTTCTTTGGCTCTGTTTGGGGTCGCCTACTTCTTGTGCTGTCTCCCTACACTCCCGTACCACTCTGCTATCAGGAAGGCAAGGGCTATCCTCCTCTGCTGCCCTGACAAGCACCGTAAACAAAATAACAGAATTAAGCCCTGTCCAGGATATCCCTTCATAATTTCTTCAACCTGATTTCTTGTCCTTTAAGTTCTCAGTGGGTGGAGAGAGAATGGTAGCTTATTCTTTACTGAGGACTTCCTGAGCTGAAACATTGGATTCAAATACTTGTAAATATCACCATTACCACCAATATTACCATTGTAAACATCTCAGGAGTATCATAAAGCATTTTGGTTTCTTTAGGAGTATGAAATTGACAAAGCATTAGGCATCAAAGGACCAGAAGATGTGGCAAAAATGGGGATTGCAGAATATAACAAAAACTGCAGAGGAATTGTAATGAGATACTCAAAAGAATGGCAAGTAAGTAAAAGTTTTTGACTATGGTCCTATATACACTTATGTGGGAGTAAGTCCTATTGAATTCAGATGCTCTTGTTGTCCAGGATCTACAAAACTAAGTTGGGTATGCTAGATGGGATTTTTAATTTTGAACAGCCCTCTATCTGCCTTTGAAATCACTCCTTTTTCAAACTGGTTTGCCATGTTATATTATTAGCTGTTATTCAAGAAACACAAGCCACAAATCCCCTTGAGCATACAGAACAAGGTATGTGATTCTTTGGATCTAGATATAAAGAAATCAGATGGTTGGTTTTTGAATATTTTTGTTCATCTACTATTTCCTTTATTTTAAATGAATTCTAACTTGTTATTAATGTATTAATATTAATACATATCATTATGTATGCATAATTTTAAAAAACCAAGAAATAAAGGGTGATTTCTAGGAACCAGCATGGATTTGTCCAAAGCTAGTTGTGCTCAACTGATGTTCGTTCTTGATGGTCTCCTAGAGTAGTCATGCTATGGCAGTGGTTTTCAAGCTCTCAGGGAGTTAGAGTGATTTTCAAAGTCCTTGCAGGGGCAGGGGCTGGGGGGAAGGCAGCAACGCGATCCCCAGGATCGTGTCACTCAGGGGGCTGCAGGGGCTTGCCTGCACTTACCAGAGCCTCTTGCAGCCTCCTGGGGTTGTGGGGAGCCCTGTGCGACCACCTGCAGGGCTCCCTGAAGCTGAAGAAGTGAAAGTGGAGTGATCGCGCCCTGCCTCTGCAAAACCGGCAGTGGAGTGCAATTGCTCCACTTTCACTTTTGAAAGTGAAAGCTTCATTTCTGAAGCTTCCAGGAACCCTGCAGAAGGTCATGTGGGGCTCCCCACACCCCCCGGGAGGCTGCAGGTGACTCTGGTAAGTGCAGCCAAGCCCCTGCAGCCCCCTGAGTGATTGCTGCCTCCACTCTGCCACCTTGCTGCCCCTGCCCCTTAAGGGGAAAGAGGCCAGGGCCCTCAGGCTGGGGTGTCGTGATGCCTCAGTTTGAAAACCCTGCACTATGGGAACGCCATGGACAGAGTGTACCCAGATTTCAGCAAAGTGTTGAAACTTGGTTTAACAAAGACTCCTATGATATCATGGATAAAATGTAGGCTAGATGGTGGTTTCAAAGCTGGTCGAATCACTATTGCCAATGATTGATGTAGAGGCATTTACTGGCAATCTAGAGGAGGTATTGAGTAGGGTTCTGATTTGGGCCCTGTGCTGTTCAACATTTTTTGACTTATTGCCTATAAGACAATCTCACAGATAAGGCAAGGGCAGGTTTTCAGCCCCAAATCATGGAATGTTCCATGACTCTTGGATAAGTCAGGGGCAAAACTTGGAGAATGCTGCTTTTGTGGAGGAGCTGCAGCTTGCCCTGGAGCCTGATGGAAAGGGGGGAAAGAATCTGATTCTGTTTTTGAAGACATTAAGAAGGTTCTTATGTAGTGCTGTGTGCCATCCCCCCAAAGCAACAGAATTGAACATTGCATTGAATTGCTAACTAATGCACTAACGCACGCACGCACACACACACATCCAGGTTTGAAACTGCAGAAAAGCATTTTCAGTTTTAAAAACCATCCAAAACAAATGCAGCACCAATATAAACCAACAAAGCACCCTGCTTTCATTGCTGCCAGACAACTTGTTATACTGTTCACAGTTTTAAGAGGTACTTTTGAACGTGGAGTTCACAAGCATGCTCGAAACATCTACAATAGAGTTCCGACAAATGTCAACAAAGCTGGTGTTTGTAAGCTGTCTGCAATCACTCAAAATGTTGTTTGGATACAGACCCTCTGCAGGTACTCCTCCAAGCGTCTCCTGGTTGCTAAGACATGCTTGAATAGCTCTGGCCCTCAAGACAATCTACGCTTGATTATCTATGGTAGACTAGATAGTAAATGGTATTAAAATTGAACATGATATGAGACTGGAATGGGGAATACCTTATTCTCTGAATCAGGGTAAGACTGAATCAGGGTTTAAATGATCTTGACAGTCTCTGTCATTGGGCCCATACCAACAAGATGAAGTTTTGTTCATCTCGGTTGAGATGAATGAACACAAAAATCAGAAACACAAGTACAGGATGGAGGAGTCCTGCTTGGCAGCAGCATTTATGAAAAAGCTCTATGTGTCTTACACTGTAATCTTATATGAATAAGCCACGCTGAACTTCTTTGTAAATATGCTTAGGATTGCACTGTTGGTGGATAAACTGAACATGAACCAGTAGCATAGTACAGATGTAAAAAGGAGCTAAAACTGGACTGTGTTGAGGTACTTTGGTCTGCCCTAGTCAGATGTCACTGTCATCTAATTTCTTTGCAGGCCAGTGTTATGAGACTCGGACGGTGGATTGACTTTGACAATGATTATAAAACTCTGTATCCAGAGTTCATGGAGACTGTATGGTAAGCATCTGTATGGGGGTGGTGGTGGACAGGTCGATGTAAGTGTCGACCCAATGTGCGGTGGCAGTGAAGAAGGCCAATTCTATGCTTGGGATCATCAGAAAAGGTATTGAGAACAAAACAGCTAATATTATAGTGCCATTGTACAAATCGATGGTAAGGCCACACCTGGAGTATTGTGTTCAGTTCTGGTCGCCACATCTCAAAAAGGACATAGTGGAAGTGGAAAAGGTGCAAAAGGGAGCAACTAAGATGATTATTGGGCTGGGGCACCTTCCTTATGAGGAAAGGCTACGGCGTTTGGGCCTCTTCAGCCTAGAAAAGAGACGCCTGAGGGGGGACATGATTGAGACATACAAAATTATGCATGGGAAGGATAAAGTGGATAGAGAGATGCTCTTTACACTCTCACATAACACCAGAACCAGGGGACATCCGCTAAAATTGAGTGTTGGGCGGGTTAGGACAGACAAAAGAAAATATTTCTTTACTCAGTGTGTGGTTGGTCTGTGGAACTCCTTGCCACAGGATGTGGTGACGGCATCTGGCCTGGATGCCTTTAAAAGGGGATTGGACAAGTTTCTGGAGGAAAAATCCATTACTGATTACAAGCTATGATGTGTATGTGCAACCTCCTGATTTTAGAAATGGGCTATGTCAGAACGCCAGATGCAAGGGAGGGCACCAGGATGCAGGTCTCTTGTTATCTGGTGTGCTCCCTGGGGCATTTGGTGGGCCGCTGTGAGATACAGGAAGCTGGACTAGATGGGCCTATGGCCTGATCCAGTGGAACTGTTCTTATGTTCTTATCCTTTGGATTCATTTAATGTATACTGTTTGTTAGAACTTCCAAGCAAGGCATATGCCTATTGTAACTTGAAGCCTTCTTGAGAAGTGGCAGGGGCATGTATTGTGCAAAATGGTCAGCATATATATTTATATATAATCTTTATCATTACTATGATTAACGTACAGGAATTGGGTCACAACACAGATGTAGCTAACTTGTTTTCTTTAGATGTTAGAAAATAAAGCAGTTTCTTGTTGGAATAAAATTATCTGTGGTACATAAAGATGTCTGGCTGACAGTGTAGCTTTATGCATTCTTATCCTGGTCATGAAGCATTCTGGAGTAACATTTGGGGGGAAGGGAGGAGCCTCAGAGTGACCAGGAAGAGGCTGCAGGAATGCTGCTTGCAGCCCTGAAAATGCAGTGGTTTTGCTGTACCCCAGCAAGGAAAGCAATTCTACCTTATTTCTTCACTTTCCCTACCTTTTTTAAAGGGCATTCCCGGGAATCCGTGGATAATTGAAACCATGGATACCCGATCTGCAGATACTAGGGCCCTGTCTGTACTTCCAAAGTTAAACTGTCTTGCAGTTTAAAGTTAAAGTTAAAATGTATTGCAAATACATTTTGTGAACTGGTATAAAAAGATGGCTGCAGAAAAAGAAATTGAACTGTACCTGCATTTGAAGAAAATTCCACGAGAGGGAAGAGTTGGCTTGAATGTTGTTTTAGCTGCTCTTACTCATCCAGTTGTTCAGACTGTGAGGTTTCTAAAAAACGTTTTTCTACCTATTTATAGCATTTGAGAATGAGTGGGGTGTTTTGCTTTTGTTTTTTTTGTTCTAATATATTGTTTCTCTCTGGAAAACAGACTTAAAGAAATTAAATGTTTAAGTGTTTCTTTTGACTAGACTTACAAACTGTTCTGTATTCTTTTTTTACCTTAAAATACTACTTAAAAACAACAACTGAGTGGTCCTTTTGGACCACTTAGTCCACAAAATAGGGAAACACAAATCTATTATGTCTCCAGTTCAAAATGCCTTCAGAGAAACAGAGTGGAAACATACATTGGGCACATGCATGTGTGTTCAATGTTTAAATGTGTGTTTGCCTATTTTAGGGGAGTAAAAGGCCACCAATGTGTTTTACCACTGTAACTTTAGGTTGGCTGCCTAGAGCAATACTACTTTACTGCACACTAGTTAATTGTAGAAAACCACCTTGATAATGCTTAGGATGAGCAGGAATAAAGGAAGAATTGTTCCATGAGAAACATTTGTGGGAAAGGGCAGATAAGGAAACTAAGGGCCCAGGCTGAGTCACAGATGGAAATTTGCCACAGTCTGAGTTATGCAAGAACTTGCAGAAAGGTGGGATTTCCCCCCCCCCCGCCAAGAAAAGATTAGTGAGGCAAGGGACTGAAATCTATTGGCACTTGCAAACCTGAAAACTATTTCCATTTGCTTTATCAAATTCACCAAATTAGTAGCTGGCACAGCTATGTGGGTACATAACAAGCTACAGGTTTTGGTAAGGTGAATGGGAATAGTCCCCAGGTTTGCAAGTGGAAATATTTCAAGACAACATCCCCAACATTTCATGGACTTCTTTTTGTCAGATGAGGATGTTTCTGGGAAGATTTTCTCCAAGTGCCTGCACCTCTGAATTTTATAAAGTTCAGAACTTCTTAAGGTGCTGATAACCTGAGTTGCTGTTAACTGTAGTCTGTGGTTTCCCATGTAATTGTTGCTGTATGTTCTGTGCTTTGGACCTGTTGAAGCAGTTTGCAGGATAAGATCCTGAAGATATCATTAAGATATGTTCAATTATTCTGGCAAAACAATTAGATTTGGATAGGATACAACTGTATCCTATATTTACTTGATTAGGACTGTTAGTTGTAATGGGCAGCTGAATCCTGAACTGTGTCCAGAGCTGCAATGGCACCAGAATGACTGCTGCTGCATCATATGGATATTGGGCAGTTACCAGCAGCTCCTGACACCTCTTTGGAAGGGGACATTCATCCCCTTTCCCTGGGTAAGGTAAGAAGCCCCGCAGTGGGGCCCAATGCAGTGCTATGGAATCAGTGAAGCAGAACTCCGCTGGTTCCTCCTGTCCAGCTCCCTCCCTCCACCATGCCTTCACCCTGCCTTACCTCCCCCTTCCCCAACTTACCCATCTGCCACCCAGTGCTCGCCCAGAGCTCTGGGCGGTGGTCATCGCTCCTCCATCCGGCTCTGGCTCAGCAGAGGCTTGTGCCTAGTCAGCACCCACGCTGTGCCAGCAGTAAGTGTAGCAATGTACTTTATGCATGTTTGCAATACTCAGCGATGGGCTGGCGCTGATCATTCTGGATCGGGCCCGAAATCTTCAGTGGGAGCTGGACAGACTAAACTTGGGTTACAACCCAGTGTAAATTTCTCTGGGTTACAGAGGTATCCTGTATTACAACTTTCGTTTTTAAATAGAATTGCCTTGTTTTAATTTGTGTTTCCTCCCTGCTTCCCAGGTGGGTATTCAAACAACTGTATGACAAAGGATTGGTATACAGAGGAGTTAAAGTCATGCCTTTTTCAACAGCATGTAACACACCTCTTTCTAACTTTGAGTCTCACCAGAATTATAAGGTATGTAGACTTGTTGAATTAATCTGTGTATCTGCTGTATTACACATGACTTTAGACTTGGAGTACAGTGGTATCTCTGAATAACTCATTCTCAGTGGTTGCTTATTCACTTTGAAATGCTGTATCTCTGGACTCTCGATGAAGTGTTCTAAGACCACTTTAGTCTGGTCAGCTTTTAGAGACTGAAGCTTGTTAGTATTCTGTATATGTGGTTGATTGGAATCTTGATCCTGTTGCTCTTTAGCAATGTAGTTGTTTAAATACTGGATTATTTGTAAAGATTTTTTATTTGTGATGTTTTTATGGTAGCTTATGGGCCAATTCCCTCCAGCCATAGCATACTGTGCAGCCAGTGGAGTGTGCACTGCATGCTATGGTGTGGGGGTAACCAGATGACCCAGGAGAGGTAAGTGAAATCTGCTTCCCAGTGCGTCTCCTACCTGTACTGCAAATAATTGACCCACAATTTGCTTGGGCAAAGAGCTTAGGGTATCTTATTTGCAGGTATCTAAGAAGTGGTACTCTAGGTAAACTTGGTATTTTGCTTCCAACATGGATTTAATTGTTAAATTCTTTGGAAATCTTAACTATTTTAAAAGGTGTTTGAAATATAGGGCTGTCCCTGTATACTTTGTCTGGAGTATAGAGCTGTCCAATAACATATTGCAGTAGTTTGCAGGTAATAAAGTTTTTAGAGAAAGTCACTGTAATGTGAACACTAGAAGGTTTTGTGCCCATTCCCACACTCAGTGCAGGTACAGACTGTAAGTTCTATTCTCTGCTCTGTGGTGTGTACCTATACAGACATGGTTGAAAAATGTCAGAGGCTAGCAGACACCTTTATGGGTAACAGTGAAAAAGCAAGAGGAAGCAGTTCTCATTATATTTATGCAATGATGCCAAAATCCAGACACCTTCCAGTCCCAAGCAGTTAGATACTTAACCTGTATTTAGTTCCATGATATTGCTACTGATGCACAAGTGGCATGTACAGTACAGTAGTCAGGAGTGAAGTGAATATTGTTGGCCATAGTAGTATTTTGCTTTCATAATTTGTTCCCTGATGCATAAGATAAGTAAATGTTCTCTGACTTAAACCCTTGTAATTTTTTGGATTTAAGGATGTTCAAGACCCTTCAGTCATTGTTAACTTCCCATTAGAAGAGGATGAAAACATATCTCTAGTTGCTTGGACAACAACCCCTTGGACTCTGCCTAGCAACCTGGCTCTCTGTGTTAATCCAGAATTGCAGTACGTGAAGGTGAAAGGCAAGTGCAGAACATACCATGACAGTACTTTGTTTCCATGTGCACAAACAGTGAACACTATCTGTACTGCATCGTTAATGCTTAAGCTGTTGTTCTGCGTCTGGGTCAGCCTGTAGTTCTCTTGACCTTTGTCTGTGTTTTGGTAGTAGCCAGAACTTGAATTGGAAGGGAAATACATCAGTGATGGAGCAAATGCTTTGCATGCTGATGACTTTTGGTTCAATCTTCTCCAGTTAAAGTACTGGGAAAGACCTCTGTCTGAAACCCTGGACAGCTGTTGCCATCTGGACCAGACAGTCCCAGGATAAACAGATGGACAGGCTAACAGTAAAAACAACTTCATGTGTCTAAATGCTTTGACCAAAATATTGCAAAATCACCTGGTAATATAATACTATGGTGCTGCCTTCCTTGGAAGCAATATCATTGCTGAAATTTTGTCAACTTTTTCTTGAATTGCTGTTATCTATATTGAATAACTGATTAAAGTGTTAGTAAGTTATGTATTATATCCGTGTTTAACTGGCCATTCTCTCTTTGCTAGTTTTATATTTCCTTCAGTGTACCTCAACAAACAAGTACACATACCTACCTCTCTCCCCCGCAATCTACTTTTTGCAAGTATTGAAATAGGTACCATAATACAATAGCTAGGTAGCTTTTAAGGTATCCAGGGTGCCAATGAAATACATATAACCTTTTAATCGATTAGTAATTGTTCAACAAAAATCAGCCGCCAAGAAGTTAACTACCAACACAATTCTAGGCATGTCTAGTGGAACTTATTCATAATGGAACTTACACCATAATAAGAGTGTTTAGGACTGTAGTTCTATGTTTCACTGCTTGTTTACTGCTCAAGAAAGTTTCAGTAAAATTGGAGGAACTTTGTTTTTAAAGGTGCAGATTTTACTTTGAGTTCAGCAAGAAATGTGATAATGTATAAAGAATTTCCCCCCCGAAAGCATTTCTAGCCCTCTTTGCTCAGTGATAAAGGTAAAAATGCTCACCTAAAGATTCATAAATTAGAAAAGAGGCTTAATTTTTCTCATTTCTTTTTTATTGAAAACATTTATATTACATTGTTTTGTTAAACATTCATTCAGCTAAATAAGCATCAACAAGAAGAGAAAGTTAGAACAGACGAAAGAATAATTCTTTACCCAGTATGTAATTAGCCTGTGTAATTAACCTGTGGAACAGGATGTGGTGATGGCATCTGACCTCGATGCCTTTGAAAGGGTATTGGACAGATTTCTGGAAGAAATGTCCATCACAGGCTACAGCAGTGGTTTTCAAACTCTTGGGGAGAGTTTGAGCTGCTTTAAGTTCTTGTGGGGGAGGGGGAGGCAGCGGCGCAATCCCCAGGATCGTGCTGCTCAGGGGGGCTGCAGGGGCTTGGGTACACTTGCCTGAGCCTCCTGCAGCCTCCTGGGGATGCGGGGAGCCCTGCGTGACCTTCTGTAGGGCTCCCTGCAGCTTCAAAAGTGAACATGGAGTGATCGCGCTCCACTTCTGCTTTAGTGGAGGCGGGGCACAATTTTTCCACTTCAGCTTTCAAAGCTGTGGGGAGCCCTGCAGAAGGTTGTGTTGGGCTCCCCGCACCCCTGGGAGTCTGCAGGAGGCTTAGGTCAGTGGACCCAAGTCCCTGCAGCCCCCCTGAGCTGCATGATCCTGGGGATTGCCTCCTCCCTGCCTCCTTCCTGCCTCCTGGCTACCCCACCCCTTAAGGGGGCAGAGGCCAGGGTCCACAGGCTAGGGCGTCGTGATGCCCCTGTCTGAAAAGCCCTACGTTACAGGCTATGATGGGTATTTGCAGCCTCTTGGTTTTAGAAGTAGGTTATGTCAGCATGCCAGATGCAAGGGAGGGCACCAGGATGCAGGTCTCTTGTTGTGGGCTACTGTGGGATACAGGAACCTGGACTAGATGGGCTTTTGGCCTGATCCAGTAGGGCAGTTTTTATGTTCTTAAGTATTTCCAAAAAATACTCTGTGTCTGTACGTAACATTGCACTTTTGAGGTGCTTAAAGAAGAGTGAATTATGAAATTACTTGCAATTCCTGTAGTCTCCAAATATGCTCAGTTGTTCAAAATCCATAACTGTATAAGTATAGTCTTTATACTCTTGATAAATGCCTCTTATTAATTTTTCAGGAGTTCAATATACAGTGCTGTAAATGTGGCCATAAGCCCTGACAGAAATGCTTGTTGTTGCATTGATTTCTTGAGTTTACAAGTCAAAATTGTGATTTTTAACTTCTTTGACACAGATAATGTGGCGCACAGATAGTGTGAGAAAGAAAACTTAATTGCTGTTGGATGTGTATAGCCAGTTTTCTTCAGCTATTGCCATCTGTTTGACAACATGAATCTTAAATATAGGTTGAATTGACATGGAAGTTGAACCTATGCATGTTTACTCAGAAGTAAATTCAACTTAATAGCACTTATTTCCCAGTCAGTATACATTGGGTTACAGCCTCAGTCCTGCAGAGTACGATTTTAACCAACCAGTGCAAGAGTCTTACCATCCTGTCCGCCTAGATGTTCTGCTATATTTCAGGACAACATGAAGGTGACTCTTCTTGTCTGGCAGGAGTAGTAGTTAGCCATTTGTCCAAAGCAAACTGTAAAGCAGTTTTTAACACTGCACATTTGTTCTGTCATCTTCATTAAAAAGAATCTCAAAGCAACTTCATGTTGTTGCCATAATAAATCTCAGAATGGTAGCATATTGGAGAGAATGCACAATGGCTATATAAAGTGCTTTCCTTTACTGTCCTGTAGCTTTTGTTTAATTTATTATGATTTATGTAATTGGTTTGCCCTCTTAGTTACCTAGCAGTGATGATTCAAGCTGCCTTCTAATGCCAAAAGGATAATGAAAAAATGTCCTTATAAGAGAGTGTCTGTTTCACAGTGCATCTTCTGCTAAGCTCTGCAGTGCAAGTTAGGCCCCTTTTTTTCCCCCACTAAAGACCCACCCCCGTTCAGATATTGTTCTAAACCGTGGATTAAGCTAACCATAGGTTAGGAAGCCATTGTGTGGTTTGTTTCAAATGCATAGGGAACCCATGCTTTAACTTTCCATGCAAAGTTTCAGAGGACGTGGTCCTTCTGTTTGCCACATTCCTGGGGCCTTCCAAAGCCTTATAAGGCACTAAAAAGTCACTACCAGTTTCACGGAGAAACCAGAAGTTGCATTTTTTGGTCTCCTGATCTCAGTTTGAGTTCGGCAGAGTCTGGGAATGGACGTCCCCGGCTTCTGCTGAGCTCAGAGGTCCCGCCAGAGGGGGTGCGTCCCCCCCAGATCACAGGGATGGGCATTCACCCATATCCATGGTGTCAGGTATTGTGTGTGTGTGTGTGGGGGGGGGGGTTCCAGAACAGAATCCCCACAGATAAGGGGGCACGTCTGTAGTTGCTTCATATGCAGCTTCCACCCTGTCATCATTTCTCAACCTAGCTGTGACAAAGTGACTATACTTTGAAATAAGTACGAGTAGCTTTCTGAAATAAGTAGTTTCCCTCTTTACCATGTGTATTCTCAAGTTTTTCACATCTGCCCACAGGCCAGTAATTAACTTTAGCATAACTGGAGATGGGCAGTTGGAATGAGGATGCCACTAACCTGACTGACATTACTCTTTGTTGTTAATCACTGACTTGTCCTCAACAGCATCCATGTCCTTGTGTGCTCTTTTACTCCATCAAGTGCATCTCCAATCATTTGCTATTATGGTTCCTGGGCAATGGCTGAGACCACCCTATATCTGACTAAGATGGTTTTTATGGCTGCCTTCCTCACCAACTTGGATGGATCAGAGCAGTGCTGTGTGTGCCACACCCATTGCAACTGTTTGCTCAAGGCTTTTGAGATATTTTTGAGGAATTCAAGCTGTCATCTTACAGCTCGTTTCACTTGGTCTTGGAATAGAATTTTGCTGTATGTTTTGCCTCTAGGGACCAGATATTGCCCCTCTCTGGGGATTGAAATTTTTACTTAAGTTCAAACCAGGAATGTTGAGTGTCATTGTTTGAGTTTCCCATGGTGTTGGAATGTCCGAAGGTTCACTGGAGATGGGAGACATCTAAGCTTGTGCAATGTGAGGATTTTCTCCACAGCAAACCTGAGATGTTGGGATTTGAGCAGTTGTTTCAGGATCCCAGAGTTCCAAAATGTCAATTGAAGGATATGGTAACCAGCCAGTATCTTTCTCACCCTCCCTGCTGTATTAGTCTACGTCGGCCATGAAGGTTACTCATGTCATTCATAACCTATATAGAACAGCACAGCGGTTCCTGACTGGGTTGGCTAACCCTCCCCCTAACCCCAGGTATCCCATTGGATCAATAATTCCATATTTGCTGATGCATTATCAGTACATAATCCACTGGGTTTTCCATGAACCTAAAGCTAGCAGATAATGAGAATTGATTGAAAGCATATTTTCCGAATCTAATCTGGAATCTCTTAGTTAGAAGAACTGAGTCTAGAATCTTGTTAATGCAGTAAGGATGCAGAAATGGAAATTTGTGCTTTCTTCCCTTCTCTCCCAGACAAAAACATGAAGAAAATCTTCATTTTGATGGAAGCCAGGCTGGTATCCCTCTACAAATCTGCAAGTGAATATGAAATACTTGACAGGCAAGTAGATTATCATTGCACACCTTCTAAATTTCATTCTTATAGATAACAATCTGCAAGAGGTAAAAGAGCGGGACACTTTTTGTTTTGTCTTTGTATAGTGATTTTAACATATGAAAGTGCTGCAGCCTCCCAAGAGGATTGTCAGCAGTTTCCGAGCTTACTGCTGCAGTGGTGCCCTTCATCCACAGCACCCTGTGTCCTCTTGCATTTAAAGGGGGAGAGCAACCATTCCTCTTCACCCCAGCATGGCATCTTTTCCAATGGCTGTTGCTGGTGTCTCTTCTTTGTCTCATTTTAGATTGTGAACCCTTTGGGGGCAAATCAACAAATTTGATTTGTTTTACTATGTAAGTTGCTTTGTGAACTACTTTTAGTTGAGAAGCAGTCTAAATATTAATAATATACCAGTACAGTTTGCAATGGATTTGGAGCTTAAGTGCAGTAAATACTTAACTTTGTTTTATGCAGTATGTATTGCTGAAGTGTTGGATTCACTTTTAAAAGCAGAATCAGAATTGTAGATTCCTAATTCTCTATGTTTTCACCCCTCAGATCACAGCATCTGGTTCTACCTCATGGTCTTATTGTCATTATTGTTTCTACCCAAGAACTTACTTGTGAAGTTACTGACAAAGCTCCCATTGGTTTTGAATTATTAGAATTCTGTTTTGCAATTCTATTGATCGCCCCAATTCTATTAAGTTAAATACAAAGACATAATAGAAGGTTTTTGGGAATAGTGACTGTGTGTTACAAATGCTGAAGAATATCACTTTGGAAGTGTGATCTTGCCATTCTTTTGCCTTTCCTCCTGCAGTTTCTTCCAGTAACTTCAAAACTGATTCACCTTCTTAGATGTGCAGGTCTTTAAAGCTGCAGAACCTTATAACAAAAACATAAATTGTTTCTGGATTTGATAATTTGTATGCTTCATATTTTACCTGTGTCTGCAAAATTTGCATTGTAACTGTAATTGAAATACTTGTGGAAGTATGAGCCTATGAATATTGGCTATAATGAAGTGTTCCAAACTGTGTAAGCATGAAAAATAAGAAATTGTTCTTGTTTAAATGCAAGATGTAATGGTTTGTCATTAAAGAGCTCAGTTCACTTTGCTCATGGCAGCTTCTGACTGTCAGTTGTTGAAATGTTGCAAACTGCATAGGTCCTGTTCAGCATAATGAGCAAAGGTTTGGCATTATGTGCACAAACATGGTTCTCTCTTTCTTTGTGCCTGAGGAGATTTAAGACTTCTACGACTAATTTGATATTTCAAATGACTATGGGAAACAGTGGTTTGTTCACAAATCAAGATCTCATCCATTGTGCCTGAGTGAGGTCAACTTTTGTTATTTTGTCTGAAAAGGCAAACAGTGGTTTATTCTTGCCCTGTTTTTGTGTTATGAATGGCTCCAGTGTAGATTAATGTGTTCTTGGACTTCCAGATACTCTTTTGTAGAGGTTTTGCTTGCAACAACTGATTGCTTGCTCAACTGTCCAGAACTTGAGCATTTTTTGTAGAGTTTTTGGTTTTAATATTTATTTTAATGTTTTGTTGCTGTGATTTCATTATAGTTGTGCAGCTATGGGTGTTGTTCTGGTAGGAAATCTGTTTATAAATATTGAGAACAAATAAAACTTGTTAACCATCGCTATTTTTGAAAATTATTTTAGGTTTCCTGGAATTGTTCTTAAAGGGAAGAAATATAAACCTCTTTTCAATTATTTTATTAAGGTAAGTAATATTTGTCATGCTGTGGCAACACAGTGGTGAATATCTGTGTGTTTGCTGAATCTTGATTACTACTTCTTATTCCAGATGCCTGGTGTAAACATAGGATATTTATTAACAAGGGTTTATTCAGCTCCGAGGCAGGGCTTGTCCCAGAAGCCTATAGCAGGATTTCCCTGAGCTCAAGAAAAGAAAGGGAGTGGGAGACTTGGCTGTACTTGGAGTGAGAGTGCACAGTGTGTTCAACACATGTATTTACCTTAACTCCAGGCAACCTTGTGCTAGCAGGGAGTCCAAAGCCACCCACTCTCCCTGGAATTGCTGCTGGATCCTGTTGTTTTCTTTAGCTTTGTATGTGCACTCTTCCTATTACAAAAAGCTTATAAGAACATCAGCAGAGCATAGGGAATACACTACATCTGTTGTTCTTATTGTTGTTCTATCAACCCGAAGAAGAGAAGTAAGAGGAAAGTGATCACTGCTGACCTTGTGCCTCCTAATGCTTTTGACTTCTTGTGTACAGCACCCTTGTCTTGAATTGTGCTATACAAAAAGAGCAAGTTTGGTAATGTGGTGCTAGAAGAATATTAAACCTTCTTTGCTAGTCCTCTGCACTGAGGTATGGTTCTTCATAACTGTTGGTGCTAAATGATTCAGTTGTGTTCACATTCTCATGTGCAAGAAGCACATGGGATCAACTCCAGCAGTATCAGTTGTTTGAGGAATAAGTCTAGCAAAATGGCTTGAGATGGTCATACAGGTCAACAACCACTTTATAGAAAAGATGCATCACAATAAATACCTAGTCTTTCCATACAGGTCAACAACCACTTTATAGAAAAGATGCATCACAATAAATACCTAGTCTTTCCATACCTTGTTTTGAGGTGGAAGATTAGGGAAGTTGGAGGTATTGGTGTGCAAAGGAATGTGTACTCCACTGAACACTGAAAAGACCAGCATCCCACCATGCTTATAAACTGTCATCTTTAATCTGAACTCTCCCTCAGTTGTGGAATGCATGAAGAAGACTGAATCATCAGGCTGTTCTCCCTGAAAGGGAAGCCTTCAGTATTATAGCAGCTTCCTTTTATGTGTGACTCATGTTGATACCAATGGTTTTAAAAGACAAATTAGTTTTTGATTTTAAGATACTACTTTAGCACTCCTCAGTGCTCAAGAAATTTGCTGGTTAATGTTTTTCATTGTCTGTTTTGTCCATTTTGAAAATCCATATAAATTTTGTTCCAGTGCAAAGAGAATGGTGCTTTTACTGTTGTGACTGACAACTATGTGAAGGAAGAAGAAGGTACAGGGGTTGTACATCAAGCTCCTTACTTTGGTGCTGTAAGTTTAAAGCTTCTGATATGGTTTTTTATGATCTCATCTTGATTTTTTTACTTGAGATTCAAAATGGCTTTTAATCTCAAAGCCTTTGGATCACATTACCCAAATGCAGCCATGACAAAGTATCCAAAATCCATGTATTCAAAGAATTTTGTCTCCAAGTCCTGGTATTAGTGAAGTTGCAGAGTCTGGCAGCGATACACTGGACTGTGCCCTTTCAGTCTGCTGTTAAGGGAATCCTGTTCTTAAATGTTCTCCTGCAATAAAAATAAAAATATATTTCTGTAAGTAGAAATCTAGCACAACAAGGAGTTGACTGAGAGCCCAATCCTGGGCTCGGCGCTGCGGCTTTGTGTCACCGCACACTGTTGGTGATCCTCACAGCTGAGCTACCACCCGTGTTAGCCCAGTGCCAGCTGGTGCTGGGCTAGTGTGGGGCGGGCGCCCAGCCTCTGCTGCTCGGCTGTCTCATGGACATGGTATGGTAAGTGGGGGCAGTGAGGAGGCGTTCCGGGGACGGGAGGAGGCTGGTGGGGGGGCTGAGAGGGTGGGGGGGAGGTGTGACAGGGAGGCATGCCGGAGCGAGGGAGTGGGCAGGGAGGCGGGTCCGTGGAGCTCCACTCCACCAGATTCAAGGTGTTTGTGTGGGGCTCGGCGCCCTACACAAACATCTTTACTGCCGACCTTATGGTTGGCGGTAAAGTGAGTAGCCCCATTGCGGGACTGCTTCCCTTACCCGGGAGAAGGGGACAAAAGTCTCCGTCTCCAGAGGTGCCACCTGTGGTAGCCTGAGGCATGCAGGATCCAGCACCAGCCATTCTCGGTGCCACCGAATCTGGGTGCCCCAGGCAGCTCAGGATTGGGCTGCCCAATATAACTTTTCTTCTTCGTATGCTAGTTTTTTTTCTTTTTTGCAGGTAGTTTTTGTACAGGGGGAATATTGGAAACTTAGCATTCCCCACCTGCAGCTTGAAGTCATATAGTCCACTTCTCAAGATTCTGTTGCTGCATGTGTAGACTCAGTGTCTTCTGTGTCCCAATACTTATAGGCAAAGAGTATTGGGATCCTTTTGTCACTTTTTCTTTGGTGGTAATCTACTTCTGTTAAATTTCTTTAGTCTTTTATCTCTGTTGTATTTTGAGAAGAACTTGTTTGTGGAAACTTTCAAGGGACTGCTAGCTAAGACAGTACTCTTATGTGATGATAAAATATGTCAGACGAAAGTGGTTTTTGTGTGAATAATTTTAGCTTTAGCTCAATAAGAGACTGAAAACTAAAGACACTAGCAAAAAAACCAAATTGTGTTATGTGGTCTTAGATTTAAACTGAGAACTTAGAAGAACTGAATGTCTTTGTGCTGTCTCCAAGAATGATCAGACGTTTTGGGCAGCTTCACTGAAGTGATGCTTCAGTACAAATCAAGGTGAAAAAGGGAGCCTTTAATGAGCCCCAGAGTATTTTACAATTATTTTTATAACAGAAAAGCAGACAGATAACATTCTTTTGCTTGAAAGAAGAGTGCTTTTTAGAGTGTGACTGAACAATCTGTGGTGTAGAAATTTACCATATTCTAGTAATGAGGCTTCAAAAGCAAAGTCTAGAGCAGTGGTTCTCACACTTCTAGCATCAGGACTCACTTTTTAGAATGAGAATCTATCAGGACCCACCGGAAGTGGTCATGACCAGAAGTGACATCATCAAGCAGGGAAATTTTTTAACCATCATAGGCTGTAGTTCTATTCACACTTACCCAGCAGTAAGTCCCACTGGCTATCATTGTTAAAGCATATACATAGTAGTCTGTTAAAAGTACAGCTCTGTAACATTTCCCCAAATGCAGTCACATACCATGGCAGCATCAAGTCTAATATATTAAAAATAAAATATTGAAATGAATGGGACCCACCTGAACTTGGCTCGTGACCTACCTAGTGGGTCCCGACCCACAGTTTGAGAAACTGGTCTAGAGAATCTAATAGAATTTTGCTCTTTGTATACCGTCTTGGAATTTAAAAATGATTAATTTACTGTATTTGGTTTTGTCTTGTAGGACGACTACAGAGTCTGCATGGACTTTAATATTATTCAGAAACATTCTGTGCCAGTTTGTCCTGTGGATGCCTCAGGGTGCTTCACAGCAGAAGTGACAGAGTTTGCTGGGCAATATGTTAAGGTTGGTTGTCTTCAAAAAACCAGAGAACCTCTGTTTTGAAATGGTATTCAGAAACTTTAGAGGGATGTGTGTATGTGTTTGCCTTTTTTAAACAGTGGCCCTTTCATTATGGCATTTTAAATTTTACTTTTACTTTCATGTTGTTTGGCATTAAAGAGATAAAATATTGGGAGATATTGTGCAACTATATTAAACTTGCTTAGACCGAAGCGATATCCCTCACTAACTGGAGCCCTTAACAAGTGTTGTACCCCCAGCAAAGTCCTGGCAGAAGGCATTATTAACTTTGTGTCCCTAAAAGTTTGGTTTGGTCCTGGGATTGATAGCGCCAGTTGTAATGGACAGTGGTCATGCATTTATATATGACAAATCTGAAGACCTAATGTATTTTATTAACCATTGGCTTGGATCTTAAGGTACCTTCGCACCAGCTGAAGGAGCTTTCCCTTATAGAAAAGTGATCATGGTCCTGACTTTGACCAGTTTTTTCATCCCATTTCAACTCCATGCCCACCTCACACAATGCTGGAGAGTCTTCCAGCCTTAAACAACTGGTGGTGGTACAAGGGTGTAGCAGGAAACTGAAGGAGTACCCCATTCTATCCGATCTGAGCTCTTCATTAACCTAGGGGACAGTTTTGAGTGGAGTGTCAGTTCTCTTCAGTGTCTTTATCAAAGTGTTAGATGAAGAGGTATCAAATTTGCACATGACAGTAAACTGGGAGAAATGGCTAACTCCACAGAAGACAGTACAGGTTGAGTCTCATTATTTGTGAGGATGATACCTGGCTTCGCAGTACAACACATGAAAAAGATCTTGATGTTGCAGTGGATCGTAAGCTAAACATGAGTCAGTAGTGAGATGTGGCTGCAAAAAAGGCTAATGTGATTTTTAGGTTGCTTTAGTTCAGGGGTGTCCAAAGTTTTTGGCAGGAGGACCACATCAGCTCTCTGACATTTAAATAAATTTACATAAGTTTACATAAATGAATATATTAAGGATTAACTTACATGAATGAATGAAGGTCTTGCAATAGCTCAAAGCCTATAAAAAGGCTTCACACAAAGTAAGGCTGGCCTTTCCTTTGCTGCTGCTACTGCATCACAGACGTGAAACAGCAAGCAGTGGAGGGAGCTCTCATCCCACAGCTCACGCAAGAGGTCAAACACCCTCACACTGAGAGCAGTTGCATCGGGCCAGTGTGGGCTCCAACAAATCTCTGGCGGGCCAGAGGCTCATTGGAGACTAGGGGCTCCCTGAGGGCCACATTGAGAGGCCTCAAGGGCTGCAAGTGGCCTCAGAGCTGGGGTTTGGGCACCTCTGCTCTAGTTCAACCATAGTTACCAAGTTGTGAGAAATAGTGGTTTCACTTTACTTTGCACTGGTCAGACCTCACAGGTCTGGTAAACAAAGGTGTACCTTTGAATGTTGGAGAGGGGGCGAGAATGATACTACCCTTCAAATACCTGATGGGCAAAGATTTTTTTTCTTTGCTGTCTCAGAGAGCAAGACTAGTTCTAATGGGCTTAAGCAGTTGGAGGGATGGTTTTCCATGAATATCAGAAAAATATTTCAGTAAGAGCAGTTGGTCAGTGGAAGCAGTAAGAGCAGTTGGTCAGTGGAAGCAGTAAGAGCAGTTGGTCAGTGGAACCAATTACCAAGGAAGTGATGTTTTCTTTCTCACTAGAAGTGTTAAAGCAGAGGCTTGATGGGCATCTTTTGAAGTTGTTCTAGAGAAGATTTTCCTGCTTCAGGTAGAGGGTTGGATGAAGGCCCCTTCTGTTAGCAGTAGTTCAAGACAAGTTATAGTTTTCAATTCAAATGACAATTCTGAGCTCAGTATTTGAGTCCCTTTCTTTTTCTTCCACCAACAGATATCTGGGCCCCCCAACAAAGTGCCCTTGGCATAGCAACCTTAGAAATGATCTGTCCTTAAGCATGACTTGTAGAAGTGGGTTGGCATGAGTGCAGTTTCAACTTGTGTTCCTTAATGATACTCAAAAACTCAGTTATAGCTTGGCATTTGTTAGCAGATTTATTAAATATATTGTATCAAATATATATGATACTTGCTAAAAATCGTATTTATTATAGGATTCCTGCAGTGAATGCAAGATGTTTTATGTACGCAAAAGCTGTACCATAGTTAACTTTATCCTTGGAAGTTGATCCTGTTTCTGCAGTTGCTCACTGAGATAAATTTATCATATAGTTTAACAATGTTTTCAAAACTTATTTTTCCTTTTGGCTTAGGATGCAGACAAGAATATCATCAGGGCCCTAAAAGAGCAAGGCAGACTGATTCACACCAGCACTTTCAATCACAACTATCCTTTTTGTTGGAGGTATGAAGAGTTAAATTTGTACTTCATTAAAAGAGTATTTTGACTTAATGCAAAAAAAAAAAACAAAACACAACAAACTGTCATGCTTTCATCATTCTTCTAGCATGGACAATTAAACCACACAGTTAAGCAAGTTGTATTCATACCTGTGTTTGTATCTGTATATTTAGTAAGTTTATATTTATTTATATAAATATATAATTATGTATTTAGATAATGTATATTTAGATAATGTAAGTTAATCTGTATATTTTTTCAGTCATCCATATTCTGCTGAAGGTAAGGGGAAACTTTTCCCCTTACCCTCAGGTAAGGCACGCTGGCCCCATGGGTCTCCTCAGACTTGTGCCACCTCCTGAGGTGGCATAAGTCCAAGCAGAGCGGGACAGCTTGAAGCCACTTTAAACTCCCTGGGAACAGGGGTTGGGATCCAGCATAACTGCTGGATCCCAGGCCTACTTCCCATTCCCCACCCGCCCACCCCGGGGCCTCCTCCCCGCCTCCTCCCCACCCACCCCAGAGCCTTGCGTTGGCTCAGGTGGGCCAATGCAGGGCTCGCCACGCAATCTGCCACGGAGGCTGGATTCAACTGACACGGCTTGCTCATAAGGCATAAACGTGCTTTACGGCACGGTGTAAGGGACTTGCACCAGCCCAAGGGCGCCTCTGGATTGCGCCTTTAGTAAATTAAACATTTACAATAAGTATAAGTTTA
Organism: Tiliqua scincoides; assembly: GCF_035046505.1. NCBI lineage: Eukaryota > Metazoa > Chordata > Lepidosauria > Squamata > Scincidae > Tiliqua > Tiliqua scincoides. The sequence goes on from NC_089822.1 coordinate 211,194,284, forward strand.
CAAATTTATTTAAAGGAGAACCCTTCTAACCGTCCAAAGCAGTTGCTGATCTGTTTAAAATTCTCCAAATATCGCAAAGGTTGCAATCCTATCCACAACTATCTGGGAGTAAGTCCACTGACTACCGTTGTTAAAAGCATATACGCAGTAGCCTGTTAAATGTACAGATCTGTGACATTTACCCAAATGCAATAGCATACCATGGTAGCATTAAATCTAATATACGTATTAAAAATAAAGAACATATTGAAATGAATGGGGACCCTTCTGAAACTGACTCATGACCCACCTAATGGCGCCCGATCCACAGTTTGAGAAATGCTGGCCTAGTGACTAAATGGAGCTGTGAATTGGAATTTCCCTGCTTTGAATCTTGCTTTGCCATGTACTTCTCAAGGTGTACCTATCTTGATGCAAAATGTACCTGTCTCCACAAAATGGAGAGCTCTGTAATGGCTCAAGTATGTGATCTTAGCCACCTGTGTTAGAAAGTGCACCAAAAAAAAAAAGCTGATCGGACTGGTGAGGGAAATTCTTCGCTTGCCTGAGTAAGTGACCACATAGAAGGCGAAGAAAATCTAACTAACGACAGTCTTGTGATGATGAAATTGCATTTGAAACTTTAATCTTCTGGTTACCTTCACTGTGGCTGTCTTTTTAAAAAACTTTTCTGAAATCTTTTTCTGTTAAATAAATCAGTATATTCACATTCAAACCACACTCAAAACAACCAACTCTTTGATGCCTTGACAGAGCAATCTGGTAGTTTTATAAAAAGCTGGGCTTTGTGAAGTACCAGTTGCTTTGTCTCATTCCCTAAGTTGTTATGCAAAGCAGTAAGTGGTGTCAAACCACTTGAACAGGGGTGTCAAACATAAGGTCCAGGGGCTGGATGCGGCCCGTGGAAGCTTTTTGTCTGGCCCTCTGACTCTCAGCTGCTGAGCAGTGCTGAGGTGTTGCTGCTGTAGGGGCAGCCCACATGAAAACTGGGCTATCTCATATCTTGAGATATGATCAAGATTTGTGTATTTTCTCTTGTCATTTGCAGTGAATAAGCTCCTAAATGAGAAAAAGTGCTTATTTTTAGTTATGACCTGTTTAATGACATAACTTCCTGCCTAATGACATCAATTTCGGCCCTCAGCAGGCACCATGAATGGTATTTGGCCCTTGGTATGACACGAGTTTGACACCCCTGTCCTAGAACTTGCCTGTAGTGCGATCCATCTGTTTAGAGATGACCTCTGAAGTTCTTGGATCATGCCACTACGAGCGTTAGGATTTTATGAAAAGTGGAGATTCGGACCTATGAACAATTTGGACTCTTGCAGTTCTCCCTACTTAAGGTCATATTTTTACTCTCAATAGTTTCAAGTATCTTTAACGTCTTTGTCAAAATAGTATTGCACTTAACCTCTCTCACAACCCAATCCTGAGCTGCCTGAAGCAAGGGGCTGCCACAGTTCCAAAAATGGCTGCAGCAGCATCCTAAGCACAACTGAGTAGCCGCTGCTGGCTCCTCAGGGAAGGAACATTCATCCCCTTCTCCCAGGTAAGGAAGGCAGCCCCACAATGGGGTTACTTGATTCTGCAGCAGCTCTGGAGCCGTGCAGAGAATCAAAGAGTTCCGTGTCGGGTCACGTGGCCTGACACGGAACTCGGGCTCAAGTGGAGCTGAGCTCCACTGGTCCCACCCTCCTCCTGCCCTGCTCCTTTTCCTCACCCTTACTCTGCTCTCTCCCCACTTTCCTCCTGCCCTGGAATGCCTTCTCCCCGCTTCCCCAAGCCCCCACCCTGCCACCCTGCAGTTTGGGTGTCTGCAGAGCAGTGAAGCTCCAGCTTTCCACTGGCGCTAGCCCAGCGCAAGCTTGTGCTGGGCTAGCTCTGGTGCTCGGCTGGCGCTAAGCCCCACAAATATGCCTTACATCACATTTGCGATAGTGTGTACTGGCGGTAAGCTGGTGCGCAGAGTTCAGGATTGGGCTCTTACTCAATATTAATGCCATCTCTCAATACATAGAATAGAGAGTGAACACCTAGTGATGAAACAAAATGTTTCAGGAGATGCGAATGGCTAGTGCCCTGGGGTTTGGACTCCACAATAGTTTGTGTGACATTGGGAACCTGGCTCTAGAACCCATAGTCTTTTCCTCATTCCTTCCCTCCTAGGGAAAAATTGGCCTTTGTTTAGCATTAAGCAGGTTCCCTCTTACTCATACTGTGAGAATTAACTTCAAACCCTTACTTAAAATCCTGGGTGAGATAAGAACTCTGAATGGTATTTGTGGGTGTCCAGTGTTGTACCTGTACCAGACGGGCAAAATCCTAAAATTGAGTTTCTTGATGCATGGTCTTTATAGTGTTTGTTCTTTTCAGGTTTCCAATTAATAAACAGGAAAGGACAACCACCAACCACTTTATCTTTAGATGTATTGTGGGTTAGAAGGTGGTATAGATAATCCACTGAGAGTCCCATTATAAATTTAGTGGATTTAGTGGCTGGTTTGCTAGCAGATGCAATCAGATTATTGTTAACTAGACTTGTAGACATTGACAGTCAAGAAACTATGGCAGCAGCCCATAGAATCTGCTCCCCATTGCACAACCTTGGGGTAAACTATGGTAGCAGACCTAATTATCTCTTCTTTTTCCACTGTTCCCAAGAACGATGGGTATTTATGTTGGCTCTTTGCAATGCCCTACCCTCTAATATGCTTAAGGGTAGATATAAAGATCTACCAAAGGAAGATGGGATGTAATTGTTGGGGGGGAAATAGACCCTTTACCACACACATATTTTACTGCATTGTACTAAAAATAGGTCCTCTGCTCAAGATTTCTTAAATCACTTTTTCCTGATAATTTGGGCCAAATGGAAGGTTTGATAATACAGCACCTATTAATAGGAAATGATGAGTTTTGTACAAGACAGATTGCTATGTATCTTAGGTTATGTATTTGGGAAAACCATAATGTATTATTAGAATGAGCTTGTGTATATATAGGTTATCTAGTCAGAAGTGGATACTGTAACGGGTGGTTCAAAATATATGCTATTATTTGCCATTAAAGATAAATAAATAATCTTAGTTGAACACCTTGTATAGTATTTTAAATGCAAATTGATTTTGTTTGTTGAACCAGCCAACTGTATTCTATACAATTTTAATTCTTGTACTTACTGAAAAATGTGCATTATAGTTTTTCAGCAGCTTGTCTGAAAAGCAGTCAAATTTTCCACCACAAAATACTGCACTTGAAAGTCCTTGAGATGCAGAGGCTCAGTGTTGTCTTTAATATAAGAGGTTGACAGTGAAAATTGAGTTCCCTTTATGCATTATGAAACCTTTTAAATTCAGTGTTTGTTATTGGGCAAAGTAAACATTCAAATAGATACTCAAGGGGTATAAATTGTACTTATGGAAGTGTCTTCTGTGATTCTTCATCTTAAGTTTGTGATTCAATGTGATTATGTGATGTGCCAAGTGGTTTTTAAATAAGACTTTACATTTCTTACCGACTGTATTCATCTTTTCTGCTGCTTGGTTTTTCCCTATCATGTTCTCCTTTTCTGCTGACTTACTGCAGCTGATCCAGGCCTGTTAAAGAACTTGGTTCTTTCTCAGACTCTTTTGGCTCTGCCACAAAATTAATTTGTCAATAAGAGCCATCTTTCATATTCTAGTACTAAATTTTACTGCTCAGTGAGATTTCTTTTTTAAAGCTTCTAATTCACCTAGGTATGTTCTATACTATATATCCATTTGCATCATTTAGTTAGCAGATCTCCTTCTGTGGCCCTTCCATTCCTTTCAGGCCACATTTCAAGCATGTACAACCACAGTTCAATTCAGAAGAAAATGAGGTTTAAAAGAACGATAGTTTACATCCCAGTTCTAACTAGTACTGGCACAGCCAGGCTGCATGATCTGTGTTGTATCCAGCACTATCTGGGAACCGGCTGGAGGTCTCCTCAGAGTACAGGGATATTTTCCCCCATACCCTCATACCCCAAGTATTGTCCCAGCCAGTCCTATGGGGCTACTTGAATCTCTGCCAACTATGTTGCTGGTGGAAGTCTGAGTGGCCTTGTGTAGGGCTGCCTAACCTTGGAAGGGAGTCATGATACGGTGGAGTTTTGGGCTATTTAATGTTAATAAAACCAATGAATATGTTGGTATTTTTGCATTATGAGTAGCAAGCAATTTAAAATTCTGGATGACAGCTCAGTATGAAGTTGTACTACGAGTATGAAATGTATTACTCGTACATTTCTGAATTCTGCTAAATCTTGAAGGTAAGGGCACAAGCACACTTCATTAAAAGGAACAGAGCCAAACTTGGTGTGCAAAGCATTGCAGGATGGTTAAAAAACATTCCTAATTCTCTTGATGTGATTTCTTTCAGGTCAGATACTCCTCTGATATATAAAGCTGTGCCAAGCTGGTTTGTTCGTGTGGAGCACATGGTAGACAAGCTATTGGAAAATAACGCCCAATGCTATTGGTAATTTTTGTTTCTTTTACTTCGTGGATGTAAGTCTGTAGTTAGAACTTGTTGTTTCCCCTCCACCTCTTCTTTCGTACACTAATGCAGTTGATCTGCATCTTGCATGAGGATTATGTTCCAGAGTCAGCATGTAAAGCTAAATTCTCTACTCATAATTGCCTTGAAAATTCCTGGCATCTGAAAGATTTGTATTGTCTCTTTAAAAAAAGGTGAGATATGGGCTGGAACTGAAACTGAAAGCGACTTCCTTTTCTGATCTCAAGCTGCCTCCAAGGCATGTATTTAGTAGTTACGGTAGAATGGCCAGTGGAATCACCTGTGCTAGTTAAACTGCTGGTTTTTGCAGATTGCATAGTGTTGAAATTGCACACCTCTGTAGCGTGCAAGATGGAGGCCAGCTCTACTGAACTTTGCAAATATTTAATTGCAGCTTAAATGTTGCACTTTGATATTCCAAAGAATGCTCTTCTCAGGTGAATCAAAAGACCAGTGGCCTGTACTAGCTCTGAAAATTTGGATTCTGTAGTTTGCCGGGTGGATTACAATGGCAAACGATGGAATGTGGTAAATTGCAAGGCCACTGGCAGCTCCGTGAAGGCGAGACCTTGAAGCAGCTGACAAGCTGAGCTGAGGTATTCCACCTGTTCTTTGGTGTGAGCGAAGAAGTGTCTTGGCTGCCCTTCATGTGAGAGATGAAGGAGCTGCTTGTCAGCCTGCGTGGGAAGAAACTGGAGGCCAGAAGTGATACCAGACCAGAAAGATCCATCTGAAATGTTGTGTGGTTCTTGAAAGACAGAACCCTTCTATGTTTGTAAAAATCCCCTCGGGGATTTAGAAACAACCTGCCTATGTAAACTGCCTTGGATAAAGTCAGAGGAGTAATCCGATGACCAGAAAGGTGGTATATAAATACCCAGTTATCAATATTATCAATAATAATAATGGATTTTGAATCTGATCATGTTTTAATTGAACTTGGAAAGAGGTATGCTACTCAGGTGTAGGGGCAAGAAGAATGGGAGTGAAAACGAGTGTGTGGGGGCATGATTTTTTTTCCAGAGCAGATAAAAGAAGATGCATGCAGCCAAGAGTACCCCTTACTTTAAAAATGCTTCAGTGGGAGAACTTAATTGGTTTTCCTCTTACCAACCCACCTTTGTGAAGCATTCTGCTAAGCAACTTGTTCAGAGATTACAGTGTTTTTCTTTTTCTTTTTTCTTTCCAAAGACTGCAGTTTTATATTTAAGTATTGCCTGCTGTCTCTATTCTTTAAGTACTCGATAGCTGAAGAGTTGTTACATAACTAAACCTGGAAGGGACTAAATTTCCTTTATGTGTTTCTTTATGGGACAGTTCTAGAAACTGCATTCCTAATGGAAGAAGTCCCCCTGCCTTGTGTTAATATTGTTTCTCTGGGTGGATTTTACTCCTTCAGCTAGGGGCTGTATGACCTGGGTCTGCCTGGGCTCTCTGGAGGGGGAAAAAAAGCACCTTACCGTGCTGCTCATGCTGCTTTTGCAAACCTGGAAGTGCAGGACCTTTGGTTTTATTTAAAAAGACAATTCTTTGTAAAACCCCCATACTCACCAGAATGAACAACAGTGGCAAACCCAGGGCCAATGGCGTCCTCACGCAAAGCATGGCACCCAGCTTGATTTCAAACTGGGCTGGAGCACCTTCCTTATGAGGAAAGGCTACAGCGTTTGGGCCTCTTCAGCCTAGAAAAGAGGTGCCTCAGGGGGGACATGATTGAGACATACAAAATTATGCAGGGGATGGACAGAGTGGGTAGAGAGATGCTCTTTACAATCTCACATAACACCAGAACCAGGGGACATCCACTAAAATTGAGTGTTGGGAGAGTTAGAACAGACAAAAGAAAATATTTCTTTACTCAGCGTGTGGTTGGTCTGTGGAACTCCTTGCCACAGGATGTGGTGATGGCACCTGGCCTGGACCCCTTTAAAAGGGGATTGGACAAGTTTCTGGAGGAAAAATCCATTATGGGTTACAAGCCATGCTGTGCATGTACAACCTCCTGATTTTAGAAATGGGCTATGTCAGAATGCCAGATGCAAGGGAGGGCACCAGGATGCAGGTCTCTTGTTATCTGGTGTGCTCCCTGGGGCATTTGGTGGGCTGCTGTGAGATACAGGAAGCTGGACTAGATGGGCCTATGGGCTGATCCAGTGGGGTTGTTCTTATGTTCTTATGTGGGAGGGCCATCAAGTAGCAAAGTTCCACTTGCTGTGCTATCCTTGCAGTTTCACAGCACATAAGATTCCATGCCAGAGTGTCTGCTACAGGCAGAGTAAGGTACCAGCTTCGGCTGTGGTTACTCCACTTGCTGTCCCAGCACAGGGCCCAATTCAGCTAAATTGGTCAGATCCCCCTAAGGATGACCATGTATTTCTCCAACACTTGTAAAATGCTGTGAAATCATATTGTATTGCTCCCTCCCTTTCTTTTTATCTGTTTGCCCATTTTTCAAGTGGGTTGTGTGGGTGGGGTGTGTGGGTGTTGTCAGGTGAACTCGGTTGTGTATTTGTTGAACTCTGTACTGCCAAATTCTTGGCTTAGAGAGGGCCCAGTGTGATGATGTTTGCAAAACCCTTGTTCTACAATCCTCTGTTCTACATCTCCTTTAATTGACTGTGCAGTAGAAATAAAGAGAAGTGCAGGTCCAACCTTGTTATACATGGATTTTTTATACACGTAAGAACATAAGAACAGCCCCACTGGATCAGGCCATAGGCCCATCTAGTCCAGCTTCCTGTATCTCACAGCGGCCCACCAGGCCAGGTGCCATCACCACATCCTGTGGCAAGGAGTTCCGCAGACCAACCACACGCTGAGTAAAGAAATTTTTTTTTGTCTGTTCTAACTCTCCCAACACTCAATTTTAGTGGATGTCCCCTGGTTCTGGTGTTATGTGAGATTGTAAAGACCATCTCTCTATCCACTCTATCCATCCCCTGCATAATTTGTATGTCTCAATCATGTCCCCCCTGAGGCACGTCTTTTCTAGGCGGAAGAGGCCCAAACACCATAGCCTTCCCTCATAAGTAAGGTGCCCCAGCCCAGTAATCATCTTAGTCGCTCTCTTTTGCACCTTTTCCATTTCCACTATGTCTTTTTTGAGATGCGGCGACCAGAACTGAACACAATACTCCAGGTGTGGCCTTACCATCGATTTGTACAACAGCATTATAATATCAGCCATTTTGTTCTCAATACCTTTTCAAATGATTCCCAAGCATAGAATTGGCCTTCTTCACTGCCTCCGCACATTGAGTCGACACTTTCATCAACCTATCCACCACCACCCCAAGATCTCTCTCCTGATCTGTCACAGACAGCTCAGAACCCATCAGCCTATATGTGAAGTTTTGATTTTTTGCCCCAATGTGCATGACTTTACACTTACTGACATTGAAGCGCATCTGCCATTTTGCTGCCTATTCTGCCAGTTTGGAAAGATCCTTCTGGAGCTCCTCACAATCACTTCAGGTCTTCAGCACTCGGAAAAGTTTGGTGTCGTCTGCAAACTTTGCCACCTCACTGCTCAACCCTGTCTCCAGGTCATTTATGAACAGGTTGAAAAGCACCGGTCCCAGGACTGATCCTTGGGGCACACCGCTTTTCACCTCTCTCCATTGTGAAAATTGCCCATTGACACCCACTCTCTGTTTCCTGGCCTTCAACCAGTTCTTAATCCATGAGAGGACCTGCCCTCTAATTCCCTGACTGTGGAGTTTTTTCAGTAGCCTTTGGTGAGGGACCGTGTCAAACGCCTTCTGAAAGTCCAGATATATAATGTCCACGGGTTCTCCCACATCCACATGCCTGTTGACCTTTTCAAATAATTCTATAAGGTTTGTGAGGCAAGACACCCTTACAGAAGCCATGCTGACTCTCCCTCAGCAAGGCCTGTTCGTCTGTGTTTTGGGATCCTATCTTTGATGTGGCATTCCACCATCTTACCCGGTATAGATGTTAGGCTGACCGGCCTATAGTTTCCCGGGTCCCCCCTCTTTCCCTTTTTTAAGATAGGCGTGACATTTGCTATCCTCCAATCCTCTGGCACCATGGCCGTTTTGAGGGACAAGTTGCATATCTTAGTCAAGAGATCTGCAACTTCATTCTTCAATTCCTTAATAACTCTAGGGTGGATGCCATCAGGGCCCGGTGACTTATTAATCTTTAATTTATCAATCAGGTCTGAAACATCTTCTCTTTTAACCTCTATCTGACTTAATTCCTCAGTCCGGAGGGGCCGTTTGGGCAGTGGTATCTGCCGAAGGTCTTCTGCCGTGAAGACAGATGCAAAGAAATTTAATTTCTCTGCCATCTCTAAGTCTCCTTTTATCTCCCCTTTCCCTCCTTCACCATCCCGAGGGCCAACTGCTTCTCTGGTGGGTTTCCTGCTTCTAACATATTTGAAGAAGTTTTTATTATTCCCCTTTATGTTGCTGGCCATGCGTTCCTCATAGACTTGCTTGGCCCCCCCGTATCACCTTCTTACATTTCTTTTGCCACAGTTTGTTCCTTTTTATTCTCTTCATTAGGGCAAGACTTCCATTTATGGAAGGAAGCTTCCTTGCCCTTCACAGCCTCTCTAACTTGGCTGGTTAGCCATGCAGGCACCCTCCTGGATTTAGTGGAACCCTTTTTTCTTTGTGGCATACACCTCTGCTGGGCCTCTATTACTGTTGTTTTAAGCAGCCTCCATGCACTCTGGAGAGATTGGACTCTTTTTACCTTCCCTTTCAACCTCCTTCTAACCAGCCTCCTCATTTGAGGGAAGTCCGCCCATCCGGAAGTCAAGGGTTTTTGTTAGAGATTTGCCTGGTGCTCTTCCCCCGACATGCCTGTCAAAACGGATCGCAGCATGATCACTGTTCCCCAACGGCTCCATAACATTGACATCTCTAACCAGGCCCTGAGTACCGCACAATATTAAATCCAGAGTCGCCTGCCCTCTGGTGGGCTCCATGACTAGCTACTCTAAGGCACAGTCATTTAGCACGTCAAGGAATCCGGTCTCCTTTTCGTGATCAGAACACAAATTGACCCAGTCAATATGAGGATGATTGAAGTCCCCCATGATTACAACCCTGTCCCTCCTTGTCACCATCCTGATCTGTTTCCTCATTTCAAGGTCCACTTCTGGATTCTGGTCTGGAGGATGATAGCATGCCCCCAGTATTACATTGCTCCACAGGCCTGGTAATTTAACCCACAGAGAGTCTACGGTGGAGTTGGACCTGCCTTCAATCTCTACTTTGCTGGATTCTATCCCTTCCTTAACATAAAGGGCCACCCCACCTCCAACACGCCCCTGCCTGTCCCTCCTGTAGAGTTTATAGCCCGGGATTGCAGTATCCCACTGATTCTCCGCGTTCCACCAGGTTTCCGTTATGCCCACTATATCAATGTTTTCCCTAGTCACCAGACATTCCAGTTCTCCCATCTTTGCTCGGATACTTCGGGCATTCGCATAAGAGCATTTGTACATGGAATGCCGCAGGGTGGGCTGCTTGTTCGCTCCTTTATCCCTGCATCCTCTCACTGTGCCAAACCGTCTATCACATCCCATCACGCTACCATTCCCAATTTCTTCTCCTACTCTGCTGTGTCTTGACATGGATTTGATTCAACACGAACGGCCACTGCAAATGAGACAGAATGTGCTGATCCCTGGAGAAGGGGAAAAATGCATCCCTTTAAAATCAGTTTTAAAAACTGAACAGTCCTTTAACAGCCTCCTTAATAAGAGAGAGAGAGAAAGAGGGCAGTGGCTGACCATCAATCCTTCTCTCTCCATGAGACCCCTCCCTTCCCCCTGAGCAGTGAAAGGAAGGTGATCACTTTGCATTGGTTAAGGGAGGGACTGAGTGAAGCGCCTTTATAAGTGCTTGAAGGAGGACAGATTGATGGATTGTCGTCTTAATGTTTCTTGTCTTGCATCAGAAAGGTCAGCAAGGCTGTTTTTCAATCACCAGAGCAAAGAAACTTTGTTTTTTAAATTGATTTGCTATAGTGCGTTTTTTGCCATCCATGTGAGTACTTGGAATGGAACCCATGAGAATCCTGTACTACTTAACAAAAGTGATAGAAAGAAAAATATGTAGTAGAACGTCTTGCATGTATTCTTGCTGTCCACTGATGAAATCTGAGAATGAGTCCAAGCTTTCTTGCCTTAGGATTTGGGAGTCTGATAAATGCAAAGTTATTTCAGAAGCAAATTGTTATTACTATTTTTTTTTGGGGGGGGGGAGAAAAACTTTAACATGGCAGACTTTTCTGCTGTACTGTTGGCATTGATAATTACAGTCATAGAACTGCTGCCCATTACAAAAAATTTTTTTAAGGGAGGCTAAATTTAAGCAAACCCTTTATATAAATTTCCATAATTGCTTTCACTATGACTTGCTCATTTGGAGTAAGCAAATTAACAGTTCACGCTTTTTAAAAGAGATGTGATAGCAAGTGAAGTCCTTGAGCAACTGAGAGTTGCTGATGCCTTTATGGGAAGAATAGTTGGGAATGAATTATTTGTTTTCTGTGTTAATTGTTGTCTTTTGCAAGCTTTTACTATCTTGAAAAATACATTGTGCAAATGATAATACATGATTCCATGAAAGCAAATGATGTGTTTGCAGAAAAGGTAGTAATAGAACATTTAATTTACTGGCTTCCAGCGCTTTCTTTTTCTGGGATGGCATTTGCAAATAAATATTCATAGCTTAATTTGTCATGTATTTTGGCTGACTTTGTATTCTGCACATTTCTTTTAATAGCATTTTTCAAGTGGTGCTTACAAGATGGTTGCACAGTCAATGCCGTGCTATTGTGTTAGAAGTAGGTCACTTAGAGGCCTCCAACAGGTTCTAACTGTGAGCAATTAAGCGTGGAACTTAGGAAGAAAATGCAGAGTTCCCAAGTCCACGTTTTGCTAGTAAAGCAAATGTGTGGTGAGGTGGGGGAGCTATTTAAGGGAAAACCAGTAGGCCAAGGTGCTTAATCCTTCTGCCTATCAATTTCTTCCTTCAAATGGTTCATTCAACCTTTTTCAGTCCACAGCCTTCCCTATAGGGCTATAGAACTAGTCTAACTTTGGGTGAAATGTTGCAAGGGGCATTTGCAGGGAAAATTAAGCTCATGTTTGCTGAAGTATCATGCAGTTCAGCCTTCACTTTCATAAGCAGGGGAGATACCAAATTGAAATTGGGAGAACTCAAAAGAATAACAAATGTTGTGCTGCTTTAGTTAAACTTTAACTATAATGCCATCAGATGTTAAAATGTTTTAACTGTGTGTGTTTTGTATGTGTATTTAAATGAAAATTGGCCTGTGATCCTATATATTCTGGGAGTAAGTTCCTTTGAATTTAATGGGCTTTATGTCTGGTTGGGCATGCATAGGATCTTACTGTTGAAGTCCTGAAAATTGTCTGGGCCATGTAAATTCATCAGCACCATATATAGTGCTGTGCGTCATCACCTGATGTTCATCAAGTGTGTAAAAAAATGTGTAATTCCAAGTGTCTAAAAAAAAATCTGAGGAATTAAAGAAACAAAGTTATAGACTAGAACTTTAGAAGTCAGTTCAAATAGCAACATGAGATGGTCTTCATTCTACCAGATTTTGTCTGTTTGAAAATGTTAGTTCTTTGAAAGATACCTCTCATGATCTTTTTATGTGTGAATATTTCTATTTGTGGCAGTGAATGTTATGAATATTTGTAGACACTTGTGTAGGGTTGAGAGTAAAATGTCGAGAAGCCACCCTGGGCATCTGCTTCAACCTGGGAAAGGTGGAATATAAATCTTTTAATGTTAGGATCACAGTGGTACCATCTATTCTTTGAGTAGGCTCTTAAGGAAATTGTAGAGTTCTAAAATTAGAGACATTAGAGGAGTTAATTCCTTCTAGGTTGTCGTCACCTTTGTGATTGGTGTAATGCTTGCATTGCTATTAGAATCATTGCTGACTCTTAAGACTGGATGTCTCTTTGGAATATTCTCTATTCCTTATAGGCATTTCTCCTGCTGAACTAGATCAAACATAGTTTGATAAATTTTGTAACCTAATTGACTTTCTAATTAGTTTTTAATGAGGTGACTTAATACTAATGTATTTTTGAGATGGCATATTTTAAGAACTTTGCATCAGTTTATCTACTTGCTGTATCTTCAAGGAATGAACAAACAAATTGAAATACTAGTAACTGACTTTAAACAAAGCATAGTAGTATGCTGTGGGACTTCATTTCTCCATGTTTGTTTTATTGCCATTTTAAACATGATGATTTACTAGCGTGAAATCTGATGGGAGATGGGTAGAGTGTAAGAAATTGGATACGACCAGAAACCTCTGATCAAATTGTTGTGCTTCTTTCACTTGTTTGGATTCAGTGAAGCAATTAACTTTTAATGTAATGAGCATTCGTGGTAATTTAATTAGTAAATAAACTATATAGGCTTGACATTTTATTTGGTGAAGTAGTCAGAGTTCAGCTCAAATAGTTTAAATCTTTGTGTTTGCGATTCTGTGTGCGGATGGGTTGACAGACTACATTTAAAAAAACTTGGTTGGTGTCTGTTTCAGTTCCGTTGGGGGCTAGTTTACACAGTCCTTGTACTGGAATCCTGTACCCACAATGGGGTGTGTGTGTGTGTGTGTGTGTGTGATGACAAAGTAAGAGGCATAGACATTAGGTGTGGATACCATAACCCAGTGGTTCTCACACATTTAGCACCAGGACCCACTTTTTAGAATGAGAATCTATCAGGACCCACCAGGAGTGATGTCATGGCCAGAAGTGACATCATCAAGCAGGAACATTTTTAACAATCCTAGGCTGCAATCCTACTCACACTTAACCAGGGTAAATCCCATTGCCTATCATTGTTAAAAGAATATACATAGTAGCTTGTTAAAAGTACAGGTCTGTAACATTTTCCCAAATGCTGTCACATACCAAGGTAGCATCAAGTCTAATATATTAAAAATAAAATATTGAAATGAATGGGGACCCACCTGAAATTGGTTCGCAACCCACCTAGTGGGTCCCGACCCACTGCCACAACCTGATTCCAGCAATTCCCCCTCCCCCATTTGAAAGAGGAGGATTGTGTGAATGTGATGTGAATCTATATGTATGTTATGTACCTGTTATGTATGATGATAGGGGACCACAAGCATATAATAATTTTCTGGTCTACTGGATGCTCAAGTGTCCATCTTTGCTGCAATCCAGTGAGGATATCCCTATTAAGGAGGTCAGAAGGGTACTGTTCCATGTCTGTCTCTCCCTCCCTCCCTGCATGACACTCCTGTAGTGTGTGTACATGACAAACAGGTAATTTGATATATTGGTTCTTAATAGCTGTTTAGAGCAGCATTTCTCAACATATCTTCCCTGCTGTACCACTTTGCATGTTCCACTTATTGAAAATACCACTGAAAGTAACTGGTGATGACATCACTAGTTATTTCTGGATTGGGAGGCCAGATGCAATGTGACAAATTCTGGTAAGAGGCTCCGGGTGGATGGGAGAGCTTTTTTTGAGCATATGAAAAGAGCATGCTTGAGTTCTGCCTGCCTAGCCAAGCCACCTACCGCTGCTTGTCACATTGCGTTGCTGGTCTTGCTGCCAGGCGGCAGGGGTCTGGGCATCTTGCAAATACACCACCACAAGTACCACTGGTAGTATGAGTACCGCTAGTTGAAAAACACCAGTTTAGAGGAAAAGGATAAAGTTCAGCTGGCCTGAACTTATTGACTTCCATCTCTTCAAACAGTTGTCTAATGTTGTTGTTATAGTGTGAGTCATGGTTCAGGATGTGGACTCACCTCCCTGCATTACAATCTCTGCGCATGAACTAGAGGTTGTCCATGACTTTGTGTACCCTGGCTCAACGATCTCTGACACTCTTTCTCTCGATACCGAGCTAAACAAACGCATGGGTAAAGCAGCTACCACGTTTTCCAGACTCACAAAGAGAGTCTGGTCCAACAAGAAGCTGACGGAACATACCAAGATCCAGGTCTACAGAGCTTGCGTCCTGAGTACACTTCTGTACTGCAGCGAGTCATGGACTCTCTGCTCACAACAGGAGAGGAAACTGAACGCTTTCCACATGCGCTGCCTCCGACGCATCCTCGGCATCACCTGGCAGGACAAAGTTCCAAACAACACAGTCCTGGAACAGAGCTGGAATCCCTAGCATGTATGCACTGCTGAAACAGACACGCCTGCGTTGGCTCGGTCATGTCGTGAGAATGGATGATGGCCGGATCCCAAAGGATCTCCTCTATGGAGAACTCATACAAGGAAAGCGCCCTACAGGTAGACCACAGCTGCGATACAAGGACATCTGCAAGAGGGATCTGAAGGCCTTAGGAGTGGACCTCAACAGGTGGGAAACCCTGGCCTCTGAGCGGCCCGCTTGGAGGCAGGCTGTGCAGCATGGCCTTTCCCAGTTTGAAGAGACACTTGGCCAACAGACTGAGGCAAAGAGGCAAAGAAGGAAGGCCCATAGCCAGGGAGACAGACCAGGGACAGACTGCACTTGCTCCCAGTGTGGAAGGTATTGTCACTCCCGAATCGGCCTTTTCAGCCACACTAGATGCTGTGCCAGAACCACCATCCAGAGCGCGATACCATAGTCTTCTGAGACTGAAGGTTGCCAACAACATAGTGTGAGTCATAACTGTTTCTCCACCACTACCTTGGAATGGGAGGAAGAGTTCTCAACTGCAATGTAACCAGGCCAAGGCCTCTATTCCCCCCCCCCCCACTTCTCAAAAGCAGTTTTGCTTGAATATCTGTAGTTTGCCGATATTCAGAATATCCAGAAGTTGCTGTCTGACTGGGGGTTTGGTGAGTGGCTGGCTAAAATGGATTGTTCTTGAAGAGTGCCATTGAATTTGAATAATATGACAAGCCTTATGGCCCCTATTACATGCATAAACACTACTCTTCCCTTTAAGTTGCCTCTCTTATATTTTATAATCCTTAAAGGATTATAAAACTAGATGGCAGTATAGCTTAATCAAGATACAAAAGCAGAGATGTCAATTTCCTTTCTCTGTTCTTGTAGGGCAATGTAAATTGTATGGTGTTGGAGAGTTTATTACTACAAAGGCTTGTATAATGAATAGCAATCTGTTTTATTTAGATATACTTTAGAATTGCTTCCACAGTTGGGGCAAGTGGAGAGGCAAATCTCGAAAGCTAATGGGTTCTTAAGGCCTGAAGGAACTGTGCTATCTCACCCCAAATCTTAGTCATATGGGAGTGTGACTGTGTGATAGTTATATTTTATGTATATAAGTAAGCTATTCGTAGAAGGAGCTACTCTTAGGTTTGTGACTCACCAGCATGGTGGGTGGGTGGGCAAACAGTTCAGCTTGTCTTTTTGGCAGCAAATCTATAAGTAGTCTATGCTTGGGACCCTTGGACTGTGATTTCACTGGGATTGCTAGAAAGGTCAAGGTTCTGCTTTCCTGCTGGAGACCCAGTTTACTCAATTTTGAGACTGAACTGATATAGCTCAAGTGGTATATAGGAGCTACAGTATAGTTGTGCTTTCTCTGTGTGAAAGTGAGCTGGATGATCATCAAAGCAAGTGGGCAGGGGGAGGGAAGGATGAACTGAGCAGGTGTACCAAATTTAGTTTCTAGGTTTCTTTAATTCAGGGGAGATAAGTGTGATTTCATGAAATTGGAAAGAATGATTTGGGAATTATGAACTGTTGTGTAAAGGCTTAATATGTCATCTTATAGGATGTTAAGATAGCTTAATATAAACATGGTTTTGTTTTGAAACTTGGTTTTTTTGATGTTAAAAAAAAGAATTTTAATGTGTGTATTCCAAAGTAATGTTAGCAGATTAATTAAAAGCAAAAGTAATTTAATTTTATAGTTAGTGTTACATGTTTAACAATCTTTTTATTGTGCCATATTTTAATAGTTATACTGGTGCCAAGTGCCACCACATAAAACAAATAATATCTTCTGCTAGGTGGAAGATAATGAGACAGTTCATTCAGCCTGTGTGAGAGACTCAAATCCATACTGCGAGTCCTAGAACAAGTACTATCCAAAGTACTGTACAAATGACAAGAAAATAGAAACTGCCATAATTTTGTACAGATGTAGTTATAAAGCAATAAATCAAGAGTTTACATTCTGCTGAGATGGCAGTCTCCCTTTAAATTTGCTACCATTTGAGAAGGAGATAGTACTGCAGATAGGAGCTCCTGAAGATGAATGTGACACTTAAAAATGGCACTGACTTCTACCGTATAAGAAAGTGTGAGTGGATTTATCTCTAACAAAACATTAGCGGTTTTGTAACCTGCGTCTTCCTTTCTGGCTTTATCCTATGGCAGTGGTTTTTAGTACCAAACTTTTTAGTACCATGACCCACTTTTAAAAATGACACTCTCTCTGGCTCACCTAGCCTTACAAGACTGAAAAAAAAGCTCCAACCTCCACAGTTATCCTTTTTACTACAGTGGGGGGGACACCTTCTGGAACATTTGAGCTCCATTTTCATCAGATCAGGATCATTCTGGTGTCCTTGGGTTCCCCTTTGCCTGGTCTTTGAAAGGAGCCCATACAGGTTTGCCCACTTGTGAGTAAACAGCACTTGTGGCTCAATTTTGCTTTCCATAGAGCTCATTGCATTTTTCTTATCAGCTTGGAAGGCAGGGTACTTCTGCATCATTCTGTTTTGGGAGGGGGGCTGTGTTCATTGAATTGGATCCATTCTGGTGGTGTTGGGTTCCTCTCAGCCTACCCTTCAAAGTGGACTGAGGCACATTTAAGAGGCCTACTCATAAGTAAGTGTGCATGTGCAGCTCGGTTTCACTTTCCACAGGGTTCAATACATTTTCCTTCTCAGCTTGTCAGTTTCCTGAGCTGCCAACCATCAGGTTGCCACCGCAGTACGGAAAACACTATCCCGTGGTATTGAGACATAGTTTTGTTCCACTGTTGGAACAAATTTATATAGAGTGCTATTATGTCAGACAAACAATAGCTGGCTGGCAGACAGATTGGCTTTGGTCTAGCAGGTGTTTACATGTGCAACAACTACTTTGCGCATGTGTGAACCTGCACCAGATCGTTTTTTACTCTTACTTGCACTGCCAGACCCTGAGATCTGCTCTCTGGATTGGATGGCACTGAACTGTGCTGTTTGCTTAGCCCAACTTACACATGCAGATATGGTGACAATCAGGATGCATATGTGGATCCGAATATAAAACATCTACTTGGTTCCACTTTAGTTCTACAATGCAAGTGAAGGTGTTTCCATCAGAAGAGGCATTTTCATCAGCCTCTTGATGTGGAATGGAGTATCAATATCTTCATCTCTGCTCTTGAGGGTCACTGTGCTTGGGCTTTCTTTGTACAGTATATTGGTTCTCCAATAGTATAACTTTTTGCATGTGACTATCTCTAGAGTGGGCCATTGCTGTCAATCAAACACTCTGACCTAATTATAGTACTCCCTCTACACTACAGAGGCTCCCTGAGTAGGTTTACTAGTGTTGGATCAAATCAGCAGTATTTTCTGTGGGCGGCAGGATGCTTTGCACAAACATAAGGTTTGTATCACAGTCGCCCAGGAATATTTTCTTTTATGATGGTGATCAAAACCAGGTATTCAGATGCAGTGGACCTTGATGCCAGATTCAAGTTGCAGATGGAACTTGCTGCTATGCTACAGTCAGATGTCTTGCTGATAATCCTCAAATGCTCAGTTCTGACAGCCCAGCCCAACCCAACATTAATCCCTGTGTGGTGATGCAGCAGCACCAGTGTGGTATGCACTGCATCCCACAGGGAATTTTTGGATGATGGAGATCTCCTTTGGGGTAATGGAACATTTGGCCCCTTGCCCCAGGGTAAGCCCCAGCAGCCGCAACAGGTCAGCTTGGACCAGCACCAGTGATATTGCTGGTACAAGCCTGCATTGATCTGATCAGGTGAATCAGGCCTTGGAAAGTGGCATGCATCCCTCCCCATTCCAACTCTTGCACCAGACTTACCTGCTCTGGTGTGCCTCTGTCATGTTGCCAGCATGAGTAGGAAGGATCTGGTCTGCGCTTTAGTGCTCAGACTTGGTTGACTCCAAAGCCATCCATTTAGGAAGAGGAGCCACAGAGGACAGTTCCAAAATAACCCAAAGTGAATTTCTGAAACATGAAAAGTAATCCCAAGAATTACTAGAAGTTAAGAGACAAACTCGATAATATAAACTAAGGAAATCCAAATTTTCCTCAATTAAATGGACGCTGCATCTTTAAGGAAATTGTATTCAGCGCAGACCCCCACAGGAATTTCTGGAACAGCGCATAAAGTTTATTGATATATTTTGTGGTATACATAAAAAAATTGCATGCAAAATGTATATAATACATGGTATAATACTCTTTTAAAGTATATTAATCTTTCTGTATAGGGACAAATTTGGGGGGGGGGTGTCCATCTGTCCAAATCCAGCAATATCTTATGTATCACACTGTTAAAATTTAACCCACTCATCTGTGTTTTATCTGTAGGAATTGATATTCCTAAATATTTATGCGGGATAGAAATATAATTTTTGCTTGCCTTGTTGCTTTATGGATCTTCCATAGCATCTAATTTCAGTAACGTTTTATCCACATGAATTTACAGGTGCCATCTGCCAGCATCTTAAAGTGGAAAGCCAACCTATGGTAGCCAGATTGCAAAGTTCATTTTCCACATTAGTGAATTGGTCAAATGTTGTTTTATCTTAATTCAGTTTTCCACTTTTACTTAAATAGGGCCTCTCAAGGTCAGTATAAAGAGTGTAACAGTAATAAGTTCAGACTCTAAAACTTTTAAAGGCAATTACATTCGTTTAAAGCAGGGAAACAAATGCTATCTGAAAGCTAAACTGCAGAGTTTTTCTAGATTTTTTTTTTAACAGTTCTTCGGCTGGGAGTTTGACATTCCATTCCATATTTTCAGCAAACTAAAAATAACTTAAGACTTTATAGAAAGTAAAGAAAAATTCACAGTATACCCAAGCCCCAAAGTATGAAATTAAATCTGCAATGTCTTTCTGTTGATGGACTTTGTTCAAATTATTTTCTGTTGGTATTTAATAGTATTTAGGTGGGGTAATTTTAAGTTGTAATGAAGCTTTGAAAAATTGTAGGAATTTGGGAGAGAAGAATAAAATCTAGAACTTTGAACAATTCATCTTTAGCATTCATTTTGTCAATTCAACAAACTCTTTATTCCGTAAAAGATATTGTCATGCAAAGAGATTTGAAACTTACAGCCTGCTTGCTTGTTGGTGCAGACTTTGTGTCAATCGACAGATTGTACTTCTGTATCTGAGGGATACTCTGATCTCATGGATGATTTCAACATCAGTTTCCTTATTGGAGTCCCATTGTTTGTAAGTGAGCATGTTGTAGACAATAAAATGAGAATAAAAGAGATTCAAGTACTCCTGTCTCTTACACAAGAACATTTGTATAGGTGGGGGCTCCGTATCTGCAGATTGTGTATCTGCAGATGTGGCTCAACATGGGTCCCCCGGACCCGCGTTGAGCAGTCTTGGTCCTACCTGAGCCCTCCAGAGGCAGCTGGAGCTGTGCTCCGGTCACCTCTGGAGGACTTTCTGAAGTGCATTTGCTCACTGCCTCTGCAAGCTTCAGACTGACTGTTTTGGCCAAAGAAACACTACTTCCAGTTTCTCGAGGGTGTGACATTTTGAAGCCATATAAGGCATTCTTATATGTCCTATGGAAGGCTTATGGAGCCAAAAATCATGGATTTGATTATCCATGATTTTCATTGTCCACGGGGTCTGAGAACAGATCCCCCAAGGATACTAGTGGGATACAGCATCCCACCTGTAATGCTTGGTACTTACAACCTGCCTATTTGAAAGTGTTTCGCATACATGATTTCATTACACAGGCCTACAAAATTGAGGGTTAGAAAAGTTTTTTCCAAACTTTATGGTGGTTTGATATGAAATTGGAATGCCGATTCCAAAAATGGCATCCGTTTTGCCCCATCGTATCTAGTTTTGGAGATATAGTATAGCCTCATTAGTGAATGGTTCAAGCAGCTTCCTCATGAGGAAGCTGCTTGAACCATTCACTAAGGAGGCTTTGCCGTGTCTCCAAAACTAGACGTGATGGGGCAAAACGGATGCCATTTTTTGAATCGGCACCCCAAATATGCCCAGGAATTGGTGTAATGTTTAAGGAAGGAAAATGTGTGTTGGCCTGTGTTATTATCACACAGTACAATCCTATGCATCCCAATTCAGACAGTGGTCCATTGAATCCAGCTGGTCTGTGAAAATCCCTGATTTTCTTCTTTTTTCACCTATTTTTGAACTTTCTATCAGCACAGAGGCTTCTGTGATGCTGTGACATCCTGATGGGGCTGCTGAGTCATCCAGATGCAGTAGTCATTGTTCCTTTGCTGTTGCTGACCTTTTCCCTTCTTCCCTAGCTGGCTGGTAAACAAAAAAAAAAACAACTTGATTTTGAGCCAGCTCAATGGACTGTGAAGCACACCTGAATTCCACTGGGAGATTCAGGGGCTTAGGTGACACTTCCCCATATCCAATACCACAGGTGAAATCTGGTTGTAAAACCCTGGGTTATAAAAAGTGGGATTTTGCTTCACATTCTCTCTCCTGCCTTTACATGGTTGCTCAGATCTGATAGCAGGAGCATCTGATGCTTCATCTCTTGGCTTCAGCGTTATCCAGCATATCTGGACTTTCGGAAGGCGTTTGACACGGTCCCTCACCAAAGGCTACTGAAAAAACTCCACAATCAGGGAATTAGAGGACAGGTCCTCTCGTGGATTGAGAACTGGTTGGAGGCCAGGAAGCAGAGAGTGGGTGTCAATGGGCAATTTTCACAATGGAGAGAGGTGAAAAGCGGTGTGCCCCAAGGATCTGTCCTGGGACCGGTGCTTTTCAACCTCTTCATAAATGACCTGGAGACAGGGTTGAGCAGTGAGGTGGCAAAGTTTGCAGACGACACCAAACTTTTCCGAGTGGTGAAGACCAGAAGTGATTGTGAGGAGCTCCAGAAGGATCTCTCCAGACTGGCAGAATGGGCAGCAAAATGGCAGATGCGCTTCAATGTCAGTAAGTGTAAAGTCATGCACATTGGGGCAAAAAATCAAAACTTTAGATATAGGCTGATGGGTTCTGAGCTGTCTGACAGATCAGGAGAGAGATCTTGTGGTGGTGGTGGACAGGTCGATGAAAGTGTCGACCCAATGTGCGGCGGCAGTGAAGAAGGCCAATTCTATGCTTGGGATCATTAGGAAGGGCATTGAGAACAAAACGGCTAGTATTATAATGCCGTTGTACAAATCTATGGTAAGGCCACACCTGGAGTATTGTGTCCAGTTCTGGTCGCCGCATCTCAAAAAAGACATAGTGGAAATGGAAAAGGTGCAAAAGAGAGCGACTAAGATGATTATGGGGCTGGGGCACCTTCCTTATGAGGAAAGGCTACGGCGTTTGGGCCTCTTCAGCCTAGAAAAGAGACGCTTGAGGGGGGACATGATTGAGACATACAAAATTATGCAGGGGATGGACAGAGTGGATAGGGAGATGCTCTTTACACTCTCACATAATACCAGAACCAGGGGACATCCACTAAAATTGAGTGTTGGGCGGGTTAGGACAGACAAAAGAAAATATTTCTTTACTCAGCGTGTGGTCGGTCTGTGGAACTCCTTGCCACAGGATGTGGTGCTGGCGTCTAGCCTAGACGCCTTTAAAAGGGGATTGGACAAGTTTCTGGAGGAAAAATCCATTACGGGCTACAAGCCATGATGTGTATGCGCAACCTCCTGATTTTAGGAATGGGTTAAGTCAGAATGCCAGATGTAGGGGAGGGCACCAGGATGAGGTCTCTTGTTATCTGGTGTGCTCCCTGGGGCATTTGGTGGGCTGCTGTGAGATACAGGAAGCTGGACTAGATGGGCCTATGGCCTGATCCAGTGGGGCTGTTCTTATGTTCTTATGGCAGTCTATACATTCAACATATGTTTTAGCCATACATAAGAAATGTAAGATTGAAGGAATGGATCGTCTAGGTCTCTACCTGCTGTGTTTATGAGACTCGAAATGGACTGTTGATTTGTGATTTGTATATTGCATGATTAAATCGGGGGGGGGGGAAGAATCTGTTCCTTTTTTTTACTCTACAGTTTACATACTAAAGTCAAAATGAATTATAATATGTTTTCAGTGTGAAGAAAATACAGTACATTTTAGGGAAGAAAATAGCAAACTACCTATTTTCTAGGAAATGACCATTCAAGTTTAACACCCCCCCCCCAAAGAAAGAGAATGTCCCTTAAAACCCTCTAACTGTCTGTTCTAGTGGCTGTCTGCTGGTATTCATTTGCATCTTTTTAGATTGTGAGCCCTTTTGGGACAGGGAGCCATTTAGTTATTTGATTTTTCTCTGTAAACCGCTTTGTGAACTTTGAGTTGAAAAGTGATGTATAAATACTGTTAATAATAATAATAATAATAATAATAATAATAATTAATTCTGCCAGACAAGTTGCAATTCTTGAGCAGATTTCTTAGCCAAGGAAAACTTAACCCTGCATTCCTAAGACAGGGTATGGCCTTATAGGGGAAAATGGCCTTATGACCTTTGTTTTATATAACTGATGGCTAGAAGAGTGTGTTTCTCCCTCATAAGAATTTTTTAATCGTCCTTTTGTTCTTATACCCACCTCATTCCTGAGGTACAGTGTGTTTTGAAGAATAGTGGTAAAGTGCTGACAAAGGTATAAGGAAGCCAAATCACTTCACTGTCCAAATGCATTGTATTTCAGTGAGCAAATCCTCCAAAAACACATTGCATCAGTTTGATGTTTCACTCAAAGTTTAGGTTCCCCAAATTATTTGGGGCCTTTTTTGTTTTATCCTCAAATCTCTGTGCTCTGCCTTGTGAGACTATACCCATGTAACAAACCTTAATCAATTCATAATAATTATGCTTAATATCAATATAATCTTTAACCTTGACTAAGGCTGCTTGGTGTGTGTTTGAAAGAGGAGGGGAAGGGGCATTTTTGTGAGAGTGGAGGCAAAGGGTGTTTGATCATGTTTCTCTGCTCCTGATCCTTTGGCAAAGAACTTTTGTCAACATTCTAAAATTTGAGCTTCAAAAGAAAATGGATGCTGAATGGTTTGTCCTGAGATTATTCATTTTAAATAAGATTCTCTTTTTAAAAAAATTTAGGGTTCCTGGCTTTGTTAGAGAGAAGCGATTTGGAAACTGGTTGAGAGATGCACGCGATTGGGCTATTTCACGAAATCGATACTGGGGGACACCTATCCCATTGTGGGTTAGTGATGACTTTGAAGAGGTAAGAGCTAGTCTAAAAATCAGCATCCATACACTTGCATGGGGATATAATTTATTGATGCACTAATCTTGATGCACTAATAATTGATGTGTGCCCATGGGGCAAAAAGGCGGGATATAAATCAATAAAATAAATAATAAATAATCTCCCCTGGTATGAGTCCTTGCTTGTACATGCACATTCTGGAAAATGTGCATTTTTCCCAAAGAATTTGTATGGAAGCAGAATTTTGCTTTGGGATTCTTATCTAGTCTGATTTGGAACTAGAGAGTAGTTTAGATTTGAGTTTGGCTTAATGCGAAAGTTGACTTTGAAACTGCCCTAGTAGTTTGCTAGCTAACAGCGCATGGGTTAGGAAAAGAGATTACTATCTCTTGGGATAGTTATGCTCCTTAGCAACCTTCTCACAGTGGGACACTCAGGGTCCAGTCCTATCCAACTTGCCAGTACTTATGCAGTTGTGCCAATAGGGTGTATGCTACATTGTGCACTGGGAGCAGGGTGACCTGATACAATGGAGGACAGAGTGCCTATACCTTTAAACATTGTATGTATAGAAGAGGGAATTTTGACAGGTGCAACTTTTTAAACCCGGCTGCAAATGCCAAAATTCCCTTTTCTATACAATGGTTAAAAGTATAGGCACTCAGTCCTCCATTGTATCTGGTCACCCTGGCTGACAGCAATCACGGAGGCCTCCTCAGGGAAAGAGACCACTTGTTCCCTTACCTCAGGTCTACATTGTGGCTGCATCAGCATTAGATTGGATAGCAATCTATCCAATTGGATAGCATTGGGCCCTTAAGCAGGAAGGCAATACACTGTAGTTAATATTGTGGGTATGGGCGAGCTCCTTGTAGCATATCTACTGTTTCTGCAATGTTGCTCATCAGCTCACTGTCCAACAAATCTTGTAAACAGTCTTTATTTTTAAATAAACTGGAGTGTCTAAATGTCTATGAAAAGGGTGTGCTCCTCACAGCTGCTTTCAGACAGATTTGCAGTCCTGATAGTTTGGCCTTTGCAATTACTTGATAGGCTTGGAACAACATCAGAGTATCTTTTAATGATGTCCTCTGACTAGATGATCCCCTGCAATGGCAAGTGGGTTTCTGGGGAAATGGTAGGCATATGCTTTGACCCAATGAGAAATCATACTGCAATCATCAGAGTCTGCTTGCTTACTTAGGGTCAAGTTATAAATGTGTTTAGAGCTCAAGTGAGCATGTTTTAAACCTGTTAGGCTGTTAACGGAAACCTTGCTCAAGAGCTCTTCATTCTTTATTATCTGTATATGTAGATGTAGTTCAGAACAAATGTCTCGCTAAAACATGATAGTTAGTAAAAAAAGTTTCAATTGCCTCCTTGCAATCATTTGCTTCAGTGGTGGGGTATATTTTAATTTTACAGTACGTATTGCTTAATACTTGTTCAATATTTCTTTAACAGGTGGTCTGTATTGGATCTGTAGCAGAACTGGAAGAACTGTCAGGAGTGAAAGTCACCGATCTCCATAGAGAGAGGTTAGTGATTGTGGCAAAGGAAGCCAAAATCTCCTAGAGTTTGTCAGGATCTGTGCCTGCTTGTCTGTGCTGAACCTTTTTTAAAAAATCCACTATTCCTGGAACCTAGCAAATGCTGTATGCCCAAGCCAGAATGAACTGGCATTCAATTTATTGTTTTCTAACATTTTTAAAAATGAAAATGGATACTCATCTTTAAATAAGGAGGGAGCAGAGAATACCATTTCATGCACGTGTGTATACCAGTTAAGTAATTTTATTTTTTTCTTCTAAGTTTGTCATGCTAACCATCTAATCAAAATGTATTTTTCTCTTTTCTTGTGCAAAGAATTTACTTCTTAGATAAAGAAGTAGTGTAGTTGATGTCCCATCCTATGCTTGTCCTCACGACACCTAATGCTCCTTTAAGTGTGCAGACATATGTATGCATGTATGCCTTTTTGCTTCTTTGTGCACAAACTCTTGCTCTGAGATGGCATCCTTACCTACTAGTTCTGGTGCAAAGACTTTGAAATCTTTGACTACCAGAAGCCAGCAACTCTGTTAGCCAACATTCCAAATAATTTCAGAAGTCACCACCACCTTTCTTCATGAATCAAAACTGCTGCCACTCTCTATCCTTGACAGCCCTGTCATGAGGTAGAGGATTGTTTGACTGGTGAACAGTATGAGGTCAGAAGAGAGGAGAATTCCAGGCTTACAGTTCCTATGGTTGAATGAATACATGACTTTAACCTCCAAGAGCAGTGAGGATGTTGCTCCACAGATAGTTGGTCAAGTATGGCTGTAAATTGGTCCAGGCTGATATAAAGCTGATGCAGACTTTCAAGCCTTGATTGACCTTTCTCCCCACCTTTTAGCTTAAGTGATGTATTATGTTAGCTATTAAAATAATAGAGTTTTAAATAACTTTTATTTGTCTTATAATAGGCAGGTGCTGAGTCTGCAGTTTGAAGGAAACACTGACTTGGTAGGAGAGGGGGCTTAACCTTTCCCCTTGGATATAGATCATCCCCATTATTATTATTATTATTATTATTATTATTATTATTATTATTATTATTATTATACTGTATTTATATACCGCTTTTCAACGGAAAGTTCACAAAGCGGTTTACAGAGAAAATCAAACAAGCAACTAATGGCTTCCTGTCCCAAAAGGACTCACAATCTTTTACCTTGGCTTGTAGAATATTAGGCTGGTGGTGGAACCTATAACTTGCCTGAGTAGACAGGTTTAGACTGTGGACTATTGAATTACTAACAGGAATGGTTAAAAGGCAATGATTCATTGAGGAGCACAGTTTACTCCAAGTGTGTCTTGACCATTGTCCTTTGAAAACTGACTTAGAGAGAGATGTGGGGAAATTAGAGCATCTTTCAGCTTGCAGTGTTCAATATAAGAATTTAATTGCTAGTCTAATCCTTGACACATGGCCTTTCCCAGTTTGAAGAGACACTTTGCCAACAGTCTGAGGCTAAGAGGCAAAGAAGGAAGGCCCATAGTCAGGGAGACAGACCAGGGACAGACTGCACTTGCTCCCGGTATGGAAGGGATTGTCACTCCCGGATTGGCCTTTTCAGCCACACTAGACGCTGTGCCAGAACCACCTTTCAGAGCGCGATACCATAGTCTTTCGAGACTGAAGGTTGCCAATACAAAAAAAAAATCCTTGACATTTGTGCTAGAAGAGCAGAATCCTTTAAAAGTGTTGGATGAAATGGGGTTCTTAGAAAATCTGTGAAACTATGTGTCAGGGTTCCCTGACTTACCTGGGAAGAGAAATGCAGGAGAGGCAGCCCCAGGTCTGGGTGGCAGCAGCTGCAGGCGAACAGAGTTGCCACAGGCAGAGCCCCCTGTGCACTGGATGAGCTGCAGTGGGTTAAGGGGAGACTTGCTGGCCAGGTATCGGGGGCGGATTCTGGTGGACCACAGTCAAGTGGCATACAACCCACAGAGTGGAGCTCCTAGCTGGACCTCAGCCCTGCCCTTTCCAAGCTTCAGAGGAGGCCTAGCCAGGGGTGCGCAGGTCCAGACAGACTCTGTTGGCAGTTGCAGTGGCTCACAATGTGGCCCTGTCCCCCACCCGGGAGCAGCCGTATGGCTGTGAGCCTGATGCAGGTGCTGTCAGGGTGCCTGAGAGGGAGAAAACCAGGCAGACCTCTTGACAGCAGGGCAGGCCTCCAGCAGAACTCCTGAAAGTCCAGAGTCTGCCATTGCCCCCTTTCTGGCCGGGTTACAGGGGCGGCGCTGGTCACAAACCCAACCCACTGCAGGGAGGAAGATCTAGCCAGCAGCCCCTACACACCAGCTAGCGGGGGGAGGGGGGAGAGAGAGAGGCAGAAGGAGGTGGGAGGAGGGATGGATCAGGAGGAAGGGGTGGGGCCTGAGGGGTCTGGTCCCCAGCATAAAGCACAGCCTGGCCAGGGATGAAAGGCAGAAGGAGCTAGGCTGCTGGAGAGAGCAGAAGGCAGGCAGCCCATGAGCCAGAGCTGGCTGGGGCCGAGGGAGCCCGAGACGGTGGGGAGAAGGACCAGGGTGATGTAACCCCCTTCCCCCACAACTGTACTGAGGCTGCTTGGGCCAAGCTGAAAGTGCTGGGGTTGGACCCTGAGGTGCCCTGCCTCTGCCTCTCAGGGACCCAGAAGACCCCTGCAACCCCTTGGCCCCACACTATGTTAAACACAATCATAGAATTGAAAGGGACCTTGGAGACCCAGCCTGCTACTCAGTGCAGGTGACTACAACATTGCTGATAAGTAGCTGTTCAGCCTTTGTTTGAAAGCATCCAACAGGAGAGAGTCTAAATCTGCATGAGACAGAGTGGTTCCAGTCCTGGACAGCTCTTACAGTTACAGAATTCTTCTTTATGCCTCACCTAAATGTACTTTCCTATAACTTCAACTCATTGATTCTAGTCTAGCCTTTGGGAATCAGATAAGCAAGTGCTTCCCTGCATCTGTGTGACAGCCCTTCAGTTACCAGAAGAAATTTATTCTATATCCCCTTAGTCTTGTCTCCTCCAGACTAGAAATTCCAAACTCTTTGTAATGTTCCACATAGGACTTGGTTTCCCCATCTCTGTGGTCCTCCTTTGAACCCACTCCAACGTATTAATGTCTTTAAAATGTGGTGCCTAAAATGGAATACAGTATTCAAAGTGAGGTCCAACTAGTGCAGAGTGCTATTACTTCTCATGGTGTGTACTCTGTGCCTCTATTAATGCATCCCAACAGTGCATTAGCTCTTTTTTTGGCAGCCTCATCATACTTCTGGCTCATGTTCAGTTTGTAATCTACTGTGATCTAGATTCTTTTAATCCATGCTGCTGCCAAGCCAAATCTTCCCCTCCCCATTATGTACTTTTGCCTCTGGTTTTGTGTTCATTTTGTATCTATGTGCAGGACTTTACTTCTGTCTCTGTTGATCTGCATCTTGTTGGCATGGGCCCAATGATTGAGGTTGTCGAGATTGCTTTGAAACTTGATTTGGTCTTCCAGGGTGTTGGCTAACAGTAGTACAATCTAGTCCACATTTTTCCACAAGGGTATCATGAGAGACTTTGTCAGGTATTTTCCTGAAATCTAGGTACCCTATGCCTATGGCATTTTCATGGTTATCAGATTAGTCACACTATCAAGAAAGGAAGTCTGGCATGAGTTTTCTTGACAAACCCACATTGGCTCTTAGAAATCACTGTATTTCCTAAATGCTCACAGACATTCTGTTTAATAATGTGTTCCAGGACCTTCCCCTGCTTTTATTGGTATATAATAAAAATAACAATACAATTACAATGAAAACAACAAATTCAGAAAAATACCAGAATCTTTCCAGGTATTGATGTCAAGCTAATCTGTCAGTAGTTTCCTGGATCCTCCTCTTCCCTTGTTTAAAGATAAGGGCAACAGCTTATCTACAATCCTCTGAGATTGTATCCAGGAGAGTTCTCAAAGTATCCAGGAGTTCTCAAAGATTAGACAGACACTAGAAAAATACTGTTTGGAATAATCACCTGACTTTGTAATTTGAATATTTAAAGCTAATTTCCAACTTTTGTAATGGGAGTTGTCTATGTTGATTTGAATATATTTTTCTCCCTTAGTGTTGATCACATTACCATTCCATCAAGGTGTGGGAAAGGTGTATTACATCGAGTTTCAGAAGTTTTTGACTGTTGGTTTGAAAGTGGAAGCATGCCTTATGCCCAAGTACATTATCCATTTGAGAAGAAGAGAGAATTTGAAGATGCTTTTCCTGCTGACTTTATTGCTGAAGGCATTGACCAAACCAGAGGATGGTAAATATTTGTTCCATTGACCTATGTAAGATTTTATATTTGTAGAGCATTTGTTAGTCTAACTTTAAAAAGTGTTAAAAATCATTTGGCTTGCGTGCTCACTTATATAACTAATCAAGCTTTGGACATGAATTCTAATATCACCACTATTTATTTATAATCACTGTGAACATAGACATCTTGTAATCCCTTTGTGCAGGGACCATCTATAGTCGACAGTACTACAGTGAAGGGAAACTTTGTGGATTACTTCCTAGTGAGGGGTCAGGATGCAGGAGAAGGAGTGGATTGGGATTACAGTATAATGAAGGAATTGCTTCCTCTTCCTGTATCCTGCTATGTGCAAGGAATTCTTGTTTGTAGGACAGTGAGCTCCTGAAATCGCATTGGTTCTCAATGTGGAAACTGAGATCTTTGTATCTCAGTCATGTGGTCCTTGTCATGGCACCCCAAGGGGTCACTTGGTTAATCAGATTAGATATCTGGTAGCTGTTTGGCTGCTCCCTTCTGAGAGCTGCCTCTATCAGCAGTCATTCTCTAGGTTGTTACTTTAAGAATTGGTGTCTGAGTGTCCATGTTCCCCTTTTCCTCCAGTCCTTTTTGTATAGTATCTGTTAGACTAGTGGTTCCCAATGCCCATACCTTTGCCACCTATCTTGTCATCTGTGGTGGGTCAGGGACATTCTGCAACAAGGAAGTTGAAGGGTGAAATGGTGGGCAACCTGGAAGTTGCTTCATTGTCACACCAGCACATAACCTTCATCATTGGCTGTGTCATGGTTCTCACTGTGGGTCATGATCCACCAGTGGGTCATGACCTACCAGTCATGACCTGATTTTGGACCAGGCAACTGCAAAGTGATCTGGTGAGATGTGATGTGGCATGGCCAGTGAAGCAGGTCATGCATTAGCATGACCCAGAAGCTACTTCTAGGTCACATGTCATATTGCCCTGCAGCTTCCTGGTAGTGGTGGGCCGGCAGCACATCAAAAACTGGGAAACAGATTGTAAGTCTGTGGGTTTCTATTGTTTTTTGTTCTATTGTGTTCCTTAATCTTTGTACGGAACTAGAAAACGTTGGGTGCTAAAAAGTATTAGTAATAGTTCCAGTTTTTACTCATGGGACTAAATTTATAAAAACATAAGAAGAGCCTTACTTGGTCAGACAAAAGGGACGTAGAGTCCAGCATTCCACTTTTAACAGTAGTCAACCTGATGCCTCCAGGAAACCCAATAAAGGGCATGATGTAATCTTTTCTTTTTATTTTTCCAATGCCTCTTGTTCAAAATCTTCCCTTCTTCCTTTTTCTGAAGACTATATTAGTTTAACAAAACTTTTCCTAATATGACACATTTGATAATTCTGTATGTGAGAAAATGGGAGTTTCATTTAAGACACACAGTACATAGTTTTCCTTAGATGAGATGATGTATTCAGTGGTCATGTAAGAAAAGCAAGTCCCAAGTGAAAGATGATAGGGGTATGTTTGTGCACATGCTTACACACCCACCCCACGAATTTGAAGTCACTATGGCACCATCTTAAGCAACATTCACAAATGTTACATAAGCAGTGGTAAAGATGCACACCATAAAAGGAGGAAAGATTCTGCATTATAGATGTTGCTCCGTTCTGTTGGGTGCCATTAGGAATATTCCTTTGACATTGTAGTTCTGGAATTAATACTGTTGTATAACATAGTTTGCTGTGGTACTAGAGCCTTGTAATTAGGGAGGTAATACAAGTTAAGACTTTCACAAGATTCTGCATAATAAGAGTACAATTTTGGACAGTGAGCACTCTCAGTTCTTTCCTTTTCAACGTTTTCAGGCTTTTAAATGTGCTAGAATGAATCAGTTCAGTGTTCTTAAAATATGAAGGCCTGCAAGAACAGCAAGCCTGCTGCGTTGGCATTCACCAGCTGGAGTACTGCCTGAAACTGGGTGTTAACTGTCACATTGTTTTTCAGGTTTTACACTTTGCTGGTGCTGTCCACAGCTCTTTTTGGGAAACCTCCTTTCAAAAACGTCATTGTAAATGGCCTAGTTCTTGCCAGGCAAGTATTATACTTTGTTCTTTCCTGAGTTCCTACCTCAGCTGTAAGCTGCAAATGTTGATTATTTCTGTGTAGTTCTTGCTTGACCATCTAGCTATAGGTGAGTTACCATTAGTATTAACTTTTTTTAATTAAACCCTGCTTTTCTACCTCAAAAAGGAATTATCTGAGGTGCACAATTCTTTCAGAAAAGAGCCTGGATTAAATGTCTTCAAGAGTGGGATAGAATGAAATACCAGGCTCACCTTGAACAGACTTTGGGTTCAGTTTGTACGCATAAGAAAAATTATGATTATTTCTCCTCTTGTTCATTTTGCAGCATTCTCTTGTAGAGATGTAACCTGGTTTGGTAATGGACCAGTACTTTCTGTCAACAATGGTGGACTGATTTCCTAAGAGAAGCTGGGAGTGAGTGAGACCACTTTTACAATTGCATCCCTTGTTATAGTCCCCATGTTCATTTCTTTTCTAGTGATGGGCAAAAGATGAGCAAACGGAAGAAGAATTATCCAGATCCAGCAAACATCATAAATTCTTACGGGGCTGATGCACTGAGGTAGGAACCTGCAGTCTGGTTATCTCTTTCTCATAACATTTGTTAGCCTGTTGCTTTAGGACAGCATTTATCAAACTGTGGGTCAGGACCTGATTACTGGTGTGTCTTGCAGAGCCTCCAGGGAAAACATGGGCAGTGGAAAGATTACTAATTACCTGAAGGCTGGAGGCTATTCAAAAATCAGATACCTGCTAACTGCCCTACAACGAACTGAGCTCCTGTAGTTTGCAAGCCTGTGTAAATATAGGGAGATGTATGTTCGAGCGTATTTTTTCTGGTGTTTTTTTCCAAATCCATCAATGACAGGTAGTGGGGGTAGGTGAAGGGCTGGTTCACATAACTAAGCCTAATTCATTAGGGCTGCCTCATTATGAGAAATGAATTGAGTTTTTTTGCTAAACAAAATATTATTTATAAATAAAAATATTTCTATCTAGATCACCCCTTTTTAAAAGTCTCATAAAGCTAGGTGGCATTTTTAAAAAGTGGATCCTGGTGCTAAAAAGGTTGAGATATGATTGAAAAGTGCTATACTGCTTTAGGGCATATCGAGCCAAAACTTTCCTGTTTGCTTTAATTCCTGTGATCCTATTGGTGCTGGGACCTAGACACTAGGGGCCCTGGGGCAAAGACAGCACTGGTACAGCATTGAGTACCTCTACAGTACCCCCTGATGTTGCATTGTTTACTGCAGTGGTTCTCACACATTTAGCACCAGGACCCACTTTAGAATGAGAATCTGTCAGGACCCACCAGAAGTGATGTCTTGATTGGAAGTGACATCATCAAGCAGGGAAATTTAACAATCTGAGGCTGCAATCCTACCCACACTTACACAGGAGTAACTCCCATTGACTAACATTGTTAAAAGAATATATGTAGTAGCTTGTTAAAAGTACAGGTCTATAACATTTCCCCAAATGCAGTCACAATCCATGGTACTATCAAGTCTAATATATTAAAAAATAAAATATTGAAATGAATGGGGACCCACCTGAAATTGGCTCGTGGCCCACCTAGTAGGTCCTGACCCACAGTTTGAGATACACTGGTTTACCGCTATTGAGGGTTCAGGGGTTGGCTGGCCAGGTGGGCCCACAGTGTCCAACCAGGCTGACTCCTGATGCCAGCACTTTCTGTTCTTTGCACATTGGCAGCTCTGTACATATTTTTCTTCCTACCAGGAGTGTGAGCAAATTAAAAAAATTAAAAACTCCATAATTAGACAACTTCACACACCCTGAACATTTGTGACATATAAAAAGGGAGAGTGTGCTGAGAAACCTTGAGATATCTTGATGAGACTGAAGTAGTCAAGATGGTTAAAAGGTCAGGAATAACCTTCCCGCATCACTTGCCATTCTTGTTCCTGTGCAAAGCAATTCAGTGTGTTTAGCTGTTTGCTCTTGAAACGTCTTGTAAATTTTTATGCCAGTAAGATCATGGATGAATTTAGGCAGAGTGCGTTAGAAATGATGTTGGTTTAGAATAGTGTTAACTCCCTTTTTAAAAAGATGTCTAATACTACCGTGTAAATTATAAGAGTGTCTATACCTATTTTAAGGGACTGGAATAGAAGAGATCTCTTATCTTTAAATTGTGTGAAAATTGGTTGTTGTGCTCACTATGAAGGATTACCAATTTAAAAAATAGCTCTGTAAGTAACAAGTCTCTGAGGAATTTGAGAACATTCTGGTGTGAATAGCTTAGAATATAGCTTTTCCCCATTCCTTTGAAGAGCGTGCAATTTCTCTTACATATTTCTGGTAGAATAAGATATTTCATGTCACAGAGTTCGGCAAATTTATTTCCTTTTTATCTAGATGAAAATCTCCAGATTTCAAGAGCATTCATTATTGTCCTAATTTTTTCCAACAAGATGTTTGCCTACTGCCTGCCTGATATGTGTACACTAATGTCTTATTTATACGTACTCCCACACACAATGCAAAACAGTGCATTCAAAGTTCACTTAAGGAGAGAGCTGCAGTTCAGTTGTCTGAACTTATCTGAAGTGCTTGATGTCAAGCGCTTGATGTGTTCTGTTTATAGAATCAGCTACTTCTGTCTTTCTTGAGGGTTTTTCCTCTCTGTACTGAGCTAATTTAGCTTCTGCAGAAAATACTTTCTTCCCCAATGCAAATTTCAAGTACATACCACATTAAGCACATAAAAACATCTTCTTCTGCTTACTGGTAAATACAGTGATTTTGCACATTTAAAACTGCTTAAAGAAAATGAATGAAACCCTAAATGAAAGTATAGGTTACTAGTACTTACAGGCGGTCCAACCGTAATGGCATTGCCCATGCCATGGTACAGCAGTGCTGAAACAGCTGCCACTGTATCCCGTGGGGTCAGGGAGACAGCTGGAGGTGTCCTTGAGTTAAAGGAACATTTATTCCCTTACCTCTTGTCAAGCGCTGGCAGTCTCTATGGGTCTACTCAGATCTGGAAAGACTCAGTTGCTGGCCCAGAACCAAGTAGCCTCATGTAGGGCTTTCAGGCCCAGAATGGGGGATCGGATCTGGCGGCAACCTTTGACCCCTCCCGGGCCTGACCCATCCACCTTCTTTGCCCTCTCCGCACCCTGGAATGCCCCTTCGCATCCCAGTGGCAGACCAGTGGCACTGACTGGTGCGGAGGCCCAGCACCCGCCTACAGCAGCCTCCATGCCAGTGCCTCCCTCTTTTTGGCTTACAGCGCTTCTGCAACAGCCGTCTCCTGGGCAGTATGATAGAAACTAGCATTGGCATGGGGTTGGATCAGGCTTCTTGCTGTTCTTTTGAATTGCAGTATGGTTGGTGGGCCACCAACCATTGATCCTGGGCTTGAAGCTCTGGCTTATCACTGCGCGCACTTTAACAATTGTGTAGTAAGGCAAGTTTGCGAGACCTAATACTGGACCAGTGCCCGTGCTAGCTCAGTGCTGGGCTAGCACTGGGCAGGCACCTGGCTTCCATCGCTTGATGGTCACACAGACTGCCGAGCCGTGGTAAGGTAAGTGGGGCAGGGGGAGGCGAGGAGGAGGCGTTGTCAGAGGGAGGGAGTGGGGAAGGAGGCGAGTCCAGTGGAGCTCTGCTCTGCTCCACCGGATCCAGAGCGTTAGTGCAGAGCTCGGCGCCCTACACAAACGCTCTTCGAGAAGCCCCATTGTGGGGCTACTTCCCTTACCTGGGAGAAGGGGTCAAAACCTTCTCCTGAGGTGCCACCTGCAGCTGCCTTGGGTGTATTGGATGCGGCAGCAGCCGTTTTTGGTGCCACGTGCCACAGGAGCGCAGGATTGGGCTGTTAAGCTACTACTGTACTTAGTCAAAGTTTCTTGGTTAAAAATTTTGCTTTATGCCAGTTTGCTTTGTCATTTTTTTAATGCTAAGTTTCATTTATCATTTAAAAACACTGCATCAAAGCAAGGTTTATTGAGGATTTTTAAAAATTATGCCACTTTTCAGTTCCACATGATGCTACACAACTGCACATGATGTTCAGGACATATTTCAGAACATAAGATGAAAAGAAGTGCGCAGGGTAGAGATGTGAAGGCCCCGAAAAAAACTGGAAAAATTCCGAACAAAACCGGTTGATGACACTCACATAACAGAAGGGCAGTCCAATCCTAACCTGCCCTGGAACGGACAGGCCTGCCCTGCATCCAAGGCAGAGTTGGGGCTAGTTGCAGCTCAATCCAGAGCAAGGAGAATTGCTTCCCTTTACTCTGGGTAAAGAGGCAGCAGCCCCAATGGGGCTACTTGGATCTGTGCCACCTTAAGAGCTCCAGAGGGACCAAAGTATCTCATTACTGGAAGGCTGAATGAATACAGCCTTCAAAATTTCAAATTCTGCTGCATTTCTGTTACAGTTTAGGGCACTGGTTCCCAAGCTTTTTAGCATCAGGACCCACTTTTTAAAATGACACTCTATTGGGATCTTCCTAGGTTTTTTTTTTTTTAAAGTGAAAAAAAATTCACCTTACCAGCTGCTCCAGCCTCTGTTTTTTACATCCTTTTTACTATGGTGGGGGGGGCACTTTTGCGAGCATTTGTTAAGCTCCACATTCATCAAATCAGGACCATTCTGATGGCCTTTTATTCTGCTATACCTAGCCTTTGATATGAGCAGAGACATGTCTGTCTACGCCCAAGTAAATGTGCATATTCTGCTCCATTACAGTTTCCATATGGTTCAATATATTTTCCTTGTCAGCTTGTGGGGGGGATGACTTCCTCCTGGAATGTTTTTTGGGTCCTGCATTCATCGGATCAGGACCTTTCTGGTGGTGTTGAGTTCCTCCAGGCCTGCCTTCAAAATGGACTGTGCCATGTTGGTCTATTCACAAGTAAATATGCATGTGCAGCTCAGTTTTACTCTCCATAGGACTCATTACATTTTCTTAGTCAGCTCATCAGTGTCGTGACCCACCAACAACTGGGTCATGATCCTCTGGTGAGTCTCAGCTCATAATTTGGGAAACACTGGTCTTTTGCCTGTAATGGGAATAACTGGCACATATCTGTATATTGCATGTACCCCTCATTCTCCTTGTAACATGTGAGAAGCATGCTTTAAATAAAATTGAATTAAATTAACACAAGCTTCCTACTGCAATGTATTTCTCTTGCCATATTAATGAAACATGTTTGATACTTGACTCGCTAGTCTGGTAATGTGTGTAGAGGGGTCTTGACCACTTATAAATTAAGTACATCCAATATTATAGATTTATTATAGACCCACAGAGGCTCATTGAGACTACATGTTCTTGTTACCTCTAGGTTAGACTACTGTAGTATGCTTTATGTGGGGCTGCCCTGGAAAGCTATAACTATTGCAAATGCAGCAGCTCAGCTGCTAGCAGGGAGACCTGCTGGGATCTGATTTGCCACAACCTTGCTTGTGGTAAATAAGCTTGATTTTTATAGCCAGCCTGCCTGCTTCCAGATCAAGTTCAAGGTACTAGTATTGTATTGGCAACCTTCAGTCTCGAAAGACTATGGTATCGCGCTCTGAAAGGTGGTTCTGGCACAGCGTCTAGTGTGGCTGAAAAGGTCAATCCGGGAGTAACAATCCCTTCCACACCAGGAGCAAGTGCAGTCTGTCCCTGGTCTGTCTCCCTGGCTATGGGCCTTCCTTCTTTGCCTCTTTGCCTCAGACTGCTGGCAAAGTGTCTCTTCAAATTGGGAAAGGCTATGCTGCACAGCCTGCCTCCAAGCGGGCCGCTCAGATGCCAGGGTTTCCCACTTGTTGAGGTCCATCCCCAAGGCCTTCAGATCCCTCTTGCAGATGTCCTTGTATCGCAGCTGTGGTCTACCTGTAGGGCGCTTTCCTTGCACGAGTTCTCCATAGAGGAGATCCTTTGGAATCCGGCCATCATCCATTCTCACGACATGACTGAGCCAACGCAGGCATCTCTGTTTCAGCAGTGCATACATGCTAGGGATTCCAGCACGTTTCAGGACTGTGTTGTTAGGAACTTTGTCCTGCCAGGTGATGCCGCGAATGCGCCGGAGGCAGCGCATGTGGAAAGCGTTCAGTTTCCTCTCCTGTTGTGAGCGGAGAGTCCATGACTTGCTGCAGTACAGAAGTGTATTCAGGACGCAAGCTCTGTAGACCTGGATCTTGGTATGTTCTGTCAGCTTCTTGTTGGACCAGGCTCTCTTTGTGAGTCTGGAAAACGTGGTAGCTGCTTTACTGATGCGTTTGTTTAGCTCAGTATCGAGAGAAAGAGTGTTGGAGATCGTTGAGCCAAGGTACACAAAGTCATGGACAACCTCCAGTTCATGCGCAGAGATTGTGATGCGGGGAGGTGAGTCCACATCCTGTGTTTTCTTTAGGCTGATCATCAGTCCAAAATCTTGGCAGGCCTTGCTAAAACGATCCATGAGCTGCTGGAGATCTTTGGCAGAGTGGGTAGTGACAGCTGCATCGTCGGCAAAGAGGAAGTCACGCAGACATTTCAGCTCGACTTTGGACTTTGCTCTCAGTCTGGAGAGGTTATAGAGCTTTCCATCTGATCTGGTCCGGAGATAGATGCCTTCTGTTGCAGTTCCAAAGGCCTGCTTCAGCAGGACAGCAAAGAAAATCCCAAACAAGGTTGGTGCAAGAACACAGCCCTGCTTCACTCCGCTTCGGATGTCAAAGGGGTCTGATGTGGAGCCATCGAAGACAACAGTGCCCTTCATGTCCTTGTGGAAGGATCTGATGATGCTGAGGAGCCTGGGTGGACATCCAATCTTGGGTAGAATCTTGAAGAGGCCGTCCCTGCTGACCAGGTCGAAAGCCTTCGTGAGATCTATGAAGGCTATAAAGAGTGACTGTCGTTGTTCCCTGCATTTCTCCTGCAGTTGTCTAAGGGAGAATACCATATCAGTGGTGGACCTGCTGGCTCGGAATCCGCACTGTGATTCTGCATGTACCTGGAGCCTCTTTAGTGCAACTCGGGCAAACAACTTTCCTACAACGCTAAGGAGAGAGATGCCACGGTAGTTGTTGCAGTCACCCCTGTCACCTTTGTTCTTGTACAGCGTGATGATGTTTGCATCCCTCATGTCTTGAGGTACTTCACCTTCTCTCCAGCAGAGACAGAGGATTTCATGCAGCTCAGTAGCGATGATCTCTTTGCAGCACTTTAGGACTTCAGCAGGGATGCTGTCTTTTCCAGGTGCCTTGCCAAAGGGAAGGGAGTCCAGGGCCACATGAAGTTCTTCTAGGGTTGGTTCACTGTCAAGCTCCTCCAGCAAAGGCAGACACTCAGTGTTGTTCAGCGCTTCTTCGGTGACTACATTTTCTATGGAATATAGCTCAGAGTAGTGCTGCACCCGGCGTTCCATCTGCTGCACCCGATCCTGGATGACCTCGCCTGTAGCAGACTTCAGAGGGGCAATTTTCTTCTGTGTTGGACCTAGGGCCTGCTTGATACTGTCATACATCCCCTTGATGTTGCCTGTGTCAGCTGCTACCTGTATCTGGGAGCAGAGCTGAAGCCAATAGTCGTTAGCACATTTCCTGGCAGTCTGCTGGACTTTGCTGCGAGCAGCTCGGAGGACCTGCAGGTTGTGCTCACTGGGACAGGCCTTTTTTTGTGTGCTGCTTGAGCTGCTTGTGTGCTTTTTTTTTGTGTGCTGCTTGAGCTCTCCTCTTTTCCTCAATGACTGGTGTCAACTCCTCAGAGTGGGCTTCAAACCAGTCTGCCGTCTTGTTGGTCTTCTTGCCAAATATGGACAAGGTGGTGTTGTAAACGGCATTCTTGAAATGTTCCCATCTGCTGGATGTGTTTGCGTCGGCCAGGCCTGGAAGAGATTCCTCAAGCGCTCGTGCAAATTCCTCCACTTTTCTCTGATCCCGGGTCTTGCTGGTATCAATGCGAGGTCTTCCTTCCTTTTTCGTGTGATACAGTTGCTTTGTTTGCAGTTTCACTCTGCTGCACACCAGGGAGTGGTCAGTGTCACAGGCAGCACCCTGATAGCTGCGTGTGATCTTGGTGCTGGGAAGGCTGGAGCGTCTGGTGAGAATCAGGTCGAGCTGGTGCCAGTGCTTTGATCTTGGGTGTCTCCAAGAGACTCTGTGTTGGGGCTTCGTGTTGAAGAACGTGTTGCTGACACAGAGACCATGATGACAGCAAAACTCTAGCAGGTGTTGGCCATTCTCGTTCATCTTCCCAATGCCGAACTGACCTAAGCAAGTGGGCCACGAACTGTTATCAGCACCAACTCTAGCATTGAAATCGCCGAATATGAACAATGGCTCTTTTACGGGGATCTTCTTGATAGTGGTGGCCAGGTCATCATAGAATTTGTCTTTGGCTTCTGCTGGAGACGACAAAGTCGGTGCATAAGCACTGATGAGAGTGACAGGTCCTGCTGATGACTGAAGCTGCAGGGACAAAATTCTTTCACTTCCCACAGTAGGTGGGATGATGGACTTCAGCAGGGAATTTCTGACTGCAAAGCCAACACCATGTTCCCTGGTTTCTTTTGGTGGTTTTCCCTGCCAGAAAAATGAGAAATTTCTCTCCTTGACAGATCCGGAATCTGGAAGCCTTGTCTCTTGAAGGGCGACGATGTCCATCTGCAGTCTGCTCAGCTCCATGTCGATGACAGCTGTTTTGCGTGCGTCGTCTATTTCTTGCAGGTCATCAGAGAAGCCAGGTGTCATTGTCCTAATGTTCCAGGTGCCCAGCTTTAGGGCAGGAGTTTTCTGTTTTCTGTTGCATGGTGCAGAGTTGTCAATCCGCTTGTCGGTTTTCACCCTAAACTCCATGCACCCCGTGAGGTTAACGGACCGTGGCGAGGCAGCACCTTACTGACTGGGGACTGCCCAGCTTAAGGCGGGCGGTAGCTGCCCAATGAGATGCAATGATCTCTCCCACCGTCGGAAGCAGCCCCTGGCATCACGCTCTACGCCAATCGAGCGAAGACTTATAACCGGTAAACTGCTGCTTCCCGTGTTGTGCCGACGCCGTATGGCGAAGTTGGAGTGTCCTCTCCAGTGCGTGAAGCCTGGGTAAAGAAGGCATGGAGGATAGGCTGTTACCCATGCAGCAAATCCCCCCTCTCCACATCGCTGGAATGGTCCAATGGAAAGGCAGAAGCCAATACGGTTGGTTCCAGCAGCGTCGCAGGAGTTGCCAGAACGTGACTGTGTTCAGCCATGAACTGCCTCAGGGACTCCGGCTCCTGATTTTGCCTTGTGGTTGACTCCTGAAGCCTTTTCCACAACTGGATATAGCCACAAGGCAGTGGAGGTTTGGGATCAGAGTTTTCCTTCTCCTAGATGAGCTGCTTTCCCCCCTCCCACCCCGGATCCTCTGTTTCACTCGCACATCACTCTTTCCAATTTCCAAGTACCCACAATGCCCTCCCCCCCGCACCAAGGTACTAATGCTTACCTTTTAAGATCCTAAAAGGTCTGAGACCTGGATACTTATATTCTCCCTTATGCTGCAATCTTATGAAGACTTATAAGAGTCCCTTGCTTTGGGAGCCTGGTTTATCAGACATATGACCAAGGCCTTTTCAGTGGTGGTGCAGGTTCCCTGGAATGCACTTGTGGTTGAGGCCAGACAAACTTCCAGTCTATATGCATTTTAATGGCTGCGTATAGTCACTGAATGACTATATGGCTTTTTGAGCAAGTGATTCATATTGGCTGATTTGTGCTGTTTCACTTTTGTGCTTTATTTATGATTATTATGGTTTTATTGATTTGATTGTGTCTGTTTTATACCACCTTGATATTTTTGTGTTAGCTGCTTTGTGTCATTTTAAAAGGGGATTGTAAAATGTTTTACTGATGTCTTCCTGTCTCTCCATTCACTTTCTTGGAATTAAGTGTCATTCAAATTTCTTAGGGAAAATGATTTTAGCTGCTATTATGTTTTAGTTGTTAACAATATAAATATCTGTGTGGCTTTTAAAACAGGTACACAGCTAAGATATCCATGTCTTGTTCCAGGATACGTTTACAGAGCCTAATGGTAGCTTGTTTTAACCATATTCCATACTATAAATAGTAGGAACCCTCTTCCTTGTGCATGAAGTTCAAGAGTCTTTTTTGTCTAAAAACATATCTCATGATATGAAACTGGTCAAAGGGTTAGCTACGCATTTAAAATGTTGCTGATGAATGTACTTAAAGACAAATCAAGTTTTCATTACTATGTTCTATTTGTGTGTGGTACTACAGGCTATATCTCATAAATTCTCCAGTAGTAAGAGCAGAAAACTTAAGGTTTAAAGAAGAAGGCGTAAGAGATGTGCTGAAGGATGTTTTCCTGCCATGGTACAATGCATATCGGTTCTTCATTCAGAACGTTGTCATTCTGCAACTTAAGGTATAAGGTTTTGAGATGATGCACTTTTCTAGACATTAAGTATATTAATAATTTATTAATGATTTCAAGTTACAAAGCATGCCATCTATTGAGGTATTTTCAGTGATTTTATTCTTCCCTTTGGACAGAAGAGAATCTCATAGCTTCTGTAAATTGGGCCAGCGTAACTTTTAAATTTGGAGATTTGCTCTCCATCATTCTCTCTTCCTTTATTTATTGGGGCCATTGATATAGCATTTAGAGTGCTGGACTAGGGAGACTGGATTCAGACCCTCACTCAGCCATGAAGCTTTCTTTATGGGCCTTGGTCAACCATTGTGTTCCAGCCTTCCCTCACCCAATTTATTGTTATGAGGATAAAATATGAGATTTCCCCCAACAGCATGAGGAAATCAGTAGTATATAGTCCCTTTGCACAAAATAGAGTAGGGCCAGCAGGTCTCCCCTTCGCAAGTTTGGTATATATAGGCATGTCACGGTATCCGTGGGGATTCTGTTCTGGAACCACCTGTGGATACACGAAATCGTGGCTATTGGGGACGCCCCCCCCATGCCTTTGAGCCTCGTGACGCGAGGGAAGCTGCTCCCTATTTCAAGTATACATTGCAAAGGCCAGCACACATTTTGCTTCTTTAAAGATTACACCAATTCCTGGGTATATTTGGGGTGCCAAATATGGTTTAGGCTTCCTCATGGTGTAGGCTTCCTCATGAGGAAGCTGCTTGAACCATTCACTAAGGAGGCTATACTATATTTCCAAAACTAGACGTGACAGGGCAAAACGGATGCCATTTTTGGAATCGGCACCCCAAATTCATAACAAACCACCATAAAATTTGGGAAAAACTTTTCTGACCCTCACTTTTGTAGGTCTGTGTAAGTTGAACCTGTTTTTGATTTTCTGAATCCATTTCTTCATCTCCCTGTTTTGTGTTACTCTCTCTCCTCATCTGCATTTTTATAGTTGTTAAAGTTATACAGATAGTGGGCTTTTCTAGGAGCAAGACTTTGTTTGAATTACCCAGGCTTAGGGTCTTGCTGGACTTTTGGCTATGGAAATTTTTGCTTCAGGCCTTACTATCTGTATTTGGTTGGAGATTATACATCATTGCTCCTGGTAGTTTCAGTATTCTAGGTAGCATTCTAGTCCTTTGACAAAGCCTTCATTCCAAAGGATGAAATGTTAGGAATAACTAAACTCAAGGAATGTGGTCTTAAAGCCGGTAGGAAGGCTCTTGCTTTAGGTCACAATTCTGACCCCAAAAGCTTCGGTTCCTATGTTAGTCACTATCTAGTTTGATAGTGTTGTTGCATGCTTAAAGGTAAACAGTCTTAAACAGCAAGTGGCAGTATATCTCCTTTTCAAGGCAACTTGGCAACCTGGTGAAAAATGCCTGAGTTGGTGATGAAAATTTTGAATACTTCTCAGTCAGTACTTAAATTCTAACCTTGTTTCTCAACAACTCTTGCAATTGGTTCAAATAGCTATTGAAGGGAGAATGTCGCATGTAGATTCTTGGGTAAGAAAACGTGGCTTTATAAAAAGATACATTATGTTAGTGGATTAAGCTATACTTCCAATGGGAGATTGATAACTTGAAGAACCTATAATTATTCACCTCTCATTACACTAGCTTTTCAAATCACTTTGGAGACTTTGCTGCCTTCGTTGCTTCTAATAGCAGACTTCAGCATATAATGATGGAAATTGGTTTACATTTTTAGCAGTCACCTTTAGAAGGAGAATTTCAGAGCCTCATAATTAATCAGCTATTTCTGGGAGTCCCCAGACAATGTTCATAATACAGTTCTTTATATTGCCCTAAAATTTTGTTTTCCATTTAAAAAAATGGAATTGTACTTTGCTGCTGATGCTGGGTTCTTGCATTCCTGTTCCATCTTACATATTGAGTAGAGTTATGCCTGAAAGATACATTTACTTTACTGAGTTGTTTTGCAATTTCAAAAATAAAACTATTTTTCGGAATTGTTAATAGAAATGTGGCTCGGCATTATTTAAAGGAGAGTATGCAACTGTATATCTAGTCTGGACGTTAGTGAGGCATGGAAGAGCTTACTGTCATTTAGGGATTGCCATATGAAAAGGGCTTGGACACATTAATTGGTCCAGAGTGCAGCTGCTAGAATATTGATTAGGAAGAAGCACAAACATTTTACCCCAGTCATCTTCCCAGCTTACCAGTTTGTTTCTGAGTCCAGTTCAGAGTTCTGGTTCTAACCTTCAAGACTCTTAAGTCTATCAGGACTTGAGTTCCAGAGACTTAAGAAGCATCTCCAATCATATATTCTTACCTGAACACTTAGATGGACTTTAGAAGCTCTTCTCCACTTTTCACTCTGCTGTCAGAGGTGTGGTTTTTGAGATGGGGCTTTCTAGGTTGTGATGTCACAGCTATGGAATGCTGTCCCACTGGAAGCCTGTCCAATTGATTACTCTTCACCTTACAC
Source organism: Tiliqua scincoides (assembly GCF_035046505.1). Taxonomy (NCBI): domain Eukaryota; kingdom Metazoa; phylum Chordata; class Lepidosauria; order Squamata; family Scincidae; genus Tiliqua; species Tiliqua scincoides. The sequence continues at coordinate 211,238,964 of NC_089822.1, forward strand.
TGCACTGTAAAGGACATTCCCATAGAGCGGGGGAAAGGTCTCTTTGATGGTGGTCCTTTTGGCTGTTAAGTGATCTGCTGTGTTATACTTTGTATAACTTTGATCTGTTTTTAGTGCTTGACTGTGTGTTGGCCTACTTAGAGAGCTGCCCCCTCCAAACAAATAAAAAACAAAAAACAATATATAGCATTTGACAATGTAAAAGACAAACAGTGAATCCAAGCATCCTGGCAAATGTGTCTTAAGTTGCATTCAGCCTTTTAAGCTAATGTTGAGATTGCAGTCCTCTAAACAATTTACATAATGTTACTGTGTACTGTAGGACTGAAGCAAAGTGCTTTGTACTGCTGCTAATGGGAGCAAAGTCCAAATGAGAATTTTGAAAGCAGTTATTTTTGAGGAAAGCACTTTTCAAACTGTCCAAGCTTATTAAAGCAACTGAAGCTAGTGCTGTATGATACTACCTTGCTTGCCAAGCAATTTGAACTGGTTGTACTCTATTCAAAGCTGCCCTCTCATTCCATGTACTGTGATAGTAAAGCCATTTTAAGATGAAGAGCCTTTAGAATGGCATTCCACTTTAGATTGGGTTTGGTGATGCTGGTAACCTTTTTCTTCACAGAACCAGAATAACTGCAAATATCCTGTATTTGCATATATGAGAATATATGTTGTGAATAATGTTTGCAACTGCCTCCTTGAACAATTAAGGAATATCAGGAGCCTGAAGTTCTGGCTTCAGTTACCTTGTTACATGATAAGATTCAAATATGCCTGCAGCCCACCAATTCTATTGGAAACGTTCAGTGTTAATGCATTTTGGCTAAAGTTAGGTAGACACCAAAGAGAATCTTCCTTGATCAATCAGATTATAATGCTCTATCATTTTCCCTACCCATATTCACAGGACGATGGAAAGGAATTCCTTTATAATGAGAACACAGTTAAAGAAAGTGACAACATCATGGATAAATGGATTATTTCCTTCACTCAGTCGCTCATTCAGTTCTTCAAAACAGAAATGGCAGGTGTGTGTACTTAAAGTTTAGGAGTGTTTGTTCATTTGGTGAATTTTCCCCAGAATTCAAGTAGTGATTTTTATCTAATATATTTAAGTAGCTATGCTGATTGCCTGACATACCTGTGTGTGTGTTTAGGTTGACATATATTTTGATCCAACAAGATTCTCAAGGTTGATCATAATATAAGTAAAAGTCTAATACAGTTGTGTGTCGCTTAGCAGTGTTTTGACCAGTGACAGTCCGCGTATGCAACGGCTGCTGCTGGTCCCTGTTCACTATCCCAAGCCTCCAGTGCTGTGGGGAGCCATGCTCCCCTTTCCTTCAGAGGCTTTTCTGAGCCTCACAGAGGCAGCATGCATTTATGCACTGTCTCTGCGAGGCTCAGAATGGTTGTTTTGGGTGAAAAAACATGACTTCTGATTTCCCAGAAAACCAGAAGTTGTGTCTTTTTGCTTGAAACTGGTGTTCTGAGTCTCGCAGACTCAGCACGCAGATGCATGCTGCCTCTGTGAGGCTCAGAAAAGCATCTGGAGGGAAGGGAAGCTCTGCTCCCCTCATCTTTTGGTGGCTTTGCATAACATCAAGCCTTGCTTGATGACAGGGATGCCAATCTGCTACCTTGCCCTTAAGCAACGCACAACTGTACTAAAATAATGTAAAACACATAATAGAATAGCAATGCAAAAGCATAACACAGACACCAAAAATCCTGCACCACAATGTGACCTTTACTGGGTTTCTACAACTTAGGGCACAATCCTAACCCGTTATGTCAGTGCTTTCCAGCACAGGCATAGCGGTGCCAATGGAACATGTGCTGCATCCTGCAATTGGGTGACGCTCACGGGGGCCTCCTCAAAGTAAGGGAATGTTTGTTCCCTTACCTCAGAGCTGCATTGCCCTTATGTCAAAGCCCTTATGTCAAAGCTGGAAAGCACTGACATAAGGGGTTAGGATTGTGCCCTTAGTAATATTTATTTGTAGTTTAGCAATATTTTCAATCTGTAGTTATCTGTGACTGATTCAGTGTAGATGTAACCATGGTTTGCAATGTCAAGACACCTTCAGAAGCATGTGTTCCTGTCTCTCTTCTTCTACTCTCTGTGGTGCAGATTTTCCTTTCCTTTCCAACTTTAACCATGGTTAAACATCAGATGGGCACCATTGCCAGCTATAGTTAATGCCAATGGGAGTTCCATTCTTAACATTAGTGTGAAACTAGGTTTTGTAATACAACCACTGATTAAGAGGGAGGGAGAGAACGTTCACAGTTAAATCCAATCTGTTTCCATAGTGATGTATGTCAACCTTTTTCAGTGTAATTAAAAGAATTATATCAGCTTTTACCTGATTCTTAAATCTTCAGGGTTTTAAGTAAGAAAAATAGATGGAAGTCAAAAGACTCTTATAATGTGCTGTCTTTTCACATTTAGCCTACAGACTCTACACTGTGGTTCCTCGGCTAGTTAAGTTTGTAGACATTCTCACCAACTGGTATGTCAGAATGAATCGCAGGAGGTTAAAGGTAGGTAGTTACTCCCACTGCTATTATTATCCTGGAGAATTGGAAGTGATTAAATACCCTGGGTCCCTTTCAGGGAGAAGGGCGGGATACAAATAAAGTTTATTATTATTATTATTATTATTATTATTATTATTATTATTATTATTATTATTAGTTGCTCCTGAATTCAAATAAGTTGGATGTTCTTGGTCATTCAGTATCATTTTGTGTGAGAGTGTAAAATCATACCTTGAAGTAAAATGAAATTAATGGTAGGTTATCTCTCTTACTTCTATGAATATGTCTTGTGTAGGGTGAAAATGGAACGGATGACTGCATTATGGCCTTGGAAACCTTATTCAGCGTCCTCTACTCCATGTGTAGACTTATGGTAAGAATGTACTTTTAAAAATACTTTTAGCATACTTTGAGCAGTCCCATTCATTCTCCTATAAGATTATGTACACAAGCTTACTGTTTTAAATCTCATATCTGTGATTCTGTGGTAACAGGAAATCCTATGTGTGGTAATCGGGGCAGATACCAGCATCCTGAGAATTTTGGCTTTTTTTTTTTTTAAAAGGCATGTTTCTAACCTTTATAGTTATAATGTAAAGTTACACTTGAATGTGTTTGAGCAATGTCTGGTAAAATGGCAGAAGCTGGATAGGTGGTTAAAAATATTTCCTGTGGTTCAGCAAACAAGATACTGTTTGACTTGGAGAAACCCACATCACTAAAAAGGCTGGAGACAGATTCACTGGCAGTGGCCTCCTAATGCAGGACCTTTCACCTTTTTTTTGTATCACTTTTTTTGCAAGTGGCATCACCTGCCACTAGAGAAAGCGTCTGTACACATGAGTAGACTGTTTGTCCCCACAGTTGGAGCTTTAGCCTGCATTTTCCTTCCCCAAACCACATCTCTTTTGCCAGGCAGCTGCACAGTCACACCTTGCTCACTGGGGTACCACCTACTGGACCAATGGAATCCTGCCAGCTGGGGCATTGCCACATGTTTACCATGGTAATGCTGCCAAATTCCACTTGTCATACTGTGAAATATCACTGGTTGAAAAGCACTGTCTTAATGTTTATCCCCTATGTGTGTTTTGTATCTAGGATATGGATATCCTACTTTTGCATAGTGCTGTTAGTAGTGCCTGTCATCCAAATTGTTTGACTATGTCCACATCCTCTTAGCTTGAGTAAAGTTACAGCACCTGGTGTTTGTAACTGTTCAGTGAGGACACTTTGTCTCTCATAGAGAAGCGTGTCCATTAAGTTCCAGCAGGACTCAGGGAATGAAGAAAATAAGTTATTGCCTAGGAACTCCCTTTTAATGTAGTAGAAGGTATGTGTGCAAAATACTTCTATTAGCGAGATTTATAACACTGCTTTTTGGGCCTCCCCTTTTGGGGGGTAAGGAAATGCTAAGATTCTAGACAATAGTCCTATGTCCTTTCATGTTTGGTCTGCAGAGCTATCTGGATCGCTTAAAGACATTTTTTTAACCCTTTCTTTCCTCATCCCTTAGAGTGGGGTTTCTCTTTATTGAACGCCTGTTCACAGAGAGATCAGAATTCATCAAGTAGGAGACACCTTTTTCTTGCAAATATGCAGACAACATACTCAATACAAGTGGTATTAAATCTTGTAATTTGGCTATTTTGATTCCCCAAGCAGTGATGTAAACCCTGAGATGTAATTGTTCAACTGGAAACAATTTTCTGATTAAATTCTACATCAAGAATACTTGTAAAATGTTTTTGTGACAAAATATGAAGGAAAGCTTCAATTTTAGATGCAATCCAATAATGTGGTCCTTAACTGTTTAGCAGAAGTATTTGACCACTAAAATTGAGTGTTGGGAGAGTTAGAACAGACAAAAGAAAATATTTCTTTACTCAGCGTGTGGTTGGTCTGTGGAACTCTTTGCCACAGGATGTGGTGATGGCGACTGGCCTGGACGCCTTTAAAAGGGGATTGGACAAGTTTCTGGAGGAAAAATCCATTACGGGGTACAAGCCATGATGTGTATGCGCAACCTCCTGGTTTTAGAAATGGGTTATGTCAGAAATGGGTTATGTCAGAATGCCAGATGCAAGGGAGGGCACCAGGATGCAGGTCTCTTGTTATCTGGTGGGGCATTTGGTGGGCCACTGTGAGATAGAGGAAGCTGGACTAGATGGGCCTATGGCCTGATCCAGTGGGGCTGTTCTTGTGTTCTTATGACTGCCTGAAAATATGGAGCATGCATCTGAGAAATAGGATAATGAGGAACTGTCATTTCAGGCACCTTATACTCCATTTATCACGGAACTGATGTACCAGAATCTGAAGACTCTTGTTGATCCAGCTTGCATTCAGGAGAAGAACACTGACAGCATTCACTACCTCATGCTTCCTCAAATTCGGTGAGGAACTCTGGTTGCAATGGATGGTCATGCAGACCCGTTTTGCACTTTGTTATATATTTGCGGGTTGTATTTTGTTCGTAATGGATGGATGGAACTACCTAGACTAAAGGCAGCAGTGCTGCAGGAAATGGTGGAACATGTCAGCACTCTGGATAAGATTGCTCTTAGTTTTTGAATGTGTTGGACACAAAAGGAGGTCAAAACTGCTTTCCCTCTATAACCTACACGTGGGATACTTTCCTTTCCCCTCTTGCCTGTTCAGATTTTTGTTTCTGATAACTCTGTCATGTCCCTTTTTATTATGTTTTGCCTATAATACCAAATACTATGCCTTTGAGTTTGGATACACTTCCAGCTTTGTTCTAAAACTTCTCTAGAATGTGGTGCTGTATAACTGCAGTTTTTCATGGCTTCCTAAATGCACAACTTGATGTTGAATTATAGACTAAAATGTGTGTACAGTGTATTTTGCTGCTACAGAAAACCAGCCCAAATGGAGGACCATGAGAGAGAGAGGCATGCCCCAATATCAACAGGGGTTCCATTCTCCAACCCCCAGCGGATAACTGAAACTGTGGATACCGGGATGCCCTCTGACCTCTGGAGACGAGGGGAGCTGTGCTTCCTTTGCCTCCAGAGGTTCTTCTGAGCCCCGCAGAGGCCACACATGTGCACCCACAGTCTCTGCAGGCCTCAGAATGGCCATTTAGGGCAAAAAAAAGTCAGCTCCTAAACTGGAAGTGACTTTTTTGTGACTTCTGAGGCCCATAGAGGCCACGGGCACGTGTGCGGACTCTGTGGGGCTCAGAAGAGCTTTCAGGGGATGAGGAGAACATAGCTTCCCTCATGCCTGGGGGATACGGGGGCCCTGCATCTGTGGATAAGTGAATTTGGGGATACAGGATTAATGAATATGGCCCTTGTAGTGTTTTACAAGCGTGTAGTGGGCAAGTAATACGAAAGGTCAAGTCCACAATTAATTTAAATGGAATAATGTAGATTAAATGAGGATTTTAAAAAATTGCATGCTGAAGGTTAGTTGTGTTTTTTCCAGTGCTTGGCCCAATATAGGCAAAGTTCAAAATATATATTTTACGTTTTGAATCTAGGGAGGATCTGATTGATAACAATATAGAAAGTGCTGTTTCCCGAATGCAATCTGTTATTGAGCTTGGACGGGTAATCAGAGATAGGAAAACTATTCCAGTAAAGGTAAGATATTCTTTAATTTCTTTTATTTCAATATCCCATAAGCACACATTGGTTCTATCTAAAGATGCCATAAGTAAATCAATGTTCCACTAATTTTGGAAAGCCAAGATTCATATTTTGCTGTAGATTTATTTTTTCTTTTTCCAGACTAATGCTGAATTTTATTTCAGTATCCACTGAAAGAGGTAGTGATCATCCATCAAGATCCTCATGTGCTGGAAGAGATCAGGTCCTTGGAAAAGTACATACTTGAGGTAAGAAGAAAAGAATAGAATACACTGCTAATATTTGATTCAAGAATCTCATATGTATTTGAATACAGGTTGATGCCTTTCTATAAATGTGGCAAATCAAAGTGCAAGAGCTCTGGGCACATAAGTCTGCGCAGGAGAGTGGCATTTTTTGGACTTTGAGCTCCAGTACAGTTATGCCCCTGTATCCATGGGGGTTTCATTCTTGAACTCCCCCCCCATGGATACCTGAATCCGTGAAGCCTACCCCCACTCTCTGGAGGTGTGGGGAGCTCCTCGCCTCTAGCAATGGCCTTCCAAGGCTTCTCCAGGCTTCTCAATGCCGTATAAAGCATTAGAAATGGGGGGGGGGGGGCGAGAAAGTGACTTTTTCTTCTCTATGGCTCAGTCTGAGCCCAGCAGAGGCCATGTACAGATGTCTGTGGCCTCTCCTGGGCTCAGAGGATCTTTTGGATGTGAGGGGAGCAGATCCCATATCTACATTCACTTATCCACGGATCAGGCTCTTGGGGCCTCCCTGACACGTGCCCCATCCGCTTGCCTCCAGGGTGTCATTCCCCTGCCTATAGTGTCCCTGTGTTGAGATCGGGTGCCAGGAGCAGCAGCAGCAGCATGTTGGAACTGTAAGCAGTGACCAGGATGGGGAGGGCTATTCAGCTGCACAGAAGTCTCCAGTTTGGAGGCCATTGTTTTAGCAGGTTTCATTACTTGGGGGACAAAATCTTCAGAGTGGGAGGCAACCTATATCTCTTCAGGTGGGTGCTCTTCTCCCATCCCCTGGAAACAAGTATCAAGAGCGGAAGATAGCATAGCCCAGTTTCTTGGGAAGATATCAGAAAGAGTCCTCCCATCTGCAAGCGAAGTGCCACTCTCAAGTTCAGCTTTGTGCTCATATGGGGCTGGCACCTTAAGCCACCCTGCTGCCAGTTGTATTCTTAACCCTCTGTATTCTGTCTCTTCCTGTGTACATTGAATTCTTCCTTTTCTCTTCCCCCTTTTCCTTTGTCAGTCCTCTCTTCTCCACCCACTCACTGCTTCCAGCCTCTCTTCTGCATTTTTCCTTGCTATCTTCCCTGTCTCTCATCTCTGTCCTCTGTTTCTCCTAACCTTTTCTCTCTTTGTTCTACACATGGTGGTTTTTCCCTAGATTTCCTTTTGAAAAATAGCAACTTTGTGGATTCGACAGGGCTGCTTGTTAAAGGTGTGCTTGTGATGAGAGCATGCACACACTATCACAAGAATTCTCAAAATTGCTGGAAGATTATGGATTTGCTTAAGGCTACTTATAAAAGTAGGGAAAGCAGAATATGATAGAGGGATTTGGGAAATGTTGACTTATATTTTTGAATTTATTTGGCTTATAGGGTAAGAATTTTTCAAGAAACTTTAATATATCTAACCTCTCTGGAGAACTGTTCTTTTACAGGTTTCTTTATTTAATATATAATTTAACTACATTTATCTATTTAGTTCTGCTCTTAAGTTTTAGGATGATTTTGGAATTGCATATATAAGAAATTGCTTTTTTCCACAATGTGGAGATACTTGCAGTGTTTTAAATAAATTATAAAAGGGGGGGATGATTGTAGAGAGAGCACATGTGCCTCTTTGTAACGTCACTGATAAAATGTGAGAGGGCATTTTTTCATATTAAACACTTTTCACTTTTGTATTGACATACTTTGATTCTGAAACCTATTTGTGAAAGCACAATTCATTGTTCTGAATTTTTAAAAAAGTGAATATTATGAATTTCCTAGAAAATAAACAGGATGCCAAGAAAATATGGAAAAATGTTTTTTTCTGTAGTAAATTGCTTTCAACCAAGCATTACTTTAAAGTGCTGATTGTGAACTATTGCTCTTTTTAGGAAACTGAGCCAGTTCAGATCTTTATGCTATTTAGAGTGTTGCCTGCCAGACAGAGTGACCCTTTGTGTGGTTCTGTGTATTGGATTCTTATAGCTCAATGACTCATAAAAGTCATAGATAGTTTTATAATATTGTGTGCACATTAGTTTGGCCAGACAGAAGGTCTCCTAGGCTTCCTAAGAGCAATGGCATCACAGTAGAGTTATATTAGAGCAACTTTCAAATGCAAAATAGGGATGGTAGTTCATTTTGTTGACCTTATTGTGAGGATGTGTGTGACTGTGAATAATGTTCAACTTTTCAGAAGGCAGAATTAAATCGTAGCAAATTCATAGTGACAGAATGTTGACAAGAGTAGTGGCTTTCAGGTGATAGTTTAAATTGGGGCAAGGGAAATCAGACTTGATAGCAGCAGTGTGAAGAGGACATGCTAAGGACACGGGCTGAAAGGAATTGGGTGACTGCTTTGACTGTAAGTAGTTGTGTGGAATGAGGGAGCATGGAATGAAGAAATTTTGAGTTGGGTAGGATTGAGATCTTTAGAAGTAAAAAACTCAGGAGTGAGAATAAATAAGAGTGTTGTAACAATTTGCAAGATGTTGCAAAGGGAACATTGAGGATGTTTTAAGTTCCATATAGCCCAACTTTCAGAGCCCACTCATGACCACCTTTTCTCTCTTTCTGCCCCTAAACTACCTGGAAGTCAGGGGCGGTGGGTGGGATTGGTGGTGGGTCCCCAGTGTCATAGTTCTCATTTATTAATTTATTAGTGTTGTGTCATGAAAAAGGTTGAAAACCACTGCTATAGAAAATGGGTGAAGTTGTGTGACTACACTCTTGAGTATTGGGGATAGCAAAGTATTTTTGTATAAACTGAATCAATTGTATGAGAACTTCAAACACCTGCAAACCAATGTAGTTGGGAGCTACATTTTGTCTGTCTTGTTTTTGTTAATTATTTTTGCATTTTAGCATGGAAAACAAGTTGTTTGCTGATTTGATAATCCTTACTGGAATGATTTTTTTTTGTTTTTTGGAACTTTTATTTTTTTGGAACTTTTTTCTTCTATTTTTGTAAATATTCAGGAACTTAATGTCCGCCAAGTGACACTGTCAACCGATAAAGATAAATATGGAATCCGCCTGAGAGCTGAACCTGATCACATGGTGCTTGGGAAGCGGCTGAAAGGTGCTTTTAAATCTGCTATGGCTGCTATCAAAGAGCTGACGAGTGAGCAGTTGGAAAAGTTCCAGAAGACTGGTCAGTGTGCATTTTTTGTGAGGAAAACTTGATAGGATTGACCTTTCAAAGCAAAAGAATGTCATGATGAACTGTGTAAAGCAATCCATTTACTACTTTAACATATTTTATAAGCTAATAACAAATTGCAAAGCATGTAAACATTTTTTCTTTAGTATACTGGCAGTTGTTTATAGCTTCTATGAACATATTGGAGAATAATTGCAAAGAGAGGGAAACTTAATTCTTTAATACCAGGAAATGTTCAGAGACGTTCTTGGTTGGTTAATTCTTAGTGATTGGAGAATTACATCTTGAAAAGAACCCTGAATGTCATGTGCAGAAAATGTGTTTAAGTGTCATCCTCATGCATTTAGCATTCTGTACAATGCTTACCTGGGAGTTGGACCCACTGAAATCAGTTAGGCTTGATTCTGAGTAGACATGCTTAGGATTGCGTTATTAGTTCAAATAACATTTTTCCTTATATGAAATGTTTTTTTCTTAATAGTCTGCCAGAGGCTGGAAGAGAAATGAAATTTATGAAACAATGTAGTGGCAGGGAAACTCCTGTGCCCACAGCTCAATTCAGAATAGGATCCATTTTTTTGAGTATTACTTTTCAAGTACTGCTGTACTCCCAATATGTAGTGGGGCATAGATACAAGCCAAAACCTAGTGTTACACATTTGGATATTAATACGTAAAATTGCTTTATTCTGCACTGGTTAGACCTCTTTTAGATCAGTATTCTTTCCTGCGAACCAGTACAATAATATATATCTTTCCCCATAAATGCCTCATAATAAAATATAAAAATGGCACTAAATACAAGTAAATACAGTATAAATTAATAATTGTAAATATTATGATTGCAAAGTATGCCAGTAAGGTAACTAATATTAAATTGCCTATTTGTCAATTATTGTCAAACTTGACTTCCTGGTTTACTTTGCAATACACCCGCAAATGCATATTGGCCTTGTGACCCATTGAAAAGCATCTCATGACACAGTGCTGAATTGTGACCCCTACTTTGAAGAACACTGCTTTAGAGTTTTGCATTGGTTCAAAGAGGAAGCTGATGAACTTGAAAACATATGGAAGATAAAACTTCGTAAAGAGAGAAGGTGAAAGTATTATAGGAGGAAAAACTGGAGAAATAAGCTAAACATAAACCACAGAGGCACACTTGTGAATCCTGTCTTTTTAATGAAAGATAAAAGCAATGAAGTTAGGTTAATATTTGAATGTTAAGTGACTACAGATTGGTCAAAACTAGGAATAGCTTGATTAATATAGATAATTGTCTGGTTTAAATCAATTAGGGACCATTGTTGTCGAAGGACACGAACTGCATGAAGAAGATCTCCGTCTAATGTACACCTTTAACCAGACAGTAGGAGGATCTGCCCAGTTTGAAGCCCACTCCGATTCTCAGGTATCTAATGCTGTACCCAGTGGTGCTGATGGGGTGGAATTACGAAATAATAGAGCTGTTGACATTGGTTACTATGAATCTGTCTCAAACCTCCCACTTCTAAGCAAGGTAATCATGCAAGTGGTAGTTTCCCAAATCCTGAGGGTCCTGGCTGAAACAGATTTTCTGGATCCTTTTGAATTTGGCTTTGAGTTGGGCTTTGGGACGTAGATAGCCTTGGTCACCTTAGTGGATGAACTGTGCCTGAGGAGTGCACAGAGGGATTGTGACCTTCTTTGTCCTACTGTACCTCTCAGTAGCTGATGCCACTAAAGATCATGGTATCTTTCTGGGTCAGTTGGCTTGCTTGGGGGGCATGGTTTTATGGTGGTTCTTATGGTGGCTCCTTCTTGGCTGACAGATTCTAGAAGGTGAGGCTGAAGTATGCTGGTTGGGAATCTGGGCTTTTGAAGTGAGAAGTGCCACAAAATAGAAATTTTGTTCCCTTTGCTATTTGGCATTTAACAAGGTGGAATAAAATCTGGGCAGAATGATCTCTTGGTCTAGCAATCCACAATCCAGATACCGGGCTGTTTACCTGTTCTGAATGGTGATGCATTCCCTTTGTACGAGCAGGTTCACAGCTTGGGAGTCCTCCTGGGTTCACAGTTGAGTCTGAGTTTGAACCTGGCCACAGTGATCTGTGCCCTGATGACATGGAGACTTGATTCCTGCAACAAACTCTTCATAGGGCTTTCCTTGAAGACTGCCTGGAAACAATGAGTGCAGAATGCGCTAATTAACTCCTGCTAATTTGGCAAAGAGGCACCTTTTAAAATGGTGCCTGGAGAGAGAAAATGTGCCTCTTCACCTCAGCATGGTCTCTTTCCCAGTGACTATTGCAAGTGTCTCTTCTGCATCTTTTTTGGATTGTGGGCCCTTAGGGGACTGGACACCCTTAATTTTGCTATGTAAACTGTTTTGTGATCTACTGTTGAAAATGGTATTTAAATATTCTTAATAGTAAAAATGCAGCGGCCCTTGTGGTTATTGGGTTGGTAGTTAGACTGTAGAGTTTGGATCTCTGCTGCAGCGGCTGCACGTTTGTTTCTGAGCACAAACCGGGGTGCTAGTGCTGACTTCTTAAGAAACCTTTACAGCTTGGGATCAGGGTATTCAAGGGGCCATCTTCTTCCATGCACTCAGTCCCAGCCCCTGAGGTTTTCTGAAGTGGCTTCCTGCATATGCCATCCTTAACTGAGATTGTGGGAGCGGTGGCAAGATGTAGGGCCTTTTTTGCAGTGGCACCCCAATTCTGGAATCGTCTCCCTTTTGATTTGAAAATGGCACCCACCATGGCAGTCTTCTAGTGGGACCCAAAGGCCTTTCTTTTTCAGATGGCGTTTTGATGTAGTGCAGTATGTTTTTGATATTGGTTTGCACAGTTGGCTTACTGATAGTTTTATTGTTCTGAATTGTTCTTATACTTCTGCTTGATTGATGTTTTATCGTCTTTGCTGTTGTATTTTTTAATTTTTTAAAACATCTGACTTGATGTTTTAATTTTTATGCATTTTTAATTTTTATGATATTTTATGTTACTTACTCAATTGTATTTTGCAGTTTTTTGTAAGCTACCTTGTGCACCCCTTGCTGAGAGAAAAGGCAGGGTAAAAATTGATTAGAAAAATAAGTTCTCTCTTAAACAACTGTGGCATAGAACCTGTTTTGGAGTATTTGCACGATGTGGGTAAAAGTAATTACCAATATCTACATAATTGCTTTGGCTGATATGAGAAGTATGTATTAAATATTAAGTATGTATGAATTTTTGGTTGAAACAGCTGTTGTCTATTCCAAAATGGAAATGAATAGGATTTTGAAATGTGATAATGACGGAGTATTTATTAAGAGGAGACATGGCTTGTGGATGGAGAATGAATGAAAACTTGGGGCTGGGGACAAACAGGGACAGGAAGGATCCTGCCCTTCCAATAGAAGTGATCAAAGCTGGGAGATGGAGCTGTGTGAGCAATACTGTTACTAATGACTCAGCTGGATAGAAGTTTTTTCAACTCTCAGCAGTATCCTGCTCACATACCTGTTGTGTCCCCCCCCCATCCCCAAATTTCAAGTACAGCAGGTGTTTTGCTGTTCCTGGTCCTGCATCTCTCTTCCTCAGGCCAGTGATTCCCAAAGATGGTGAAATGGGCTTCTTGCAAGACTTAGGAGCCAACGTGGTCTTTAGCTTCTCCCTATCTGGGTCCATTATCCATTACTATCCATTACTTGTCTCACTGTGTAAAAGGATGGTGATGAAGCATGGGGTGCCCTCAGTCTGCTCCATGGCACTGGAAAAGACTGAGTGCTATCTGGTTGCTGTGGAGTTAAAATAAGCACATGGCCATGTCTGGAACCAATAAAGCTTGTCTCTAGCAGCATATTGTAACAGAGCAGAGTAAGGAGTATGTTCAGCAGTAGACATGACTTGTGAAATAAATTATTCTTGGAAATCAAATTAAATTTACACTGTTAGCAATTCTATGTGTATTTTCTAAATCCAACTCTGTTCAGTGAGTTTATTCCCAGGTAAGTGTGCAAGGATGTGCAGCACAGAGCGCTGTATGTTTACTACAGATGTTCTATTTGTTTTTCCTTCAAGGTGTTGGTTCTCCTAGATGTTACACCTGATCAATCCATGGTTGATGAAGGTGTTGCGCGTGAAGTAATAAATCGCATCCAAAAACTACGAAAGAAGGTCAGTAAACAGAGCAGTTGAACTTTTTTGCTACCTTCAAACCCACCCCACTCCCTGTGTGGTCATATCATCCTCTGTCAAAATCACTATCATCAAAGCTGCCAATGAAACTAGACGTTTGGGTCATAGCTGTGCTTCTGGCACGTTCAAGGGTATCAGCATTTACAGGAAGATCTTTGACTCTTCCTTGGAACATCAGGCCTGCTCCATGCTACACAAAAATCTGCTTGGAGAAGTCAGCAAAAAATTACAAACCTGGCAAGTCACTTTTGAACTTGAACAAACAGTGTTTGCTTTTCTTGTATTCATTCTTACTTTACTTTAAAGTTGCTATATCCAAATTTAAATGGCAAACTATAAGTGTAATGGGTCCCTTTGGTCATGAATGACTTTGGTATCAAATTGCAGGGATTATCTGCAATAAATGCCAAAATAGGGGTCTGATGCTATTTCCATATTTGTTGTGGGGAAACAACTATTTAAATGCACATGTATCAAGTGCCTATATTGCTGTTTTCAACTCTGTTGCTTGTACCTGAATTCAAAAAGGAACATATGAATCTGTTAGATGTTGAGGCTTAGAGGGATTTGTTAAAATAGAATCAAGGTATTCTGTGGTTGTGTAATACTACTGATCTCCAGTCCAGTTGTCCTGAAACTAGTTGGTAAGAGCAACCATGAAATTGGCACCTGACAGATATTATACTGGGAGCTTGTTCTTAGACCGCAGGAGCTTGCACTTTGCCTGAGATGGAGTTTGCTTCTTGCCTTATGATAATGGGTTTTTGTTTTGTGTTTTCCTTGTAAATTCATATAAAGGTCTTGCCAAATCAGCTATAGCATTGCAAGAAATAAAATCGTCAAGCAGATCATAACAGCCTGGTTCTGAAGACACAGGACAAATCAATATTTTAGACATAATAGGAAAGAACTGAGGGAAAAGTCATGAGGGTACATAGAGTGTAGATGGAGAACAGATGGCTTTATAAGGAGAATAGAAAAGAGAATCAAAATTGAGCATGACATAGGTAATTGTGTGTGAAGATGACTTTGTTATAAGAAAAAAATACCTATAAATGAATTTCAGTGCTTAGTATAAAATAACCACAAACTCATCTAGACCAGAATTCCATTTAATATTGTTAAAATCTTTAATTGAGGAATAATTTTTGTTAATAATGTTAGCGTAATGGAGGTATTTTTGCCTATAAAAAGACTTGTAGCACATTGCAGAACATATTTATTTTTTGTGGTTTGGATAACATATGTTAATGTTTTCTAGATCATCATTGCACTTTAACTGAGAAAAGTGCCTTGTGATAAGATATACAATTTGATTTCTTCTAAGTCCATGATTTTTAAAATAATTGAGCTTACCTCTGTAAAATGACCAACCGTCTTACAAAGGGGCAAGTACAATTTTAAACATCATGGACTTAGAAAGTTTCTTGTGATAATAATCTTTGTTCGTTTGTTTTGATAATAACCATTATATGTATTACTTTTTGGTTATATAAGTTGTTTACAGATGATCTTTGATACTTAGCAGAGTTACTGATTTTATTACAGCGCAATCTAGTTCCTACAGATGAAATTACAGTATATTACCGAGCACATCCAGAAGGTGACTATCTTGATACTGTCATTAAGGAGCATACAGATTTCATTTTTGCGACAATAAAGGCTACCTTGAAGCCATATCCAGTTCCTACCTCAAAAGTAGTGCTTATTCAAGAGAAAACCCAGGTAAGAACAAATACCTCTGACATGCAAGCATAAGCCGACCTCACAAATAAGTCGAGGGCAGGTTTTGAGCCATAAATCACGGAATTTTCTATGGCCCTTGGATAAGTCAGGGGTTAAACTTAGGGGAGTGTCTGACTCAGTGGCATGTGAAGGTCATTTGGCACCCAGGGTCTATAAATTTTTGGCACGTCCCATACAATGAAATAAAAATTAAATATATTCTACAATTAATTCAAATATATTATTAAGAAGTATTAATATACTGTCAATCTCTTGCTATGAAATTTTGCATGCTCTGACCTCGCAATTTATCTCCACTTTTTGACTACTGAAAGAGGGTGAGGTGAAGGAGGACCACTGGAAATAAGGCAAGGATTAGCAGCCATCTAAGCACCTATTCCACCTAAAGGAATTATTCTCTCTCCTGACCCTTTCAAAATTTAATGTATTACTAGTAAGGATCAAGAAAAGACTCAGAGATGATTTTTCAAGCATAAAATTATTCACACACATCCCCGGTGGTTAATGTAGCATCAAAAACCTCTAGGAACAAGTATACAAGAATTTAACTTAAAATATCCATATTATAATAAACAGACAACTAGCAAGGCTGCAAGAACACAACTAATAAAAAGCCAAAGTGTGAAGTACAATAGAGCAAGCCAATAAGATTATTCACACACATAAGAACATAACAGCCCCACTGGATCAGGCCATAGGCCCATCTAGTCCAGCTTCCTGTATCTCACAGCGGCCCACCAAATGCCCCAGGGAGCACACTAGATAACAAGAGACCTCATCCTGGTGCCCTCCCTTGCATCTGGCATTCTGACATAGCCCATTTCTAAAATCAGGAGGTTGCACATGCACATCATGGCTTGTAACCCGTAATGGATTTTTCTTCCAGAAACTTGTCCAATCCCCTTTTAAAGGCGTCCAGGCCAGACGCCATCACCACATCCTGTGGCAAGGAGTTCCACAGACCAACCACACTCTGAGTAAAGAAATATTTTCTTTTGTCTGTTCTAACTCTCCCAACACTCAATTTTAGTGGATGCCCCCTGGTTCTGGTGTTATGTGAGAGTGTAAAGAGCATCTCTCTATCCCCTCTGTCCATCCCCTGCATAATTTGTATGTCTCAATCATGTCCCCCCTGAGGCACCTCTTTTCTAGGCTGAAGAGGCCCAAACGCCGTAGCCTTTCCTCATAAGGAATGTGCCTCTGTCCAGTAATCATCTTAGTCGCTCTCTTTTGCACCTTTTCCATTTCCACTATGTCTTTTTTGAGATGCAGCGACCAGAACTGGACACACAACCCCAAGTGGGGGGTGGGAACCTAAGGGATGGCAGTTAATCCCTTACTTCTCCCCCAGGAGGGTTTCAGTGGCTCCTGCATGGGCGCAGTACATTGCAATGGGATCTCAGGTGGCTAAACTTTGCTGCATAAATGCCAGATTGCCTGGGGATACTGCAGAAGTAAGCATGCTCTCTTAAGCAGCAGTTGCAAGTGCTTCAGAGCTTCTGCCAGCATACAGCAAAGATCTCTGGCTAAAATACCTGTTGCTGCAGAATAATTCAACTTTAAATTCTAGTCTCTGCTTTTCTTGTGCTTTTCATCTTTGCAAGGTCTCTTCCATTGAACAGGACACACACACAGGTAGAATGCTTTTCTCTCTCTCTCTTTCACAGATGCTCCTCCCCAAATACACAAATGCAGGGACTTTTCCCCTCCAGTCCATTGGTGAGGGTAGGGGGAAATGAGGTTAGCAAGGAGGTTTGCCAAAAGCTTTGCAAGGGAGAGGCTGAAGTGTGACTGTATACAGTAACGGGGGGAGGTGGAGAGGAAAACAAGAAGAGAGGGAATAGTCTGGGAGCCCAATCCTAGGCATGCCTACTCAGAAGCAAGTCCCTTAATAGTCAGTGGGGCTTACTCCCATGAAAGTGAGGATAGGATTGTAGCCTTAACTGTTTTAAGTGCTCTCTCTCTCTCTCTCTCACACACGCACACACACACACACGCACGCACGCACGCACACACACACACACACACACACACACACACACACACACACACACACACACACACACACAGAGAGAGACAAACTTTTCCTTTTATAAAAGTTAACTCTTCCCCCCCTCCCCCCAGTACAACTTCATCAGTGGTAATTGATTACAGGGAGAGGGTTTGAGAAAAGATGGTACAACCTTCTGCAGGCTGCCTCTCTCTCTCTCCTATTTTTTTAAAAAGATCACTCTCCCCCATTCCCCCACCCTGTCCAGCTTCACCGGTGGGGAGATGGGAAGGGGGTTAGCAAGTTGGGCTTTCCAAGGAAGTGCTTGAAGTTTATACACAGTGGGAAGGGGGAACAAGAAGGAAAGAGGAGATGGACTCAGCCGTTTCAAATGACTGCTTCTCCCTTGCTCAGATGCCCCCCCCCCACACAGCTCATTGGTACCTGCGCTCCTGCTCTGTCTTGGGTGCCCGATGCCTCTGTGGGCGCTGGTGCTGAGCGAGGGGGGGGACTGCTGATGGCTGTGGTAGCAGATGCCCCTGCTCTGTCCTGCCCTGTGGAGTGCAGCCCAGCGCATCGAGCTCTTGCAGCTGGGCAACAGCCTGAAGGAGCACGTGGAGCGCACTGGCAGGCAGCTGCGAATGCTCAGCAGCAGCCCCAGCCTGCACAACGCCTTCTCTCCACAGAGATCACTTTCTTTCTCGTCCCACGCTCGCTCCCTCCTCCCCCATAGAGATTGGCTGGCTGGCTGACTCGCCTCCCCCCCCCCCCCCTCGCTGCTGGCATGCCCCAGAGATAAGGTGAGGCAATGATTCAGGCTGCATTTCTGGGAAGAAATTTTTCGCCTTCTAGGCGATTATCTATGGTAATCCTTTGGAGAATATTCACCTACCCATCATCTGAATAATGAATCATTCACATTAAGTGTTTATTGGACCAGACTCACTATATCCATTTAGGATGTTCATATTATATAACATTTTTTGAGATTCTAGAAGTCAGTGAAATAATCCAAGTCTGTATGAATTAATGTACCCCGCTCCACAAACCATCTTGCTGGTCATAGATTAGACTATTTCTATTATTCATTCCCTGATTACCCTGCCTTTCTCCCAAATGGGTACCCAAAATGGCTTCCAAATGCATATAACAATCAATATATAATTAAAAAATAAAACACAAGTAGCAAGAAATACCCTGCAGCAATCAACCATAATAAGAAAAGAGAGCAATAACCTATGAAATACAAACAGTAAGAACCCACCCATAAAACCATCAGGCATACAGCACTCAAAACAACCATAATATCAGAAGGCTATATAAAGTGTAAAAATGGTGAATTAACCCTAGTGAAAGCTTATTGCAGATTAGCTTGTGTGTGTGTGTGTGTGTGTGTGTGTGTGTGTGTGTGTGTTGATTTCATATTCTCTCCCTTAAATGCTTCATTGTAATAGAGGTTGAGCCTATTTATCCACAGATTTTTGATTCGTGGGTTTGGCTCAATGGGGTTTCTCTGGACCCCTGTTGAACCAGATTCGGCCCAACCTAATCCTTCAGAAGCAACTGGAGCTGTGCTTAGGTTGCCTCCGGAGGCTCTTCTGAGGCCTGTGGAGGTTACATGCGGCCTCCATGGGCCTTAGAAAGGTCCATGAAAGCTTCGGAAGGCCACTTCCAGTTTCACTGAAACTTTAGTTTCGCTGAAGTAGCCTTTCAACACGTTCTGGGACCTTTCTAAGGCCCATGGAGGCCGCATGCAGCCTCCATGGGCCTCAAAATGGTTTCAGTCGCGTTCAGAACTTGTTGGTGTCCAAAAATGCATGACTGGTTTCATGCAGAATTTGGTATCCACAAAGAGGTTCAGAAATGGAACTCTCGCAGATAACGAGGGTTCACCTGTAGCTTGATTTTTGAAGTTGCTTATGGTGTTCAGGAGAATACAGTATTGTAGGCTTTGGTCCACAGGGTCTTACATGTAGTAATCCATGAATGCACCCATCTTTCTTTCTGAAAGTCTGTATTGCTGGTTCTAGGGATCAGAAAAATGCTTTTTTAACTCTTAGGCTCTAAAAAGCAGCTTTAAGATTTCTTATGGATGCAATTTAAGGGGAAAGTATCACTGGAGTTCCTGTGGTTTCTTTTCCTGAAAGCTGTAGTTTTGAGATCTCTTCCTCCGAGACTCCAAATGGCTGTCTGAAAAGAAGACTCTTTTCTTCTTTGAACTACCAAGACTTACTTTGGTGCCAGTGCAGTGGATAACATGTTGTCATGGGCAGCTCTCTTAGAATGTTGTGACCAGATCAGAAAGAAACATCTGAATGTTGTGGTTTCTTGAAAGATAGAACCTTCTTTCAAATGGTAAAAATTCCTATGGGGATTTAATTAGCCTGCCTATGTAAACTGCCTTGAATAAAGTCCGAGGAGAAATCTGAGGACCAAGAAAGGCGGTATAGAAATACCTGTATTATTATTATTAGATTGTGCTCTTAATGGTCAGCCTCTTCCCATTCCTGAGTTATTCTGCCATGTTAGATATTCATTTAATGAGCATTGTTCTAGTTGAACTCGGGTGCTATTGTCTTTTATTTTTATACCTGCAGTTCATACTTACCTGATCTGGCAAGAGTGTTTTGCATGATGGCTAAGCATTGGGAGTATCTAGTGATTCCACGGTTCAGATGTCACCTGTGAACTGTTTGGTCCACATGAATCCCTCATTTTGCAAAGGCTGTATTTGCATGATCTCCTGTCCCCATAGTTAGGGGGAGGGAGAATTGAACCAGTTGGGGTTTCACATGATTGGACAGTATGGTGAAACACTTAGCTCACAAGTGAAGAGAAGCCCATCCTCTTCCTGTGTTATGTTACATCTGTTGTCAGCTCAAGTAGATATGAACTGAGCCTCTAACTTCAGATGCCAAACATAGTAGAGCCACTTGACAGTAAAATGAATTGCGTATTAATCTGAGTGACACAATATGAAAGTGAAAATCTTGTAGCTTTTGAAATTGGGTAGTAGATTTGTACTGCAGAATGATACATACCTTGAAATTTTCTGAAAGAATAAAGGGAGTCAAGGTCTGTCTTTTTTCTTTCTTTTTTAAAAGCGTCTTAAGGTAGCAAAAATTTTGATATTCATTGGTATGACTGATATGTTGGAAAGTCCCTAACAGATCGGCACTATGACATCTCATCTCGGATATTTAACAGAAATAGGAGAGCATGTGCACTTAATGATCTGTATAAAATTTAAAGGAAGCAGATTTGTAAAATGTTGGTGACATTTCCTTTGTTCCGTTGTGATAAATATAACTTTAAATGTGATTTGATGAGGTTACTAGATTAATGCCAGTTATTGTAACAAACGCTTGATTCTAGGATAACCAGAAAAAAGTAAATTTTGCATGAATTTAATGGCCTAGGTACAGATGGCTGATAGAATGGGATAGATGAGATGACTCTTGGATGCTGATCTTACTGATATTCTTTTTAAAGTCCATCTGTTGCCTATAAAATTAAAAAATGGATTTAAATGATAGTTGTCTTCTAGAAGAGAAAGCATTATATTTAAAACATGATATGAGATAAAAATGGCATAATCTAATACTGCACACAAAGCAGGGTGGACAGAAGATTTATTAAAGCACAAAACTATTCACCATCTCAACACATTTTTGCCTGCAAAATAGCATCGTGCGTGTTGTAAGTGTATAGTCATTAGGATCTTGAACTACTTTGTGACTAAATAAATCTTTTGTATACCATTCCAGAAGCCTGCCTTGTACCTTTTCACATGATGCAGAAGTATGGTGCTTTCAAAGTACTGCTGTAAATATAACCTGGTCTAGTCCCTAGTTCTCTCTAGAGCTATACAACATTGCAGCGGTTCTCAAACTCTCTAAGAGTTTGCGCTACAGTAAGTTCTTGCAGGGCTGGGGGAGGCAGCAATACAGCACCTTAGCCAGAGGGACTAAGCTCCCTTAAGGGATGGGGGCAGGGGAAGGCAGTGACATGATCCCCAGGATCACGTCACTAAGGGGGCTTCAGGGACTGGCATGTACTCACCAGACCCTGCAGCAGCGTGCAGGGAGCCCTGTGCGACCTCTGCAGGGCTCCCCAGCCTTCTGAAAGTGAAAACTCAACAATTGCGCTCTATCTCGGCAAAACCAGAAGTGGAGCGCAATCACTGCGCTTTCACTTTTAGAAAACTGGGGAGCCCTGTGAAAATAATAATAATAATACAACAGGTATTTCTATACTGCCTTTCTTGGTCCTCAGATTTCTCCTTAGACTTTATTCAAGGCGGTTTACATAGGCAGGCAAATTAAATCCCCGTAAGGATTTTTACTATTTGAAAGAAGGTTTCTATCTTTCAAGAAACCACAACATTCAGATGTTTCTTTCTTGATCTGGTCGCACATTCTGGCCTCCATCCTCCCACGCACAGAGCAGATGGAATAGCTCGGCTCAGCTTGTCAGCTGCTTCTAGGTCGCACAGTGCCAGTGGCCTCGAACTGGCGACCTTCGGATATTATCTTCAGGCAAACGGAGGCTCAACCCGTGTGAAGGGTCGCACAGGGCTCCCTGCATCCCTGGGAGGCTGCAGCAGGGACTGGCAAGTAAATGCCAGTCCCTGCAGCCCTCTTAGTGACACGATCCTGGGGATCACGTCGCTGCCTCCCCCCTGCTCCCATCCCTTAAGGGGGCAGAGGGCCCTCTGGCTGGGGCATCACGATACCCCAGTTTGAGAAGCTCAGTAATACTGTCGTAAGCCCTAAATCCTTCCCCACGGATTAGAGAGCCAGTATCTGGCTACAGTGTAGCTGCTGAGTGAATCTAATACTAGGCTACCTGGGATAATACGCACGGAGGAGGAACTTCACATTGTAGAGCTTTTCTGAAGACCAGTGACTTTCAGTTGCTTGTGTAGCGCCTCCTCCCCCCATCATTCATTCACTTAAAATTCTGTCTACAAATGGAATTGGATCATTCACTTAGTAATTTAGGGGATCTCAGTTTCTGAAGCTGCAAAAGCTGGTTATTTAGCACAGACACTGCCTTCTGTATTCAAAAGCCAGAGAATGCTTTTGTTTTACATTATATATTGAAAGATACAGTAAAATTCAATTCTGAGTGTAACTGAATCCTGAGACTTGTATGATAGCTGAAAAACAAAGTTGCAGTACTACACAACCATATGCATGAAAATGCTGTTCCAGATTTTTAATTTGGTGTTGAAATTTGCTTTGTGGTGATTAATGGCAAGAAACAACTGCCCCTTAGTGGCCAAGAGTGGCAGGCCCAGAAATAACCATTAGCTGTATGCACAGCTATGCCTCCCTTCTGCCTTAAAAGAATAGACTTGAAAATGTATTTGCTGCCTTCTGTGACTCGAGGGGTAGGGATTTTTTTGTTGCCTGGAATTGTTTGTTAAAATACACTACATGTGGTTTACTGTGGAATAGTGTTAACAATTATTGGCACTATAATTCCTGGCATTGCTGTAACTTTGAGGAGGAAATAGTTTGTGTGCTTATGGTTCTAATAAGAATATTTTTTAAAAAGAGAAACTGTTTGTTTAGTTGAAGGGATCAGAACTGGAAATTACACTTGTCGAAGGAACTGAACATCATCGTATTGAGCCAGCTTGTGCTTATGTCAATCTGAACATTTGTGTCAATGGTAAAGAGCAAGGTAGGAATACATTGTAATTGTTAATAAGTTAATAAGAAATAAATGGTGGTTGTAGAAATGTATAAGTTCAGTTGCTTCATCTGCACTCAGTTTTTGCCATTTTTCATATATGTATATATGTGGACATCTGCAAGAAGGATCTGAAGGCCTTAGGAGTGGACCTCAACAGGTGGGAAACCCTGGCCTCTGAGCGGCCCGCATGGAGGCAGGCTGTGCAGCATGGCCTTTCCCAGTTTGAAGAGACACTTGGCCAACAGACTGAGGCAAAGAGGCAAAGAAGGAAGGCCCATAGCCAGGGAGACAGACCAGGGACAGACTACACTTGCTCCCGGTGTGGAAGGGACTGTCACTCCCGAATCGGCCTTTTCAGCCACACTAGACGCTGTTCCAGAACCACCTTTCAGAGCGCGATACCATAGTCTTTCGAGACTGAAGGTTGCCAACATGTAACATATATAACTAGTGGGTATTTTTTGCCTGTTTTGAATAGTCCCATAGTTCTTAACTCTTCTAAAAATGCCAGATTTGTCTTTGGTGCCAGTATTTAGCATAAACAGTTGGCATATGCATTAAAATACCTCAAATGTCTTTCTTTTTAATCCATCACCACAGTTTGAGGGACATATACTCTGCATACCATGCTGGGGAATACTTTGTAGTAGCTATTTTATATTGCTTGTAAAGTTGCTAACCACCATTGCTACAGCTACAAGAAGAGCCTTACTAGATCAGGCCAAGGGCCCATCTAGACCAGCTCCTGTATCTCACAGCAGACCACTGGATGCCTCTGGGCTTTCATAACAGGAACATAACTATGGAAAAGTCTTTGTGTTAGCCCACAGCCAGTTTGATTACCAGATGTGCTCAACCAGTTGGGCAGCTCAACTATGCTACCGGAGCTGCAGGTTACAGCAGTGCCAGGGAAGCCACCGGAGGTCACTTTGGGGGGTGGGGAAGGGGATGTCCCTTTACTGAGTAAAGTCCCAGCCCTCATAATGGGGCTACTTGAGTCTATGCCATCTAAGTCGCTGGATTCCTCCACTGGTTCCACCCCCTCCCAGCCCTTATTGGGTAATGTTTGTTTCCTATTTTGCATATTTACTAAAAATACATTTCACAAACAGGAAACATTGCTCAGCACACTGTTGATCTTTGCCGTTCATTGCAGGATGTGCAAACAGCCAGCATCCATAACTGTCTCCCAACACATTTTGGGCTTGATAAATAATGGGTCTGCCTCACTTGAGACTTTTAAATGTTTCAAGTTGAGTTATTTTTAAAGCATTATGGCCAAGATCCAGAAAGCTGCTTAGACTCACAGAAGGGGTTTTGGTATGCCCAGTGGGGTTTTTCCTTTAAACAGCTGACAACTGTGCCATTTCCCAAGCCGCTTTTAAAAGTCCCCTCAATTTCTGTGCATGGGGAGTTGCTGTTAAAGTAAATAAAATCTGTCTAAAGCCTCCTGGAACCTATGAAACTTTGCATTATTGATTATTGGATCCTGGTCTATTATGCCAGGAAAAATTAAGTTTCAAAGTAACTTCAGCTTCAGGAACGTAGGTCAGCATCTTATCTGTTTGGCTCTAAAGCAACTGCAGGAACACCATGGCTGTAGATTTTGCATGAGTTAAAGAAGATTTGTTTCCCCTTTTTTTGGACTGAAGCAACTGAGATGAAGATTTAGTGCTAGGTAAAAAAAACAGAATTGTGCCGTTAGGTAACTTATATCATAAGTGACTTGGCATTATAGTTGTAACAATTTTTGATAGTGTATTAATAAAACTAATTTGGAGTTGCTCCCTTTCCCTCTCCAGATGGAATGATGCTGCTGGAAAATCCTAAGGGTGACAGTAAATTAGACTTCACCAAACTGGTTAATGCCATCTCATGCATTTTTGGTGTTGAAACATCAAAGATTACTGTTTTCAGTGAAAAAACAGGTGGGTAATAGTTGAGAGCAACAATGACACACTGTTAGAGGTGTATGTATACAGGTTGGTCTTGGTATCTGCAGGGGATCCATTCTTGGATCCACTGATAATGCAGTCAGTTGGTGGGCCATCAGAGGACCTCTGGATGTGACCAGAAGCATCTTCTGATTATGTCTGAGAGGTCTGAGAGGTGGGGCCCACTGACGCAGGTCCAGCACCCACATGGAGTCAAACAGTGGGTGCCAAACTCACAGATAAAGAGGCCCCAAATGTATATGGATGTGTGCAGAAGAAAATACAGGTATAACCTTATTATCCAAGGATTTTTTACCTGCAGATTTATCTCATCATGCTAAGAAGGGCCCTTTAAATTAGAGGGGAAAAGTTGTTTAACAATAGCCTCAGTAATGTGGCAGACATTCTATCTGAGCAGGTGGCAGACAATCCATCAATGTGGCTCCATTCCAGAGCAGGTGGCAGACAATCCATCAATCATTCTTTCTCCAGGTGCTCAGAATAGTTTCACTCCAAGGCTAGTGACCACTCCCTTCCCCCTGAACACGTGAAAGAATGCAAAGGGAAGTGATTATCACCTCCTCTTTGCATTCCCTCCCCCTGTCTTGGTGAAGGGAGGAGTCACTGACTTGAGAGTGAAGCATTTCTAAGCACCTGGAGAGAGACTGATGGATTTTCTGCCTTATGCCTCTGTCCTGCATTACAAAGGTAAGCAAGGCTATTTTTAAATCGCTGAGCAAGGAGGCATTGTTTTTTAGATGAATTTTGTTTAATGTGATTTTTGGCATTCACGTTGGTTCTGGGATATCAAGACTCAACCTGTATGTGTTTCAGAAAAATGTTGGTTAGTGTGTGTTAGAGAATGTGAGATGTCTCTTTAAAAAAAACAAAACTTTAAAAAACTCTTCTTGGAAGGATGCCTAGTCTTAGACCTGCTTTTTACTAACCTTATGACATGAGGTTTATACATGGCTCAGATGTGGTTATAAACAATTCTGCATTGTGTTGAAAAGTCCTGCTACATGTTGCTTCTCATGTAAATGTGATCTGTTTCAAACAGAAAGCTAAGGGAGGTGCCCCTAGATGACTTATTTGGCTGCATAGACCCAGATGAAGGAGTTGTGAGAAATCATTTACAACTTTGATAGAAAAGGAATGTATGCTGTTTAGAAACTAAAGCAACCATTAGTCATTATTTTTGCTATTTTATCATATGAAATGTTGTCCTATGAAAGTTTGACAATCTCCAGACTTGTCTCTTGAGAATAAGTTTATTAAAATATACTTCTTAGGTTTTGATCTGTTGTGCTCTCTTAAATAGTAAAAGAACTTACACTCCACAAGGAGGGCCATACCTGTAGTACTCTACAGAAGCTATAAAACTTACCAGCAGCAGTAGGAAGAAAGTGGTTGATGGAGTAGAAATATCAACAAATTCTTGTTTGCAAAGAAAAAAGTTATGCATTTTATTATGCTATGTGAGGTTTATTAACTTATTTTAGGAAAAGTTGGTCTTTACAGCTGTGCTGGGCAATACGTAGATGGGTCATCATCCTTAAGGATGTCCTGTGAGCTCCTTGTTGCTAGTAGCCTAGTTTTAAAAGGATTCTTTTTTATTTTAGTTGAATATGTATTGGCACATTTCCACTGTGTGTCTTTGAACAAGTGGAACCCTTTCCCTAAAGTGTTCCAGCTCCATTAAAACTTATTATTAACATAAGAACAGCCCCACTGGATCAGGCCATAGGCCCATCTAGTCCAGCTTCCTGTATCTCACAGCGGCCCACCAAATGCCCCAGGGAGCACACCAGATAACAAGAGACCTCATCCTGGTGCCCTCCCTTGCATCTGGTATTCTGACATAACCCATTTCTAAAATCAGGAGGTTGCGCATACACATCATGGCTTGTACCCCATAATGGATTTTTCCTCCAGAAACTTGTCCAATCCCCTTTTAAAGGCGTCTAGGCCAGACGCCAGCACCACATCCTGTGGCAAGGAGTTCCACAGACCGACCACACGCTGAGTAAAGAAATATTTTCTTTTGTCTGTCCTAACCCGCCCAACACTCAATTTTAGTGGATGTCCCCTGGTTCTGGTATTATGTGAGAGTGTAAAGAGCATCTCCCTATCCACTCTGTCCATTCCCTGCATAATTTTGTATGTCTCAATCATGTCCCCCCTCAGGCGTCTCTTTTCTAGGCTGAAGCCTTTCGTCATAAGTAAGGTGACGAAACGCCGTAATCATCTTAGTCGCTCTCCGTAGCCGTAGCCTTTCGTCATAAGTAAGGTGCCCCAGCCCCGTAATCATCTTAGTCGCTCTCTTTTGCACCTTTTCCATTTCCACTATGTCTTTTTTGAGATGCGGCGACCAGAACTGGACACAATACTCCAGGTGTGGCCTTACCATCGATTTGTACAATGGCATTATAATACTAGCCGTTTTGTTCTCAATACCCTTCCTAATGATCCCAAGCATAGAATTGGCCTTCTTCACTGCCGCCGCACATTGGGTCGACACTATATTGATTATAGCTAACAAGCACACGATTTTGTAACATGGTGCAGAAGCTTTTTGGATGCTCACTGGCCATCTCATTTATGTGAAGAAGTTTGGTGACTTTACCATGGTTGTTGAAACCTAAAGGGGTCTCACCAGTATATCCCTTTTGGCAGTGGCAGGGTTTGTTTTTTATTCTTGTGTTTGTTTCAGAGAGGTACTGCTGAGAGAATGCACCTCTCTCACACATATCCAATTAGTCCCTGCCCAACATTTCTAAAATTAAAATGGTGATGGCAGCAATGCTCCATTCTCTTCTTAAACCTAACTGGCTGAAAATTCGCACCATTTTTTTTCTTTGGACTGAATGTTTTCCTAGCAACAATGACATTAAGAGCTAATTGTGTGACAGTACCACTGCAGGGAAGCAAAGCTAATTCACAGAGAAAGTAAAATCTAGTTGTATTTTGTTAATGTGGCAAAGAATCGATATACAGTATAATTGACTGTGCAAATATCTATCAACTTGTTTGGCTTTTGCTATAATGTGGAAAACTAAATCTCACTATGTATGGGAATGCTGGCAATCAGTGTATTGCACATGCAGAGCTTAGGAAAACTGCCAGTTAAAAAGAATTATTTAACTTTTTTTCCCTGCTATTTAAGTTACTGTTCTAATCTTGGAAGAGAAACCTGCATATACAGTATTTATGTGTAGAATAACTGAGAATCTTTTTGTTTTTCCTGTGCTAATTAAAGCAATTTCTTGTCTGCCTATACATTCTTGAATTGTTCCCTTTATTTTATTAAGATGTATTGTGCCATTTGCTTTTGAAATTAAAAAACAGAAACCAAAAGAAAACCTTACTTTAGCCATATGCTCATTTGAGCACAAAGCAGTAAAGCTAAATTTGCTGTATCATCACTTGGTGATGGAGGTCACTGGGAAAGCCTACCTCTGGTCCACTCAGTATTTTAAGTTGATATTAAACCATATTCTCTTTACTGAAGTTCACTGAATTAAAGTTCTACATTATTTAGCTTCCTATTATAGCCTCATTTTACTAGAACAAGAGACAGAATATTTACATTTCTTGGATTGTGGAGACTTTTTTCCATTTTAAAATGTAGTTGAAGAATTTTTGCTGCCGTTAAAATGCCATACAAGTATTAAATACATTTCTGTAACATTTGCACTTGCCCTATTGTTCCAAAGCATGCGTGTTTGCTTAAAAAAAGCATAGTTTGAAATTATTAAATATGTATGAAGCCAGTTTATTTTTGAGGTTTTGTGATGTGACTTCAGATCTCACTAATTCATCCTTCCCCAAATGTTTCACAAGAGTGTTGGCTGAAATGCAAA
Source organism: Tiliqua scincoides (assembly GCF_035046505.1). Lineage (NCBI taxonomy): Eukaryota > Metazoa > Chordata > Lepidosauria > Squamata > Scincidae > Tiliqua > Tiliqua scincoides. The sequence goes on from NC_089822.1 coordinate 211,267,916, forward strand.
ACTAGACTTGAAGGTCTGAGAGAGGGTGGAAAGTGTAGGACTTTTTTGAGTACTGGTATCATTCACTGTCATTGCCCATCCTAAAAAGTTCAGATTGCATCTTCCATGTGACAATGAATAAACTTGGTTCCCTGTGTTTTCAGACTTCCAACCTCTTGGGAAAGAAACAATTAAAGCCTTCTGATTGAATCAAATTTTATACTTGTTTAATGCAATTAATGTACATATTGTTTATTGTGCACAGTCTTCATATTTTCCTTTAAGGTATCATATTTGTTGATATGTTGAATATCATTTTTGAAATAAAGACAAAGTAATCAGGAAAGTCTTTGGACAAATACATTTAGCTTTTAAAAATATACATATTTATCCTTCCTTTCTTCCAAGGAGCTCAGGGCAGTATATGGGGGGTTTTCCCTCAGATTTTTGTCTTTGAAACAACCTTGTATGACAGATTAGTTTGAAAGCAAGCGACTGGCTATAGGGCAGGCTCTACACTGAAAAAAAACACCAAATATGTGTGAACATAAGAGTTCTACATAAGTGTTCTAAAATTGTTCTATACTGTTTTCATTTCCATCTCTCTTTGGTCAGCAAATTTTTTCAAGCCTGCTTGCATTTAAGCTTCATCTCTGTGTTCCTATTCTGCATAAACATAATGAAGAAATAGAGTATCCTTTCTCTTCTGTCTGGAAAGGGTATTCATCTGGACTGTGTCTTTCCTGTTTGCTGGGTGACTGGCTATTGACCAAGGACCCATTGTTGTTGGGGCAGCATGGATTGTTGTGGCTTTTTCAGTGACACATTCCTAATATCTGGAGAAAAGAAACCATATGGGCTGGGTGGATGACTTGCTAATTTCTCATGCTGATATTGCCTGATCCCCCAGAAGGGGCAGCCATACCGTGTGTGTACAGATAGTACTAGTGGGATGGGATTGAATCATGGAAAAGCTGCACAGTCTTGCTGACTTAGTAAGAGAAGAATGGCCCTGGAGGTCAGACAGGGCTGACCCATCCATGAGGCCAACTGAAGCAATCACTTCAGGCAGCAGATTGGTGGGGGCCACCCATCTTTGTCTGCTTATTTGCCTTTTCCTCCTCCATCCACTTCCCAGATTGGAAAAGGAAGAGGGAGGCAGAGAGGGCAAAGATATATGGAGAGCGAGCTAGAACATTGGAGAAAGGGAGGAGCAGTGGCTGTTGCATCATTTAGTAAGGAGGGCAGCATTTTGGCCTATCACCTCAGTTGTCAGAAAGTTTTGGTCTTACCCTGAGGTCAGGGCCTGCCTGGTGGTTGTTCTGATCAAATAGCCAATGGATTTTTTTAAAGTTTTCATTTCCTCCAACCATGCAGGTGAAACTACAAATGTCAACTTCCATAGCAGCTGAATTTTGTGAGTTGGAACAATACAGATTATCACAGCATATGTTCTCAGTGTGAAGATAATTATCTTCACCTAAAAAGCCTGTATCCTAAAAAGCAAAATCTCTTGAATATAAGCATTAGCTCAGTATAGTTAGACGACTATGAAAGTGTTCCATATTTGACTATAACAGCCTGGCTTGTTTCATCTCTTTTCAGAATTGAAAAACCAAACAGACTTGCTGAGATTCAGTGGCAAGACTCTCCATGTAACTTCGGGGTTGGCTCCAGCTTCCAACAGCCCTGATGGCTTCCTCTGTCAGTATATTAATTTGCAGCTGGTGAATGCAAAGCCACAAGGTACTCAGTGTAGGATACCTGATCTGACATTAGATGACATTTTTGATTTTTTTTAAACTTTGTCTTTTCCTTGAAATCTGTAAACCAAGTGTCTGCCCTGATCATTGTTTCCTGATTCTAGTTGCTATGTTTCCATGTGTTCCACCATCACAATGTTATAAATGTATGCATCTCCTCTCCCCTCCAGCAGTCATGCATGCCATGCACAACAGGATTTGCCGACATTTCTCTTGTGCATATTTTTTATATTTAGAGAAATTGAATGACCCTCACTTACGGGGCCCAGAAGGCAGCAGCCCAGGTGATTACTGGAGTTAGGCTGTTCGTTGGACAGCTTCTTCAGTGACTGCACTGGCTGCCCATTTGTTTCCAGGGCCAATTCAAGTTGCTGGCATTGGCCTTTAAAGCCCTTCGCAGTTAGGGTCCAGGTTATCTGAAGGATCACCTTCTCCCATAAATTCCAGCCCACTCTCTTTGGTCATCAGAGGGGGCTCTCCTTCAAGTGCCACCTTGATCCAAAGATAGAGGAATGGCACCACAGGGGTGAGCCTTCTCTGTAAGTGGTTCCACAACTATGGAATTTCCTACCAGGGAAAGTAAGAACTTCCATGTCCCTCGTGGTCTTTCAGCAAGGACTCAAAACATTTTTGTTCCATCTTGCATTTGGGTGATCTGTCGTTTGTTCCCTGTGTCTCTATAGCAGTGCTTTGGTTATAAGTAGTTGCCCTCCTCCAGTTTGTTGTTGCCCTTATGATTTTATTTATTGTTTTACATATTGTGTATTTTTAGTCTTTAATTGTAAGCCACCTTGAGTGTTTGCTGTGGCATAGGAAAGGCAAGATGGATGGATAAATAAATAAATAAGGAGGTGGACTCTTGTTTTTAACAGGGCGAACACTTGTCCCTGTTTATCACAGCATAGTGCTTTTTCTAGTAGCTTTTGTCCCTTGGTGTCTTTTAGATTGTGAGCTCCTTTGGAACAAGAAACCATCATCTTATTCCTTTTGCTTTGTGAACTGCTTTAAGAATTTCTTTTTTGTATAAGAATACTTACTGTTTTTAAAACAAAGATAAGTACCACAGGGGTTGGTCAGAAGCGATATTGGAAGGGCAGTAGCATGTCAAAATGTGATTCTTGCAACTTTGTAGAATTGAAAAGGAGGTGGGCATCTATAAGCAGGGATGCAGTTGATAACGGTAGACTCACCTTAAGGATGTCCAGAAGGAGAGGTGTTTTGGATTTTGCAGCAACCATGTCTAGAATACAAGGAAAAGAAAAGTGCTACATGACAATCTTGTGGCGTTTGACCACAGGTTACTTGTTTCGAACCGTTATCAAATTAGTGCAAATGATATAAAATTTGTTTTATAAATTATTCTTTGCAAAGGTTTGCGTGTCCTGCAATCTAGTCTTAAGAGAAAAATACAGGCAATTAATGTATAATATTTTGTTATTGTTTTAATAGTTACTGATCCAGGCATGGGATTTTTGGAGGGATTAAGGACCCAATCCTAAACAGTGCATGCTGGTTTACTACTGGCATGTACTGTCGCAAATGTGCCGTAATGCACGTTTGTGCTCCTAGTACTCCCAGAGCACAAGAGCTAGCCTAGCACCGATGGAAAGCCAGTCCTCTGCCACCTGACGGTTTCCCAAACTGCCAGTCAGCGGAGAGGTGTGTGGGGCGAGCTAGGGAGGAGTTGTTCTGGGGCGTGGGGTGAGGAGAGGGTGGGGAGGAGGTGTGCCGGGGGAGGGACCAGGGCAGAATGCTCCGCTCCACTCCACTGTATCCAGAGCCTCTGCGTTGGGCCACAGGCCTGATATGGAGGCTCTTGATTCTACAGCAGCCCAAGGGTTACCTGTGGAAGGGGATGAAAGTCTTCTTCCCCCAAGGAGCCGGCAGCGGCTGCCCTGTTGCACACAGGATGTTGCGGCAGCCGTTTTGGCACCACAGCAGTCCTGGCGCAACAGCAGCTCAGAATTGTGCTGCTTACCTCTACTTGTGAGAGCCACGTTGAAAAATGTTTCCTTTCCCCTTCTAAGCATTGTCTCTTGTTTTCTGCAGAGTGTCTGAATGGAGTAGTGGGAACTCTTCTTCTGGAAAACCCTGTTGGTCAGAATGGGTTAACATATCAAGGTCTTCTTCATGAAACAGGAAAGGTGTTTGGACTCCGAAACAGGAGGCTAAAATTGTTCTTGGATGAAGCGCTAACAGAAGGTAAACATACAGGTTGCCACTTCTTGTGGCCCAAATTGCAGAGGTTAACCGTGTTAATTTTTTTTCTAGCTTTAAAAAAAAAAAAAAATCTTGGATACTTTTTGTAAAATCAGGGCTTATTGATTTGATGTTTGATCTGACTTGTCAAAGTATCAGTCATATTAAACACTTACGTTGCTTAAAAAGAAAAATACCAGTAAGTCTGACTTCAATATTTGGACAGCTGTGAGGTTGACTAAACTTCAGGTCTCCACATGGTTTAAATAGATTGATGTGAGACTGGAAAGAGTTATTGGCTGATGACAGGTACACTGGCTTATTTTCTTCAATTCCTTCATTGGGAATTTTAATACCAAATTTCAAATTCACATCAAATGTTCTTGTAATGGAAAACAATGTGATTTGTGGCTATTTTAAAGGATAGTCTAAAAATTGAAACTAGAAAGCTAGATTTGAGACTGAATCTGGAAAATTAGACTACTAGCAGTTAAGCAAAGACATGTGTAAAGTGTTTCAAGAAGAAGAGAATCAAATTTACAAAGGTAACAGAGTTAGCAAGCAAGTAATGCTAAAATCCTTGGCTCTAGGCCTGTCAAGCTATATACATATTCTTAATAACAATACATCACCGCTATGCACTAGAGCAGTAGATCAAGGTCATTAAAAAGCAATCAGAATAGTGATGATGACAAGTTGAGTCTTAATTTCAAAATAGCTCCCTTTGCTTCCCTTGCTGTTTAATATTTACATGAAACTGCTGGGAGAGGTCATCTGGGATTTGGAGTGGGTGTCATCTGTAGGCTATTAACATTTAGCACTCAGCTCTATCTCTCTTTTCTATTGAATTCTGGTTATCAAGGTCCTGGAGTGTTGTCTGGATGTGGTTGGAACTGGATGAGGGTTAATAGGCTGAAATTTTAATCTAGACAAAACAGAGGTTCTCCTGGTCTGGAAATTCAGGAGGCAGGTGCTGAACCATTGACCTGAATGGGTTACACTTTTTCTGCAAGAACAGGTGAATAGTCTGGGAGTTCTTCTGGATCCATAGCTACTCTTGGATTGACAGGTGGTGTCTATGGTGAGGGGGGCTTTTCCCCAGCTTTTGCTAGGCACCAGCTGCAACCGTACCCCAGTCAGACCTGGCCATGGTTGTTCATGCCTTGATGACATCCCAGTTACATTACTGTAATGCAGTGTACCCTTGAAGATGATTCAGAAACTTCAGCTAGTGCAGAATGCAGCGCCTTATGTGGTTGCTAGGGCTGGGCAGGTTGACTATGTTAGTTCACTGGTCCTGCAACTTCCTTGGCTGCCAATTCATTTCTGGGCCAAATTCAAGGTGGTTTAAAACTCCTTATGGCCTGGAATGTTGTTTGCAACCTTCAGTCTCGAAAGACGATGGTATCGCGCTCTGAATGGTGGTTCTGGAACAGCGTCTAGTGTGGCTGAAAAGGCTGATTCGGGAGTGACAATCCCTTCCACACTGGGAGCAAGTGCAGTCTGTCCCTGGTCTGTCTCCCTGGCTATGGACCTTCCTTCTTTGCCTCTTTGCCTCAGACTGTTGGCCAAGTGTCTCTTCAAACTGGGAAAGGCCATGCTGCACAGTCTGCCTCCAAGCGGGCTGCTCAGAGGTCAGGGTTTCCCACCTGTTGAGGTCCACTCCTAAGGCCTTCAGATCCCTCTTGCAGACGTCCTTGTATCGCAGCTGTGGTCTACCTGTAGGGCGGTTTCCTTGCACGAGTTCTCCATAGAGGAAATCCTTTGGGATCTGGCCGTCATCCATTCTCATAACATGACCGAGCCAACGCAGGAATAAGAACATAAGAACAGTCCCACTGGTTCAGGCCATAGGCCCATCTAGTCCAGCTTATTGTATCTCACAGTGGCCCACCAAATGCGCCAGGAAGCACACCAGATAAAGAGACCTGCATCCTGGTGCCCTCCCTTGCATTGGCATTCTGACATAGCCCATTTCTAAAATCAGGAGGTTGCACATACACATCATGGCTTGTAACCTGTAATGGATTTTTCCTCCAGAAACTTGTCCAATCCCCTTTTAAAGGCTTCCAGGCCAGATGCCATCACCACATCCTGTGGCAAGGAGTTCCACAGACCAACCACACGCTGAGTAAAGAAATATTTTTTTTTGTCTGTCCTAACTCTCTCAACACTCAATTTTAGTGGATGTCCCCTGGTTCTGGTGTTATGTGAGAGTGTAAAGAGCATCTCTCTATCCACTTTATCCTTCCCATGCATAATTTTGTATGTCTCAATCATGTCCCCCCTGAGGCGTCTCTTTTCTAGGTTGAAGAGGCCCAAACGCCATAGCCTTTCCTCATAAGGAAGGTGCCCCAACCCAGTAATCATGTTAGTCGCTCTCTTTTGCACCTTTTCCATTTCTACTATGTCCTTTTTGAGATGTGGCGACCAGAACTGGACGCAATACTCCAGGTGTGGCCTTACCATCGATTTGTACAATGGCATTATAATATTAGCTGTTTTGTTCTCAATACCTTTTCTAATGAATCAGAGTGCCCCATGAACCATCTGCTCCCATATGTTCCAGTCAATTCTCTAAGGTTGTCTGAGGGAGCTCTGCTTCGGGTGCCACAATTAACAGGTTATAGGGATGGTGGCAAAAAGCAGGTCTTTTCCGTGGTATCACTGCAGCCATGGAACTCCTCTATAGTTTAAAAACAGACCCCTCATTAGAGGTATTAGAGGTGTTCCATCTTGAGCTAGACATTTTTATTTCAGCTAGCGTTGTAGTATGGGTAGGGGTGAGTTGTTTTATTGCTGATGGTGGTGTCTTGATTTTAATGCTACTTTCGCTATCTTAGGTTTTTGTAGCTGACATTGCTAGTAGCTGAAGCTGACATGGTGTCTTATGTGTTTTATGAGTGGGTTTTATTGAATATGAACTTGTTAGGCACCATGAACTCTGGAAAGGCAAGATATAAATCTTTATATTATTGCATTATTCAGTATGCAATAGGGACAACTAGTGTATTGTATGAAAATCTCACACAACTTGATCAACTTTACTAGTATTATGGAGACTTTTCTCAAAGTGTATGCTGATGAAGTCCTGAAGAACAAAATAAAGTAGCTTATGTAATTGGAGGTTGAGGCAATACTTGAAATCTTGATGGCTTGAGAAAATGGTTCAGCATCGTAAAAGTTAAACATAGAGCTTAAATTTACATGGAGCTTAAAAATAAACATAAAGCTTAAATTTATTTTCAGCTTTTGTCAAGGTTACAGGGCGAGAAAAAGTTCATCACAGCAAATGTTCTATGTGGATGCAATTATCTCAGTGAAATGACTGGTTTGGTTAAAAAAACGGACAAAATTGACTGCTGAAAATACATCTTTCAGAAAAAGTGAATTGCTTTTTTAGTGTTACATTTATTTTAAAAATCTCTAAGCATCATTGCATAATGGTAAGACCTATTGTTAAAAACCATGTCACTTGACCGAATGTGGGACCATCAGTCCAGTTTGATCAATCATATACATAGGCAAGACACTCCTATGTGTACTTATTCTGAATTTTTTTGCTTGAATAATTTATTAAAGAGATTTTTAAAATAACATGTTGTAGTGAACCATGATCTGCTCAGTAGAAATTTATACCACTGATATTTAGGAGAGTAGTTTCAAAAATAAGAAGTGAACATTTTTAGTAGTTGTCTGAAAAGGCAGTCTCTGGTAGCAACAATACATTTTGCCTCTGCTAACTTCTGCTTTCCCCCTCTCCTGGCTGTCAAGGAAGAAATGAGAAATGCCCCTTCTGACTTTGTACACCTCCACAGATAATTTGGAGCAGGGAGTGGCATTTCACTTGGTGCCAAGCATGGAGGACCAGCCCTGCCTGCCATGTATGAACATTTGCTCTAGATATTGGAAATGGTTGAACCACTAAGAGTCATGCTGCTATGAAGTCCAGCATGAAATGAGACTGACCCTGCCCCATACCCCCAAGTTTTTTGCATTTCATAGATTCTAGAAGAATTCTAGATTCTAGAAGGTATATAGGGAGTAGCGAGATTATTGTCAACTGAAAACTGATTGATAAGTAAGCTGAGTCAAAAAATTGTGGGCCCTTGCTCTGGAGCATTACACTTATATCAGCAGGCCAACTTAATTATATCAGCAGGCCAAATTACACTTATATCAGTGGGCTAGCTTTGTATGGACTTCTGTGTCCTGCCTGAATTATTACTGATCATGCAAAACATCACCCCCTTTGGTAAATTCTCTATAACATTATAATTTTTGTGCTAACAATTTAAAGTTGGATAGTTTTAGATTTCCACAGTTGCAGTTGCCATTAAAGAAAACTATCTAAACATCATGAAATTTGCATTGCCCCAAACCAAGGAAAAAAGGGCAGTATATGGATTTCAAGCCAATAGGTTCCATTGGTAAATTCTGAGGTTTTTTGCTCATTTGTAAAGAGTTATAAGCAGCTGAGGGACAATGACACAGTTGGAAACATTACCACTCTCCAAAATTTGGTCTGGATGTACTATAGTATCTTTCTTAGCATGAGATGCGTTGTAGTATGATTAAATATAGCTAATGCATAACTAATAGGAGTCTGTGGTGTGGGAGTATTGAGAGGAACATCTACATATGAAGAGGAGAATGACTTCCTAACATTTATCAAGTCAAGGGATCAATGTCCAGTTGGGCAAAATTTCTGTTATAGCTGGGACTTTTTAATCATCCGAGCATGATGCACAATGCTAGAGGCAAAGATGATTGTTGATTAAATATTTTGATTGAAGGCAAAACTGCACTAGGACTGCAATCCTGTGTACACTTGCCTGGAAGTAAGTCCCACTGAACTCAGACATGCTTCTGAATAGACATGCATAGGGTTGGGTTGTTAGTAGGACAGAGCTTTCTCTCATTCCTGGCATGAGGTTAGCAAATCAATGTAAAGGCAAAGGAGGATGTTCCAACCAACTGAACCTGCAGAAATTCCAGAAAGGCAGCAGCTCCATAGACCTCCAGTGCTAAAAAGATGGGAAAGAATTACAAACTGCTAGAATTGCACTGAGAGGTGGGCTCGACTGGCCTTTTTGAAGATCTGAGCAAAACTTGGACTAGGACAATAAGCCCTTTTATCTGACCTAGCAACTGTGCTTCAGTGTTTGTAGGAAGGCTTGCGAATATGGAAAGTTCTGCTAGTTTTAGAGGATTCTATTTTCCTGCCTCTTGCATGCAAGCTGGACATATAAGTAGGCTTCTCACATAGATACTGTCTGTGCTCCTGTTGTGATAAGGGAAGAAATGGAATGATGGAATTTATCTGTCATAGATGCTTTGTTTGCCCAGGGCAACTCATTAAAGCATGGAGAAACAAATTTCAGCATAACTAGCTTTGCTTTGTGAAGCAATTGTGCACATATGCACAAATGCAGATGATTTGTATCTATAATTCTTTACTGCAGTCCTTGTGCACACACATACAGAGCTAAGTGCAGTCTTTGCCTTTGGTACTAAAAATAGACATGTTTGAAGAGTCTTTCTGTGTTTACCTGCATTTCAGTTCTATTTTTTGTCTGTGACAGCCAGCCCCTTACATGTCTAAACATTGAAATCATTTTCATAATGCAGATTGCAAAATACTAAAACTCCCAAGGAACTGCTTATTGGAAAGACAGTTGATATTATTGACATGGTGCATGGGGGAGCGTCTTGCCAGCTTTTTTTATTCGGACTGCTTTTGTAGTTTTTCAGTATTTCTGGTTTGCACTGCAAAAACCAAGCTGAGCTTTAGCTATGAAGCATTGACCTGGCCCCTTAATGAAGGATTTAATTTCACTTGTCATTTTTCAGGAAATCCTAGTACAAAATTAAAGCCCCCACCCCCCACTTTGATAACAGGAGCTGAACATTTCAGGTCTGCAGATCACATCTAGGCTGAGATAAAGTAGGTCATAAAAGTGCAGGTTATTCAGTCCGTGAGCACACTGCAGTGACATCCTTTTCTTGCAGTTGGCTTTGCTGCACATAGCATGAGTAAAGGTTAACCCATTTCTGCCCAGCCCACAGGTGCACACATTTGATCCCTGTTGCATATGTGCCATGTTGGGCAGAAATGGCTTAAACTGAAAGACTTCTACTTTGTTTCCCCCCATCCAGTGGTGGATTTGTAAGAAGAAAGTAAAACAATGCAGTTCATAGCATAAGTTAGTAGGGATAGCTGCAAAGTAGGGGAGACATGTTCTCAGGGCATTCTAAGAGGAATTAGCTCAGTCATGCTTTGATTGCTTCTGTTGTAGAAAGATTCCAAGGAAAGCTCCATAGTGAGTATTTGGATCTCTTCTTAATATTGTGGCTATTGGCTAAATTTATCTTTGTTAGGAAAATTATGAATGTTTTTTACAATGATTTTGGCTTTTGTTTTCCTGCCACAATATGCTATAAAAGAAATAGCAGGTAAAAGAGAAATAATTAAGTAACTTGTAGAGAGAAGGGCAGTAAAGGATGAGGAGGGGGAATGGGGAAGTTGAAGTTCATTAGTATACTTGTATGTAAGCCTACTTACATATCTGAAAATAAGCTTGCATATTTTGGTTGCTGTGCATAATTTTTTTTTCATTGTGGTATTGCGAACCCAGTGATAAGCAGTCTCTGAAAACCACCCTTCAGCAGTAAAGTGGTATTTGTAATACTACTTTTGTACTGCTTTTCTTATACATAGCTATTACCATTCTGCTAAGCTGAAGCTTTTGGTGCTCATGTAGATAATGTATTTATATCAAATACTTGAGACTGGGTGCTGTTCTTCAGTAAACCTTTGCAGTGAATCACATTTTTGTGAGAATAAACATTTCACACACACCCACATCTCCTGCTCCCCTTGTTGTCTCTTGTTCATGGTTGTTTGATGCTAGATTTTTTTCTTGTATCTTGCTTCCTGGCAATTGTTGCTGGACCATTGAGGATTGCGTAATGAATATGATCGTAATGTGTTGCTTTCATTCTGAACTGGATTCTGTTGCCCTTGATATAGTCATGCAGCTAAATCTGAGTGGTTATGTAATGACGTTACTGTTTCTAGTAATTAGAAATCAGATTTGATAAAAAGAAAAGCAAAGGCACTAAATAACAGTTTATTGGCATGGTGGTGCAATCTAAATGTCATACGGGAGTGGAGTGCTGTTGTTGTGTGTGCACACATACAGAGATCATAGGGCTGTGTGTTAAGAAAGCAATTGTTGGGGGTTTAAAGAACACAGTCCAACACACATTTTGCTATCTTAAAAGTTTGACCTATTCCTGGGTATATTTGGGGCGCTGATTCCAAAAATGGCATAAGTTTTGCCCTATCGTGTCTAGTTCCAGAGATATGGCCTATTGCTACACCATGTCTTCCTCATGAGGAAGCCGCTTCTACCATTCACTAACAAGGTTATGCCATATCTCAAAAACTAGATATGATAGGGCAAAACTGATGCCATTTTTAGAATCGGCAGCTCAAATTCGTATAAAACTACCATAAATTTTGAAAAAGGTTTTTCTTGACTCAATTTCACAGGCTGGTGTAATTAATATATTAATATTTGAATATACAATACTATATTTCAGTTCCTCCTTTTTCACTTTAGTGACTCAATGTGGCTTACAACATGATTTTTTAAAAAAACCACTACTGATACCAAAACATCATAAAACACAATAGCAACAATTAAAACAAACCCAAAGGCATGCATGAGAATATCATAGTTATTCATCTCTTCATAATAATATTCATCTCTTCTTCTCTTTCAGAAATAACAAATGAAATTTCCATGAAGACTCTAAATACAAAAACGCTGTACGTTCATGTTGCACCAACAACAGCTGAATGTTAAGCATTCCATTTTTATGAATGCAGCAATTTAGACTTTTTTCCATGGAGAAATCTTATTTGCAGGTGGGATGCTTTTACCAAGAATCCAAAATTATATAGGATGGTCTGAACAATAGCAGTACTATGTGGAACACGTTTCTATCAATGCATGTGTAATATGCTGCTTTAGGTTTTAAATACAGTGAATTTTCATTATAAGATGTTGTAAAAGCTATGCAGAGTAAATGCCCAATCTCAAAAACTCAGAGAGATCTATGCAGTTTGTTGCCTTGAGGAAATTGGGAAGTGTACCTCAGTTAATGCTGCTCTCTGTCTGTATTTTGTGGAGAGACCACTGTTAGTTTTTCTAATGTCGCTGTTCCTGCATCAATCATACTGTGTTATGTTGGCTTTATTCTGAATGATAGAGGACTTACCTAATGTTTGTTCAGCAGTATTGACAGGCTATTCATGAAGGATGTAGTGACAAAAATGTTCTCTAATGTCTATAATTTTGAACAATAAATTGCTTTGTTCAGAATACTGTTTCTTTGTTTAGTAGTAAATTTACAAAAACACAGCACATTGCGTATCCAAGGGATGATTGCTGGAAGACTACGGAAACCAAGAGTGTAGCTAAACGGTTTGGAAAGAATTTTTAGTGTTTGTTTTCCTTTGCTGTATTTTTCAAATTTATGACCATTACTTGGGTTGAAAGATGGAACAAACCAAAATAGCTGGTTTTATACACACCTCAAGTTAAGATGCGTGAAAATGATTTTAAGAATAACACAGCTTTGGAACAATTCGAAATGTTTATGGAAAGCACAGAGAATTGAGAATGCTATAAACCAGTGGTTCCCAAACTTCTACTTGGAAATTCAGAACCATGTAAGTATTTGCAAGGCGGGGGTGGCGATGGCACTACAGTGATGGTACTACTGCCACAATCAAGGGGCTTTTAAACATACTTGAGGTAGTGGCCCATTGGAGAGTGCAAGGGGTTTGCAGCTCCCTCTGCAGGCCTCCCTGCTGCTCAGAAAGGCTCCTTGCATCAGTCTTTTCTTGGCCATTCCCCTTAAGGGGGAATGGTCTCCATCCATTCCCTGGTGGGTCAGAACCCACCAGTTTGGGAACCACTGCTATACAGTATTCTTGAAATGCAACTTATTTTATATAAAGTGATTGTGCCAGGATTGGCTTGCTTTTCTATGGTTTTTTTTAAACACTGAGAATCAAAGAACTTAAGTGATTCTTAGTATCATGTTTCTTCTGCTGTTCACCCAGGCATAAAACACATGAATCTTCCTTGATTCCAGTGTTTAGTAGGGCAAGTGAAATCTGTTGTGTGGAAATTTGTTGTGGACAAGCATCAGTCCTATTTCATTAAGTCTGTGATTTAATGAACTGATTTAGATTTTTCTCTGAACCTGAAATGCCAAACTCAAGAAATAAGTAAGTAATCTTGTTAAGTTGAAATGTTTTTATAATAACAGTATAGTAATCCAATAGTATTTTACTCTGTCCTGAAATCTTTTCTTGTACCCCAGTATGTTCTGGTTGTATACTATTTATGAATTTGAATCAATTGATTGTATAGCTTATGACTTCATATTATTTATTGGCAGAAACTATATAAAGAATGGAATGTAGCTTTTTTAATAATGAGATGTAGAACTCTTTTAATGATGACTTTTAAGAAGAAAACACTTGAAGTCTACATTTCCAAGAGCTGTGTTTGCTATATAAATGCTACTAAGATAAGGCAAAATTGTTACACATTGAGCTTGGTTTCAAAGAAACCAACTGCTGGATTGTGAAATGCCAGGGTTACCAGTAGAGAAAGACAATCCGTAACAAAATCTTTTTCGGACTGAAAGTACGTTTGCTGCTACTTGATGCCAAACTCTGCCCTGCAGAAAGGAATACCTTAAATAGACCAAATCCACCCGTCTTAATTTTGCAATCAGTACCAAATCCATCCAAAATAGACTTCCTAGATTGCTTCTCTAGATAAGTAACAGGTATGCCCAGCAAAGGAAAAAATACACCATGTTTTGTTTATGTACTGTACCCACAGACTTTTTCTCTGAAGACTTTATTGCAATGATTTTTTAAAAAATAATCTCAAGGAACATGTCTCTGAAAGCAAACATTGCTTTCTGAATTGGAAACATGAAACCAAAAGTTTTGGTTGAAGTCTTTTAATACAGTACTGAAACTCTCATATCAGATACTGCCTGTGTCTCTTCTGCTGATTATCTGCTGAACAACGTTTATTAAATCATTAACACTTTAGAAAACTAGTAGGCTCAAGCTTGGCCCCTCAGAGTGGGCTCCTTGCCTCCTGCAGTGGTCAACGGAGCAAGAAGTGGATAGAAATTGGGAGAAACGTCCACTGCTGAGGTGCTACTTAGTGTCATTAATTGAACAGTAAGGTGTCTGTGGTGCTGTTCAGAACATAGAGATAAATCTGAGCCAGTTACTTAGTTTGTACATGGAATGTCTGCCAATTAGCATATGACTGAGTGGACAAAAAGTTCAGTGTGCTTCTAGTGGCTGAAAAAAAACATGCAGCATGCAGGTATCTTATCTTGTGTGCTCCATGAGGCATCTGCTAGGACACTGTGAGCTACAGGAAGCTGGACTAGATGGGCTTTTGGCCTGATCCAGTACAGCTCTTACATTCTATATAGGCTACATATAGGCTATATAGGCTACATTCTATATAGGCAATCCTATGCATGTCTACTCAGAAGTGAATCCTATTGAGTTCAGTGGTATTTACTCCCAGGAAAGTACCTAGAACTGCAGTCAAAGCAGGGGTGTCAAACTTGTTTTATACAGCAGGCCAAAGTTAGCATCCATGATGCCAGAAATTGGCCCCCAGTAACCACTCTGGGAGAGTTCAGTTAACATGTGGGCCCATTTTTTGGTAGAGCTCTTTCAGCGTCACTTCGCAGCTCAGTAGCTGAGATGTGGTCTACAAGGTGACTCCTCGGTAGAAGTGGCCCATGTGATAATTGGGCTCTCCCAGCACCTTGGCAGCATCTCCCTCCTCACACCTCTTGGTCTGCCTCTTCTGCCTTAGCATTCCTTGCCTTCTGAGCCCTCTTTCATTCTCCCTCTCCCAGAGCCTCAATAGAAATGGCACTGCTGAAAAGGTGGCTCTGGAAGAGTCCATTTATAATAGTGGCTGGATAAAGAGCTTCTGGGTTATATCCAGCCATCGGGCCTATATGTTTTACATCCCTGGACTAGGGATTTTTCTTTTACAGCTCCCTGCTACTTTCAATGAGGTTACTTGAGATTCTCAGCGAATTGTATTCTGCACCCAGTGTATTCTGGCCTCGGGGCCAGACATAGTAACCCTGTCAATGGACCTGAGAAAGTCAGAGTATAATGATTAAGTATTATAGATGAGGTGTCCAGGAAGATACAAATGGGGCTATAATGTTTGGTCTCCATTAAAGTTTAAAGATCAACTAAGAGTCACTCATTAGTTTATATCTTCAGATTGCACTAATACATACTGAATGAAGATTATGAATGAAGTGATCTCATTAACTTGGAAATGATGTCATGGCTGGAAGTGACATCATCAAGCAGGAAAATTTTTAACACCCCAGTGCAACACAATCAAATCAATCAGTTTAGTTAAGTTTTCAATCACTATAAGTTTAAAAATTTATTTAAAATAAAGAATCCTCCTAACCTCCCAAGCAGTTGGAGAATTATTTTTAAACAGATCAGCAAACATCCCAAAGGCTGCACTCTTAACCACACTTACCCAAAAGGCAGCCCCTTTGACTATCATTGTTAAAAGCATATACATAGTAGTCTGTTAAAATACAGATCTATAACATTTTCCCAAATGCTTTCACATACCATGGCAGTAACAAGTTTTATATATTAAAAATAAAATGCGCATTGAAATGGAGACCCACCTGAAATTGGCTTGTGACCCATCCAGTGGGTTCCAACCCACAATTTGAGAAACTTTGAAGCAGGAGTGGGCAAACATTTTGGCTGGAGGACCACATCTCTGTCACTGTGTTTTGGGCTGGAAAAAAAGAATAATTTACATTTCAAATTTGAATAAATTTACATAAATAAATACATTTGAGATGGAACTTATATGAATGAATTTTACCATGCTTTTTAATAATACACATCAGAACTGTAATACAGGCATGTAGAACCACATGAGAACTATGAACTGTTTTTCACACAGTACTTCCACAGGGAAAACTTACAGACCAAGCCTGAAACATATGGAGACCATCAGTTGTTCAGAGGCAATGGGGGGAGGGGGGTTAAAATAGTGAAAAGCAGAACACATATGGAGACTATAAAAGGCCTTGCTCTAACTCAAGCCGCAGCTTGTGCCTGGCAGTTTTGACTGGCAGTTGTGGACCAGCGTGTGCTCCAACAGGTTCTGATGTGCCAGAGGCTCATTGGAGACTGGGGGCTCCCTGTGGGCCACATTGGGGGACCCCGAGGACTGCAAATGGCCTCCAGGCTGGGGTTTGACCACCCTGGGTCTAAAGTGTTGGGTGCCCACCTTTTTCCTGTGGTGTGCACAATTAACTCTGCCTGCTGTTCAAGCGGAGATGTAGACTCTGGTCATCCTCCCCAGCTGTGCTAGGAATGAGCATGTTCAGCAAGCCAAAGGTGTCTCTCTTCTCCAAATTTACTTTCACCCATAAATACTTGTGGCTGAATGACCAGTTATACAGATGCTCTCTACAACATAAGATTACAAACAAACCCAGGTTTCATCTTCCCAAATGTAAATCCTACTTGACATTTCTGCAAAGTCACATCCTTAAAGCTATTAAATTACTAGAAACCATCCGTGTTCCTTCTGTTTTAAACATGTTTATATCCTCCTCCATTTTTGCGTTTTCTTTTTTCCACAGGAAAGAGGATGTAATTATTCCTTGAATGATCTTATCTCACACGCTGTCCCGTAATGTGGAAAGCCTTTATTTTCTACCTATCCTACTTCCCATTTTCACAGGCACCCTCCATCTGTTCACCTAGATTAGGACTAAAGGTGAGCAGCCTTGAGATTGTCATCTTTCACTTCACTTTCAGCCCTCAAAAGCTGTTTGTTGTGTACCTGTTTCCGTGCAGCACTGTTGCCTCTTTCCATTCTGCTATGATTCTCTCTCCTACCCCTAAAGAAATCAAACTTAAGCACCTAGGATGTCCTTGTTGTTGTAAGCATTTTTAGCCTCAGTCCTGGCAGCAATCCTGTGACCTTTCCTGCTCACTTTTTAACTGCTACCATAATACAGCATCCCATCATTGAAACGTAAACCGTATCCAGCATTCTGGCAGAACTGAACTCTGCTGAACAAGCCCTTTGCTTCTGATGAAGAGCATTCGGAACTTGGAAAGGGCAGCCAGGAGCAAAATAAGTTTTGTGTTGTACCAATAGGAAGTCAGAATAAGGATCAAGAAATAAAGGCATGGATCTTGGCAAATAATGGGGGAGGGGAATGAGGTAAGGTGAAGAAAGAAGATGGGAATGGGGCGCAGGTTCTGCTCTACCAGTTAAGGCATCTAGAGATCTAAGGCAGAATGCAAACAGAAACCTTGGAAGTTTGAGGCAAGCCTCTTGTATCCTTGATCGGCCTGGCTAGTTAAGGAAGCTAGTGGTGGGCTGGTTGAATGAGTGGGAGGTGAATAATAGTTAATGTCTACCAGTCCAGAGGGAGACAGAAATCCCAGTAAGCTTAAGGATGACAATGGTGAAATAGTTTCTTAAAGCTCACAGTACCAGATAATTTTTGTTCTGTGTTCTGCTTCTAAACTAGACAAGATAATCTGAGCATGTGGTGGCATTGCAACTCCTTTTTCTCTCTCTCTCCAGGATATAGCAGATTATTTGTACCCATTTCAATACAGTTTTCAATTTGCTTTTGTTTTGTCTTGTCCAGCTTCATCTTGTTCACCAGGAAGTTGACTTTCTATATGAAACTACTAGGAAAGTTTACCACAGTTACCACTGTCATCAGTAGACAGACACCAACCAGCTCTGTTTCTCCTTTCCACCTTAAGCCAAGCAGCCGTGGATAATTTCATTCATTCATTCATTCATTCATTCATTCACATTTTTATACTGCCCTTCCTCCATGGAGCTCAGCTCAGTGTAGTGTACATAGTTCCTCCTGTCCTTTTGTCCTCACAACACCCCTGTGAGGTAGGTTAGGCTGAGAGATTGAGACTGGCCTAAATTAATCCAGGAAGCTTCATGTTTAACATGTTAATTGTGCCTGAGTGGGGATCTGAACCTGGATCTTCCAGGTCTAAGTCCAACTTCTGAATCCCTACATAATTTGAGCTCTCTGGAGATGCTGAACCAGAGTCTGGAAATTTGGGCCAATGAACTGAGAGCCAGATCTGCTCAGCATTGATCTTCCAATTCGTGCAGGCTACACCTTCCTCCCTGGGTTGTGCTTTAAGGGAAGTTAATTCAGAGAAACCTCTCTAGAGCCATCCTTCACAGTAGCCAAGGGCATAGTGTGGTTTTGGATGCTGGGGTAGCCATTTAATTCCCATTGGAAACTCATTGAGGAGACAATTGGTTTTTTCCACCTTCACTTTCGTGGGGGTTAGACACTGTGACAAAGTGGAGAAGTAATAGCTTGTTAGATACTCTCTTGCTTAAAAAAAAAAAATTCCCCTTGCTTTGAGTTCCAAAACACTTTAGTCATGTTGAAGATACTCAGCCTTGCAAGAAGCATTAGATATATACAGCCTTGTCATACTGGTGGAGCAGAAAGAAAACCAACATATTAATCATCTCTCTGTTGCCTTTTATGTCATTATTTATATGGGCTGGGATGAGATTGGCACACAACATTGACAAAAATCCTTTGAAAAATTGTGCACTGCAGTGTAATGATGGACTAACTTTTCATGAACTTCCCTGAAGCCTTTACTTATAAATCACTTTTTTCTTCAAAAGAGGAAGAGAAAATGGGAAAAAAAGACAACATCCTGAATAAATAAGGAAACCACTCTAATATAGCAGCCTATCTTTGATGCTAATTTTAATCTCCAGCTGTGCTGTGACTGGAGAGGGTGCGCCTCCAGTTATCTTGCGCTCCCTCCTCCATTAAAAATGTTTGCATAACCAATATAATTACAATGTTTATGTAACTAGTGAAAAAGTCTCATTTTAGTACAGTATGGTTGCAATTAATCTCCATCTTTCTCTGCCCAGGATTGTAATTAGGGATCCTAGGTGCCTGCAGAAGATAAGAACGGAAATTCCTTTTTGGTGCAATAAATACTCAGAACAAAACCATATCGAAATACATCTTTCTGTTAAGCTGCTGTTTGGTATGGAAACCATCTTGCTTTCACTTCCCTAAATAGTGGTTCACAGCTACTTTTCAAAATACATTTTTTTCACACTCTAAAATGTTGTGCAGCATGCAGACCACTTTCTCTAAACAATTTTGGCATCCAGAAGCCTAATCCTTACACTGTATGGCAGCTGTGCGCTGCATGCAATTCAGTATGCCAGTGGTTCTCACACTTTTAGCACCTGGACTCACTTTTTAGAATGAGAATCTGTCAGGACCCACAGGAAGTGATGTCATGTGGGAAGTGACATCAGCAAGCAGGACCCTTTTTAACCATCCTAGGCTGCAGTCCTACCCACACTTACCCAGGAGTAAGTCCCATTTACTATCATTGTTAAAAGAATATGCATAGTAGCTTGTTAAAAGTACAGGTCTGTAACATTTTCCCAAATGCTGTCACATACCATGGTAGCATCAAGTCCAATATATTAAAAATAAAATATTGAAATGAATGGGGACCCACCTGAAATTGGCTCATGACCCACCTAGTGGGTCCTGACCCACAGTTTTAGAAACGCTGTAGTATGCAGCTCTTGGGACAGAAAACACTTAAAAGTGAATGTTCTAATTAAAAATGCATTTCAAATTACAATTCTGTGTGCAAAGTTTTTGCTCAACAAAAAGGTTGTATTTTTCTGGCATGTTAATTGTGCCAGTGGGTATCAAAGATGCAGCTGCTGCTTCTTTTACAAAATGTTGCTGTCTAACCATTTTGGAGTTATAGCCATCTACATAATTTTTGGTTGGTAGCCATTTTGGTTTTTGACGGCTTTGGACTTCAAAATAGCACAGTTTTGGCTCCAGTGTGCTCCATATTTCCTGCATTGTAGAAAGAGCCTGCACAGAGGGAGGCATGAGATCACTGCATTCTGATCCTAGGAACATGGCGATCTGGTTCCCTTACCTTGCACCCTCTTCTAACAGGAGCCCAGTTGAGGTACCAGCAATGTGAGATCTGTCAGGAGTCCAGATTGCTGCGTTCCAGTGATCAGACCCACTTACCTAGCTCCTTCCTCCTCAGGGGTGCTTGAAGCTAAACAGAAAATACTGGGTTTGTTCCCAGTCCATTGTTCATTTCATGGCTAGTTTCAGGAGTCTTGGGAGCAAGGGGCAAGATCACATTTTCTTTCATGTGGACTTTTTAAACAAAGCAGGAAAGGTTGAGAGCACTTGAAGCAACCTCAGCATGCACTATATTTCCTGCTTTGATTGAAGGAAGTAGGAGCCAAATAAACGGTGTGGGGGCTGGGAGGACCAGAAGTGCTATTTGGCTGCTCCAGGTAGCCTAATAGCTTCAGCTGGTCCTGCATGTCCAAACAGGGGCTCACCACAGTGGTCATCAATACTTTATTTTCTTCTTTGTTTTTCTGCAGCATTTGGTGCAATTAATGTTTAGTTGCATTTTCTCCTCTTATGTCAGTTTTGTAGGTTGACTTAGCATTTTTAGTTAAGTCAGCTGTTTGCTGCATACTATGGCTTTAATAATTTTTCAGGGTAGTGTTTTTTTAAGTAAGGGAGAGGAAGAGGGAAGAAAGAATTCTCTAAGACTGCACAATAGCTAGTGCTTTGTATGTGTTGGTGATTGTGAGTGGGAGGAGATGCTATCAAAATATGCTGGCATTGATAGGAGTGAGCTAATGGGGGAAAAGAAGGTGTTCCAGAATGGTCAATTGAATACATGAAAGAATGTCATAAGAGAAGCATCTGTGATGGTGGAAATTGTGTCAACACAAGAGGTGGTGTAATAATCAAGACAAGACAAGATTAGGTATTGGCTGCAAAATCATACAAAAATCCACATGTATAGGTAGATTCTTGAAGGGGTAAGAATTCAACATATCTGAGAAGCTTCTGAAGTTGTAGAAAGGGCCATCCTGAAAAGCAAACCTACTGAACAGATCCTAAGTAGGTGTTTCACAATATTAAATGGGGCTTACTCCCAGGCAGGTGTGATTAGGATTGCAGCCTAAGGGCCTAATCCTATCCAGCTCTCCAGCACTTGAGCAGCTGCAATGCAGCCCTGAGGTAAAGCAACAAATATTCTCATACCTTAAAGAGGCCTCTGTGATTGCCTCCCCATCACAGGTTGCAGTACATGTGCCATTAGCATGGTTGCACTGGCACTAGAAAATTGGATAGGATTAGGCCTGTAGACATTTGCTAAGATTATTCTGAATAAATAGTCATTGTTCTAGTTATTGCAGTAAAATGAATACCTGTATTGGCATTGTTAGTTGAGACATGAGTGGTAAGCAGCCATAGTAATGCCTGTCTTCTCCTTGGCACAAAGTGACAGCGAACCATTCTCTGTCCATTTTTAAAATCCCTTTTCAGGAAGGGGTTGCGTAAGATTGTACTTCCATTTTCTTTTCAGTGTGGTGTGATGCAATTTCACAAAACTAGATAATGTTACTATGTTGGTATTTCTCCTCCTCTCAGGTTGCTGTTGAGGACCAGCACTGCAGAAGGTAGTTATCATGGAAAGAAATCTTTCCATTGTTCAGTGCTAGTTTATCTTTCACTAACTGCATAATGCTGAGGCTCCAACTGCACTTGCCAGGGCAGGCAATTTCATCTTTTCAGCTGGTCACTTTAATAAAGCTCCTCCCATGTGATGCTCTGATTTTTATTTTCAGATAAATGGGTGTAGTGCATTTGTAGCATGAAGATCAGCAGCAACCTACTCTCTAACAAGGGCTGAACTTGCCCAAACAAATCTAGTATTTTTTTCTCCCCACGATGGTATTCATTTAGGGGGCAATCCTAACAGTAAGTCCTATTTTGTTCAGTGGGGCTTACTCTCAGGAAAATGTGGTTAGGATTGCAGCCTTAGTCCTGCTCTGGTAGACATGACCATTTTGGTTGTAGCTACACAGCCCAATCCTATCCACACTTTCCTGGGAGTAAGCCCCATTGACTCTAGTGGGACTTACTTCTGAGTAGACATACATAGGATTGGGCTGATCATCTCGTCCAGGTCTTCAGCAAGTCTGTACCTGAAAATCAAGTGCCAAATAATTGAATTTTTCCATGTTGCTTTTCTATAGATGAAGTGTGACAGTGGAACGACACCAGCTTTTTTTGCTGTTTTTTCTTTTTTGTCTCTCCTCTTTTCCTCCCTCCACTGTAAACTACTTATGAGAATTTCATTCTGACAATCTGAACAGTCTTCTTAACAAGACCGCAATCACTTAAATTGCTGCCAAGCGTGTGAGTACGCTTGAAGTGATTAGGGTCATTTTACTTGGTTAGCGCCCAGGTTGGTCACTTTCCAGTTTCTTTGGGATGTCTATGGATGTTTGTGGCATGAGTGATGGAGTGACTTGGATAATAAGCTAATTACATCAGGGCTCAGTTCTGAGGCCAAGGAGTAACTTATATTATTCCTCATGTCTACTTTTAAAAACATTATTGTTAATTTACAGCTTAAATACCCATCTCTGTTTCCAATCCAGCCAAGCAGTACAACTCTTTCATTAATCAGACCTGTAAAATGATTTGCAGCTACCGGTTTTCTTTCCCTTCACTACACCATTCTTTAAAGCAGATGCTAATTAAATTCCTGTAGGAATACCAAGTTTTGTTTTGTTTTTGTTTTTGTTTTTTTAATTTTGGGGAGTTAAATTCCCTTGGGCTCACACATTTAAGGAGAATGAACATAAGAACAGCCCCACTGGATCAGGCCATAGGCCCATCTAGTCCAGCTTCCTATATCTCACAGCGGCCCACCAAATGCCCCAGGGAGCACACCAGATAACAAGAGACCTCATCCTGGTGCCCTCCCCTGCATCTGGCATTCTGACATAACCCATTTCTAAAATCAGGAGGTTGTGCATACACATCATGGCTTGTACCCCATAATGGATTTTTCCTCCAGAAACTTGTCCAATCCCCTTTTAAAGGCGTCTAGGCTAGACGCCAGCACCACATCCTGTGGCAAGGAGTTCCACAGACCGACCACACGCTGAGTAAAGAAATATTTTCTTTTGTCTGTCCTAACCCGCCCAACACTCAATTTTAGTGGATGTCCCCTGGTTTTGGTATTATGTGAGAGTGTAAAGAGCATCTCCCTATCCACTCTGTCCATTCCCTGCATAATTTTGTATGTCTCAATCATGTCCACCCTCAAGCGTCTCTTTTCTAGGCTGAAGAGGCCCAAACGCCGTAGCCTTTCCTCATAAGGAAGGTGCCCCAGCCCCGTAATCATCTTAGTCGCTCCCTTTTGCACCTTTTCCATTTCCACTATGTCTTTTTTGAGATGCGGCGACCAGAACTGGACACAATACTCCAGGTGTGGCCTTACCATCGATTTGTACAACGGCATTATAATACTAGCCGTTTTGTTCTCAATACCCTTCCTAATGATCCCAAGCATAGAATTGGCCTTCTTCACTGCCGCCGCACATTGGGTCGACACTTTCATTACTGAGAATGACTTCTCAGTAGTTGTTTGTACAGGCATGTGTTTGTGTTTGCACACGCGTATGTAGATTTTTGGCAAGGTTTGGTAAAAAGTGGGGATGCATTGCGGCTGCATCAGAGCTGGAAAGTCGGGTAAGATTGGGCCCAAAGTGTTTTTCCCCCCTGAGTATTGCAAGGGTTACTTGAGCTGTTTTAAAGGTTATTTTCAATGACATGTGCCTTGCATCTGATTCTGGTGAACCAGCACTCAACTCCGAACACAACATATTATTTATTAATTATTAACAGTATTTATACACCGCTTTTCAACTAAAAGTTCACAAAGCGGTTTACAAAGAAAAATCAAATGACTTAATGGTTTCCTGTTCCAAAAGAGCTCACAATCTAAAAAGGCAAAAGAACCCCAGCAGAGAGCCACTAGAAAAGACGCTGCTGGGGTGAGGAGGGCCAGTTACTCTCCCCCTGCTAAATAAAAGAGGAGCACCCACTTGAAAAAGTGCCTCTTACCCAGTTAGCAGGGGTTATATAGGGGTAACATAGCTTTGGTTGTTGCTGGTGCAGTCACATTGTAATATGATAGCAGGACATGGGGTTAGTTATAATAGGCATTATGGGGATGAGTGGGGAAATTGAAGATGTGGCTACTATCCTAGTCCATTGTTGCTGTCAGAGAAGGTGAGATGTCGCAAGTGCGCTCAGGAAAAAGAATATATACTGGATGTCAGGGGAAGTATATAGAGAGGAATTCCAGAAAGTGGGGGAAACAAGGCAGAGGATGGAGTCTACCTGTATTGGCTGAGCTACTATCAGGAAAGAAGAGGGGAACTGACACTTCTTGAAAAGTGGTCTGCTCCCATCTGTCCCTGTGACATGTCCAGCTTTGTAACCAGTTGGTTTTGCAACTGCAGTTTCAAATTTAAAACTGACCACATTTTCTTCAGTGGGGCCAAAAAATGTAGGTTGGAAGGCTTATTAGTCACAAAGTTAATTATTACATAAGCTGATTTCCAGTGACATTCTTCTCCTGTATGCTTTGCCAACATAGTGAGTGTATGGATGCATATTTCCATCTTCATTGCTGTTCTCATCTTCTTGCATCTCTAGCCTTATCAAGCAGATCCAGAGATGAATAAGATAAGCTTGGCAATGCACATCTACACTTGCTGGGCATCCAGCTGTCCTTTCCTGTACCAGTCAAGAATACTTTTGTATTCTGGGTTTCAAGAATATGTTATTTGCCCTGAGTCATTTGGAGAGGGTGAGGTACAAGTGAAATAAAGCAAATAAGAATCAGTGAGGAGGAAATAATGTCTGGACAGCAGGCTGAAATAAAGTCCTAATTTTGGGAAGTTATACTGTTTCAGGTTTAATGTATGATATTTCTCTGGGTCAGTTGAGAAGGAATTGGATGAAAGTAAGGGAAATGGTTTAAGAATCGTTTTTTCCTTCTTCTGAGAGCCAAGGTTCCTGCTATAAACTTTCCACTGCTTGTTATATTTTGTATAACAATGCAACAGCAAGATGAAAGATTTTCTGCCACTTCTCATTTGCATTTTCCTATTGAGATGTACCAGCAGAGCATCATTTATCTCATCAAATGTTTTGACACAGTTATTAATAAGAAACAAATCTTGAAGGTTTTCAAATAATCTGATCAGCTGTCAGCTACCTTGCACAAGAGGTTACAAGCTGGTTGCTCGCTGTGCTCATTTTTCTTACTATCACATCTTTCTTCAGCATTCACTGTCAGCTGATTCATAGGGAGCTTAAAGGCACTTGCACTGATCCAGCAAGAGAAATCATGCTTATCAGCAGCCTCCTGTATGCTTTGCCAACATAGTGAGTGTGTGCATGCATATTTCCATCTTCATTGCTGTTCTTATCTGAGTCTAATGATCTGGCATTTAAGCCATTTCTGCCCAATGTTGCATATATGCAACAGGGACCAAATGCATGCTCTGTGGGCTGGGCAGAAATAGGTAAGTGCACATGGCAATAAATATTCACATCTTGGGGACACTAATTGTTAATATATGTCTAGCTGCCAGCAGTTACAACTGGATCAGGTCCTCAATTAATACATGATAATTCAGTTAAAGCTTAGTTTATTAACACTTTTCGTGCTTAGGTATCATCTGATGGTCATGAGCAGCTCTTAAAAATCATGAATAGTAATCATAAATATATCTATGTTGATATGTGATTTAACAGAGTAGACTCAAGCTTTCTTGAGATGTAGAAGACACAACAATACTGCTGCTCAAAAGTAGAGTATATTGGCAGTGAATTGGGGAAAAAACAACCCACCCCATCTTCAGCTTTACATTGGAAAGACTATGTTTACAGATAGCTCCAAACAACAGAGTTAATGGGAGTTTTGGCATCTGAGACAGAACGGAGGCAAACTGTATTTGAGTGAGTATGTTTCTTTCCTCTGTCCTGACTGCTCAACACATCCATAGTAAGTAATGATTGTATGCCATAGCTGTTAAATCTATGCCACATTGGCGCAATTCTTTGAGTGATGAGGAAGGGCATTGAGCATGTGAGGCACAAACAAGAGATTGTCCTCAGAAAAGTTTCTATGTCGTCTGACTTTGTGCTCTTCCAGCAACAGGCTTCAGATTGTGATACAGTGTGATAAGCCTGTCAGATGGTTGGCTTGTCTGTCTCACACAAGGGTGCCTGAATATTGCAAAATTTTCACTGTGAGGGTTCCTGGCCTAGCTTGGAAGAAGGCTCTATCCACTTGAACTCACAGATGATCAGCGAATTACCCTGCCAGATTTCAGAGTGGTCTTTCTATGTTCACCAACAAGGATACTGCCAATCTTGCCTGCTGGGCCTTCCCTGGTTGCCTCAGTACTGCTTTAAGCAGATTATGCAACACCTGCTTCCTCCTCTCTCTGTGCTGCTGTCTCTTCATGGTAGAGTCAGATCCCTTACCTTTGCATCCTGTCACTACAGTATCATCACTGGCACACTGACTGATGTGTTGCTTCTGAAGTGCAGCTCACCCCCTTTCTCACCCAAAGCCTACCCCCAGTGTTCTTGTTGCCCCAAGCAAGCAGGAAGCCTAACTCAGTGGAAGTGAAAACAGTTTCTGCAGTGCTAGCAGTGGAGCTGGCAGCAGGCTGGTTGATGATATGCTACTGGGTCACCCCAGGGACCAGAACAATAGACCCAGCAGCTATGCACAGGGGTGGCTGACTCCACAGGGGGCTCCAGTGGGAGCGAGTCCAAGTGAGACAGCACTTTTCCTGGACACTCATATGTCTGAGCTGTGAGGAATTGGGCTGCAAAGTCCTTCAATTTTCCTTCTAGGGAGTTCCTGCATTCTAAATGTCAAATGGTTGGCAACCTTCAGTCTCGAAAGACTATGGTATAAGCCTGCAGTGCCTGGTATTCCCAGGCGGTCTCCCATCCAAGTATTAACCAGGCCTGATCCTGCTTAGCTTCCGAGATCATGGTATAAGCCTATAGCACCTGGTATTCCCAGGCGGTATGTCAAGGGTTAAATATTTTTATCTTTTATTTTCTAGAGAGCCCATTCATTCTGATGCTGGTTTAAGGCCATTTTCATTGTGAGCAGTGTTATATATAGCTTTCATTTATAAAGTAGAAAGGATTAAATAACATTGGAAAAGAGGACCCTGGGGATGAGGCAACTACGAAACTAGCTGTGAAATCTTGTGATGTTAGTTGCCTTGATCACTTCCAGGTTGGAAGTGAAAGACAGGTTATAATGCTTCAAATATATGTGTGTTTTTTTTGTTTGTTTTGGAAAAGCAAACCAATACATTTTATGATATGATTATGATATATTTCCCACATTGGTGCTTTGTACCTAGGTGAGTGGAAGGGACATTTTGCTTCTGTATGGAATAATATGCGGCAGTTCGCTTATTCACATGCATGTGCATGGATTCATACATGAACATTTGAAACAGGATATATTAACCCCCCAACATACATACTGGTTCTGTTCTGGAGGTCTGTTTGGAAATTAGAATATGTACGGACTGCACCTGTGCAAAAGTATCAATGTAACCACCCATAACTTGAATATCCATCACTTGGGTGCCTGTAACATCAGGGAGACAGTGCACCTAATCAGATTATTGGCTCATCTAGCACAGTGCTGTCTCCAGTAAGAATGACAATGGCTCTTCCTAAGATCTCAGAGTTCTTTTTGAGTCCTGCACCTCTAAATTGGAGATGCTGGGGATTAAACCTGCAACCTCCTCCATGCAAATCATGTGCTCTACCACTGAGCTATGGTTTCTTCTCCAAACATATTGTTGCAGCTTGTGATATGATGGCAAAGATCTTTCTCCATTTCCCCATCACTGTCAGCTCAGTCTGACATACGCCAGCAGCCATAACAGCCTTTTGTCTCTTATAAGGGCATAAGAAGATACTCTGCTGTGTGCTTGTCCACAGGGTCAGACATAGATCAAATAGACCAGGCAAGGAGCTGGAACCCCTCAATTTGTTCAACTTTTTAATACTCATTTTTATTGCATCTATAACCTTTTTCATGACTTTGCATGGCTTACATGCATGATTTATTCCTGTCAACATTTATTCCTGTTTGCATGCATGAATTTATAAGTCTGTACATTTTCATGCTATATATAATCAAATAAAAACAAATTTGTTTCCTCCATGCTTTCAAAAGTGTTTTAATGTTAAGGATGAGACATTTCTAATCCCCTCCCAACCCCAGTTGGTTAGTTGTTCCTCAGTCTGGCCCTACTTGTCCACTCTCTTCCAAATTTACTCTCACCCTTGGCAGACCATAATGGCAGTGAGAGCAATGGTGGTGATGGTAATTGTGGCACAAAGATAGCTCTGCTGCTGCTAGTTTTTTTTTTTTGGGGGGGGGGGAACGACTCACAAAGCTTTTATACGAGAAAAATCAAGTATGTAAATATTAATTTGCACAGATAGACAAAAGCATAAATTAGTACTGTTTGGTACCCACTATTTCATTTACAGTATGAAAGGAATCTTCTGGACACAAGCTCAGTATTTAGACTCCCGATACATGCTTTGTGTAGTATACAGAAATGAAAATGACATTAAGTTGAACTGCAGTGCAATACTCTGCAGCCACAGCTCCTGCCCCCACAATATGGAGGACTGGAAAAACTTCTTGGAATCAGTGCCTTTATGTAAGCAAAGTTCTTCTCTGAGCCATTTGGTTTCCTTAATTGAAAGGTAAGAGAAACAAACTGGAGCCTACCACTCAACACCTGTATTTAGGTACAAAAAGTAAAATGAAGGGACACTTTGTAGGGCATTATGGGTATTTATGTAAGACAGCCAGAAGAAAGAAAGCAAGTTTCTCCATATCACAGAATACAATAAAAGCTATTGATCCATCCTATATATTGACTTTTGTATTTTGCCATTCCACCATCTATTGCTCTATTTAATCCAGTGGCTCCCAACTGTTGTCCTTGGACCAGAGGAGGTCCATGAGGCCCTGAGAAATGGTCTGCGAGGTTTCAGAAAGAAAAGATAACCTTTGATCACTTCTAGCATCTCACCGAGAGAGCACTCCCCCAAAGGATCACCGCAGAGGACAGACTGTCTGCAGCCAGCACTTCCATTGTTCCGCCAAGTGCTGCCTCAAAGACTACCAAATTTAATGGTATTTTTTGTGTGCAAGAGAGTTGGAGGTCCACAATGATTCCAATTTTTGCCTCATTGGTTAACAGGCTCCTAAAGTTTCAGAACCATTGATCTAATCCTTACAATGAACTTTACTGCAAGACAGTGACTACACTGAAGTCACCCAGCATGCTTCATGGATCAGTTTGAACCTGAAGACCTTTAGTCATCTTAGTCTAAGCCTGAAACACTTTCCACTACATCACACAGTACTACATTTCTACTGCATTAGTACTACTACACACAGGTAGTACAATGGTGATAATTAAACTTTCCAGTGGTGAATTCACCTTCCCTCTGCTTTTCTTTAAAGATATAATCAGTGAAATAAGAGAGGCAAAGTTTCTTCATACTCGCCTACTACTGAGTACTGAGTACTAAGTACTGTTTCTCTAACAGTCAGTGTAATTTGATTTTTAATTCACATTTCACTGTGGTTATAATTAAAAAGAACATTAATCTGAACAAAGTAAATGTACTTCAAACACCCTCATATTTCAGGTTTGAAATAATTATGAAGAAAATGTATGTATGTATAATAATCCATGGTGCTGTAGCTTATTCAGACAATGGGAATATGGAGTCTTTGAAAAAGTTTCATGGAATGCTTTCTCTTTGTGTTGCTTTGCTCCACTGCAAAGTGAAGCTGCTTTACCTTATTGGTACAGTGCTGTCTTGTGCAATAAATCAACCTTTCCCCCAATATGGTATCTGGCAAGAGTGCTACACAGCTGGAGTTCTGTTCCTTCCCTGTCTTGTCTTACATAATGGAATGCACCATCAAGTCCATCTCTTCGGTTTGTTTGCATTGTACTGTATGCTGTTGCTGAATGTTTCAAAGTATTCTTCACCACACATCACGAGGAGCTTTTAATCAAGATCACACAGACATGCTCAAAATTACTCCAGTAGTAGTCTTTCCTGAAGTTTAGTAAATGCATATGAAAACAAAGGACACATGGTGCAAACACTTGGTAGGAGAACCAGGCTTAAGTCCACAGTAATGCCATAAAGAATCCTTTTGCTCACTTTCCATCCCATGGAACTTATTTGTTACATTAGGAAACACTTTAAAAAAGAAAAACCACCCCAGTAATGAAAATGTGCAGATGGGCTCTAATCAATCAAAGTTTAAGACAAAACCCCACCATTTATTTATTTATTTAATTTCCTACTTTTCACTAAATAGCTTTCAACTGTACACATGTGCAGGCAGGCATGCTCACACACACGCATGTAAAGTACTGACATCTCTGCACCATCAGAAGTAACACGCATGGTGCGTGTGGTGATGTACTGAAGTAAGAGTTGTGTTGCTAGAATGGATTAATTGGCCCTTTTCACATTTGCAAATAAAATCAATTCCAATGAATGTAAATATATCATGGGTCAGTGGTTCTCAAACTTTTAGCACCGGGACCCCCTTTTTAGAATGAGAATCTGTCAGGACCCACCTGAAATGATGTAATGAACAGAAGTGACATCACATTTTATGCAGGAAATTTTTTTTTACAATCCTAGGCTGCAATCCTACCCACACTTACCTAGGAGTAAGATCCATTTTCCCAAATGCAGTCACAGATCAAGGTAGCATCAAGTCTAATATATTAAAAATAAAATATTGAAATGAATGGGGACCCACCTGAAATTGGCATATGACCCACCTAGTGGGTCCTGACACAGTTTGAGGAACACTGTCATAGGTGGTTCCTTCCATGTTCCTCACCACATTTTCTCTTAGGTACCAGGAAAGATTGCTTCTTCATATTTTTTGGGAGAAGCCAATATAGAACAATAGACTCCTTCAGTCTGAAGGGGAGCCCTTGCAGAAGTTGGAGATAACTCCAGGAAAGGGAGTAAAAGCCTACTACAGCCTGCTAGCAGATAGCTAGAGGAGGAAGGAGGGAGGGAGGCAGCAGAGACCCAGCTTCTCTTAGGGGCAAGCCAGGGGAGGATCCAAAGGGAATCCACAGTCTATCCCTGGATGGGACCTGGGAGGTATAATAAGCTAAGAGGTGACTTGAAATCTGATATATTCAGAAACACCATGCAGGACTGTATTTCATATGAGAGACTAATCCCAGGTAACATGACACCAAGTTGAGGTCAAGAGTGAAGTTAACCTGGTGAAGGCAGGTGTGATGGAATTGGGGGGGAGGGGGGTTCCAGTGACCACACACTGATAATACATAATAATACAGGCATTTATATACCGCCTTTCTTGGTTGTCAGATTTCTCCTCAGACTTTAATTCAAGGCAGTTTACATGGGCAGGCTGTTCTAAATCCACGTAGGGATTTTTACAATTGAAGAAAGGTTCTATCTTTCAAGAACCACAACATTTCAGATGGATCTTTTATGGTCTGTTATCACTTTCTGGCTTCCAGATTCCTCCCATGCAGGCTGACAGGCAGCTTCTTCATCTCTCCAAGAGCAGGTGGAATAACTCAGCTGGGCTTGTCAGCTGCTTCAAGGTCTCGCCATTCACGGTGCCGGTGGCCTCGAACTGGCGACCTTTGGATGTTATCTTCAGGCAGACGGAGGCTCAACCCTCCAGACCTCCTGCCCTGATCCAGGGCAATGGCACCTAATACCTAGTGCTCCCTCCCTCCCTGTTCCTTCTCTTCTCCTTTGTTTGAACATGCAGCTTAGTAGGGAAAAGCCTTGGTAGTTCTAATCTGCTGCCACAGTAGATGGTGCTGGCGCTATGCAGTTTGCCTCACACGTGCAGTTTACCTTCCCTTTGGAACCTTGAACAAGCTTTCAGCTTACTGAAAGCCAAAGGCTTGTAAAGGTAGTGGGACATATGGAGCGACAGACCAAATAAAACAAGACTGACAGTTTTCTGGCTAGTACTGAGTCTTATCTACATACCTGCTCCTAAGAGTGGTCTCCCCATGACCAGTCTGATGGAAAGCACAAATTAAAGAGAGTGTACTTCTGCTGGCTTGGGAGTATATCATTTAGTTGGAAGGAAGTCACCTTCCCTCTGACTGGCTGACTAGTTGCTTAGGAATGGGACCCTGGCCAGTTCCTTTAAAATCTGACCACTATCACTCCCGCTTGGACACTTTTGGGTATTTTTGGAAACCCATATATTTATGAGTTGGAGATGATTCCAGGCACCAAGCACCTTGGAAAAGCTTTCTAGCCAGAGTCTAGGGGGAGGGAAATGCTTCCTCAGTGAAATATATCCCGGATTCTCAGGGAAGTTGGTAAAAGTTTATAACAAAATAAATATGGCCATGAAATAAGAACATAAGAGCCCCACTGGATCAGGCCAAAGGCTCATCTAGTTCAACTTCCTGTATCTCACAATGGCCCACCAAATGCTCAGGAAGCACATAAGACAGCAAGACACAACCTGCATCCTGGCAGAGATTTCATTACAGCTGGACAACTCCCTCTCCTTTTTCTGTTATCCCTTTTTGACTAATAAAAGACTTAAAGTAATCCAGGTTATGTGACTTCTCTATCCATGGCTTCCCACAACCCCCTGGAGGTTGAACTCCCCTCTTGGGAAGAAGGAGATGGAGACAAAAGAATACACTTTTCAAAAGTCCCAGATTTTCCAGGAAGGAACATCATTGATTTGAACATAATTTTTTAAAGCTCTCACTTTGACCCTTATCACTCTCCCAATGACCTCAAGTTTCACTTTGCATTTCTCTTCTGTGTTTTGTCTGTGGCTTCTAGAGACAAGCAAGGTAACACTGCTTAGAACACCTTCCCAACATTTTGGGAGTACATATCTTGTTTCTGGCAGACCATTTCTGTTCCATAGAATAAATTTTTTTAGCACCATCTTTCTAACTCCATAAAACCTTATGGAATAGACCTGCTTATGAAACATAGATAATTCCACAAGTTGCCCATATACCTACCATTCCACATAAATTGGTTGATTTAATTCTTTGTAGAAAGTTTGATGCACCTGTCTCTTCCCGCTAATGACTCAGTACAGCAGTACTGGTTGGTGATCCTCATTGCACTTTCAGTCAGTCAAATACATGGTTTGAGATGCTTTTTCAAGTGGTGTTTCTCTTATATTTAGCATATTTAACTGTCCCTTTTTAGCCCAACACAGTGTCTTTTCTAAAGCAATTTGCTGGTGTTCTTTTGCGTCTTTTTAGATTGTGAGCCCTTTTGGGACAGGAAGCCATTTATTTATTTGATTTTTGTCTGTAAACTGCTTTGTGAACTTTTTGTTGAAAAGTGGCATATAAATACTGTTAATAATAATAATATCATATATAACTCTATAGAGATACAGTGTTCTTGAGAAGCCACTGGGATATGGGGAAACATAGGAAAGGGATATATAGAGCTAAATATTTTAAGGTTATGTAGACAATTCATGCTTCATTCATGTTTATAGCTTGTATCTCTGTCTTCATGAATCTTTGGAGCTTACTTGACTGGAGATTGTAAGGTCACACAACTTGCTTTGTTGGTTCAGATCAACAGGCTGCCCAACCTAGGCTCTCTGCTGATGACCAGTCAGATGAATGCACAAGAAATTTCCTCGATCAGTTTGGTTCATCAAAGGTAAATACAGTAAAGAAGTATACTTTGAGGTACACAAATCAAATAATGCAACAGAGCACACCAGCCGCTGGAAATAGCATACATGTATTCATAGACATTTATGATTTGAAAGCTGGCCTTATCTTTCATCAGTAGAACCTGGCCCTACAAAATGTGGAACAGGTCCTTTCTTTTATCTGTATAGCTATTGGGCCATTGAAGTCTTCTAAAGCCGAAGATAAGAAGGTAACTGAGGGTAACTGAGTAACTGAGGGTAGACAACAGGGTAACTGAGAGTTCAATGGTTTGAAAGAGGAATTGCTGCTCATGATGCATACAGTCATCTTTGCTTTCTCTTCTAGCAGACAATTTTTCATATTTTTGTTACTTCAAAAACCAGCAAAACCTGCTTGATTTAGAGGGGAACCTATAAGACAAAAGATGTGCATCTCTGTGTGTATGCACATGAGAAGCAATGCCTTTTTCAAACTGCTTTCAGTTCTCTTTAGAATGATTGCTTGTCTTCAACCTGTATTTTCCACAATACAATCAATATTTTTAATCTCAGTGATATCCATCGTAATGGCAACGGTAACAGCTGATTCATCAAAAAGTCAACTTGGGCCTCTATAGGTACAGTGGGCATGATATTGCTCTTTTAAAAAAAATACTGATTGTAAGTTATGGCAATGTAACTGTTATTGGAAAGTACTTCTGGTGTACTGTTGAAAAAGTGAGCACTAATATTATGGAGCTGCTTATTTGAAATAAGGGGGCCGGGGGATAAGAATAGGCCCTCAGTTTGGCTGTACTTGTCGTAAGAGGTGACTAAACAGCCAGCGGGTAGATGGGACTCGTTAGCCTGAGAAGGCAGTTCATCTAAGAAAATGAAACTCTGATCTCAAACCTCCACTGCCTTGTGGCTATATCCAGTTATGAAAAATGCTTCAGGAGACAACCTCGAGGCAAAATGTGGAGCTGGAGTCCCTGAGGCAGTTCATGGCTGTATACAGTCATGTTCTGGCAACTCCTGCGACGCTACTGGAACCACCCATATTGGCTTCTGTCTTTCCGTTGGACCATTTCAGCAACGTGGAGAGGGGGATTTGCTGCATTTGTAACTATCCTCCATATTTACTTGACCCAGGCTTCGTGCGCTGGAGAGGAACCACCATTCAGAGTGTGACATCATAGTCTTCCGAGACTGAAGGATGCCAAAGCAGTATTTGAAATAGTAGCTTTGCTTCAGGATGATTAGGCCCAAATCCTAACCCACTTTCCAGCACTGGCATAGCTGTGCCAATGGGACGTGTGCTGCATCCTGCAATTGGGAGGCACTTACGGAGCCCCCCGCCCCTCAAAGTAAGGGAATGTTTGTTTCTTTACCTTTACTTGCAGTCTTGTATGAAATAAAACATATCCTGACTGTACCCTACTCCTGCTTAATATTTTTGGACACAGTGAATTCATTCTTAAGTGTGTATTTTTTGGCTTAAGAACCTCATCTAATAATGTTATGCGTACAATATTAAATTCAATCGTGCTGGGGTAATATCAGCATTGTCTGATAACATTTGTCATTATAAAAGCAGCATAATCTTTCATTATAATCCAAGGTCAGAATTTCCTAAACTTAGGATACTCCAGATGGGTTTTTCCAGATTAATAGTGAAAGGACCCTTCAGTCACACATACACAACTCTCAATCGGCTCTTCAAACAATGAATAGACATGTTACCTGTCACTGAGGAATAGCCCAGTTAGTATTTTCTCCATCCTGACTTCTACTTTGCCTTCTACTTTGCCACTCATAAGGCATAGGACTCAAGCATAGGACTGTGCTTTCTAAGCAATTGGTGATGCTTCTGGAATTCTCCCAAACTTGGCAGCTGTCATAAGTTCTGTATCACAGAATCTTGATGTACTCTGTTTGGAAAACTGATGCCGGAGAGAGAAGGGACCAGTGTTGCATGGGACTGCCCCTCTCCACTGAGAACAGAGTTGTGAGTCCACTATGCAACACACTGCTGTGCTTCAACGTATCATTTGGGAATTGCTTTTATACAAGATTGGGGTGGAATGAAGAGGCTTCTTGGAGTGATGGGCTGGAGGAGGTGCCCAGGGGCAGTCTCCCCTAGCTCATCTCTCAGTTGCTTCATCCTGTGCTCTGATTCTTCTCTCACTCTCGGAGAACTAGTTGTAGATAGATCAGGGTGGCAGCAGCCCTCCTCTTCCTCCAGTGATGCTGCCACCTCTTTAAATATAAATAAGAACAATTTGCTTCCCATCTGGGCTCTAGTGTATTTTCTGTGTTGCAAATCACCACTTTTTATGGAAGGCTTGTTCTGGACTTTTCCACCTGGTATGGCATTTCTATGTAACTTTTTTTTTTTTTTTTGCACAGTTCCTGAATCAGTTCTTTTTGGTGCAATATCATCAACTTCTATGTCAGGTTTAACAAATTGTCTCAGCGTGAGGCTGCTTGCCAAGGAGGTGCCAGATTTATTTCAGAGAGAAATCAATCAGTAATTTTTAGTCCCTCTTATCTCTCTATCTGGGGATCATTGCTCCAGCAAGGTCATCGGCTAGGTTACCATTTAGATTGTGTGATGTCTTGGTTACACCAGATGGTCGGTGAAGTCTACCTTACAGGTGTAAGTCAAACTGATGCTGTTTCAAGGACATCTAGGGAACACACAGGGTGTTCTTATATACATTTGCTGCAGTGATAGTTGGCTGCAGCTGTATCTCCTTTTCCTTGCTTGCCCTGATGCTGAATCAGAGGTGATACAGAATAGAAAGGGACTTCTATGAAATATTAGTCGTTCAGGATCCCTGGATATGTAAAGAATCTAACAGCCAGATCACTTGTTTTTCTTATTTAGTGAGGGTCATATTTTCTCAGGGCTTCTGCTCATTTTCTTCCCTCTCACATAAACAGAAAACTGTTAACTGAAAAGAAAAGAAACCAGCTCCTGAAGCCAACTGATTAATACCTTCTAGGTCAAACTCTGAACATACCACATAGAAAGAATTACTAACTGTTACTGTGTTTGCTAGTTGATTTGTAAACTCAGTTTGATCATTATGTAAAAACAAAAGAGAATCCTAAACACTCCCATTGGACACAATGAAACTTACTTCTGAATAGACATGCATAGGATTGTGCTGTTAGTCATTGGAAGTGTTCAGCATGAAGCAACTGAAACTTGGGAAGTTCGAGGGCAAATTGCACACCTGACACCAGGGAACACCAAGACTGACAGTGAATTTTATAAACAATGTAAGAGGCATTTAGTACCCTAGTTAGTACTGTAACTCATAGATATCATACTAAAGGGAAGTACATTTCCTTGCTTTTGGGATGAAGCAAATATTATACTTATATTAAATAGGGGAAACCAGCAGTTCAAGTAGGATGCTACAGGCCTATTTCATTACAAGGTTATGACCAGAATTTTAGCAAGGGGGCTCAGTCTAGTGATAGGAGAACATATTGATCAGGACCAAGGAGAATTTATGAAAAGTAGGTTAATTAGTAATTTCAGCAGGGCAATCTGTATATTTGACAATGCCAAGATACAAAATAATCCTACTTTTTCCTTTGTTTAGATGCTGCCAAAGCCTTCAAAGGATTGGGTGGTATTATTTACAACAGATATTATTAGCATTAAACATAGAGGGAGAATTTAAATTTTAGATAGAAAAAATGTATTCAACCCTTTTCAGGAAGGCTTATTCCTAGTTCTTCATATGCAGGAATGTTTAAACTGATGCGAGGAATAATACATGGATGCCCACTTTCTCCATTATTATTTGTGCTGTTTTTAGAATCACTCACAACAGCACTAAATTAAGATCCAATTTTGGGTGTGTGCGTGTGATAAAGCTGGAAGAATAAGCAAAAGAATAACACTTTACACAGATGATGCTATGCTATCCCTAGAAAGTCCATCAACTTCTTTGAGATCACCTTTTCCATATTGAATAAATATAATCCCGCTATTTTAATTTTTTCTAATTACAAATAGATGCCAAATTCTCTGCCACATCTAAAACTTTATATTTGCATTCTCTGATATTCTGCCTGAAGATAATTGTGATGGAAAGGTATGACTGTAAGTCTTGTATATATAACTCTGGTAACAGCATGGGGGCAAATTTCTCACTTGGAAGGGATACTGCTTCTAATGATCAGAGAGTATGTACAGATGAGCCCAAGTATCCATGGATCCTGTATCCACAGATTCAGATATCCATGGATCAGGGGCCGTTAACTTCCGCTTCCTGTTTAGCGGTAGAGCTGGTTTTGTCAAGCATTCAGGCTGCTGGCAGCCTGCTCTGTAATGCTATAAGCTTAAATGCTTGTTCCATTACATGGTTTACCAGTGTGAAATAGTTTTATTTAATAAAAACTTTACTATTTAATAAAAGTTTTAATAAAGCTCTATTAAAGTTTTATTTAATAAAAGTTTTATTTAATATCACGAGCTTGAGACTCAACTATTGTGTTCAAAGCAAATTCTGTAGTATCTGATTGTTAGGAGGGTTGCTGTTGAGTTGGTGAAATGTAGTGGGCCACAATTTCCTGTATTTATCTATAATGTCTCATTGCTTATGTAGATTGGGAGACTGTGACTGTGTTTTCCACTACTTTTTTTTTTTTTTTAACTGAATTCAACCTCCTGGGTGTGCCTGCATGGAAATAAAGCACTCAGTTGAAGACTGTATCAGTTTTAATTTGCTGGCAAGGACTAGCCTAACATAACATCTGCCATTGTTAGGGCTATTAGGATCCCACAAAATTAAACTTAAATCATAGCAGAGGATTGCTTTGAGACTTGCTATGGAGCAAATGGAGACTTGCTTCCATCTGATAACCTAGGCATAAAGTTCTTTCCAAGGAAGTGCATATCTAGGCATCTCTTGCATAAGGTGTATGTATAATCTTGATATTGTAATGATTACAATATCATTTCCCAGTTTGAATACCTTTCCCAGTTTGGGAATTCCCAGTTTGGGAATACCTTTCCCAGTTTGAAGAGACACTTGGCCCACAGTCTGAGGCTAAGAGGCAAAGAAGGAAGGCCCATAGCCAGGGAGACAGACCAGGGTCAGACTGCACTTGCTCCCGGTGTGGAAGGGATTGTCACTCCCGAATCGGCCTTTTCAGCCACACTAGACGCTGTTCCAGAACCACCATTCAGAGCGCGATACCAGAGTCTTTCGAGACTGAAGGTTGCCAACAATGATTACTGATTGGTCATTTCTTTTGTTAGGCAGGTTACTGGTTGATACTCCAGGAATAGATGTTGCTTTATGGGAATTTTGGGTATGGAGAGTTCTCTGGAATGGGAAAAACCACCACAGCTTGCAGGAAGTGACCTTGCCTCCAGGTGGAGGGAAGAAGATTATGTAAAGCAGACATAGCAGATTATGTAAAGTAATTTAAAATTGCCCCCCAAAAGCCATAGAGGAACTTGTGCATTTATTATATGTGGGGCTATCTTCCTATGCTTGTTGTGCTGTGGTCAAAAAGGTCTTTCTTGCACATATGTGTTTGTGGCATAAAGTGGCTTGGACCCTGATGCAGTGATTCCTGTCAGTTTTCTCCTTCTGCTCTTTTGCTGCTCCTGTGGGGGTTGAGGGTGCTGTAGCATCCTTTTGTCATGTGTGTGTGTGTGTGTGTGGTGTCATGTTATATAATTGGGGCATCTCTCCACAGTTGTTGTTGGTGACTGTTGCTTAATTCTGTGGGCTGCTGGGGGCATCACCCCAGTGGTGGTCACTCATTGGCCTTGCACTTGCCCCTGCCCCTGCTTAGCTCACCCAGGTGGCACTACTCTGGCTGCTAGCATTGGGACTGAAGGGATGTGGTAATTGGCTCCTTGGACACTGGTCCAACATTGATCTGATATCAAGATGCCATGGCTGACAGGGCTTCTATGAATGCTGGAGGCATTACTGGGGGGAGGGGGGGCTGCACTGGTTTCATTGAAAGGACTGTGCCAATGTGGCCTTGCATGGATGGGCTTGGGCTATGGTGATTGTCGCACTGGCATCCATGTGCCATTGGCATAGTGTCTGAATAGAATTGGGCCACTTGAAACATTTGATTTATCTTGGTCTGACTTGCAGGTGTGGTGTCAAAATTGACCTCAGACATAATGACAGATATAAAGTAGTTCACTAGAGTTGCTGGCACCTGGGACTTGGTCTCCATGTCCATTCATCATTACTGTATACAGGTAGTTCTTTGGAGCCTGTTCTACTCTTTCCCAATGGTTGGAAAGCCTCTCCTCAGTGTATACTCTTGTTCAGGGTGACCAGATCCAATGGAGGACAGAGTGCCTATCCCGTTAACCATTGTATAGGAGAAGGAATTTGGGCAGGTGCAGGTGTAACTAGGTCACCCTGCTCTTGGTCACCCTGCTGTTAGTTCTTCCTTCCACCACAGTCCCTGCCCCACTCCTGCATGCCTTCCACAGGAGCCATGGGCAGCATAAGAACATAAGAACAGCCCCACTGGATCAGGCCATAGGCAGTGGTTACTTTGTGCTTACTGCTTACTGCAGTAAGCAGTGCTTACTTTGTGATGTGCAGGGGGCCTGGCAGTTGCCAAGGGGTGTCTCCCCCCCCCCACAGTTATGTGGGGGCTGAGGCTGCCATCCTATGCACACTTACCTGGGAGTAAGCCCCATTGACTACAATGGGACTTACTTCTGAGCAGACACGCACAGGAATGGGCTGTGCGCGAGATGAGGAAACGGCACTCTGCACATGCTCCGATACTCTCTTGACTACTCACGGCAAGCAAGGCAACGGGTCCTGGGACTAAACCTGCCACCTGCACCGCGGCAAGGGGGCCGGCGTCTCCCTCTCCTTCCCGTGTCTGCGGCCCTGCGTGGCCGTCCCTCGCAGGGAGGGGGGTGGGCACTCCTCTGACGAAAGAGCCGGCTGCCTTCCGCAGGGTCCCCCTCTTCCCCGCCCCTCCCCGGCTTTTCCGGAGCCCGAGACTGGCAGGGGAATGCCAGAGCGCAGGATGAGGAGCGCGGCAGCAGGGGGAGAGCTTGGAGCGGCGGCAGCGGCTGCTGCTGCTGGAGGCGCCGCGCGCGCTGGTGGAATCCCCGGGCGCTGCTGCTGCCGCCGCCGCCGCCTGTGAGCAGAGGCGCAGCTCCTTCCACCCGCCGAGGTGACTTAGCAACAGCTGCAGCAGCGGCACCCGCGCGCCACGGCCAGGGCAGCTGCGCTTCCCCCCAGCGCCGGCTCAGGTAAGCGGAGGGAACTTCTTGCTCTGCTCTGCCTCTGCGTGGCGCGCGCTGTGACCAGCCCCGAAGGGGGTCTCCATGCGCGCGCGCCTCCTTGCACGGGACCGTCCTCTCCAGGAGCCAGCAGGCGGGGTCGGCACGCGCCCTCCCGCAGGTGCCTCCGTTGCTGCAGGTCTCCCCTGGAAGCTGCTGCTGCTGGAGGCTTCTGTCATAAGGTGACCTTGAGCTGCTCGGTGGGATTTGGGGCCGGGGGAGGGGGCTGGCTGGCTGGGAGGCACCCGCCTTTTCCTCGGGGGTGGCGCCGCCTCGAGGTGAAGGGCGCGGGGGGAAGGCTCGAGACCCCCGCAGACCGAGGAGGCGGCAAGCTGGCCGGGAGATGGAGGAGGAGCGCGGGACAAGCTGCGCGGGGAAGCAGCCCTGGGAGACCCAGAGCTCCAGCCTGTGCCTGTCTACTCGGAAGTAAGTCCCGTTATAGTCCGTGGGGCTTGCTCCCAGGAAAGTGTGGCTAGGCTTGCAGCCCCAGAGCCCCATCCCGTGCTCTGCTCAGAAGTCAGTCCTATTAGAGTCAATGGGGCTCACTCCCAAGAAAGCGTGGATGGGGTTGGAGCCTCAGCTGCAGTGCTGCTGCTGAGCGCACTGACCTGGGAATGAGCAGAACAAGCGGGGCGAGGGTCAGTCAGTCCAGAAAGCTGGACCTGAGGAGAGGATGCAGTTAAGATCGTGCCACAAAACTCAGGCGCGCGCGTGCGCGTGAGCAAACAAGAGAGCTTTCCTAGCAGCACGTCAGAACATGTTGCACGAGAAGGAACGGGAGGGGGTGGCAGGTCTCTGGATGAAATGCATCCGCCGCCTTTCGGGTTCCTCTGATTGTGGAGGAGAGCAAGGAGGAACGCCTTGGAAAAATGAATGCCTGGGGGCCTAATCCTATCCAACTTTCCATCATTGATGCAGCCCTGGAATAAGAGAACAAATGTTCCCTTACCTCCCTGGAAAGTCAGAGACCTCCCTGACTGCCCCTCCAGTGCAGGGTGCGGCACATGCCCCCTTGGCACAGTTGCATTGGTGCTGGCAATTTGGAGAGGACTGGGCCCTGGCTTCCCTGCACCAGCCTCACTGCAGGCAGCTCAGTGGAACCTGCTGCCACTTTCACGAATATGTTGCGGACTGCAGGATTCCATGGAGAAGAATTTGCATATGGTGACATCCCCTGCCCATAGCTCAGCTTTGGATGGTGGTTTCTTTAAGAGAGTTTGGCTAATGAATGCGTCTCAGGCGATTAACCTTTGTAGCTGATTAAGCAGCATTAGAGTAAAATAATTTAGAAATAATTTTGAAAATAGTTAAAAGAGTTTTGCATTCTGCCTTTCTCCAATGGAAGTAAGAAAATGAAGTGCACACAGATCACGTACAAGATTGCTTGCTGTCTTCTCTTGCTTACAAGATCAAGAACAAAGTAAAACTTTGTCATGGAAACATAACATTCTGTTCCTTAATTCACAGCACAATTGTGTGCAATAAACAAAGAATGTAAAAGAGGTTCTTTGACATTTCAAAACAGTATATGTGTATAACAGAATAGTACATTTTTTTAATAGTAAGTGAAACAGTGAACCAATATGGTGTAGTGGATAGCATGTTAAGCTTGGATCAGGGAGATTGGGTTCAAATTTCTGTTCAGTCACAACGCTCACCAGATGACCCTGTGCCGGTTGCTCTTTTGCATCACAAGCTACCTCACAGGGTTGTTGTAAGGGATTTTACCATATGGGCTGCTTGGGAAACTGTGTGGGGCTGCTTGGAAGGCTGTGTGGGAGTGAAATGTGACAAGCAGCTTTTAAGTAATGTTATTGTCTCATACTGACAAGTAGATCACAGCCCAATTAGAACTGGAATCCATGATTCTGAATCCACTCAAAATTTTAGCAGTTTTTAGCAGTTGTCTAGTTCGTAAAGAAACATGTTGTATTTGCAGTTGTATTTGGGAAGAGCTCAATGGCTTTAGGCTGCAATCCTATGCACACTTTCCTGGCAATAAACCCTACTAAATACAATGAGACTTACTTCTGAGTAGACATGCCTAGGATTGGACTCAAAGTCTTCTAGTAAAATAAAAGTGCAATAAAAGTATACTTTTTTGCATTGGTGCTTGTTTTTGCCACGGAACAATGTATGAATCTATTTACTTATAAGTTGTTTCAGGGATTTAACATATGTTATAAGCTTTACTTGCATTAAATGTACATATAAGACCTTTTATTTGCGAAACAAATAGACCAATTCTAAATACACTGGCACAGCCAGGCCACACAGCCTGTGCTGCATCCACAGCAACTTAGGAGGTGACTGGAGATCTCCTTGGAGTCAGGGGATATATTTCCCTTTCCTCT
This sequence comes from Tiliqua scincoides, assembly GCF_035046505.1. Lineage (NCBI taxonomy): Eukaryota > Metazoa > Chordata > Lepidosauria > Squamata > Scincidae > Tiliqua > Tiliqua scincoides. Next base: position 211,311,374 of record NC_089822.1, read on the forward strand.
AAGTAAAACCCTATCCACCTCATGGGGCTTCTTGGATCCATGCCAGCTATATACCTGGCACAAATCCAGGAAGCCCATGTAGGACTGCCTGGACTGGGAGCTGAAGTTAGGATATGACAGAGGAGGCCTCTACCATTCCTGCCCCTCTCAGGCCGGAACCTCCCCCCAGTCTGCCCTCCCCTGTTCCAAAACACCCCTTCCCCCTTAACAGACTGATTGTTATTAGGTTTCTTTCAAATATTGGATGCTAATGCATGCCAAATGTAAAACATTGTACTGTAAAATCTTCAAATGACAAATAATAAATATCTAGAGAATATTAAACACCAAAATTCATTAGACAAGAACCTTGATGAAAACTGGTTTTTGAAGATGTGTTGCCTTCTGGATTTTTTTTCTCATGAATTTGTATTTGCAGGAAGTAGAATCCTAATGATTTTGGATCCTGAAAATACCCATTAACAAGAACACTATCAAATGGGACTACATGTTATAGCAGAAGTGTTTGGCAATGGTTTTATTTTACTCATAAGTAAGCCCATTGTGTTTAGTAAGATGGGCAGCCTGAGCCTGGGCAGCACTGCTCACTGCCTAGGCAATAGCTGTCACAAGCATACTGAAAGGTGGCAGATGCCAGTGAGGAACCTGTGCCTGCTGAGAGAGCAGCGCATAGTAAGCTCCCTACTGAATGGCAGGGAGGTGTTCTGGGTGGGAGGAAGGCAGGGAGAGGACAGAACTGGGTGGGGGAAGGGTGGGCCAGAGAGCAGATGGGGTTGGCAGCAGAGACTGTTGCTGGTTCTTAGCCATGCTCCTGAGCCTTGGAGCCCAACACAGGTCTCCTTGGCTCTGCACCCGCTAAATAGTGGGTGCAGCTCTGAGTAGACCCATTGTGGCTACTGAAGCTCTGCACAGGGAGCCAATGTTCCTTTACCCTGAGGAGACCTCCAGCTGCTGCTCTGGCCTCACAGAATACAGCAGTGGCTGTTTTGGCATGTGGTGCCAGGGCAGCATAGGATTGGGCCCTTAGGCTGTAATCCTATCTTACTCACTGAAAACAAACACCTCTAGTTATTAGCTTTATTAGTGCTTCTTATTTGAATTGAATCTTGGCTCATGATTTAATGGTCTCAGTGCTGTTGTGTATTCAAAGGTACTCTAAGGCTGCGGTCCTCCTGGCACTTTCCTAGGAGTAAGCTGCAGGGACACAGTGTGGTTTACTTCTGGGTAAACATGCATAGAAGTGTACTGGAAGAATTGTAACCATCACAAAATACTGTGTCCAACTGGATTTTAAGATGTTTTCTTACATTTAGGTCACATTGTTTTGAAATTATAATTACTATATGATTGTGCCATTGGGTTTGAATCATTTTTGTTTTTTCTTCAGTGCTGATGTTCATAATGTTATTTTACAATTTATTTGAACATTCAAATACTTTTTGTTCTCATACTTCACTCATATTTATTCATACAGTACAAACAAGATTTTTTGCAACAACTCATTCTCAGCATGAATTATATGCCTTTTATTTCTTGCACCAACTCATCATCCCAGCATAATTTGATGAGAAATAAAAATTGCAAACTCTTTACACATTAAAAGTAAAATGAATAAATCATATGCTGGCAAAAACTCAGTCTTTAATATTACATTAAAATCACTGTTGACCACCACTGTTGACAGCAATTTGTGTCAGTTAGATTAGCTACCTTTTTTTTTGCTTTTTTTGCAATACTTTATTTATTTATTACAGATACAGGTAAGGAACATTGGATAGACTTAGGAGTGGGACTACATAGGTTACACATGAGGGTATTGGCCATCTATTACAACATACATTGGTCCAAACGAAATTATTCATCAATATAAAAATTACCATATTTATTAATCTACTGATTAATAGTTTAACTAAACATAGTTTAACTAAAATATTTTTTCTCTAAACTTATCTATCCAATCATAAAAAGGCTTCAAATTTCTACTTATACACTCTTCTTACCACTAAACTAATATTTAAAATAAAATTTTTCTTGTCTGATTCTTAGTTTCTAATGTCACATTTAAGAGGAATGTCTCTAGTTGCAATGGTAATATACACTTCAATATCTCTTATAACATGTTATGTATCCTTTTCCAAAATTTCTTTATTTTTTCGCCTATCCACCACATATAATAAAAAATTCCCTCAATTCTTTACTCATCCAACATTTGTTTGATGACCCAGGGTACACTTTTACTATTTTATCTGAAATAAAATACCATCTATAAATTATTTTATATAACTTCTCTTTTAAAGAATAATCCTTTTATTTATCTTAATACCACTGAAAAAAAATAATACCAATTCCTTAATACCAAGGGGGAAAAAAAAAGATTAGCTACCATTTATAGATATGTTGTGAAGCTGCACATTGCAATTGCATGCAGATAGTTGGGTGCAATGACAGGACAGGACTTATTTACATGGCATTCTAACAACCTTTGATGTATATAAGACAGTATATGTTTCAATGGGATTTCAGCTGCTAAAAAGCATATCAAGCCTTGACACCGAATGCCAAAACTGGGCACACCACATTATGTAATACTTCTGCTATTGCACCTTAGAAGAATTGGAAGACTTGTGTCTGAAATGCTTGAAGTATTTTATTTATTCATTGCCGTTTAAGCCTATCAAATTCTAAAGGACAACAAGTAGTAGCAGGTTGAACCTATAGAGAAAGAGGTTGAGAGTAGAGTAAGACTGCAATCTTTTAGCACTTTCCAGAGAGTGAACCCCATTGCACACAATAGGATTTTTTTTTTGAGTAGACATGCATAGGATTTTGATGCAAGTGACTAGGAGGTGGAGGGCAAGGGAAGTTCAGTTTGTAAACACACTGTGTTTCCATCCTGTGAACAAGGAGACATTTTGCAGAGGTAAGAAAACTGAAACAAAGGGGGGCATAGAAAGAATCTACAGATAGAACCAAGGACAGCTCCCACTTAGCAGACAACTTTGTAAGATGAATTTCAGACACAGACCGATATCCTTAAAGCACTACTGTTACCTGTCTATGGTTATACCTCCTTTCCAAAGGGCGGAAGTCTTAAAGGGGTTGTGAGCTAGCCCAGAGTCTTGCATTTCATCTTCATCCGGTAGTTTCATGATAAGGCTTGGAGACTGTGGATTGGTAGACAAGATGTCAGTTTCTTGAGGTGAGGATTCAGGCTTTGAAGTGTTCAGGCACCCTGAATACAGGGTCTGTGCTGGTGAATCCTTGTGTTGGTGAGGGTTGTCCTCAATATTGGGGTCAGTACCTGACTCCTGTGTGGAGAGAAGCACAATGACTACAGCACACCTTTAATTATCTGGCACTGTATCCTTGGGGTTGGTGTCTAGGTCATGGTTTGAAACCAGAAACATGACACGTATTTAAAATTATGCATTAAAATAGTAAAAAAAATTGCATTATTGTTATGGTCTCAATTTTTGTAAAATAGTATTTTTTCCCCCTAATCATATTGTTGGAAGTCCTGAGAACAGCTGCAAGGTAAATGCGAAGGAAATACCTTTCAGTCTCTTCCAGATGATTGGGCTTTTGCAGTTCTTCTTCCTTCCCAAATGACTGGGTTGGGCTGCAGAAGTGTCAAGTAAGAATTGCATTAAAGTAAATGCAAAATACAATAAACATTTAACTCCATGTGGTACTATTCGTAAAAAGATACTATTCTTAAACGTTGCTGAGGGACTGTTAGTGTATTTGCCATACCTTTTGTATTTGCATATATGCTACATAGAATTAGGCAACCAGTTCTGTGGATGTTACATCACTGATCGGCTTTAGGACCTTGGTACATAGATATGGCATACTACTTAGCCAATGCAGTTGCATGTATAATCAGTTTATAAATACAAAAGAGGAAATTTATCTTGTATCCCTTTTCTAAAAAATAACCTGTCAGCAATATTTTGCTAATTTCAAAATACAGAATAGTGGCAAAATTCTTTGCTTACCAAAACTTTCTAAGAAATTACTCATTCTGCTGACTTTTGATGTCCAGAATTATGCTTATGGTAGATAATTGGTTTTTTTTTGGCATATGGTCTTGATTTTACTATGATTTTACATGGTCATGCACAACATTGCTACCTGCCTTGAGCTCTTGCAGTGGTGTGTACTAAAAACCTGATCAGCTATATTAAACTATAATTTGGCCAAACCTATGAAAAATTCTGGATTGGATCCAAAGGTGCCTTTCTGCTAGTGGAAAGCCTCTTGCATTCATGACCGTTGTCAAACTTGGCAGCCATCGTTTGTTTGATAATATTTAAATGCAAAAAAAGCCTTTTTTTCTCATTATGCAGTCATTATTTTTGTATTTATCATTTCTCAGTGTTTAGGGGGTTTCTCATCCCAATCCTAACCAACTTTCCTGTGCTAATGCAACTGTGTGCCAGCAGGATGCATTCTGTAGTGGTGGTGAGCAGTCACAGTGGCCTGTTCAAGGTAAGGGAATGTTTGTTCCCTTACCTAAAGGTTGCATTGCAGCTGCATCAGCACTGGAAAGTTGAATAGGATTAGTCTGTGTGTGTGTGTGTGTGTGTGTGTGTGTGTGTGTGTGTATGAGAGAGAGAGAGAGAGAGAGAGAGAGAGAATTATGTTTTTCTCTTTTTCTTGCTTTTGAAAAAAGAAAACATGTTTAATAAAGTTCATGTTAAAAGAAAAGTGACCTCAAATTCAAAGGGATTCCACTGTTTGTGCATAAGTCACTTGTACAAGAGTTCACAGAAACTCTTCTCAAAACTATTTTACTGTTCTAGTACAGTTTCTGTGTTACAACCTGTATCTTGCTTGTTCTTCATATTTTATTCTACCTTTGAAGCATTGTGGCATGGTACTGTGAGAAGTAGCACTGTAAAAGTGCCATGGAACAGCACTAATATTTTTTCTAGTTCTGCCCATTTCTTTGAATCCAAGTCTTTGGAATTACATATAGTACAAATTAAGGTAAAATGAGAAAACAGTATAGAAAATTTTAATACAGGTGAAACCCATTCATCTATGGATTTTTTATCTGACAATTTGTCTCAATGAAATCCAGGTGGGGGGAATTGAAAGTTGCACACACCTTTGCCTCCCTTGCCCTTCACTGGCTTCTTGCTCAAAAAGACTGGAACAGGCAGGGAAATAACCCTGGAGCCATGGAAGAGGTTCCCCTTTTGAAGGAACAGTAAGACTCCTGGAGCCCCTGAACCAGCCAAGGAGGGGGGCAGACAACCTCTAGCCAGAGCATAAGCAGCAAGGTGGAGTGCTCTCTATCTCTCACTCACTCACTCACTCACATACACAGGGGCAGATTTGGTAGCAACAGAGGGGATAGCTTTAAAAAACCCAGGGAGTGTTTCCCAATTCCCCTCCCCCTTCAGACTGAGATGGTGCAGGCTCTTTGTGCTCCAGCCTATGGAAACAAAACAGCCCAGCAAGCAAGTCTTCTCAGCAAGCCAAAGCATGAGATTTAGGCTATAATTTGATCCACACTTTCCTGGGAGTAAGCCCCATTGACTACAATGGGGCTTACTTCTGAGTAGAAATGCACAGGACTGGACTCTTAAAAGCTCAGCATCCCACCTGTGAAAGAAGTGGGACAGCTGGCACACAGCTGGGAGGGCTGTGTGAGGTGGAGGGGGAGGCATTGGCGGAGGGGATTGATAAAAGCTGCCTTAGTTTCCTTCCAGCCCCAAGTGTCAGGCTGCAGCATATTTGTGTAACTCTATGAAATTTAGCACAATTTAGCACAATTAAGAAAAAACTCACCGGGTCACGGAATGGAACAGGTCACCGAATGGAACTCACGCAAATAAATAGGCTCCACCTGTAGTTAAAATTGCTCTAAGTACAGCACTTCATCCAATGCATGCACAAAGCCTTTTCAAACAGGTAAAATCCTACCAGTTAGCTGTTTGTGGGAAAATAGTTGTGGAGGGAACTGAATTCAGTCCTTTACATTCCTTCCTGAACAAATGTTGAGCAATATTTTTAATCTTTTTAAAAAGTTGCACACTCAAGCTGTTGAATCAGAGAAGGGATCCACACCACAGCACCTACTTGTATATGTAGTTTCCCTTACAGCTAGTGCCTAAGACATGTTGTGCTTTTGGATGTATGGCACCGTTTGTACCAAAAAAGAGTGAGATTTAAAGTTTTTCTCCACCTCTGGACTTCTCAAAAGGGTATTTCAAAATCAATTGCAGTAGTAGAAAAGTAATAGGAAAAGGCAATGCATACAATAGAAAAGCCTGCTGCTGACTTCAAGGTAGTGAATTTGTCAAGTATCCTTGTTTCCCAAAGAAGCTATAATATCCTGTTGATTTTTGATTGAACATGTAGTGTTCACTTAATATATTTTGCTTGAACGATCACTGTTAACATTTATTGTTCCCTAGCAGAAAAAGATTATGAGTCATTTTCAGATAAGGTTTTTTCCTTTGCTTTTCTCTTTTGGTTCCTTTGATGGAGCATCTGCTCTCAGGTGAAAATTTAAACAGAACCATTAAAGATGTTACCATATAACATTTGTTTTTAACGTGCTTTGTTTATGTTCCAACACATTTACATCTAGAAATGCTGTAACTGTTTCTTGTTACAAGATTTTCTTTTTTAAATTGGTGTGCTTCTTCTGTTCTATGGCAACTTATGGCAATAGTACAATACAAAGTGGGAGAGTGTATCTTGGTTACTTTTGTTGTGATGTTATAATAATGATACTTAGCATTTGCTTTTTAAGTGTGTGAAATACTTCCCATGTATTATATTGATGTTGCCTGTACAACTTGCCTCACGAACCTTATAGAATTCTTTGGAAAGGTCAACAGGCATGAGGATGTGGGAGAACCCGTTGACATTATATATCTGGACTTTCAGAAGGCGTTTGACACGGTCCCTCACCAAAGGCTACTGAAAAAACTCCACAGTCAGGGAATTAGAGAACAGGTCCTCTCATGGAGTGAGAACTGATTGGAGGCCAGGAAGCAGAGAGTGGGTGTCAATGGGCAATTTTCACAATGGAGAGAGGTGAAAAGCGGTGTGCCCCAAGGATCAGTCCTGGGACCGGTGCTTTTCAACCTCTTCATAAATGACCTGGAGACAGGGTTGAGCAGTGAAGTGGCTAAGTTTGCAGACAACACCAAACTGTTCCGAGTGGCGAAGACCAGAAGTGATTGTGAGGAGCTCCAGAAGGATCTCTCCAGACTGGCAGAATGGGCAGCAAAATGGCAGATGCGCTTCAATGTCAGTAAGTGTAAAGTCATGCACATTGGGGCAAAAAATCAAAACTTTAGATACAGGCTGATGGGTTCTGAGCTGTCTGTGACAGATCAGGAGAGAGATCTTGGGGTGGTGGTGGACAGGTCGATGAAAGTATCGACCCAATGTGCGACGGCAGTGAAGAAGGCCAATTCTATGCTTGGGATCATTAGGAAGGGTATTGAGAACAAAACGGCTAGTATTATAATGCCGTTGTACAAATCTATGGTAAGGCCACACCTGGAGTATTGTGTCCAGTTCTGGTCGCCGCATCTCAAAAAAGACATAGTGGAAATGGAAAAGGTGCAAAAGAGAGCAACTAAGATGATTACTGGGCTGGGGCACCTTCCTTATGAGGAAAGGCTACGGCGTTTGGGCCTCTTCAGCCTAGAAAAGAGATGCCTGAGGGGGGACATGATTGAGACATACAAAATTATGCAGGGGATGGACAGAGTGGATAGGGAGATGCTCTTTACACTCTCACATAATACCAGAACCAGGGGACATCCACTAAAATTGAGTGTTGGGAGGGTTAGGACAGACAAAAGAAAATATTTCTTTACTCAGCGTGTGGTTGGTCAGTGGAACTCCTTGCCACAGGATGTGGTGCTGGCGTCTGGCCTAGACGCCTTTAAAAGGGGATTGGACAAGTTTCTGGAGGAAAAATCCATTACGGGGTACAAGCCATGATGTGTATGCGCAACCTCCTGATTTTAGAAATGGGCTATGTCAGAATGCCAGATGCAAGGGAGGGCACCAGGATGAGGTCTCTTGTTATCAGGTGTGCTCCCTGGGGCATTTGGTGGGCCGCTGTGAGATACAGGAAGCTGGACTAGATGGGCCTATGGCCTGATCCAGTGGGGCTGTTCTTATGTTCTTAACTGTCCTATAAGGTAAGTACAGGCAGGCTTCCCTAACCACTGATCTGGCATCCATGGATTCAGTTATCTGCAGATCCATGGATGCAGCTCCTCCTATGTCACCAAATGTTCCTGTGGACCTGTTAAGGTTGTTTAGATCCTTACTTGGGTGAAAATGTTTTTTTCTTTCATGGGTTGCTATAAGCATACAAGCTTATATGTATGCTATAAGCATACAAGCTTATAGCAACGTGGAGGCAGGCTGCAGGCAGCCTGAATGCTTGAAAAAAAACTAGATTGAATAATAATAATAAGGTGTAGGAAGTTAACTGCTTCCTGTTAACATTTGATCTAGTTTTTCAAGTACCGTAATTCCCCGTGTGGTGATGCTGCAGCACCAATGCAGCGTCTGCTGTATCCCCCGTGTGATGTTGAGGCCTCCTCTGCGTAAGGAAATATTTGTTTTCCTGCCCCAGGGTAAGCCCCAGCTGCTGCTATGGGTCAACTTGGATTGGCACAAACAAAATCATTGACTGCCCCTGCCTCCAAACCCACCTCCTTCCTAGGCCTGATCCGCTCTCCACCACACCCCATATCCTCTCTGTTCTGCCTACTCCTTGTCTTGTTCCACTCCTCCCTGCTTCCCTCCAGACCCCTGCATGGTCTTTCCTACACTGGCAGACATCCTCAGTCCATCTTCTCGTGCACCCAGTTGTGCTGGGCTAGATAGACCAATGGTCTAAATCAGTTCAGGGCAGCTTCCTCTGAAAGCAATGGTGTCTTGGTATGTTCTTGGTAGCTTTCCCACAGTTTAGAAATCTCAGGTTTCATTGATTGTGTCATCTCCTCCCATTCAATCAAAAAAAAATTTAAACTTTGTAGGCAAGCCTTTTATTGACTTTGGTAAGACAGAAGCAATGTTTCTTAGATAATGCATGCTGACTCTGGATGCAGCTATTATTTCTGAATTCAGAAATGTTATATATCAGACAGTCCAGTTTTTTAAATTATTTGTCTTGTTCTATTTTACCATTAACACTGTGTGTAATTAATTGACTTTATAGCCTTCTTTCCAGCAAGTCAGATCCACCTGTTAAAGGATAACTAATGCTGGAACAAAGTTAAAGGAGGCCAGGTATTATGATGACATGTACAACAGCTGGCTCATTATTTTAGTTGAATTTTTATAACTCAAAGATCTCAGAGGACTTAGGGTAATGTTACAGCTTTCCTGAGAATGTTATAGGGTTGCTGCATCTTTGTTTATTGACCTAGTGCTGAGTATCAAACCTGATGAGGTCTTTATTGAAGCTGTCCCGGTTGAACCAGAAGATGCCATAACGTCACCATACTCACTGAAGACAATACATTCTAATATTAATACAGAAAACTACTGTGGGATAAATTCTTGAAATAACTGATTTTACCATAAAACCAGTGTTATAAAATGTGGTTTACCCCTTGACTTTCTGTCATATAAGTAAAAGACTGCCATTCACTCCTATTGGACAAATTTATATAGGAACAAACTGTGGCAAAATAATTGGCTTTAAAGTGTATTTGTTAAAGGTTTTGTATGATGCTCAGAATTCTTGTTAAGAAGGACAGAATTTATTCTTTTAACATAAAACAAGAATGTGCAGTACTTCCATTTGTCCGTGTAATATATAAGCTCTCCCTCTTTGCAGATAGTGACGGTTAAAACCCTATATCAATGGTACTCAAACTGGTGGGTCGCGATCCACCAGCCTGTGTAACACTGCCCCTTTCCCTTTAAGGGGTGGGGGCAGGGGGAAAGCAGCAATGCAATCCCCAGGATCGCACACTGTGGGAGCAGGGAGGCTTTTTTCTAACAGAACTTACATCCTGCCAGGGTCCAAAGGGTGTGGGGAGCCCCACGGAGCGCTCTACAGAGCTCCCCGCAGCTTGTAAACAGTGAGTGTTGTGATTATGACCCACTCCTGGATCACAACTTTCACTGTTGTGAGGACATAACATGGCTGACAGAAAAAAAGGGGAGGGAGATCCTTCTATAACGCTACCCCCATGTGGAACAAGAGAGTGACATCTGGGGTTGACACCAGGCATTGTGTGTGGTTGGGCAGGGAGAAGGGTTAATGGGCAGGACATGGGGCAGGGCTTAGCCCTGAAAGGGGGTCTGGTAGTGGCTTGGGGGGAGGCAAAGGAAGGACAGAGTGATGAGAGGTGGGGGAGGAATGAAGAGTAGGAAAGGATCACAAACTAGAGAAAGGGACTGGACTGGAAAGGAAAGCAAGGTAAGGGAGAAGAAGGAAAAAAGATGATGAGGCGAAGCCTAAATGCAAAGGTTTATCCTTGCCAGAGACAGAAGTGGAGCCAAGAATTCCTTAGAGAGGCAGAGAGCTGCTCACTAAAGCGACCTACTGGTAAAGCCAGGTAGTGGAACCCAGGCCCCAACACTTGACATGTCTTACAGGAACTTGACAGGTCTTAACAGGAACTTGATCCATTGTAGGCTTGAGGCCTACAGGATCCCCCATAGACTCTACCCTGGACTATATTACATGTATATATTACAGGCCTTTTTGCATGTGCCGCCGCCTAAAGAGGTACGTGGGGCGGCGGCAAGAAATAGGGCCTTCTCAGTAGTGGCACCAACGTTATGGAACTCCCTTCCCCTTGACTTGAGAATGGCTCCCTCCCTCGAGACCTTTCGGCGAGGCCTGAAGACCTTGTTGTTTACACAAGCCTTCTGACTCTATGGCCTTTTAAACATCTTTTATACATCTTTTAGTTTCTTACAGGCGTGACCCCTTCTTGAACTGCTGTTTTATGCTCTTTTTATTCTGACTTTTATCTGATTACTGTTTTTATGGTTTCTCTTAATGTGTTTTTAATGTTTTTATCTGTTAAATTATGTTTTAATCTGTTGTTTTTTGTTTTTTTTTTTAATATGTTGTAAGCCGCCCTGGGTCCCTTTGGGGAGAAGGGCGGGATAAAAATAAAGTTTGTTGTTGTTGTTATTATTATTATTATTATTATTATTATTATTATTATTACAGGAGGTGCATCTCACTATGAACTGTTAGAAGATCTGAGGCTGATTGAGGGGAAAAGGGTGATGATAACCTGGGCGGGGGGAGGGGGGAAACAATCCCCTGTTCTGTTAATGATCCAAGTGAAGAATACCCCCCTCCTGTGGAAGAGCATCTTGTTGTCCTGGCTGGTATATCATTTGGGCTTATGAACCATTGAAAGCAAAAGGTAAAGATGATGCGTTCTGAGAGAGTTAGGGTTCTAAGCCTACAGGTTGGGGTGGGGGAATTCCACAGCTGGGTAAGCAGTTCAAGAAGCAGGGAGAGAAGCAGTCAAGCAGATGGAGAAACAGTTCAGACCAAGGAGCCTAAGCTAGAGCTTTAGAGACCCTGTTCACTCCATATATTATATGATCCATTCTGGACTGGAAACTGAGAAGCAGCAGTTTCTGCTACTTGCAAGCTGCTACATAAGAGTAAGTTACCTGAGCCCTGCTGCCACTGTCCTGGGTTTGAGACCACTTGTCTGGCACTGTACAAAGAGATGCCTCTTGCAACTAGGAATGAAGTCAAAACTGCTTTCTTGTGGAAAGAGATTTTGCTGGTTGCTTGGAGGGATTCAGTCTGGTTAACCTTTTTGCAGTGTGGGTGTTGTGAAACTTTGAAGCCACTGCAGTGGAGATGACACCATACTACCCTGCCTCGCAATGGTTACTCTGAGTGAACAAAGTTTCCCAACCTGGACCTGACTATGCTCCAGGCAGCCACAGTTGAGGATGCTTAGTTGAATTGGTATTTGCTGCACAGACAAGGGGAGAGTAAACATGAACTTAGATCCATTGTCTGAATGAAGAGTTTCATGTCAATAGTTCAGTATGTTCATTATATCCTGTAAAAGAGGGATTCTTCCTGGTGTTAGCAGTTAGAAATTCTAGTTGATATTTTTCTTCTTTGTACTCTGTCTACAGTACACATTGCTGTATTGGAATGTTTGCAAGTTTGACTTTGCAAATTTGCATAGAAATTTAACGTTGCACGATTATCATTTTGCTGCAATATCTTGGATAATTTTGAGTAAATCCCTGTAATGATTTCTGTTGATAGATCCACCTCTCTCTCTCTCTCTCTCTCTCTCTCTCTCTCTCTCTCTCTCTCTCTCTCTCGGAGTCTGTTTCATGCTTGTTTTTAACTTGTTTTTTTACAGCATGCTATTTTACAAGATGCTAGTACAAGTGTTAAACATTTTCTTAGCATGAATTGTTCGAATGTCATTGATGCAAAGAATACAGTTCTGTGTTATTTCATAAATCAGTACTGTTTACTCATCTTATGAGACAAGTGGGTTTCTTTTGCTGGGACTGTTGCTGGTATAATAATATCTCCTTATAATACTTCTGTATTTGGTGTAGACTACTGAGCCCTTGCCAGGATCATTAATTGTTCCATGGTAGTGACCTGTTTCATGAAGTCTGCTGGCTGGACTCTTCTATTTGCTTTTGCTTACATAATGCATGCCTTCAAAGTCTGATGTATAGCATTTGTTTTTTTCAGAATTTGTTCCCTCTTTGCACATCTGTCATCCATTGTGGAGTTAATAAGGGATTTTGAGCAGTTTCATTGAAGCTCCTTTGCTTTTAACTCTGTAGCCATTAAGAAGCAAACTGGAAAGGGACTATAGCTAGATTAGATATAACAGTAATCTATCTCTAAGCAATTTCAGGATGTCATTCTCACATGGATCTTCCTCTTTGCACATATATACTGTGCAGTGGTTTTAATAGATGATTGTTCATATGAAATTTTCATATACAATTTTTGTAGTTTTTGAATTATTTCAAATATTTTTGAAGAATTGTCACAGTTCTTTGATGGCAAGTCCAGATGTTGTTGAGCATACAGCCTTTAAAAAAAGAATACTGTAACTTAACAGTGTTGTTTATTTTATTGAATCCTGATGGAATTTCATAATTCTTCCAATAACAATTTAACAACATACACAAAATATATCTTTTATTATGCTTTTGGTATCAAAACTCAAAGAGCTTATTGTATTAAGGATATGATATTTTCATTACAGATATTCTCAACTTGTTTTGATCAAGAAATCTTTACCAAGGACATTTTGAAATGTAAGGTACAACTCTATAAAATTTCCTGCAAGCTAGATAATAGTCTGTTCTTTAGCTTGCATGGAATTGTATTGGGTTGCTTCTTAAATTTCAAATAGCCCAATCCAGCACAAATCCCCATGTGGCAATACAGCAGTGTCAGTGCAGCCATCCTAGTGCTAACCCTTGGTGGCACTAAGGGCCCAATCTTATCCAGTTTCCCAGTGCTGTGCCAATGGGTTGTGCACTGCATTGGGGGGGGGGGAAGAGTAATGGAGATCTTCTCAAGGTAAGGGAAGGAAGACTGCATTGCGGCTGCATCAGCGCTGGAAAGTTGGAAAGGATTGGGCTCTAAATATTTTTTCCCCTCACAGTACTCAAAAGAAATACCACCCTCAATCAGTACAGAGCACTGCATTATTATTCTGTGATATTATACTACTTATCTAACTAGTTGCTTTATGGAGGATTTAAATAAATAAAAACAAATCTTATGTTAGACTCCCAATTAAGCAAAGGAGTGACTGGTTCTTCTCGATATATATTGTAACAAAAATAAATGTGTTAGGATGAGTTCAATTTGTGCAGGTTAAGAAAATCTTAAAATGGCAAGTCCTATGCGTCTAGTCTCTATGTCGGCTGTTTGAGCATGTCCTAGCAAAGCTGGGGATCAGGTGTAGAGGAGGGAGAGGACATAATAGGATAGAACATAGCAATACAATTTGCCTAATGAAGTCTCTACTATTTTTCAAACATATAACTATCTTTCATAGGAATTCATTTAAGCACTCCAGCTTGAGAATTACAAACCATATTTACAAATTTATTTATATCCTACAGCTTCTGCTTTAAGTATTGCTCCTAGAGTGGCTAATCAAACACAGAAAATCAGACTTAAAGCTATCTGGCTTAAAACCACCTGTATGGACTTAACACCATGAAATAATCTGCTGAAACAGCACAGAACCTCAGTGCAGCATCAAATATCACAACCTGGAAACTGTATCGGAGAATGCACATCCAAACAAATGCCCTTTTTTATTTGTCACTTGAATGCACTCAATTAAGTGAATTGCTCAGTCTCCTAGGCAGGGAAGATTAACAATCTTAATAATTTGTTGGAATGAATTTTCGGTAACCTTCTTCTCCATATGATTTAACTAGAGTTGTATAAATTGTGCCTGTTTTTTTTTTTTTTGCTTTTTAAAAAACTTCCCTTTGTATATTTCTAGTCAAGATAAGGTTAATAGAAATGCAGCACAACTTGGACATGTTACAGTGTTGACAGCAGCCCTAATTATGAAGCGAATAGAGTTAGCTTGACGAGGTGGATGACAGAAATCAACCCAGTCAGTTAGGAAGCAAGCCCTGACTAAGGCCATTTTAGAGGCTCCTTTTGCCAATATAAAAATATTAATTTTGATTAGTGTCTGCACAACACAAGCTGCTGTAACACAGCTTATTTTGCAAAGTTATTCTGTTCCCCCCCTTTTTTAAATGGTCAAGATAGGCCCATTATTTTGAAAATGTAGAAATCCATGTTGTAAGCTAAAAAATTAATGCCAGACATTAAAAAAAACTTTAAAAAAGTGAACATTCTTTAAATCAGCCATTCTCAATGGAGCCATATGGCCCTTGGGTGCCCACGTACATTTGAAGGGGTCCACAGGCTGAAAATAATGTTTGTGTTGTATCCTTGTTTGACTGGGTAAGAGGAGGGGGACGGATGGAATCTGAGAAGAGCTCCGAAGAGGACCAAAAAAAAAAAAGGTTAAGAATGGCTGGTTTAAATGAAAATGATATTTGGTTAAAATGTACCTTATAGTTATGCTTATAAAAATGACTTAACTTTACAAAGGTTAAAATATGACTCTGAGAAGGGTTTTCTCCTAGTGGATGCTAACCTTGCATCCAGAAAAGTTGGCACCTTGAGCATCTCGTCACTAACAGATCTTGTTGGCTTGGGTGGTAGTACTCTGTGGGAGAAGATGCTCTCTGAGACATGACTAAGGACATGTGGGCTTTTTTCCTTTTTCCTTTGATGCTTTATCACAAAACTGGTATGGGAAGTCACCTGTTATTAAAAGTGATTGTCATGTGGCAAGAAGAGCTGCTGTCTAAAGGACACAAGAAGGCCCAAAGCTCTCTTGAGTGTACTGAAATAGTTACATGATTCTTTGAATTCTGGCCATTGCTTTTAATAAGATAGTTTGTGTTGCGTTTCATTGCTTTTGCAGTGCATGTCTACCGTTTTTGTTTTTAAAAAAGGCAACCCAAAACTAGTTTAGGATGAAATATTGCTTAATATGCCTATTTTTATTCATTGGAGGCAGAACTGGATGGAAAGTAAATAGGAAACCGTTCATAAGGAGTGCCACATATCATGGAAAGTTAATAAAGTTCTTACCATGGAGGGAGGCTGCACTAATTAAAACAAAGCATGCAGGAGATGGGGTTTAGCAAGTGTCTCCCCTGCGAAGGCAACAGGAATGCCAATCACCATGCTCCCATGCAGCTGGGGCTGTTCTTGGCCAGCTTGTGGTGTTGGCTGCTCTGCTGGCTGCTCTTCTAGTCTCAAAATCTGTATGGGAACTTTCTGAAAGGAGCAGTCCAGGTCGGGTTGTTGCAGCTGACCAGGAAGTCATGGACATGATATCATACAAAGCACCAAAATTCAGTTGCTCACCTTTGTGCTGATAATTAATTATAATTATAATTTCATTCCACTGAGTGTGGTATAGCATCTCTTTAAAGTTATTTTTCCATTGAATTGGTATCCACTGATTTTTTTTTAATCCACTGGGGATTCTGGAACGATACGAAAAGCCTCCGGAGGTGAGAGGAGCATGGATCAGACGCTTTGCATTACGTTGCTTGGCATCGGGGGTGCCGCACTCCCCTCACCTCCGAAGTCTTTTCTGAGCACAGATGCGTGCAACTCCTATGAGGCTCAGAATGCCCATTTTGGGTGGAAAACATGCGACTTCCGATTTCCTTGGAAACTGGAAGTCACCTGTTTTGGGGCAAATTGGTCAGTCTGAGCCTTGTAGAGGCAGCACACATGTGTGCGCTGCCTCTGCGAGACTCAGAAAAGCCTCTGAAAGCGAGGGAAGTGTGGTTACTCTTGGCTTTGGAGGCAGGAGGCGTGAACAGGGACCAGTGGAGGCTGTTGCATATGCAGGTTGTCGCTGGTTAGAACGTCGCTAAGCGATGCTTCCTGGGGCATAAACCTTTTTTTTTAAGGCAGATGAGAACATAAACTGAATTCTGAGGCCACTACCATATTATTTACTTTATGGCATACACATAAGCTTAACTATGCTACATTCATAGTTTCTATGGTAAACTTATTTTGCTTCTGTTACTGGATGGGTTTGGAAGTTCTCCTGCAGTAGCATAACTTCCTCTATTGCTGCTTCAACTGAAGTCACTTATTCAAAGATGCCTATTGCAGTGAATGTGAGCTAGTTAAATGCAGTCAGGAGGCAGATTAATATCAATGCAATTTGTAGATGCTCAATTTTAGGAAGCTTATTTCTTCACTGTATCTGAACAAGATCTCATCTTTTACCAAGTGATAGATTTTATCTTTATAACAGTTGTATTCATAAAAACTCAACATAATTCTACACAGCTTGGTATAATTCTGTCAGTGCTTTTTAATAGAACTATATGACCTCTGTAATCTTGTTTTTACCGCTCAAGTCAAATTGCATTTGCAGGTCAACAATATGGAAAACTTCACAGTTCTCCAGCAGAATATTTGATTAAATGTCACATTTTGATATAGATGTCATGAATGGGGTAAATCCTTCAGTTCAAGAAGGGAATTTAGAAGAATATATGTTTTGAAATTGGCTTTTGATGGGTAATAGGCTTTTTGATGAGTTGATAAATTCCTAAAACCTAGGAAACTTGGAGAGGAGTAGTAATTAGGAGAGATCTATGCTATTTGAAACAGTATAACTAACAGCTGAGTTCAAACCAAGTTTCCAGTGCTGATGCAGCCCTGCCAACAGGGTGCACACCACATTCTGTGGTGGTGAGGCAGTCCCGGAGGCTTCCTCAAGGTGAGAGAATGTTTGCTCCCTTTTTTCAGGGCTGCATTGCGGCATCATCAGTGCTGGAAAGTTGGTTAGGATTGGGCTCTAAGTTCTATTACAACTGAGGAATTTTTTTTGGACAAAACTAAATGACTAAGTTTTACATCATTTTGCATCCTTTAGTAGCAGACTTCGTTATCAGATCTCCAGTGCAATTCTCTCTGGAACATACCGCAGATACCCACCCATAAGTCGACCCCACAGATAAGCCAAGGGAAGGTTTTGAGCCAACAATCATGGAATTTTCTATGACCCTTGGATAAGTCGGGGGTTAAACTTAGGGGGGTGTCTGACTATAGTTTTGTCTGATTTTACCTAAGGCCAGATCCTGAAAAATAACCTACCACTAATTGTTACCTAAGAACTATAGTCTCTAATTTATTAAAAACATAGTAAAAGATCATAAGATACATTTTCTTTTTTAAATTCTGGTCTTCACCACCTTTTTGTAAACACTATCAGAGTAAGTGCACTGTAAACTACATACCAGTAAAACAGTGGTTCCCAACCTGGTATTCACGTACTCCCAGGGACACTTAATAGGACCTTTAGGGGTAATTGAAAAAGGATGAAATAATGGCAGGAAAAGGCAGGCCATGGTCCAGAAAGGCAGGAATGCCTTGCAAGGCAGGAAGGGAGGTAGCTAGTTGGCTGTGAAAGCCCCACTAATAACTAGTTTTTGGTCATCAATTCATCCATGAACCAGTGATTGAAAACCATCACAGTAAAAAAGCTGAAACATAATATGGAAAGTGATCAATCACCCAGAATTTCTCAGCACACTTCTGGTACAATACAGTGCAAAGGCAGAGTCTTCTGTTCTTCAAACAGATGAAAAGAGAAAATATGTGATGAATACATGAAGTCTGGGCTTTCATATGGAGGAGATGAGGGCTTGTCTTACTAATTACAATCATTTTGCTAATATGAAGGGTACAATTTATTGAAATGCGCTGCCAAGGGATATACAAGTGAAAAAGGTTGGGAACCACTGCAGGAGATCCATGAATCAAATCCACCTTTAAGGTGGACATGAGGAGAACCATGAATCAAAGACACCTTTAAGGTGTCTGGTGTGTTAAGCCAGAAGCTCTACATACAACATACAACCCATAACACATAATTGAGAGTGTGCAATTCAATTCACAGCAGAGAGATGAGATATTTGCAACCCTTTTTACTCAGAAGTAGACACACTGCTTTCCATGGGTGTTATTCTTAAGTAAGGGTGTACTGAATTGTAGCCTGGGAAGGAGGGTCCCATTCTGGTGTTTCAAAAAACAGACCTGCTTTGCAAGCATTTGCCAAGCAGAACCAGGCTGCAGCAGAAGGAAGGAGAATAAAAGGTTAACTTTGGCTGGAATGTCCCTGGAAACTAATTGTAGCAACTAAGGAGGTGCCTACCTGAGCTGAGCAACAGCTCAGCTGAGAAAGGAAACTGTTCAGAGTTGAAAGGTGCTGCCCTCTGATTGACCGGGATGTAAGGCTAAGTGAGAATTGGAGCTTGATTACTTGGCAAAAATTTCAGTACTATATGTGAGTATCTAAATTAATTAAACTGGTTGTTTGGTCAGTCTGTTTGGTTTAATAATAGTTCATAGCAATTCATATGCAACCAATCACTGAATAGTTATTTGAGGGGAAAAAAATCCATTCCTTTATATCCTGAGCACAAAGGGAAATTTTGTTTGTTTGTGTCTTTATAAAAGGGAAGTTATTTATGTACTGAACTAGTTTAAATGTGGTACAAGATATAGGTCTGGTCAGATGCAACACCAGACTAGTTGGTGCTATGGTAACTAGTCTTGCACTCATGTGTTTCCCCCACCTCCCTTTGTTCCTTATGGTGTTTTTTGTTATTTATGGTGTGCTTCAGTTAGCTCCTTCCTATTTACCTATTTGCTGTTACATTGTAACCAGGGCATCTGAGAGGAATTTTATCAGGGGATACAAAGTTTCTTTGGGCCCCTTTCCGAAGAGGGAGGCGGTGAAATAAAGTGCGGGGTGGCAATGGGGTGGGCGGAATGAGGGCAAAACAAATGGGGAAAGTGGCAACAGCCAGATTAGTCTTTGGAGCCCAGGTCTACAAATCTTTCCAATGCAGAGTTCAGGTCTGCCTGCCTGCCTGGCATTGGCAGTCAGATACAGTAATATGGAAAGCCAAACACACTCCAAAGTCTCTTTAAAATCTTTCAAATATAGAAAATCATTGCAGGAGATTTGTATCGTTGTATTTAGGCTCACACTAGAATGGGAAGAGTCCTGTGTACACCAAAATTGACTTCTGCAGCAGCTGCACTCCTGCAGCAGTGTCACTAAGCTCCTCTACACTCCTTCATGGTAAGGGAATCCACAAGCCAAAGAGCTATGCTGGATCCTAGCCCCATTCCTGGGCGACCCAGGGCAGCTCTGGGTTGCTCAGATTTGCACCACCTCTTGAGGTGGCACAGATTTGAGTAGACCCATTGGGGCTGCTGTGGCTCTACCCTGGGTAAGGGGAAAAGGAGAAAATGTGCAGAACTTGTTTATAATTTTAAGATATGAGAGAGCCCAATTATGGCTCATAACCACAATGACAGTTAAGTGCATTCTTGAAGTCCTATCTTTGTGTTTTCCCAAGGACATAAAGACATGTGCAGTAGGCAAATACCATAATACACAAATTGTATAAAAAAGAAATATATGTCAGACTTGTTCAGCATCCTGAATAAAGTACATATAATCCAATATTTTAAAAAGCTGATCACTGCCATTAACACATATATCTGATAAGATTATAACAGAAACTATGATAGATTCATTCTGAATTTAGAGATGGTACAAAAACTCAGTAAAAATTTTCATTATTTTGCTGCAAATGTGAATGAGACTGCTTTACATACGATGTAAACTGCAACAGTGTTACAATTTTCAGAACCTTTATTATTATTCAGTTCTAGGTACAATACAATGCCAGTGAAATTAGCTGGAGTTTTCCTAATCCTGCATAGGTTTCCTTGGAAGTAAGCCATGGCAGTAAATGGGAACCATATCATAGGATTCGTGTGTCGTCGTGTCGTGTGTCATGTGGTCGGTCTGTGGAACTCCTTGCCACAGGATGTGGTGCTGGCGTCTAGCCTGGACGCCTTTAAAAGTGGATAGGACAAGTTTGTGGAGGAAAAATCCATTATGAGTTACAAGCCATGATGTGTATGCGCAACCTCCTGATTTTAGAAATGGGTTATGTCAGAATGCCAGATGCAAGGAAGGGCACCAGGATGAGGTCTCTTGTTATCTGGTGTGCTCCCTGGGGCATTTGGTGGGCCGCTGTGAGATAGAGGAAGCTGGACTAGATGGGCCTATGGCCTGATCCAGCGGGGCTGTTCTTATGTTATGTTCTTATGTAGGATTGCAGTCCTGCAGCCCAATCCCGAGTTCCCAGCATGCAGGGCTGCTGTGAAGCCAAAAATTGTTGCTGCAGCATTGTAAGCACACCAGGCTGCTGCTGGTGGCTCCTTTGGGGAAGGGGACTAATGGGACTACTTGATTCTGCGGCAGCTCTTTAGCTGGTGCAGAGTCAAGGAATCTGGTGTTGGGCCGTGCCCGACACGGGGTTCTGGATCCAGCAGAGCTGATCTCCACAGGTCCTGCCCTCTCCCTCCCCAACCACACCTTCTCCTCAGCCTCCACTTGGCCAGAACCCCGCCCCCCCACGCCCCCACTCAGGGCCTAGGAGAGGGAGGTAAAGGGGGTAATTTGTACCTGGGCCCAAGGTCAGAAAGGGGGCCCAGGAGCCGAAGGAGGGGGCCCAGAAAGTTCCTGGGACCTGACATTTTCCTGTCTTACCTGAATGCACTGCCAGCGTGTAATGCTGGGGCACAACCATGTTTATGCAGTGTTAACTGCTGCTGCAAGCAATACACACCAGGCCCAGGAAAGCATCCATGACCCTCCTTAACACAGGGTCAGATCTGGGAGGAAACTGGTCTGCTGTAGTAGCTCTTTGGCTTGTGGATCCCAAAACCATGAAGGAGTGTATAGAAGCTCAGGGACCCAGCTGTGGGGCTGCAGCTGCTGCAGAAGTTCATTTTGGTCCATTCTAGTGTGAGCCTAAATACAATGATGCTAATTTTCTGCAATGGATTTTCTATATTTCAGAGATTTTAGAGAGACTTAGGAGTGTGTTTGGTTTTCCATATTACTTTATCTAGCTGCTAATGCCGTATGGTTGGGTAGACTCTGCATCAAGAAGCCTAGTAGATCTGAGCTCCAAAGACTATTGTGGCTGTCAGCACCTCCCCCTCCCTATTTTGTCCGTCCCCCCGTTCTGCCTGTCCCCCCCATTGCCCCCCTTCCTCTTTGGGAAGGGGCCCAGAAGAAACTTTGTAGCCCCTGCTAAAATGCCTCTCATACGCCCTGCCCCCACTCACCTCTCTGCCACCTGGAGGTCAAAGTGAGCCGCCGGGTGGTGGATCATCAGCCCACCACTGGAGCTGGTCCAGTGTGGGCTTGTGCTGAGTTAGCTCTGGCTCTGGGCCTGCAGTAAGGCTTGCAAACATGCCTTATTGCACATTTGCAACAGTGCGCACTGATGGTGAGCTGACGCGCGAGGCTCAGGATTGGGCCTTTAGTCATTAAACAGTAAGTTCTTTAAAGGTTGTGTTCAGAATCCTAGCAATTCCACCAGGAACATTGAAAATATCATTCCAAGATTTAATTGGAATTAGTTGGTAGCAGTGGCATTAAATTGCAGAAACATATTTTAGGGAACTTTGATTGATAGTGTCCCCTCAATACTTTTTTTTTTTTTGGCGATAAAAACAAAGAAAAAATTAAGGAATGTGTTAAATTAAAAGTTTATAAAATGTAAGCCAGGTTGAAGCTAATCATTTGTTTTTAATATGTTTAATTTTCCTTCTATAGCTGCTGGAAATAATTTAAATTATTTTCCTTCCACAAGTTATGGAAGGAAAGTTAATGACTGGCTCCTGTGTTAGTCTGTGTAAACTAAGGGTGCAATCCGAACTTTCCAGCACTGGCATAGTGGTGCCAATGGGACATGTGCAGTTGGGTGTCACTCACGGAGTCCTCCTCAAAGTAAGGGAATGTTTGTTCCCTTACCTCAGAGCTGCATTGCCCTTATGTCAGTGCTAGAAAGCACTGACACAAGGGGTTAGGATTGCGCCCTATGTGTATTTATGTTTCTATGGTTGACCACCTTGGATTCTTCTTTAGAGAAAGAAATAGGGAATATTTCCCTAGCTCAAGGAACTACATAGAACCTTAAAAACAAAGTAGATTTGAGAATTTAGCTGTCTGAGATCTCTGCTGAAGGTTTGGAGAAATCTCCAGAAGAAGGTTCCATCTTGTTAATTCCAAAAATAAGATGCCTTTTAACTTTGACACAAAATTTCAACAGATTCCTATTAAAAGCACAAAAATTGCTTTCAAACATTTGATCTTCAAATTTATTTGTGTGATCCTATGCATATTTAGTTAAATATGAATCAACAAGATGTTTGCTGGAATTTGCTAAGTAGGTGTACTTAGGATTGTAGTCTAATTTTTTTTTAAATAATCATGGATATTTTCTTTGATGAACAAATTGTAGGAACTTGCTTTCTAAATCCAAAGGAAGTCTGAGACCATGCACAAACACAAAACTTCTGGTCAACAAGTGCATTTATGAAATTGTGGGCTAATTATTAATGTTATCCTAGTATTAATGTTTAGAATTACATATACTGCACTAGTAAAAAAATTTCTTGAATTCCTTACCAAATGCAGTATCACATTCTTCATGGAGTGAGTAAGGTCAGGGGCATTCTAAACTATATATAGCATATCTAGGAAACAGAAGAGGGAGATCTATACCAAGGATTTCCCACTTGAAAAGTGACAATCTAACTCATAGAGCTTTTGTGAAGTGCAAGCAAGCCTATTTTAGCAATAATGTTTAAAGAGAAATATGTACAGAGTGTTAGGGTGCCAGACAACTAGATTATGTGTAATGCAACTAAATACTGATGTTTTTAAAAAATATTGGTGAATAACAAAATAATACTATTGCTAAACAATTGTACTAAATACTAAATTGTAGTAAATATTAATTGGATGTTTCTTTATAGAAAAATTAAGGTTAATCATAGCCATCGTGTTACATTTTCTGAAAATTCATATTTCATTAGATACCAAGAACTGTCTGATTCAAAGGCTATCAAATGGATCATGCCTGATTTGTAAACATAGAGAACTTAGTGTGAAACAGTCTTCATGTAAATCTTTTTCTTAATACTACTCTTCATACTGAATTAAAGAATTCAAAGGCTATTCCTTGCCAATGAGTTAAAAAAAGGGGGTGGACCTCAGTTTGGATCTGAAGCAAACAAAAATGTTTTGGTGAAATAGGATTAGTTCTTAAATCTCAAGAAAGCTTGTGGAGTCATGCAAAATAGAAAAGAGAGGTTTAGCCTGCATAGAAACAGAATCACATGAGTGAAATATTCAGACTTTCATTCATGTGATGCTTGGTTGTTGTTGGCAACAAATCTTTAAGGAGAAAAAGTGCAGCAGTTTTTATAGCTAAGAGGTACAGTGCTTGACATTTTGTGGTGCATAAAATGGAATCATCATGGGCTGGGTAAGCAAAGCTTAAATGGACATATGGTAAAAGTTAATTTGAATTAGCCCTTTCTCTCTTTTCTTTTTGCAATGCATGGTCAGTTTTTAAGACATGTGGTATTGGACAATACCATTGTGAGAGATCCCCATGGTGTTACCAAGACTTGCAATACCTTTCCTTGAAGATGCCTGTTGATTATGACATCATCATGCACCTCAGGAACAGGGCTGATTGACAGTTCCCCAGTTGCCCATCAGCTGAAATTGATGGCAGCTAGGAGGATAGAACTAGCCCTCAAAAGGAGTGGCTGCAGAAGAATTGGGAAGGCAGGAGATGAAAGGGGGGAAAGGGGGCATGAGTGAGAGAGGAAAGGGGAAAGGTGGACAGAGGAACAAAGAGAAAAGGCAGGCTCTGTGGATACCTTGAAGGGATAGCACTTTTTGAAGAAGGGGTGATGTGAGATCCTGTGTCAGAGAGGTGAATGAAAGGGCCTCCTTTATAAGAACCATCCCCAGACACTGCGATCTCATGTTGAAAAGGTAACAAGGAATTTCATGTTCCTAAAGACTATTGCTGCCATAGAGCTTCCATGTGTGACCAGTAGACTGAAGGTCAGCCACTAGAGATCCAGGAAAACCCTGAAGACTGGAAGGGCAAGGTGAAGCAACTTGCAACTTTTTTGTAATCTTCTAACTAGGATTCTAATTCTGTTTTGTTAATAAGATGATATTATGTTAATAATGTGATCAATGGCTTGTTGTGATCCCAACTGCATCCTTGAAATATCATATCCCCTGTCACAGGATATAGACCTTCCCCCCTGGGATGAGGGCAGGGTGAGGTTGCTGCCATAAATACACAACACAGCAAGAATTTATAAATGCTCATTTTTTTTTCTTCAAGATCCTGCTGGTAGGGGTCACTCAGGGATATAAATAAATGTGGTTGAAAATGCATAATGGTCTCAAACCAGTTTCACTTAGGAATGCCAGCAAAATTCTCCACATTTGAGTCTGGAAATGAATTATGAGAGTTTGAAGCAGTTCACCCTGATAGAGAAGTGAACTGTTCAAATCCCCAACATCATTTCCCACTCAACAACATTTGCTGGCTCTCCCTCCCTGTTCTTGTCCTGCCCAACACCTTCCCACCACCACCCCTCCTTCAAACATTCACATTCATCCCTGGCCCTTACTTACAGGTCCTGAGGGCAATGATCAGGAGCATTGGCAGGGTGGAGTGCACAGAGAGGATCTTTGCAAGCACTAGACATGAGCTGACCCACACAGATGCAGCAGTTGTTGTTTTTTAATTACCACCTCCTCTTTGTCTCTCAGACAGCAAATGGCAGCAGTAAAGGAAGGGGTGAAGTGACTCTTGGGATTTGTGGTCTACTGTCATTGTTGCAGAAGATGACAAGCCCCAACGTCATTGCATTTACAAAACTGGGCAAGATGCCAAAGCACAAGAAGGATTTCTCAGAAAAAGGGATGGAGCTAACTGTTCCAGCTAACTGGCACATATTTATCCTCAGGGAGCTCCAAGTCTCTATTGGAGAAACACTTAAGCTTTCTCTGATACTACCATCCAGCCAGAGCTTTCCTGTTCCCCCTCGGAGCTATCCAAGGTCCTGACTCCCTGCTTGGACCCTTCCTCTGCCTGAATTTCAGCTTCCCTTTGGGCCTCTCTGAAGTTTAGATTCACAGACAAGGACTCTTGTATCCTTTTTCTGGCTTCCCCCATCTGGAAAAGGATACTTTTGGGAAGCCTGTGAGCAAGGCATGAAAACAGACATTCCCAATTCTGTCTTTAAACATGGGAACTCCATTTAACTTTCATGGCTAACTATCTTTCTTGGACAGTTGCTTGGCATCTTCCTGAGGAAAAATTAGTATGCTTTCAGAAACATACACCACTGTCTCTCTTGGTGAACTAGTTGCCCACATGTTTTAAATATTAATATGTGTTTCTCCAGGACACATGACACAAACCAGTATAGTGTGTGCGCTGGCACAGTGCGCTTTGCACTTTGCTTGCTGTTGCAAAAGTGCATAAAGCACTTTGGGATGGTATAGCAGTTGCCAGCTCTGGCACAAAGACCTGCACTGGCCCACATACAGCAGTAGATGCACAGTGCACACTAAAGAAAGTGATTTCCTTGCTGAGCAGTTTGAAGGCAGAACAAGGTAATGGATGGGTGAATCAAGCCTGGGAAGGGTAGGCTCTGCAATCATCCTATCCCCCTTCCTGGGCCTGATTCGCTGACACAGGGCAATGCAAACTTGGATCAGCAATTGAACTTGCACAGGTCTGAGTTGCCCCTTTGTGTCTGTTGGGGCTTGCCCTAAGGAGACTTCCAGAAGCTGAAATTCCCATGAAGGATGCAGCACTGGCCATGCTGGCAATGTTATACCATTGTGCAAGAATTTGCATTGAACTGATAAGCAGTTTTCTCTTTCTGAAGGCGTTAAAGTGTATAAGCTTTTTTTTTAACCTCCATGTGTTGATAGTTTAACTAACTATGACTGGACACAGAGCCTCTTCTACATTGGGTTACTGCTAGTAGTTTTGTTGTGTTCCTCACCTGGTTTATCTGTATTTTTTCAAGCTAGTCACATAGCAGAATCAATATGTTTTCTGCCAGGGATTTCAGTTAAGATGATTAGCTGCTCTAGTATAATGCTAGTGGACAAGATTAACACATGGGAATTACTATATGAAATAAGGTTTACACTTGCTCATTTTGAACAGAGGGTATTAAACTACAAATTATATTCCAGAAATGAAGACTTTCTTTTCTTTCTTCTCAGGGCTGGAGATTACCTTTGGGTGTGGGATTAGAACACGCACAGCTTAGCCTGCTATGTGAACATTGCTTTTTGTAATGGATGCTAATAGAAGGAAAAATTTTGCATCACATAATATCAGGTTCTAGGTTGACAATATTATTTAATATAAAGTACTGTACACTTAATTTTTTTTTACAGTAAAATCTCATTTTGAAATTTTTAAAAAAATACTTTTTGTTTTTGTTTACAAATGTGGAGTAGTTGAAAGTTTTATGGATTTTCAAAAACTGCACCACTGAAAAATAGTGTGACACCTTAATGTTCTCTAAAATACACAAATAAAAATATATTGTGTGCAATTATGGATCTTTTCAAAAGTTTGTCAGAGCAATGCTATTTAGCATCAGGTTTTCTGGTCAATTAATATTGGACCTATCATATGCATGAATGGACAGGAAATAGTAGTTTGGGTTAGCAGGTGCTACATAAAATATTTTGGGCATTTAAGATAAAATTTGAAATTTTATCCTCTACCTCTTTCTGAAATGTGCTATTTATATAATTATGGTAATAGTTTCTAATGTAGTTCTACAATCTTAATCATTATTCAGAATCTCAGTTCTTTATTTGTTTCTCCAATAAAAACAGTTTGAAAGAGGAAAGAAACATTGATTGGAAACAACTTCTGACACATGTACAAGGACTTCTCTTCTTGTGTCAGGCCAATAGTCCTGGGCTCAACACCTTGCTATTAAGTGATGTACTGTATCATAAGCTGAAAAACCACAGAGGTTATTAGCATAGTACAAATAAGTCCTGGACCAAGATGTTATATCTCCTCAACTCTTATGTCCAACTGGTTGTAGCCCTAGTCTATCTTCCCACTACTCTGGATGTTCTGTTATTTTTTTTCCCAGTTGACATTTCAATATTTCATTGACTGGTTTGAGTGATACTTTTCCATCTGACCTCGTCTCATGTGATTAAGCATGTGTATGCTTGAAATCACATGAGACTATGGAGTGATTGAAATGGAGTACCTTATTTGATTTTGCTATTCTGAAGATTTGCCACCAGGGGGTATTAGAGTTTAATGCATTCTGCAATTGGAATCAGTTGATTTTCTTTCAATGAATGGTCTTTTATGTAATTTGAGAGTCAGGACTTTGCCATTTATTTTTCAGGGGCATGGCTGTGATTAAAGAAAATGCTATGCTTCTAGAAATGTCTATGCCTTCCATAAAGAATGATATTCTTAATGCCATTCTTCTTCCTCCAAGTATCTTGGGAACATTTCACACATCACCTGATTTCTCATCAGTTAATGACTCAGTACTCCTTGATTTGCAGCAGAATGTGTGAACTGATTCCCTGAAAAGTATTCTGTTTGCAATGATGATGATGTGAGGTGTTTGAACTATGGTGACTCTTTCTCACTTGCAAGGCATCAGCAGTTGTTGCAGACATCAAGAGATGAGGTACCATGTGCAAACCAATCCATGTCCAATTTTTTTCCTAGATTAATAATCATTTTATAATTAGCAAAAACTTTGAAATGATTCTATCTGATACTTGGTGGAGAGGCCACCTTATCTAGATACTGGGAGGATGAATGATCCCGATTCAAATCCCATCTCTACCATATGCTGTTAACTCTTTAAAAATCATGTTCATGGATCTCCCACATTGCAACTATGATGTTTGGACCAAAAATGTTTGGTCCTGTGAACATTTTGCTTGTTTTCATAAACTAAAACATGCCAGGAGAATTTTGCAAAACTCTGGAAAAATAGCAACTTTGGCTTTTACTATCCTTTATCCATCCAGACATTCTCTTCAGATTTATTATAATGCAGTAAATTTTTAATTGTTTTTCACCAAGAAGTCTTCCATTTTAGCAAGTCAGAGGTGGCATCGTGGATCAGCCAGGCC
This sequence comes from Tiliqua scincoides, assembly GCF_035046505.1. Classification (NCBI taxonomy): domain Eukaryota; kingdom Metazoa; phylum Chordata; class Lepidosauria; order Squamata; family Scincidae; genus Tiliqua; species Tiliqua scincoides. The sequence continues at coordinate 211,340,068 of NC_089822.1, forward strand.
AGACATTGGCTGAGTGTCATGCCCATCAGAGAGCTTGCCTAGCCTGGCCAACTTTGAACCTTTAGTACAAGTGGCAGCACCCAATGCACCACTGGGGGGGGGCAGGCAGAGAATGCCACTGCAGGGCTTTGTTCTACAACTTGGCACTGGCACTGCAACCAGTGGTACAATTTTTTCACTGAGGAAGATTGAGGTTTTGGGCAGCCCAATCCTAAGTTGTGTTGGTGCAGCCTGTGCTGCATCCAATGCAGCTTTGGAGGTGGCTGGAGGTCTCCTCAGGGTAAGGGGATATTTCCTTTGAGTAAAATCCAAGAAGCCTATGTAGGGCTGCCCGGCCAGGGAACAGAATACTGCGCAGTAGGCCTCTGCCAATCCTGCCCCTTCCCAGGCTTGATCCTCCCCCATTTTGCCCTCCTCCACCCAGAAATGCTCTCTCCTCACCTCCAACATGCCCTCCCACCACCCTTTCCCAGTTCCTGAGCTACCTGGCACACACTTACCTGTGATGGCCAGCTCACAATTAGGAGCAAATGTTGCTGAGCTGGCATGGGCCTCTGTGCTGGCCCAGTTGGCTCTCAGAGAGGTGACTCGGTGCTGGCGGGGGAGGGTGGCGGCCATGCTGTTTCAGGTAAAAGATAGGATTGCGCTATAAGTGAATAAGATTGACAATATTATTCACTGTGGATAGTCCAGCAGCCCAGTGTTTCTCAAACTGTGGGTTGGGACCCACTAGATGGGTCACAAGCCAATTGCAGTTGGGTCCCCATTCATTTCAATATTTTATTTTTAATACATTAGACTCGATACTACCCTGGTATGTGACTGCATTTGGGGAAATGTTACAGACCTGTACTTTTAACAAGCTATTATGCATATTCTTTTAACCATGATAGTCAATGGAACTTACTCCTAGGTAAGGTAGGATTACAGCCTAGGATAGTTAAACATTTTCCTGCTTGATGATGTCACTTCAGGTCATGACATCACTTCCAGTGGGTCCTGACAGATTCTCATTCTAAAAAGTGGGTCCCAGTATAAACGTGTGAGAACCACTGCAGCAGCCTAATTTTCTGTCTTGTTCTTGTTGACAGGACACGCCCATCAGTTTAATTTCACATCCCCTGCTTCCCTGCTATCACTCTATGCTGCCTTAATCACTGAAAAAACAATCTGTTTAGCTAAAGGCAGGATTCACAATAATCCACTGGAATTTTTCCCTACACTGTTTGGGACTCACTGTTCTATTATTCATGATTTTTTAAAGTCATTTCACTTTCCACAACAATGTTCGGTACCTAGATGTACAACATAGTTACAATTCCTGAGGTCAAATGGGGAGAAACAATTTCACATTTCTGCATAACACTTCAAGCCAGCCATTTTTTTCTTGATATGCTTCTGCTTAATACATTTTTATAATAGAAACCATGCTCTACTGATAATGCAGATATATTAATATGAGTGAAATATATATGATGGGGACAAATTTATAAATAAATAAATAAATAAATAAAATAAAGGTGCACACTTAATGAAAGCAGGATTTTAGCAGGGTTAAACAGGATTTAAACCTTAGTGTGTAAGTTCTGTCAGGCCCAAAAACTCTTAAAACAGTGCAGTTTAAACTCAAATAAAAAACCAGCTTAAGGTTAAAAAACAGTCCAGCCTTCAGTCCAGAACTGAAGTAGGAGGGTAAGAACCTAGGAAGGGCCAGTTCCCACCCAGCCAGGGCAATTTAGCATAGTCATTGTCCTTTAGGTCATAGCAATTGACCTTTAGGAGTTGATAAGAGCCCATTTAGGCAAGCACCCCATTCAGGGAAATCTCACCTGGGAAGACCAACCCCTTTTCAATCAGCAAGGAGGGAAGGAGGGAGGGAGGGAGGGAGGGAGGAGGAGCTAGCTAGGAGTATAAAGCTAGGGCCTGCCACCGTGTGAGCCTCTCAGGCAGAAGTGCGCGTGGCCTCTGAGAAACCCAGTGCCTCGGGAACAAAGTGCCAGGTAAGGCACCGCGAGTTTAGCATCTGTGCGAATTCAGCAGCAGGGTGAGGAAGCCAGGGCCCCAGATACTGCCCTTTCTCTTCCCTTGAGAAGAGGGCTGCTAACCAGTGTAGGGTTTTTAAGTGCCCCTAAACAAAAACAAACAAAATAAAAAAAGCTATGCAGTCAGACAGCCAGCAGCAGGGTGGGGGTGATCCAGTGTTTTGCATCGAGTGCAACATGTATGACTATATGCCTCTGGAGCATAAGTCATGGGCGTGCCCTCAGTGCAAGCAGCTCCAGGGACTCAGGGAACGCGTCCGCTCCCTTGAAGCATTCGTGGCCGACCTGGAGAAGCAGAGGCAGGCAGAGAAGGACCAGAGAAGACTTCCGGGGACGATCAGGCTTCATCCCAACCCCAGGGAAGGGAAGGATGAAGGAATAACGACAGGTGGGAGGGCTTAGGTGGCTTGTCCTGGGCTCAGAGGAAGGTATGATGAGTTACTTTGTAGTTGTAGTTCCAAAATGGCATGGTTCAGGGGCAAGCAGGAAGAGCAGTTAATCAATTAGCTTCTATCCCCAAAACAGTAATTGGGGAGTTAGATTAAACCCAGAAGGATCACACAGCCTTGAAACCTGCAGCCGAGCCCTCTGCCACATCTTGGCCACTGTTGCAAGTCTGAGCCAGACCTGTTAGTATGATATGTTCCCTGTATCAGGGGGTTGACAGTGGAAGGCAAGGAGCCCCAGGAAGTTGGGATCCATCTCCTCAAATACATCTGGGCTCTGGGATCTTTCTCTGAGGATTCAGGTTAAGGTTTGCAGAACTTCTCACTGCCCAGTTGATCCATGCTGTCAGTGCCTAGGTTGTTCATCTCATCAGGAAGTAGTGGTGTCAGAATTGACCTGCTCCTTCTGCCTGAATCCAAAGCCTGATTGTGACTTGGGTTTGGGACCATGACCAGCATTGGCAAGTTGTGTCAGCATCAGTTGCCACATGCTAGCAAAAAACTTGCAACTGACCAAAACAGAGCATTAAGAGGCCACTTTGTGGTTTCCTTGATTTGGAAGTGGTATTTTCTGTGGGGGGTGGGGGAGAAGGGAACAGATTGATTTCCCTTACTCTTTTTAATGTATTAAGTAGGCCTGTGTTAAGTGGAAACCCTTTCCTGACTCCTCCAAACCTCAAATTTGCATTGTCAGTTGTTTGCATATGTGTACACATCAAGTTTTCAAAGAAGTGGGATATTGACAGATAGAACTTCAGCAGTTTTTCATCTTGTGGGGTAATGTCTCTGTAGACAATTATGCCAATTCATCTTTTGTTTGAGGTACTGTGGCTACTGATAAAATCTTTAAAATGGCAAAACCCATGAAGAGGATATTTTATGAGGTATCCCTCAACAGTTTCTGCAAACTATAAATATGAAAAGTGAATATTCCATATTTGTGTATCTTATTTGTTTCATATTCTTTTGTCCTTTGAAGTGTGTGATCTTTAGGTTTCTAAAACTACAGTCTAGATAAAAATGGATGTTAAGATTCTGGACTGGATCTGGATCCTGGAAACCACTTCATCTGATCTGAAAGTGATGGCCCAAATTGTGAATTCATTTATTTATTTGCCTAAGAGATTTATATTCCAAGCATTAAATAATAATTAAAACTGCAGCAATAAAATATGTCAATTTAAAACCTTGCAGAAAAATAAAAAGGTCACACTGGCCCATTTAAAACCTGAAGGGGAGTGGCATTATCTCCCCTGGCAAAAGGTTTGAGAGACATTGCTTTACCACAGAAAAAGCCCTGTCCCTGAACCCTGCCTAATGAATATGTGCTAATAATAGGGCAGGAGTCTCCAAACCCCGGCCCAGGGCCTAGATACGGCCTGCGGAGTGCCTCTATCCAGCCCGCGGCCAGCCTCTGATTCCCTGACAGCCTCTGGCCCAGCTGACCAAACACAACCAGAGTTATGCTTGTGGGGTGGGGGAATTTAAGTGTGTGCTTTATATCTTGGACTGTGTTGGTGTTTGGAGCAATCCTGGACACTTGAGCCCATTCATTCATTCATTCATTCATTTCAGTCATTCATCTAAGTTCCATCTCTAATGAAAGGGCAGGAGGTCTGGTCTAGAGGGTAGAGCCTCCGACTGCCTGAAGATAACATCCACAAGGTCGCCAGTTCGAGGCCACTGGCACCGTGCGACTTTGAAGCAGCTGACAAGCTGAAGCCGAGCGATTCCATCTGCTCTGAGCGTGGGAGAAGGAGGCCAGAATGTGAAACCAGATCAGAGTGAAACACCTGGACTGTTGTGGTTCTTGAAAGATAGAACCTTCTTTCAATTGTAAAAATCCCTACGGGGATTTAATCAGCCTGCCTATGTAAACCGCCTTGAATAAAGTCTTGAATAAAGACCAAGAAAGGTGGTATATAAATACCTGTTTATTATTATTATTATTATTATTATTATTATTATTATTATTATTAAATATTTAATATATTTAAATATATATTTTTTTTCCGGCCAGACACTGTGCCAGATACCGTGCCAGATATTTGATGCAGCCCTTCAGCCAAAACGTTTAGAGACCCCTGTAATAGGCCAAAGAACAGAGTTTGCAAGGCAGACTGTGAAGCCAAGAAGGCTCATGTAGGCAAAGGCCTAGACCCAGATTTTATAGGCTTCAAATTGGGGCATGGAAACCAACAGGCAATCTGTGTTAATGGTGCAGATCTGGAGTGACACTTGTACCTCCAGGTTCCCACCAGCATCTGGCCAGCTGCATTCTGCATCACTTAGTTTCAGAACCATCTTCAAAGGCAGCCCTACATATAGCACATTACCTTATTAGTTCAGTGCTAAGTGTTTGTGAAAAGGCTGTGATTCATCACCATTGTTCCTTGGCTGGGTTGTGCAATTATAAAGGTACTAATTAGTAATACCAGAGATGCTGAAGGACATCTGACAATAATTTTTTAAAGCAATTTAAAAAAAAATAGCAAATAGTTTTCTTTTTAATGCTTATGATGATTCTGTCATGTTTTAACTGTTACTGCTGGGAATTTTAAGCTTGATCATAAAAAGGTACATTAGAAATTACTTCCTAATTCTTCCATAATTTAAATCTCTCCAGAAATAACTGTAGCACATTCATTATCATCTTATCATATGCTACTTTATAATCTGCAGTTTTCAGCTTATTAATATGTGAAGAACAAATTCACACCAGGGAAAAGCTGAGATTCTTATCTTGTACTTAAAGTACATGCCAGCAAAAATGAAATGAGCTGTCATAAGCACAAACTTTAGTGGGTGTTATTCATCTGCACATAGGACAATACCTCTAAGTGTTTGAGATGTTTCTAGAAATGCACAGTCAATTTGTCATGCAAATGAACTCATTAGGGAAACCATATTTTTAGAATATTGGATGAGCCAAACATACACCTTTTTGCTAAGTGTTCCTTTGCATATAAAACTATTTGCATAAAATGATTGTGGAACTAGCTGGATTTGCTTTAATAGGGCATATTTTCTCTAAATCCCAGTTTACTTGAAAGTCCCATTGAGGTCCATTAAATTTGTTCCCATGTAAGTGTTCATAGATTGCAGTCTTAAAAGCATTGGGATGTTCAAGGGAGACACTGCAAAATGCACTTCAGCTTTTGCACATTCTTTGCTTTAAAACCTATTTCTGCTCGAGGTTGCATATACGCAACAGAGACAAATGTGTACACCTGTGGATGGTCAGAAATGGGTTAAGAATAAAACAATCCCTGTTGGATCTGTCTAGAGTCCAGGAGCTTGTTTATAGTCCAGGAGCTTGTTTTCCACATGACTAGGGAAGCCCAAAGGTAGGAGATGAAGGCTTATCCTTTTTTCATCCATTTTCCCCGAGCTTCTGGTATTTGAACACATTGTTTCTGCTGTTATCGAGAATATTATTTGTTTAAGGAAGTGTTTCTCAAGCTGTGGACCCCCATTCATTTCAAAATTTTATTTTTAATATATTAGACTTGATGCTACCATTGTATGTGACTGCATTGGGGAAATGTTACAGGAAATATTTCCTGCTTGATGATGTCACTTCCATCATGACTTCGCTTCTGGTGGGTCCCAGCAGATTGTCATTCTAAAAATGGGTCCCAGTGCTGAAAGTTTGAGAACCACTGGTTTAAGTCATTTCCATCAAAAGAAAGAATGGAATAGAATTAATAAAAATAGTAAAATAATAATGAATAGAAAAATGGCATAAAACACAAACAGCTGACAACTCCAAGTTGAGAGAATGCCAGAATGAAAAAGTCTTTTTTGTCCACAGAAGGCTAACAGAGATGGGGCAAGATGTATTTCTCCTGAGTGGGAGTTCCAGAGCTTAGGGATGACTGCAGAGAAGAGGATCAATGTTTCTCTCATGTGTTATTTGCTTCGTTCCCCCTTATAAACATGTTCAGTGTGGCTGCACTGGATCGCCATATCTAAATGTCTTTGCTAAACGCTACTCATTCAAAGTGCTGGTAAAGCAATTTTTCTTTTCTTGGCAAAGTTCTGAGTTTTATTTATACTCAGTTGCATAAACAAAGATGTTATAGAGAGTGTCATAAAGTAACAGCAATGTATTCAGTGTTATATGGGAAATTTTGAGGCAAACTAGCTCTGTGTAAAACTCCAGCACTTTATTTTAAGATTGCAGGTTTTGGATGTCTTACATCAGGAGTGTCAAACATAAGGCCAGTGGGCCGGATGTGGTTCATGAAACTTCTTTATCCTGCCCACATGATAATTGGACTCTCCCAGTGCTGACATTTCAGCAGCATTGCTTCTGCAAAAGCTCTGGAGGGCAGGACAGAAGAAGCACTACAGGGGAAGGGGTAGACCAAGAAGAGTGAGAGAGGGAGAAGCTGCTGAGGCGTTGAGGAAATTGAATTATTATGTAGGCTGCTCTTTCAGCAGCGCCACTTCTGCTGAAGTGTCTTTTCAGCTGCTGAGTTGTGAAGTGATGCCTTGACAGAAGTGTCACTGCTGAATAGGCAACCCGTTATTAATTGGACTCTCCCATATTTTAAAAATATGATCAAGGTATGCACATTTTCTCTTCTGTCATTTGCACCTAATGATTTTCTAAGTGAGAACTAAGTGCTTATTTCTGACCATCATTTGCTTCATTACATCATTTCAAGCTTAATGTTGTCTCTTTCAGCCTCTAGCAGGTGTCGTTAATGCTATTCAGCTATATGACATTTGGCACCCTGCCTTACATCATACCTTATTTTATCCTTTTCCCACTTACCTTTTTCTGCTTAACATCCACCTTGAGGAAGAGCTCTAAGAAATTTGAAAACTTGCTCACTACTTGGTAATATTTTAGTTAGCCCGAATAAAGGAAATATCCTACTGCAGCTCTTGAACTTTCTTCCTTTATGAATCAACATGGCTACCTACAATTTTTAAATTGTTGGAATAAAGCACTTAAGCATGTGCTGAAATGCACCAAATACTAACAAAATCATTAACATATAAAAGTAAAATTCATCTTAAGCAAATTAACAATGGACTTTCAAGAAAAATATTTCTGAAGTCTGCAATAGAATTCCATTGGCATCCTTCAGTCTCTGAAAGCTATGGTATCGCGCTCTGACAAGTGGTTCTGGAACAGCATCTAGTGTGACTGAAAAGGCCAATTCAGGAGTGACAACCCCTTCTGCACTGGGAACAGAAGTAGTCAGTCCCTGGTGTGTCTCCCTGGCTATGGGCCTTCCTTCTTTGTCTCTTTGCCTCAGTCTGTTGGGCAAGTGCCTCTTCACACTGGGAGAGGCCATACTGCACAGCCTGCCTCCAAGCAGGACACTCAGAGGCCAAGGTTTCCCTTGCTGAGGTCCATTCCTAAGGCCTTTGGATCCCTCTTGCAGATATCCTTTTATTACAGCTGTGGTCTACCTGTAGGGCGCTTTCCCTTCACGAGTTCTCCATAGAGGAGATCCTTTGGGATCCAGCCATCGCCCATTCTCACGACATGGCCAAGCCAATGCAGGCGTCTCTGTTTCAGTAGTGCATACATGCTAGGGATTCCAGCTAATTCCAGGACTGAGTTGTTTGGAACTTTGTCCTGCCTCCGAGGATGCGTCGGAGGCAGCGCATGTGGAAAGCGTTCAGTTTCCTCTCCTGTTGTGAGCAAGGAGTCCATGACTCGCTGAGTACAGAAGTGTACTCAAGACACAATAGAATGCAACCTTCAATTCTAGCTGCATAATAAGTCAAATAGTCAACTTCAACACCTGCTAAATTTGTGGTTACACTGGGGTGAATAAACATGTGAAATCATTGCTGATTGGAGTACAACTTTAACTGTATTGATTCTTAATATTAGATAGGCACACCCTTACCATTTTTATTCTTTTGTGCACTCTTCGGAAAAAAAGATTAAATGTGAAGACACTGAATGCTGATAGCATGTAATACATGCGCAAAAGTAAAGGCTGGTCCGTCCATGTGTCTCAAGTGGTCGCCTCAAGCAGCAGATTGGTAGAGGGGTGCTCACCTCCATCCAACCACATGCCTCCAATGCTGTTCCCTTCTCCTCCACACTGCTTCCCTTCTGTTTCTCTCTTCCAATTCAGGAAGAGAAGGGAATGAAGTTGCCAAATTGCCAGATGAGAGACCTGCACTTTACGTGCTGCCTCATATGCTGGGAGTCTTGGGCCAACCCTGATGAAAGCTAATGTAATTTGTGAGGAAAAAAGTCAAAGACAAAAAATAGCCTATTATTTCACATGTAATCCCTTTGTGTGAATCCATGCACAAGATAAGAAATCAATACCTTTAATACTTCCATACTTAAAAATCTGTTCTTCACTTTAAAGACCCCGAATTCAACATAAATTATCTTCAAATGAATGTGCCTAGAACTGCAAACTAAGAGCTTGTTCTTATACTTCAGACCACCTTCAATGCAAGCAGTATCCCAGAACTATAATGATTAAACTGGAGATGCCATATCACCACGTAGACTTAACTTCATAGCTGTCTCCGGTTCATAAGCTTCTGGTACTGCAGCATCAGCAAAAATACATGGCTTCTGATGCATTGCAGTGGTGTACTGCTCTGGCAGTGGTTGGGAAGTGGCAGTGAGAGGTAAGGCTGCCTATGGCCCTGTTCATTTCTCTTTTTGTAAATGAGCCAATCTGAACTGTTCCCCTTCATTTGCTGGGCTCAAGATTCTGCTTACCTTCTGTGCACCCCTGCAGCTAAAGCTGCTTCATAGGCTTGAAGCTGTCAGGCTGTAATCAAAGTTTGTGCCAGTGGACAACTTTGAGACTGGATGGATCATTAATTGCTTAGGAACATTAATTACTTAAGAAGAAGAAATCTTCCTGTATTCAAGAGGGAAATCCCCAATTATACTATCAGTCAACTCCTGCTAACTGGGCAAAGAGGCACTTTTTCAAGTGGTGTTTCTCTTATATTTAGCAGGAGGAGAGTAACTGTCACCCCAGCACAGTGTCTTTCCTAGTGACTGTTTGCTGGCATTCTTCTGCAACTTTTTGACATTGTGAGCCCTTTTGGGACAGGGAGTCATTTAATTATTTGACTTTTGTCTGTAATCTGCTTTGTGAACTTTTTGTTGACAAGCAGTGTGTAAATATTCTTAATAATAATAATAATAATAATAATAATAATAATAATAAATAACCATTTAACTAGCTATGTAAGTAGCAGATAATCAATCGACTAAAATTATTTAATCAGTGGACAATCCTGTATTTAAAGTTTCTGTCTCCTAACAATTATAAAAATACATTGATTCATGAATATTTTGATATGCATAGTGAGATATTCACTGTGTATACTGTATTTGTCTTAAGCCAACAGTTCCAGTTAATGTAATGATAGCTGTTAATGTAATGTATAAGCTCAATATTGAACTTATACAATGAGTTATTTCCTCTTTTACAAATTGTTTATTATTTACTTGGTACACAACTTTAACTAAGAAATAATCACTGTATAAATTTTTGTAGGTTGTTAGGAAGCTTCTTTACACTTCTTTACACTTACAAATCAGACCATTTGTTTGTCTAGCTCACTATTTTACATAATAAGAGCTCTGCTGGATCATGCCAAGACCCATCTAGTGCAGCTTCCTATATCTCATACCCTCCAGATGTTTCTGGGAGCACAAAAGAAAAATAAAATCATGGTATCTTTTGCCATGCTCTTTCATCTAGCATTCAGAGATAGACTACTTCTAAAACATGGAGGCTGCATACAATCATCCTATGATAACTGTATGATGACTTGTAACCTACAATGGACTTTTCATCCATAAATCTGTCTAATCCACTTTTAATGGTATCTAGGCCAAGTGCCATCACAATATCTTGTGGCAAAGAGTTCCACAGATTAATTATGCACCAGGTAAAGAAATTTTTCCATTTTGCTGTTCTGACTCTCCTGCCAATCAATTTTAGTGATTGTCCCTGGGTCCTGGTGTTGTGTGACTTCCTTCTATCCACTCTATCCAGCCCATTCTGGATAATCTTATGTCTGAATCATGGCCCCCTCAGGTGCCTTCTTTCTAGACCAGTAGTCTCCAAACTGCAGGACTGCTGAGTACTGAAAGCCCATCTCTGTTGTCAACAGAGCTTACCATTCTGTGGGGCAACCTTATATCTTCCTCTCCTCTTTTCCCAGAACCTTGCACCGGCCATCCGCTTCTGCTGCCATCACTCCAGCAGGCATTGTGCTTGGATTTCCAGGTAGATGCAGTTGGCCCATGTAAGGTTCTGAGGAGAGTGCCTCCTGTCTCCCCCACCATTTTGCCTATTGCAGCGAGCAGGAGAACCAACAGTGCGGAAGCAGAAGCCTTCCCCATAGGCACTCTGAGCAGTGTGCTGATGGAGTACCTTTTGTGACTGGTGCTGTTGGACAGCCCTACTGGAAGAGGAGGACCATGATATGCATCAAGAATAAGATTGGGCTATTTATGCTTGTTATAACATATAGTTGGCCCTTGGTATTCCCATGGATTCCATTCCCAGAATCCTCTGCAGATGGTATTGAGAACAAAACAGCTAATATTATAATGCAAATCTTATAATTTAATGCAACAATAATAACAATAATGCATATTGTACAAATCTATGGTAGGCCACACCTGGAGTATTGTGTCCCATTCTGGTCGCCACATCTCAAAAAGGACATAGTGGAAATGGAAAAGGTGCAAAAGAGAGTGACTGATTACTGGGCTGGGGCACCTTCCTTATGAGGAAAGGCTACAGCATTTGGGCCTCTTCAGCCTAGAAAAGAGACGCCTGAGGGGGGACATGATTGAGACATACAAAATTATGCAGGGGATGGACAGAGTGGATAGAGAGATGCTCTTTACACTCTCACATAACACCAGAACCAGGGGACATCCAGTAAAATTGCGTGTTGGCAGAGTTAGAACAGACAAAAGAAAATATTTCTTTTCTCAGCGTGTGGTTGGTCTGTGGAACTCCATGCCACAGGATGTGGTGATGGCGTCTGGCCTGGATGCCTTTAAAAGGGGATTGGACAAGTTTCTGGAGGAAAAATCCATTACGGGTTACAAGCCATGATGTGCAACCTCCTGATTTTAGAAATGGGCTATGTCAGAATGCCAGATGCAAGGGAGGGCACCAGGATGCAGGTTTCTTGTTATGTGGTGTGCTCCCTGGGGCATTTGGTGGGCCTCTGTGAGATAGAGGAAGCTGGACTAGATGGGCCTATGGCCTGATCCAGTGGGGCTATTCTTATGTTCTTATGTCAAAACCCAATGATAACTGAATCCATGGGTCAAGACACTCAGCTGACCTTCCAGTTGCCTTCTAGTTCCATCTGGAGGTGTTCTGAGGCCCAGAGAAGGCCTCTCTTGAAAGTTATCCACAGAAATGCAGGAGTAGGTGGCTTTGGATTGGATTAGAGAAGTGGCATACGGAAAGGCGGTATTTAATATTTTCCCCACAGGCTATCGTCCTGATCAAAATTGCTCACTATGAGTAGATTTTTTTAATAGGGGAAAAGGTACATGGATCTTCTGCCTCTTCTGCAAGTGGGAAAGCGATTCTGGGGGCTGGGCAGTTTTGACTGGGGACATAGGGCCCAATCCTATCCAATTTTCCAGTGCTGGTGCAGCTGTGCCAATGGGAGTTGCACTGCATCCTGTGGTGGGGAAGCAGTCAGAGAGGCCTCCTCAAGATATGGGAATACTTGTTCCCTTGCCTTGAGGCTGCGTTGTGGTTGCACTGGTGCTGGAAAGTTAGATAGGATTGGGCCCATAGTCCACAGGGAAAGGCCTCAGTACATCTTCCTTGCAACACTATTGCTCTGATCTAGTTTGGAGCTTGCATTTTCTGAATAAAAATTATTTTGGGAGACTCTTCATAGGTCTCTTACAGAAGAAGCTGGACATCAGAATGTTCTTTTAAAAAGTATTTATAAAATAGCAGGAAGAAATATAAACATTCAGAAGTACTTGAGGGAGATCTTTTTATTTTCCCAGCTTTAGTATATTAAAGTAACATTTTCTTTGTTTTATACTGTTGAAACATTTCAGACAGGAACCATACCTTTATGACCACCTGAGTTCAATGCTGTTTCAATATAGAGTTTTCAGATGTCAGTGAAAGCCGGTGCCTCCATAAAATTTTAACATATGTGATACTTGAGATGCTTTGTAGTTAGGATAGATCATTTTTCAGGCAATACTTTCAGGCACGTGTTGAATTCTTCTGTAATTAAAAATTCACCAGGTGAAAAGATACCTTGTAAATGTTTTATTTTCTATTTCCCTGGTAGAATTTTGAAGTCATTCATAGATTTTAACTAAGATTAGCAATGCCTTAGAAATATTTGAATGATAGAATATCATTTAAAAATTTCTTGGTAGATACCCACCTCATGTCATCCAATTAAAGATTGCATAAAAGTTGTCAATTTAAAGAGGTCTCTATCTACATGTGCTTAAAGTGAATCTATTTTATATAGCTCATTCTTGTATTAAACTTCAGGTGAAGTGCTAAACTGGCATGCCTTCTAAATAGTAAAATTTAACTACATAGGGCTACATTTGACTTTTGGGAAGAAAAAAAACACCTTTGGAAATAACCATAGATCTCCTGATATTACAGCTAGCTCTTTCTTATGAAGCAAGCTCTTTCCTATTAAAACACATATCAGTACAAATTGTATGTACCAAATAGTTTGGCACTGTGAGGGAGTATTTAATCTTTTCCCTTCATTCCAAAGCCCAACAAAAATGCCCTCACTCTTATTGCTGTCAGCATCCAAAAGCGGGTTTCTCTTGGAGGCAATTCTAATCTTCTACCCATACCCATAACTGCAATTTAAGTTAAAATATTACATACATGCAAGTCCAACCTGCATGTTATGTTAAACCAATAGGTTGACCTTAACCCATTTTTGTCTGGCCCACAGATGTGCACATGGTCCCTGTAATATATATGCAACATTGGGCAGAAATAGCTTAAGGTGCCACTTCATCTCTTATTGTGCCTTCTTGCATGTTGCACCATGGCTGCTTTTCTGAGAATTTCTTTCTTATGTGTAATATTTTTATATATATGTTTACATAAATATATGCATATGTATATTTTACTTTCTACTGTTCCCATCCAACTCTTTGTTTGACAAGATTATTTTGTTTTCTTCAGTTTATTCTCTGAAGCAGGGGTGTCCAAACTTTTTAGCAGGTGGGCCACATCATCTCTCTGACACTGTGTCAGGGGCCAGGAAAAAAATTTACATTTCAAATTTGAATAAATTTACATAAATGAATATATTAGAACTGTAACTTATATGAATGAATGAAGGTCTTGCAATAGCTCAAGGCCTAGAAAAGGCCTTGCACAAAGCAAGGCCAGTCTTTCCTTGCTGCCACATCACAGATGTGAAACAGCAAGCAGTGGAGGGAGTCCTAATCTCATAGCTCATGCAAGACATTGAACAGTTGGCCGTCACACTGAGTGCAGTTGCATCAGGCCAGCGCGGGATCCAGCGAATCTCCGGAGGGCCACAGGCTCATTGGAAACTGGGGACTCCCTGAGGGCTGGATTGGGAGTCCTTGAAGGCCACAAGTGACCCCAGGCCAGGGTTTGGGCACCCCTGCTCTAAAACGTTAGCTGTCACTCCCAGTTTAGTGCTGTCCATTCATTCCATTAGCTGGATTTATGATATGTTGTTCTTTGCCGCCTAGTCCTCTGCAGTGGAGGGGCTATGGGCAAAGTAAAGGTTAAGAAGCAAATAAGCACAGCCACAGCCACGTTTCATATCTCCCTATTCTCATTTAAAATAAAGGAAAAAGTTATTGCATGGGCTTTAAATAAGAGGATGGGAAAATAACCAACCATCCCTTATAAAAACAACTCTGCTCAGGAAGAGTTCAGAGAAATTTTTCTCTAGCAACCAACAGAAACAGCCAACTATGTCTGAAAAAAACAAAAAAACAAATCAAGACCAGAGAGCACAAAGCATCAAATAATGGAGGTGACTTTAAAGCAGCAGACGAGTTTCCAACTGAGTCCTTGATAAAAGGCAGGATTTTATTAGATCTGGAAACACTAGTGTGTATATTCTCTTATTGGATTTGCTTCTTTATATTCATTTTGGGTGGTTCTAGCAAGCAGCTTTCATTCTTTAAGCATAGATACATTTCTGGCTGCCACTGGCAGCCCTTTTCCCCCAATCTCAGGCTCTGTATGGTCTACCAAACCATATTTGCTTTAGCTAGTTCAGGTGATGCTAGGATACTGGCAGACATGGAGAGGTGCAGGCTGCATATCCCCAAGGGATAGATATAGAAATTTCTAGGTCTTTGGTGGTTTCTAACTTGTAGGGTGTCATAAGCTGTGCCTTTGCCCAAACCACACCTTTCTTTCAGTGTTGTCAGTACTTTAATTAATGATAACTCCATTGTCAAGACCCAAGCACATAGAGAAAGAAATGTTGCAAGACTGGATTGCAGTTTTCTATCTAGTGCATGACTTGGAAATTCATTTCTGCAGTTACCAGTATCAAGTGATCAAACCATTTGGGCCCCAGAGCATCAAAGTATGCTTGTCCAGACTCTTGCACAACACTGGCCCAACATTATCTCTGTGGCAGCCAACACTGAATCTTCCAGGTCTCCTTGCAGATGTCTTCTGACTTGTTTCCTCAGATTATTATGCATGGGAAGGCTAAAGTGGATAGAGAGATGCTCTTTACACTCTCACATAACACCAGAACCAGGGGACATCCACTAAAATTGAGTGTTGGGAGGGTTAGGACAGACAAAAGAAAATATTTCTTTATTCAGCGTGTGGTCGGTGTGTGGAACACCTTGCCACAGGATGTGGTGACGGCATCTCTCCTAGATGCCTTTAAAAGGGGATTGGACAAGTTTCTGGAGGAAAAATCCATTATGGTTACAAGCCATGATGTGTATGTGCAACCTCCTGATTTTAGGAATGGGCTATGTCAGAATGCCAATGTAAGGGAGGGCACCAGGATGCAGGTCTCTTGTTATCTGGTGTGCTCCTTGGGGCATTTGGTGGGGCCGCTGTGAGATTGAGGAAGCTGGTCTAGATGGGCCTATGGCCTGATCCAGTGGGGCTGTTCTTACATTCTTATGTTCAGATCCATTAGAGCTGGAAGACCTCCTTGTGCCTGAAGCAGCATACCCGCCTCATCTGATGATACACCACCATTTGCTCCTTCCGCTCAGTGACTTGGAAAAAGAAGAGGAACGGTAGAGGAAGTACTAGACTAGCACATCTCTGATGAGCCAGTCCACCACTCTCCTCTCCTCCACACTTCCTGTTCTTTTTCCAGTCCAAAGAATAGGAGGAGCAGAAACTGGCAAATCATCAGGTAAGAAGGGGAGAAATCATTTGGCATTCTGCTCAGGTGCTGAAAGATCTTGGGCCAGCCCTGTGTGAATAAGTAATTTCTTTTGTCTGTCCTGAATCTACTGGGACTCAATTTCAGTGTGTGACTGTCTAATTCTAAGACAAATTCCTCTCAAATCTATGCATAATACTAAAGTATGTAGAGTAGTTGAACAAATGCTTTGCATAAGTCTGCATAGCAGACAATTTTGCTGAGATACCAGCAGAAATTGGTCAAAGGACAGAAATTTTCATTTTTAGAAGAGGTCTTGATTCTGCTTATTTATCTAAGTACAAATATATACCATGTACAAATAAGTACAAATATATACCATGAACGTGTATATTGAACCATGCAAATATGAATGATTAGAACAAGTTCATTCAGCAGAGTACTGTTCCGAATTGTTTATCTGTGGATTCAGGACCCAAGATTTTATCTAACCATGGGTTCCAAACCTACTGATTGACCGGACTTGTGCCCTCCATCCACGACCACAACTGGAGGGCCTTCCGAGGGCCAGGGAGTATGCGTGTGGCCTCCCCCACCCTCAAAATGCCTTCTGAGGGCTGAAATAGTCACTTCAGGTTTTCTGCCAAGAACTGAAAATGATGATTTTCAGCCCTTAGCAGGCCTTCTGGATGTAACTGGAGCACAGCTTAGAAGGTTTGGAGGGCAACAGGGTGATAATCCATGGGTTTCAGCATTCGCAGGGGTTCCATAAACAGAAACCTGCGTATGCCAAGGCACTACAGCATTAGAAGAATGAGTTTTGAACCTATACTGAAATCCAAATTTTTTGCACTTCAAATATGCTACAAGCTCAGCTGACTGCTAAATCAAAATTACCTTGCAGCTGAAGGATTTTCTAAACAAGATTTTGTTCTACAAATGAAAATATTTTTCTTTTTCTTTTAAACTTACGTACCATGCAATCTTATGTATGCCTACTCAAATGTAAGTCCTATTGTTTTCAATGGAACTTACTTCTAGGTAAGTTTGTATAGGCTTGCAACCTTACAACTCAATCCTATCCATGTTTGCTCATTAGTAAGTTTCACTTTGGTGTGCTTAGGATTGCAGCCTTAATGGGTTTTTTTTTCTCCTCTACCACCACCAACATTATAAATTCTTCAAAATATTTATATGCTGCTTTTTAACAAAAAAGTTCATAAAACTTTTTATATAGCAAAGTAAAATCTTATGACTGAGTATATAATGACTTTATCCACCTGAAATGTCCGACCTTCAAAAGGGTAGATCATCTGGAAGGAAAAATAACATTTTATTAAACTGTTTTTCATTCTGAAGGATAATTTTCTTGCTTGGATGGTGGCCATGGGGGCAATGTTTCTGTCAATGATAAGTAAATATTACTGCACTGTATCCCTCTGCATATTCAATTCATGTCTAAATTTCATATGGCATTTTCAATTGCAGCTGGACATGTAGCCTAATACTTTTTGATAATGTGATGATTTCAGAGATGTCTGCACTAAGTTAACCACCTAAGTTCATGGTTGATTAGCTTAATATAGCTTGAAAGGCACTTATTGGAAGTAGCTGCATAGATAATGCTTGCAAATTGTGGTTTATCAGGTGGTTTATTCTGCAATTATTAGCTGAAGTTGGCAAGTAGCAGGTAACAATCCCCAAAGCCTGCACCAAGATTATTCCTGCCATTGAGAGTAATTAGATCATTCAAGCACTCCTGCCCCCCCCCCCAAATCAGGTTGAATAATGCAGGCAAGAAACAGAGGAGTAAATCAGGCAGAGATACAGCGGGCAATCTCCTCTGTCGGTGGTACTTTGGGTTCACAGAACCATTAACTGATTTTTGTGTGGCACATTCTCTCATGGTCCAATGCACACTTGTAATTACTAGTTTTAGACATGCTCTGTTCCATAGTGATATTATACTGTACCCTGTAACTACCTGAGTCTTCTGTGATCTACACTGCTTAACACATGGTTGCCACCAAAATAGATTTTATTGTTGAGCCTGAGTGATAAAACTAAACACTCAGGCTCAGCTAAGCAAATTTAATAGTACTAATGGTACTAATAGTACTAATGGTACACTAATGGTGCAGTGTTAGGTTTTGCTGCACCAGTAATTAAATGCCTTGTGAAATATAATGATTCTGTAAAGTGACAAAACTGCTGGTAGATATACTATTAGCAATGAGGTGTCAATCAAATAAGCCAATTGTGTTAGGACCAGGACATTCATTCATGTGTGGCTAGCCTCAAATGCTGTGGATGAGTTAGGATCCCTGTTAGTTGGCAAGCTGCTGTTTATGTGGTGCTGAAAACCTTTGACTGGGTTTTCCTGCTGTTCTTAGAATTCATACTTATTTATTTTTTCTCTTTCCCTGCATCTTTTATTGCCAGGGTTTATTGGGAATAACAAAGAGATTTTAACTCTCCTGTAATTGTACATTTACTGCAGCTAACAATATATTTGCTCTGCTTGCTGAGCCAAAAAGACTTCTCACACAACATTTTAACTATAAATTATAAACCCTTCAGGACAAAGCAACCTTGAAGGAACATCAGGTGCTTGATCAAAACACAGAAAGGAGCTAGAAATGCTGAAGTGCTAAATAGCTCTTTAATATATGTATTTCTTTACCTTGCCCCTACTTCAATAAATACAACTGACAGGTTAAAATGGTACATGTGGTAAGGATAAATCTTAAATATATTCAGAACTATTCAGAACTACTGTCCTCAGGGAGCATTAATTATTTTAAGATACAGCTAGGGTCATAGCCAGACGTCCTTGCTAGTTAGGGCAGTCACATTTCTAGGTGGTGTGACAGCCAGCCTACTTATAAGATGAGGTGAGGTGATTGCTTCTGATTGCAAATTGGCTCCTCCTTTACTCCTTAGTCAGTGCCTGTTCTTCCTTACCTGGCAGCAGTGTTTCATTGCTCCTTCCAGTCCCTGGCTTTAGAAAAGGCAGAGAGCAGGGAGTGGAGAAAATGTGGAGCTGGAAGTGTAGAATGGTGAGGGCTGGAGTGGGGATTCCCCAAAACTCATATGTGGGGCAAAGCAGTGCTCTAGGGCTGGTGCATCCATTGATCCCACTCTAGTTACTGCCCTGGATACCTATTAATTTGTATTACAATACATTATCCTAAAAATGTGGCTAAAATCGGGATGTGTGATATATGAAGTTGACTTATACTGAGTCAGGCCATTTGTCTACCTAGCAACAGAGTCAATTAACCATGGACCACTGTGTAGTGAAACTGTCTTCACCACTGCGTGCAGCACTTACTGTTCTGCTCTACCGTCTGTTACCTTTCCAGCTGATCTTGTCAGAAAGTCATGCCGGGCAGCACCTTCTGCTGCCCATTGCCCCAGCAGGCTTCGAGCCCCAATTTTTGGGTAGAAGCATCTTCCTGGAGCAACTTTCTGACAAGAACAACTGGAAAGATAACACAGGTGGCAGTGCAGAATGCTAAGCACTGCATGCAGTGGAGGAGGTTTTTTGCTACAAAGTGATCCATGGTTTGGAGACTGCTGTTCTAGATGAAGGACCTTAAATATTTCTATTTTTAGAAAAAAAAATAGTTATTAAATATACATGATTGTTGCTGGATGACTAACACACTGATCCCCCACAAATTATTTGAAAGTCCCACTGATTTTAATGAAACTTATTTGCAAGTAAGTTGACTGTTAATGCATTTTGAAGTCACTATCCATATGAAGCAATTAAAATGACAGTGTGCCCCTGTATCCGGGGGGGGGGGAGGGGAGAGAGATCTGTTCCAGGAACCCCTCATAGATATGGAAACTGTGGATACAGGAAACCCTGTCTCCATACTCCCCACCCACCCATTAAAGTTGTTTAAATACATTCTGGACCAAAAATGTTCTTGCTTTACAGATCACTATAAGCATACAAGCTCATAGTGATATGTAGGTTACCTCCTGGCAGCCGGAATACTTGAAAAAACTAGATCAAGGTTAATAAGAAATGGGACTTAACTGCTTCCTGTTAACCTTGAACTAGTTTTTTTAAGCAATGATGCTGCCAAGAGGCAGTCTGAGTTTCTCTATAAGCATGTATACCAGGGGTGTCCAAAGTTTTTGGCAGGAGGGCCACATGGTCTCCTTGACACTGTGTCGGGGGCCGGGGGGGGAGAAGAACTAATTTACATTTAAAATTAGAATAAATTTACATAAGTTAACAAAAATGAATATATTAAAGATGGAACTTATATGAATGAATGAAGATCTTGCAGTAGCTCAAAGGCCTATAAAAGGCCATGCACAAAGCAAGGCTGGCCTTTCCTTTGCTGTCGCTACTGCATCACAGATGTGAAACAACAAGCAGTGGAGGGAACCCTCATCCACAGCTCACGTGAGACGTCAAACAGTTGCCCTCGCACTGAGAGCAATTGTGTCAGGCCAATGTGGGCTCCGACAAATCTCCAGAGGGCCAGAGGCTCAATGGGGGGCTCCCTGAGGGCCGCATTGAGAGGCCTCGAGGGCCACAAGTGGCCCCAGGGCCAGGGTTTGGGCACCCCTGATGTATACTTATAGCAATCTGTAAAGCAAGAACATTTTCAGTTTAGTAAGCATTTAAATAACATTAATGGGCACATGGAACCTCCGGATATGCAGATAATTGAAACTGTGGATGCCCAATCCCCAGTTAGGGGGGCCCATCTGTTCTGTACTCAGATTTTAGAACCAACTTTGTTCTTCCTGTTGCTGAGAATTACCTGAAATGTATGAAATGTATAGCCTCACCTATGTTGTTATCTTTTGTAATGTTGCCTGTTAGCACTAAGCAACAGCATTATGTTTTTTATAGTGTGTATCCAATCAGAATCTGACTCCACATGTCACAGAAGTAGAGAAAAGTTGTGCAATTGCTGAATGCACAATCTAGTTAGCAGATTTTTCACCATTAGTTGGCTGTATTGTCCAGCAAATTGAGTTGAAAGCCCTTCATTATTTTACAGAGGTGTAGTTGTGTTATTGGCTTGGCCATGTCGTGAGAATGGATGATGGTTGGATCCCAAAGGATCTCCTCTATGGTGCAGGGAAAGTGCCCTACGGGTAGACCACAGCTGCGCTACAAGAGGGATCTCCAAGAGGGATCTGAAGGCCTTAGGAATGAACCTCAACAGATGGGAAACCTTGGCCTCTGAGCATTCTGCTTGGAGGCAGGCTGTGCAGCATGGCCTTTCCCAGTTTGAAGAGACACTTGGCCAACAGACTGAAACAACGAGGCAAAGAAGGAAGGCCCATAGCCAGGGAGACAGACCAGGGACACACTATACTTGCTCCCAGTGTGGAAGGGATTGTCACTCCCGAATCGGCCTTTTCAGCCAACACTAGATGCTGTGCTGGAAGCACCATTCAGAGCGCAATACCATAGTCTTGCAAGACTGAAGGTTGCACACAAACCACCACAACAACAATCTGTGTTATTCAGTTTCAGCACAAACACCTAAGAGTCTTGTGGTAGAATAAATATGTTAGTCTTTAAGGTGCCACAAGACTCTTGATTGTTTTTGCTTCATTGCACTGAGACCTCATTCCAATTTAGTAAATAAATTGATTTTGTTCATTATTTTTTAATTGATTTGGGCAGATTAGTTCTTATATTCTTTCCAAATTGAATAGTAAGTAAAGTATCCCCAGCAAGCAAGCATTATGATTTATTCAGTTCTGTACAGTTAACATTTCATTTTAGTTTTTTTTTTTAAATTGTCCTGTAAAAGTATAAAGCACAGCCAAAATTTTGTATTAATCTATAACTGTAATCTACATTAATTTTAATCACCCCATCATATAGAATGTAATTTGTTTATATTTATAAGCAGCTGGAATCTGGCACTTTATGTAAACTTGCCAATTCCTCATGTCAAGTCAAACTGAGAGTGCAGCTCCTTTTGACACTACTGAATGGTGCACCAAACAAGTGATGTACAGACATGATCTATGGTGCAGCTGCAAGTACAGTACTTGCAAGAATTTGTAGTTTCTCAAAAAGTTTGCATCAAAACACTTGTGTTCTTTTTCATTTAATATTTGAGTCTTCCATCATCCATAAAAGCCTATGCTGTGTTTCCAGTGTTTTTCCATGATGCAGGAGTGACCTCAATCTTGAAGCTTTAAAGGTAGTTTTTAGATTTTTACCATCCTCATATAGGTTAGCTGCCGCTCTGTTTTTTTGGTACCTGTTATTATAAGCAAGTTGTTTCATAAGATTAAACAAAATGGTCAGCTGAGTGGTACTTTCAGTGTTCCCATGGGTTGTATTTTATGCTTTGCTACAGGAAAGCATGGTCTGGAGGGGTTCTCATAAATGTTAGTCCAGTACAGTCTCCCTTCTCCTCCTCTACTGTTCTGCCCTTGTGTCCAATGGCCACGGTGTACTTGACATACTGTAACATGGAAAGCTATTCACTTTGAATACATTGTCCACATTATAATGTGTTGATGCTATGTTCCATTTACTGTAAGTGCAAAATCAAAGCTCTACTACTATTTACAATAACAAGGAACACATTCCTTTTAACAGGATTACATATTATATTCCTGATCCTTCTCTGAGTCTGGTCAATAATATTAAGGTTAATTTTTGTTGGGGGAGGGGGCTTTCTTTTAAGAATAGCTAATAAATCAGAATAATATTCTGTAATCTTGCACTCGGGTATCTGCACATGAGTTCCACTATTTATGATATCTTAGTGTGTGAATCAATATGCATTTTTATTTTTTATTTTATATATTTATATAAAAATATTTTTATTAAAAATATTTTTAATATTTTAAACTCTTTTTCTAACCTTTCTAACCTTAAAACAAAGTCAAATTTAATTAAATTTAGCTTTACCTTTAGCTTAGCTTTAACTAAGCTTTACCTAAGTTAGCACCTAATCTAACCTGAGGGAGGGATTCTAAGGTCTAGTAAGTTGGGGCACAATAATTTGGATTCTAAGGTCCAGAAAGTTGGGGCACAGGAGCTAGATGAGGGCAATAAAAATAAATATGACAAGAAACCTTTATTGGCATGTTTAAAATACAGTGTAAAGCACAAAATTGGCTGGAGGGCAACATAAATCAAACAGTTCACCTTCAACCAGGCCTTGCTGCATCAATTCAGCCATTTGGGACCAACATAGTAATACATCTCTTAATAATCATTTTTATATATTTGGCCACCCCCCCCCGAAAGCTCTTCATTAATCCCACCGAGTATGTATGTAATTGTGTTCTGGTCATCCCAACCCCAGATAGTGGCCAAGATTGGTGCTAAGTAGCATATACAAAGATCTTGGTATAGTGTGCAATGTAATAACATGTGGGAAAGAGTTTCTAAATTTCCCATCCTACATGGGCAAACTCTACCTGCAGCTGGAATGCCTCTATATCTGCCAAATAACTGCTTGGATGGGATGACATGGTAAACGCCCTCCGTTCTTGGGGGCATTCCAAGAAGTAAAAATATTTAGGCCTCCTTCCAGGAAGAATAGCAACATGGAGATGTACTGGAGAGCAGGTTTTGTGGGCATTGCTATAAAGGTACTGTTGCTCGATGTCAAGGAGCCTTTGTTTCAGGGTTCTGTAGGCCTGCTCTGTGTCTAGAGCGTGTAGCAAGTCTAAGGAGAGCCCCACAGAACAGATTTTCTTACTCAAAAGAGCTAAGCCTGGAAAGAGAGGAGGATTGGGTAAGAGGCCCCAAATCAGGCTATCTTGATCTGACAGGTGATGCATTCTGAGCCAATATCTAAAAGTCCTAAGCCATGCCAGGGTATCCACTCTGTGTTGGCCAGCTTCCAAACAAAGAGTTGCATAGGCTACACAACGTGGCACCCCTAGTATCTTACGTAAGAACATCGCCTGCACACTCTCAATTGGGCTTCCATATAAGAACTGGGAGATAGTTTTTGCGTTAAAGGCCAACAGTGCAGCAGGAATGTAGGAGTTACCCCTGGTGAAATGGAAATGCAAGATCACTTGGGTCGAAACTTTGGCTAGATTTACTGTCATTTTATGATGCATCACCCAAGAATGCTTGTGATGGAAATAGATCCCTAATTATTTAAACTCTCTTACCCCAAATCAGGCTATCTTGATCTGACAGGTGATGCATTCTGAGCCAATATCTAAAAGCCAAATACTATCTTAGATTTATCAAAATTCAGAAATAGCTCATTTTTCTTTAGGTAGTCAATACAGCCAGTTATCAAACATTTCAGACCTACCCTCAAAGTTGACAGTAAAACCATATCATCAGCATATAGTAAGAGCGGGATATGATTGGGGCCTAATTTAGGGCTGTGAGCATTGATCTCTTTAAGATGAGTATTGAGATAATTTAGAAATAAGTTAAACAAGGTTGGAGTAAGAATGCGGCCCTGCTTCACTCCCTTGTTAACAGGGATTGGCTCTGAGAGGTTGCCTTTAAGGGAGACTCTAACCTGGCAGCTATTATCTGTATATAGCTTCCTAATTAGGATGAGGAGTCATCTGTGAAAGTTTACGCCACAGAATGTCTCCAACCACTGTGTCAAAAGCGCCCTTTAGGTCCAAAAAGGCAACAAAGAGTTTAGCCTGGGCTAGCTGTTTGTTAATGAGATGAGAAAGGACCATACAGTGATCTAAAATGGATTTACCCTTTCTGAAACCTATCTGTTCCTGGCCCAGAATATTGTTCACCTCGATCCAATCCAATAATCTTGATAATAAATGTTTTGCATACATTTTACGGATAATTGAGAGCAAACTAACTGGCCTGTAACTTCCTGGTGTTCTTGTACCTCCCCCCCCCCATTTTATAAATTGGTACTATAATAGCTTTGGACCAGGCCTTAGGTATTTGGGCTGTTTTATCCACCATTGTGAAGAGTTGGGCAAGAAGAGGAGCCCACAAATCCGGCTGGGCTTTTATCAGGTCAGGGGGGTAGTACATTGAGGCCAGGTGCCTTACACGGATTTAATTGACTGATAAGCTTCGAGATTTCCGTGATGGAGACCGGAGGCTGGAGACTCGGGTATATTGTCAAGGGCAAGCCCATCCGGATAGGTGGGTACTCTAGGGCTCTCATAAAAAACTGCAAGAAAGTAGTGTTGCCAGGTTTGATGGGGAATATAAAAATAAATACTTAATGTGTACATAGGTCTACTCTGAGCTGGAGCAGAGTCCTACTTGTGAGTAAGAGCCCAAGGTAAAGGCACATGGAAAAATAAATAAAACAGAGGAGGATAAAGTGTAAAGCAAGTTTTTCTACTTCGTTTAAATTAATCCTATACTTAACCCACGCTAAACTTAATCTAAGTTAGAACATAATCTAAAGGTTCAGTATTGGGACACAGGATCTGGGCGAGAGCAATACATAAATAAATAAAATAAAGGTGCACACTTAATAAAAGCAGGAAGGCATAATTTAGACAGGGAGCTAGAGCACAAGTCTAAAAGGTCCACTCTGAGTTGACCAGAGTTTACCTGTGAGTAAGAGCCCAAACTAAACAGAAGAAGAGGGTAACAGAGGCAGAAAGCATACTTAGGACGCAATCCTATCCACTTACGTCAGTGCTTTCCGGCACTGGCATAGTGGTGCCAATGGGATGTGTGCTGCATCCTGCAGTTGGGTGACGCTCACGGAGGCCTCCTCAAAGTAAGGGAATGTTTGTTTCCTTACCTCAGAGCTGCATTGCCCTTATTTCAGTGCTGGAAAGCACTGACATAAGTGGTTAGGATTGCGCCCCTAGTGTCTCTATTTTATAAACATGACTAAACAGGATTTAAACCTTAGTGTGTAAGTTCTGCCAAGCCCAAAAAACTCTTAAACCAGTTCAGTGTAAACTCAAATAAAAACCAGCTTGAGGTTAAAAAACAGTCCAGCCTCAGAGAACTGAAGTAGGAGGGTAAGAATCTAGGAAGGGCCAGTTCCCAGCCAGACAGGGCAATTTAGCATAGTTTTGTCCTTTAGGTCATAGTCATTGACCTTTAGGATTTGATAAGAGCCCCATTAGGCAAATCCAAGCACCCCATCCAGGAACCTGCAGAGTAGATTAAACCCATCAGCAGACTCTGCAGCCTATTGTCTTCCTGATCATTGGGAATATCACCTGGGAAGACCAGCCCCTTTTCAATCAGCAAGGAGGGAGGGAGGAGGAGCTAACTAGGAGTATAAAGATAGCACCTGCCACTGCATGAGCCTCTCTGCAGAAGTGCACGTGGCCTCTGGGAAGCTAGTGCCTCGGGAACAAAGTGCCGGGGTATGGCACAGCGAGTTTAGCATCTGTGCGAATTCAGCAGCAGGGCAAGGAAGCCAGGGCCCCAGATACTGCCCTTCTCTTCCCTTGAGAACAGGGGCAGCAAACCAGTGTAGGGTTTTTAACCACCCCTAAACAAAAACAAGCAAACACAAACTATGGAGTCAGACAGCCAGCAGCAGGGTGGGGGCGATCCAGTGTTTTGCATCGAGTCCAACATGTGTGACCATATGCCTCTGGGGCATATGTCATGGGCATGCCCTCAGTGCAAGCAGCTCCAGGGACTCAGGGAACACGTCTGCTCCCTTGAAGCATTCATGGCCGACCTGGAGAAGCAGAGGCAGGCACAGAAGGACCATGGGGAGACTCAAAGATGATCAGGCTTCATCCCACCCTCAGGCGTGCATGTTCTCAGCTGCCCAGGTGGGAAGTCTCGGGGCTGGAGGACGTCATCCTGGAGAGAAGGGAAACAATCCCCTAGGTGGGACCCCTTCTTCAGGGGATGGGCTCGTATCCGAACACACTCAGGATCCTCCTCGGCAGGAGGGGGGTCAGGGGCTTCTTGTAGTGGGGGATTTGATTATTAGAAACATAGAGAGGGGGGTTTGCGACGGATGTGAGGACCGTATGGCGACTTGCCTGCCTGGTGCAAAGGTTGCGGACATCACTTCTCGTCTAGACAGGATGATAGATAGGGCTGGGGAGGAGATAATGGTTGTGGTGCATGTCGGCACCAACAACATGGACAAGTGTAGCCGAGAGGTCCTGGAGGCTAAATTTAGGCTATTAGGTAGGAAGCTGAAAGCCAGGACCTCAAAGGTAGCATTCTTGGAAGTGTTACCTGATCCACGTGCAGGGCCAGCTAGGCAGGCAGAAATCAGGGGTCACAATGTGTGGATGAGACGGTGGTGTAGGGAGGAGGGGTTTCACTTGAACCAGAATGGAACCAGACTGCTGGTGCATAACATTAAAAAGGTGGCAGAGCAGCTTTTAAACTGATCCCTGGGGGAAGGCTGACAGGAGCCAAGGGGCATCCGGTTCGGGACTCCTTATCCCTATGGGATGAGGATGGGGAAGTTAGAGAACACCAAGTAAGGATAGCACAATGAGAGGTTGCAGGGTTAAAGGAGCTAATAAGCAGCCCATCCTGGGGCATTCCATGTTCAAATGCTTTTATGCTAACGCCCGAAGTCTCTGAGCGAAGATCAGAGAACTGGAATGTTTGGTGACTAGAGAAAAATTTGATATAGTGGGCATAATGGAAACCTGGTGGAATGCGGAGAATTAGTGGGATACCGCAATTCCGGGCTATAAACTCTACAGGAGGGACAGGGAGGGGCGTGTTGAAGGTGGGGTAGCCATTTATGTTAAGGAAGGGATAGAATCCAGCAAAGTAGAGCTTGAAGGCGGGTCCAACTCCACCATGGAATCTCTGTGGGTTAAATTACCTGGCCTGAGGAGTGATGTAATACTGGGAGTGTACTATCGTCCTCCACACCGCATGGCTGACAAGTCAAGTTAGAGAGGCTTTTGTAAAGGGCAAGGAAGCTTGCTTCCATAAATGGAAGTCTTGCCCTAATGAGGAGAATAAAAAGGAACATAACTGTGGCAAAAGAAATGTAAGAAGGTGATACAGGAGGCCAAGAGAAACTATGAGGAACACATAGTTCCTTCTTCAAATATGTTAGAAGCAGGAAACCCGCCAGAGAAGCGGTTGGCCGTCTGGATGGTGAGGGAGGGAAAGGGGATTAAAAGGAGACTTGAGCAGTGAGGTGGCAAAGTTTGCAGACGACATCAAACTTTTCCGAGTGGTGAAGACCAGTTGTGATTGTGAGGCGCTCCAGAAGGATCTCTCCAAATTGGCAGAATGGGCAGCAAAATGGCAGGTGCATTTCAATGTAAGTAAGTGTAAAGTCATGCAGGTTGGGGCAAAAAAATCAAAATTTCACATATTGGCTGATGCGTTCTGAGCTGTCTGTGACAGATCAGGAGAGCGATCTTGGGGTGGTGGTGGATAGGTCGATGAAAGTGTCGACCCAATGTGTGGCGGCAGTAAAGAAGGCCAATTCTATGATTGGGATCATTAGAAAAGGTATTGAGAACAAAACAGCTACTATTATAATGCTGTTGTACAAATCTATGGTAAGGCCACACCTAGAGTATTGTGTCCAGTTCTGGTCACCACATCTCAAAAAGGACATTGTGGATATGGAAAAGGTGCAAAAGAGAGCAACTCAGGCTGCAGTCCCAACCACACTTTCCTCAAAGTAAGCCCCATTTAGCAAAATAGGACTTACTTCTGAGTAGACCTGGTTGGGATTGTGCCCTAAGATGATTACTGGCATGGGCAACCTTCCTTATGAGGAAAGGCTACGGCGTTTGGGCCTCTTCAGCCTAGAAAAGAGACACCTGAGGGGGTACATGATTGAGACATACAAAATTATGTAGGGGATGGACAGAGTGGATAGAGAGATGCTCTTTACACTCTCACGTAACACCAGAACCAGGGGACATCCACTGAAATTGAGTCTTGGGAGAGTTAGGACAGACAAAAAAAATATTTGTTTACTCAGCGTGTGATTGGTCTGTGGAACTCCTTGCCACAGGATGTGGTGATGGCACCTGGCCTGGACGCCTTTAAAAGGGGATTGGACAAATTTCTGGAGGCAAAATCCATTGTGGGTTATAAGACGTAATGTGTATGTGCAACCTCCTGATTTTAGAAATGGGCCATGTCAGAATGCCAGATGCAAGGGAGGGCACCAGAATGAGGTATCTTGTTATCTGGTGCGCTCCCTGGGGCATTTGGTGGCTCCACTGTGAGATAGAGGAAGCTGGACTAGATGGGCCTGTGGCCTGATCCAGCGGGGCTGTTCTTATATTCGTATGCAGGAGAGCAATCCCTCTCAAAATTCTTGAATTTGCATGTCCAGATTCTGGAAAGGTATGCAACATACACTGTACAGTATAGTGCAACACTTGCAGAAACAGTTTTATCCACAGCAACATTACTTCGCCCAGCTTTCGTACTAGTAATATGTTTTCTGTCTTTAAAAAAGGACCAGGCATTTTCTGAAATCAAAACTTCTGCCCTATTAAACCTCAGTTGCCAGCTTGTTATTATGGTGTGGAGGAAATACAGAGGAAGTTCAACTATACTGTTCTCTTTGTTCTTCTTCCTAATTCCTATTGTTTGATTACCTTAATCCTCTGTTATTTTACAAGTTCAATTATTTCTTTAGCACCTTCTGTAAGCTCAGACTTTCCAGGCTTATAGTCAGAAAAGACACAACAATCCATACAAGTTAAAGAATTGGCGTAAAGTGCTTGAGCTACATGGACAATCATAAATCTCTGGATTTTAAAGCAATACTTAGTACTTATGGGCTTCATGTTATTGGGCTAAGAAAATTATAGGAAAGGTGAATGTCATTCCATTGCTTCTGTGCTGAGAAAAACGAGAAAGGGTCTGAGTGAAGTTAATGGAATCTATGAAATAAAAAATAAAAGTAGGTCAAGGTATAACTTTTCTTGTCTTCATCTTCAACAATAGGGGTTGAGTCCAACATTAACTATGCAGTTCTATACTCGAGAAGTACATCCCATTGAACCTGGATTTACTTCTGAGTTAACATGCAAGTATATCTATGAACCAGAAACTCAGGGTGGCCCACCCACGAGGCTGACTGAAACACTTGCTTTGAGTGGTATGGTGGGGGTGGCGGCATGCTGGAAGGAGGTACTTTGCACTCTACAACAGCTACCACCTCTCCCAGCCTTATGCCTGCCTGCCTGGCTGCTGCGCCATCCTCTATTCACTCACTTTCCTTGGAAAATGAGCAAGTGGGGGGGAGCAGCTTCCTTTTGCTACCAAGAATACTTTTGCTGCCAAGAATACTTTTGCTACCAGCCTTGGAACTGGAAGCGAAGACAGTGGCTACTGCAATGATCTTTCCAGTGGTGCTCTTTCCAGGAGCGCCATAAGGAAGAGTTTGCTCACTTCTTCCCACCTCTTCCACTGGTACTTTTCAAGACAGGCTGAGTATCTTTCCCATGAATCCCCCCCCCCATGATACTAAGTTTTGAAGATGCATCTGCCTGATAAGAGGTAAGGAGGAGGACATGACGAGGATGGAGATGGGGCTGCTTTTGCAATAGTATACATGCAAAAAGTATACATGGAGTGGTGGTGGAATTGGGCCACCTCAGGCAGCACATGAGCTTTGGTCTGGCCTGCAAAATCGCATAAATGTAGATATGAGTATTTAGCAGTGTAGTTATGAGTATTTTGCAAATGCAAGGTTGTGCTAGAACTAAAGAAATGTGATAGGTGTGATGGCACATAAGATCTAATGCAGGGGTGTTAAACATAGGGCCCGGGGGCCGGATGTGGCCCGCGGAAGCTTTTCATCCAGCCCTCAGGCTCTCAGCTGCTGAGCAATGCTGAGGTGTTACTGCTAAAAGGGCAGCCCCCACAAGAATTGGGCTTTTCCATATCTTGAAATATGATAAAGATTTGCATGTTTCATCTTCTGTCATTTGAAGTTAATGAATTCCTAAGTGAGAAAAAGTGTTAATTTTTGGTTATGAGTTGTTTAATAACATCACTTCCCGCCTAATGACATCACTTCTGGCCCTTAGCAGGCATCATGAATGCCATTTGGCCCTTAGTATGAAATGAGTTTGACACCTCTGATCTAATGGAATCTACCTCAAGTTCTGCTACCCCCAGGGTGACCAGATACAGTGGAGGGCAGAGTCCCTGTACCTTTAACCATTGTATAGAAGAGGGAATTTTGGCAGGTGCAGCTCAACATGGAAGGGTTTAAGAAGTGGCATATGCCAATATTCTCTGTCCTCCATTGTATATGGACACCCTGGCCACCCTCCATTCTGACATCCATCTCCCCCAATATGTGTGTACAGTCCCAAGTATGGAAGGTTACTTGCTACTGCCACATTCTTGTGCACTCAGAGTTTACCTCATTTCTCAGAGTTCCAACATTACCTCTGTCAGCCATTGCAGTGATTTTCAAACTGTGAGCTGGGACCAACTAGGTTGGTTGCGAGCTGATTTCAGGTGGGTCCCCGTTCATTTCAGTGTGCATTTTATTTTTAAAATATGGATAGGATTGTAACCTTTGGGTTATTTGGGAGATTTTTTTAAACAGGTTGGGAGGATTAGGAGAGTTTGTTTTATTTTAAATAAATTTTAAACTTATACTTACAAACTTTTAATTTACTTACTTCCTTAATTAATTGATTTGATTTTGTCATATGAGGCATGTTAATATTTTTTCTGCTTGATGATGTCACTTCCTGTCATGACATCACTTCCAGTGGGTCCTGACAGATTGTCATTCTAAAAAGTGAGTCCTGGTGCTAAAGTTTGAGAACCACAGCACTACAGGAATTGGCAGCACCAGAGGAGACAAAAGCACTGAACTTCGAGGTGGGAGATAAGCTGCCCCCCAGCTTCATTTACCTTCCTTCTCCAAGTGCAATGTTACTGTCTCCACTGTTGTTTCCTCTACTGGCCAGAGATGGAATGTGGGGCTTCCAGTATTCCCTGTCAACCACTAGAAGCAGCAGCACTGGAGAAGTAAGCCACTTCATCCCTATGAGCTTCATATTCCCTGCTTCTTCTTGGTCCACCACTGCTGTTTCCGCTAGTGACCACAAAGGGCATTCCCTCTACTGGTCACTAGAAGAAGTGGCACCAGTGGCAGTGCTGGAGTCAGGAGAGAAGTTAGCCTTCTCCATCCTCCTTTTGTGCACTGTCATGTGAGAAGAGGATGGAAATGATGAAGAAGACTCCTTGCAGGTTGCAGACCAGGGGAAGCAGCAGGTAGATGTGGGGTCTGGGGCTTCCCTTGCCAACTATCTCCCCCACCTTACCACCTGAGGTGAAGTTTTAAATTCACTTCATGGATAGACCAGCCCTATGCTGGACATTGCAGCTTCAGAGTTTGCCTGGCTTTGAGGTCATGATAACTTTTGGTTACCTTAACCCTTAATATGGTTAGCGATGAAAAGCAAGGACCAGAATATGACTGGTATACTCCTTAGAGGCTGGGGTGGTGTTGCCTTGGGAGCTGAGTGGAGTACGTTAGCCCACACTTGGGTGTTGTTCACACTTCTCCACAGGGATTAGTCAGCAGCTTCTGTCTTCGCCTTTCACTTCTCTTCGGTCTCCATCCGTCGGTGTCCCTGATCCTGCTTAGCTTTTCAGGCAAGGTGACAGCTTGTTCTCTAGACCATATCACAAATTATCAAAAAACAGTCTTGTGGTACCTTAAAGATTAGCACATTTATTTCAGCATAAGCTTTAGTAGCTGATTTTGCATCATCCAATGAGGCAGTCTTAGTCCACAAGTGCTTATGCTCAAATGAATTTGTTAGTCTCAAGAGGGACATGATATTCAGTGTTTTTGCTGCTACAGAGTTATTCTTCTGGAACTAGAAAAATACATTCACTTGAAGATACTTGGTTTTCTTAATTGGTTGAATTAAACAATGAAATAAAGAAATAATGGTTAAGCTATCCTTTTCAAACACTTGTAATTTTTAATTAACTATTCTCACGTTTTTTTTCCTTTCCTTTGCAATCTTCTTTTGATTGATAGAGCCCATAGGAAGAACAATTTGTAAGTAGATTCCACCCATCATCTAAAGAAAAAATAACTTTAAACTGATAAAGAGAGGAATATGATCATTAGCGTCATCTTTAGTGCCTTACATAGCAACTTTTGAGCTTTCTGAAAATTCGCCTGTAGGAACTGATAAGCTGTTCTGGCTACATGCCAAGAAAAGGATCCCTCAAACATTTTTTCATCTGTTCCTACAGTAAACTAAATCTATACTAGATAAGGCCTTCGTTTCCCACAGATTGATTATTTTCATCCCTGGAGAGTAGCAACCAAGTCCATTAATTATTCCTGTTTCCTATGTCAGTAGAAGCAAGTGTAGCAGCAGGGAAAAGTAATCTATTTTTTGATAATCTCATCGTTCTTATTATTTTGGATTATTGTGGCTAAGATTCTGTCCATTTACTTTATTTATTTTTAAATTAATCTATGATAGATTTTAAAAATACTGGGCTCATTTTATAACTTCTATCAAATCATTTTTCCACCATTAAGAGGATTGTATTTAGGATAATTTTAGGATAATCTCCCCTGGGTTCCTTTGGGGAGAAGGGCGGGATGGAAATAAAGTTTTATATTATTATTATTATTATTATTATTATTATTATTATTATTTTGCATGCAAAATTTAAAAATTGGCCTTTGAGCAAATGAAAACACATGGACTTGGAAGGGCTGATTTCACTGGTATGCTAATTTTATTAACACTGAGCACAGTACTAATGGAGCAGTACGTGTTTTTTCCAATTTTCTACAGAGCAAACATAATCATGTAATCATAATTATATTTCATGTTTTCTGAATCCACACACAATGAGCTTGGCCCTCACAGTCCCCAAGCTGTAACAAGGGAAATTTTTGTGATAAGGGAAAATGCAGAACATGAGAACTTGGAAATGTGTGTGATGCTTTTATGCACATGTGTACTGGGTAAGCGGTGATCATTGACATTGATTCTATATTGATTAACTGTTGGGAATGTTTGTGGAGAGTGAGGGTAGAAAAAAAAGGTGGATGCTGAACTTTAGGAACGTGGGAATCTGCCTCATAGAAGTAGCCCAATCCTACTTAAATCCTAACATGGTGATGCAATGGGTCTGGCACAGCTTCTGTTTTATCCTGTAGGGGATTTTTTTTTCTCTTGGAGGTCTCCTTGGGGTAAGGGGTCATTTGTCCCCTTGCCTCAGGATCAGCCACAGCAGCAGCTATGGGACAACTTGGACTTGCACCAGCTCAATCACTGATGCAAGTCCTCATTGCTCTGTGAAGGAGGATCAGGAACAGGACCAGGAAGATGCTTGGGATTCGGCATGCTCCACCGCTACTGATCCCATTCCCATTCAGGTATGATCCACCCTCCTCCCCACCCCTCTCTTCCCCTTCTGCCCCCTCCACCCCATTCAGTTCCTTCCTCACCTCCCTCCAACCCCCTCCGTAAGCTTATCTGCTCTGGCTGGTGTCCAAGGGTCCTCTGGTATGCAGGAGGCCACTGCATCTTCCCTGCTGGCGGGCCCACTGCATTTGTCATCAAAGGCCGCAACAGCTGTAAATCTTCCTTCACTGGAACAACACTACTTATGCTGGTGGGGAAGATGGATAGGATTGGGGCATCAGTCTGATGGTCCATCTGTCTCATCATTGTTTTTAATGACTGGTGGTGGTTCTCCAGGGTTTCAGAAATGGATCTTTTCCTGCCCTATCTGGAGATCCCAGGGACCTTCTCCTTGCAAAGCATGTGCTCCCCCACTGTCACAGACCATTGCTTCATTTTGTCTTCATTCAGTTGCCTGCCTAACATTTGCTTTTATCATGGCCTATGTATGTGTAATGTGGGACTAAAGCAATAAAGCTTTCTGCTTTTCTTACAAACTGGAAACTCTGCTTTACATCCAAGAAAGTTAATTATGACAAAGCACCATTGAAAATAAGTCAGATTCGTTATGAAATAAAGTTCCAATAATTTCAATATGACGTAGGCGTGACTAATATTCTTTACATATAAATCTTTGTGGACATGCTGGAGATCTCATGCACTCAAAGAATTTTCTGAATTTGGGCATTATATTCATTGCTTTCTCCTTTTCCTACTGTCCCAGTGGTGCAGGGTGCTTTTTGTTGATTGCAAAACGCAGCCCACCATTGTGTACAGCTGGCTGCCATCACAAGCAGCCTTGGCCGTGTGCCAGTGGCCTCTGGAGAAGCCCTGGCACAGAGGGTGGGAGGAATAGGGCAGAGACCAGGGAGGAGGTGTGTCAAGGCTGGGAAGTGTTGGTATTGGGCTCTGCTGTTATCCTGTCCCCCTTCCTGGCCTACTGACTTGGTCTACTGACTCAAGTTAATAATAATAATAATAAACAGGTATTTATATACCGCCTTTCTTGGTCTTTATTCAAGACTTTATTCAAGGCGGTTTACATAGGCAGGCTGATTAAATCCCCATAGGGATTTTTACAATTGAAAGAAGGTTCTATCTTTCAAGAACCACAACAGTCCAGGTGTTTCACTCTGATCTGGTTTCACATTCTGGCCTCCTTCTCCCACGCTCAGAGCAGATGGAATCGCTCGGCTTCAGCTTGTCAGCTGCTTCAAGGTCGCACGGTGCCGGTGGCCTCGAACTGGCGACCTTGTGGATGTTATCTTCAGGCAGTCGGAGGCTCTACCCTCTAGACCAGACCTCCTGCAAGTTATAAGAACATAAGAACATAAGAACAGCCCCACTGGATCAGGCCATAGGCCCATCTAGTCCAGCTTCCTGTATCTCACCAAATGCCCCAGGGAGCACACCAGATAACAAGAGACCTCATCCTGGTGCTCTCCCCTACATCTGGCATTCTGACTTAACCCATTCCTAAAATCAGGAGGTTGCGCATACACATCATGGCTTGTACCCCATAATGGATTTTTCCTCCAGAAACTCGTCCAATCCCCTTTTAAAGGCGTCTAGGCTAGACGCCAGCACCACATCCTGTGGCAAGGAGTTCCACAGACCGACCACGCGCTGAGTAAAGAAATATTTTCTTTTGTCTGTCCTAACCCGCCCAACACTCAATTTTAGTGGATGTCCCCTGGTTCTGGTATTATGTGAGAGTGTAAAGAGCATCTCCCTATCCACTCTGTCCATCCCCTGCATAATTTTGTATGTCTCAATCATGTCCCCCCTCAAGCGTCTCTTTTCTAGGCTGAAGAGGCCCAAACGCCGTAGCCTTTCCTCATAAGGAAGGTGCCCCAGCCCCGTAATCATCTTAGTCGCTCTCTTTTGCACCTTTTCCATTTCCACTATGTCTTTTTTGAGATGCGGCGACCAGAACTGGACACAATACTCCAGGTGTGGCCTTACCATAGATTTGTACAACGGCATTATAATACTAACCGTTTTGTTCTCAATACCCTTCCTAATGATCCCAAGCATAGAATTGGCCTTCTTCACTGCTGCCGCACATTGGGTCGACACTTTCATCGACCTGTCCACCACCACCCCAAGATCTCTCTCCTGATCTGTCACAGACAGCTCAGAACCCATCAGCCTGTATCTAAAGTTTTGATTTTTTGCCCCAATGTGCATGACTTTACACTTACTGACATTGAAGCACATCTGCCATTTTGCTGCCCATTCTGCCAGTCTGGAGAGATCCTTATGGAGCTCCTCACAATCACTTCTGGTCTTTACCACTCGGAAAAGTTTGGTGTCATCTGCAAACTTAGCCACTTCACTGCTCAACCCTGTCTCCAGGTCATTTATGAAGAGGTTGAAAAGCACCGGTCCCTGGACAGATCCTTGGGGCACACCGCTTTTCACCTCTCTCCATTGTGAAAATTGCCCATTGACACCCACTCTCTGCTTCCTGGCCTCCAACCAGTTCTCAATCCAGGAGAGGACCTGTCCTCTAATTCCCTGACTGTGGAGTTTTTTCAGTAGCCTTTGGTGAGGGACCGTGTCAAACGCCTTCTGAAAGTCCAGATATATAATGTCCACGGGTTCTCCCGCATCCACATGCCTGTTGACCTTTTCAAAGAATTCTATAAGGTTTGTGAGGCAAGACTTACCCTTACAGAAGCCATGCTGACTCTCCCTCAGCAAGGCCTGTTCGTCTATGTGTTTTGAGATCCTATCTTTGATGAGGCATTCCACCATCTTACCCGGTATAGATGTTAGGCTGACCGGACTATAGTTTCCCGGGTCCCCCCTCTTTCCCTTTTTAAAAATAGGCGTGACATTTGCTATCCTCCAATCTTCTGGTACCGTGGCCGTTTTGAGGGACAAGTTGCATACCTTAGTCAAGAGATCTGCAACTTCATTCTTCAATTCCTTAATAACCCTTGGGTGTATGCCATCAGGGCCCGGTGACTTATTGATCTTTAATTTATCAATGAGGTCTGAAACATCTTCTCTTTTAACCTCTATCTGACTTAACTCCTCGGTTAGGAGGGGCCGTTCGGGCAGCGGTATCTGCCCGAGGTCTTCTGCCGTGAAGACAGATGCAAAGAACTCATTTAATTTCTCTGCCATCTCTAAGTCTCCTTTTATCTCCCCTTTCCCTCCCTCACCATCCAGAGGGCCAACCGCTTCTCTGGCGGGTTTCCTGCTTCTAACATATTTGAAGAAGCTTTTATTATTCCCCTTAATGTTGCTGGCCATGCGTTCCTCATAGTCTCGCTTGGCCTCCCCTATCACCTTCTTACATTTCTTTTGCCACAGTTTATGTTCCTTTTTATTCACTCAGACTTGCACCAACAGTCACTGGTAGGGCAGCTAGCATGGCAGCAAAGGCTTATTTACACTGGGGCAAGAGAGGCCTTTGAAGCTTGAAACTCCCCTGCAAGATGCGTCAGTGCCAGGGGAATTGTGCTAGATTGGGCTGCCTGAAACAAACATCAGATAGCTCACTTCGATAATTTTTGATGTACTAATTGTGATCATTGATATTTTATTTATCATACCCAATTAGACACCTTTATTATTGCACAGAGACTTTTCATGAATATGGGAAAGCGCATCTTACATAGATGGAACTAATAACACAGGACAGGTCAAAGTTGTTCCCCATTATTAGAAGTTTTTCATTTTTTAAAAAGTTCATTAAATATCAGAACACTTATGTCCTGTGCAGCCATACTTGGGAGGGGCAATGTAGTGGATACAAGTATTTCTCCTTCTAACTCTGGTCTTAAATGTGTATGATTTTGTTACAATTTTTCATCCCCACTATTATTTTACACAGTCATGCTAAGCACACTTTTTTTTTAGTAATACCTAATGATATCAAATGGATTTTGAGACTGCAGTCCTATACACACTTACCTAGGAACAAGTTCTGTTAATTTTGGATGCACTTACATCTGAGTGCACAGGATTGTCCTGTTAGTAAATGCTTTTGGCATTTGGGGTGCTTCCATTTCCATCTTAGAATGTAACATCCCCAAACGTTCGGCTGCCAGTTGCAAGTCAATTATAGAAGAAAATATATACATTTTGTACACATCATTAAGAATTTTCACAATAGAAGAAAAATATTTGCAGCTGCAGGGCTTCTCTCTCTCTCTCTCTCTCTCTCTCTCTCTCTCTGCATGACTGACCTGACTCAACAATCATCCAGCAGGAAGGTGCAAATGGCAGGCAAGTGGTAGGGAGCGAACAATAAATGAAGGGGGGATATAATCACACCTCAGTATCTGCAGGGGTTCCGTTCCCAGACCATCCTGGATACCAAAAGCTGTGGATAAGCAAATCCGTGGGTCTGGTTCACTATGACCTCCAAGCTGGAGATGTTCTCTAGTTGCATCCAGGAGGCTTTCTGAGGCCTGTGGAGGCTGTGTGCAGTTTTTCATAAAAACTGGAAGTGCCTTTCTGGCACTTCCAGAGGCTATTCTGAGACCTTAACATAAGTGGAGCATGTTGCATTAGATCCTATTTCTATGCAGGACCCATTTCTACTATGAAAATTCTATGGAAATTCGTACAAAAAATACAAGCCACTTATGCATGGCCCTGAATATCATTTGTTAGGTGACCACAGTGGTACAGGCTATTGCCATCATATCTTGTTGACAGATTTATCAGAAGCATTTGCCCAGCCACTGTTGCAAACAGAAGCAGGATCTGAGGGTGTTAAAAGTACCATTTGCATAGTGCACCATGTATATTATGCAAATAATTAATAATGATACAAGATCTTAGGTGTACCGCATTGCGTTCCTTTCGCGGCACTTTGCCTGGAGACAGGCCAATATAGGCTGGAGTTTCTAGCTTGGTCCAGTTTCTTAAAATACTGGGCCAAAGTGTGCTTCAAAGCTGACCAAAACCCATTGTTAAGGGCGTTATTGTCTGACTTGCTGTTATCTCCTTGCTTAGCTCTATTCAATAAGAAAATCAGACAAATGGGTCTCGAGGAAGATCTACAAGGAGCTGCTACACTTGAGGTTTCTATTAGGCTCTTGACAACAAGACTAACCGACATAAAAAGGCAAGAGATTTTGGCTGCAGCACAAAAAAAATGTTCACCCCTAAATTTCCATCTTAACAATACTTTTGGTCAACAACCAAAGTACCTGACCTTCTTAGAGTGCCCCTTTGCAAGGAGGGCTTTTACATTAGCCCGTTGCAACGTGTTGCCTTCTAAAGACCTACTTGGTAGGTTTAGAAATGCCCCGAAGGAAGAACGATTTTGCAGTTGTGGCCTCAGAGAAGCAGACTCTCTTCCACTCATTGTTCTGCACTGTGGTTTCAATCAAGTGCTCAGAGA
Source organism: Tiliqua scincoides (assembly GCF_035046505.1). Lineage (NCBI taxonomy): Eukaryota > Metazoa > Chordata > Lepidosauria > Squamata > Scincidae > Tiliqua > Tiliqua scincoides. Next base: position 211,379,598 of record NC_089822.1, read on the forward strand.
CCAGTATCTCCCCTCATTGTCAGGAATCAAAAAAGGTCTCTCTGAGATCACCTCTTTACAACTTTTGCTGGCGGGTGAATCTGAATTAGTGACCCTTCCAGTTGCTAAATTTTTATATTTGACCAACTTGAAGCGGGCTAAGCTGCTGGTTCTCAGCAACATGGAGCAACTCTGTAAGTAATTTGTTGTGTTTTAACCCTTATTTTTATCTTTCTTTTAACATATACCTTCATACATGTCTGTCTGGAGATATTAGTTGTAAAACTATATGCCTAATAAAGGTTTGTTGTTTTTGTTGTTGTTAATTAATAATGAGGTGGGGCTAGTAGGCACTGCTTTGCAGTGGCTCCACTCCATCTTGGCTGGCAGGGCCAAGGAGGTGATGTTGGCGGATCCCTGTTCAGCACTCTGCCCATTAGTTTGTGGAGTACTGCAGCTATTGACTCTGTCCCTAAGCTGTTCAATGTTGACATGAAATCGCTGGGAGAAGTCATCCATGGATTTGGAATAAGGTACCATCAATATGCTAATGGTGCAGCTCTACTCTCCTTTTCGTCCAAGAGGGCAGTCACGGTCCTGGAATGTCTAACTGTGCATACAGCACTTGCATGCCGAAGCAACAGCAGCCCATCCGCTATAAGAGCTCCTTTGGCATGTTGCATCAACCAATGAAAGCCCAGAGGCGATTGGCAAGGAGGGAACTAGGACCCACTGGGATCCTGAGCCTGCCAGTCCCCCCCCCCCCGACATGGCTGATGCCTCCTCACCTGTCCCTCAAGAGAGCAGGGGTAGCATGCCCACAAAGTGGATTATTTAACCACCGGAGCCAACCAGCCCCTGAAATGGCCAAAGCCTCATCACCCTCTGTCCAAAGAGCAGGGGCAGCACACCCGCAAGCGGATTGGTAATGGAACAGCCTCCTTTCCAAAGAGTAGGGGGCGCAATCTCGCTAAGTGGGTTGTTAGCAAAATATTACCCCTCCCTGAAAGGAGTAAGGGCCACATTCCCGTTAAGCGGGTTGTTGACAGAACATCACCCCGCACCCCCTGGAGTAGGGGCAGCACACCCATTAAGCGGGGTGGTAAAGACATCACCTCCCTTTCAAAGGAATAGGGGCAGTACACCCATTAGGGCCACTTTATTAGCAGTTACAACAGAAGGGGAGGCTGAGACCTGCAGCTGAAGAGGCAGCAAAGCCCCCCTCGTGGTGCGGAGGCAAGACCACTAGGCGTACCAGAACACATCTGCTCCCAGGCTGGCATGCACCCGACTCCAAGCCACACTCCATTCTTAGGCTGCGCAGCTCATCCAGGTCTGTCCCTTAAAGCCTCTAAGGCAGATGCCGCAGTCTGGGCCAGGGCCCTGCCTATTTCTTTGTGCTGCCGAGCCCCTGAACACTGCAATTGGGTTCAGCCCAGCCTATGCCGCCTGAAGGTGCATGCCAAAGTCCATTTCACACCTCCTACCTGCACCACCAGCCACCCATTAAGCAGGTTGTGGACAGAACATCACCCCTCCCCCACCTGGGAGGGCAACACACCTGTTAAGCAGGTTGGAAAACATCACTCCTCTCTTAAAGGAGTAGGGGCAGCTAAGCAGGTTGTCAACTGAACATCACCCCTCCCCCACCAGAGCAGGGACTGCTCACCTGTTAAGTGAGTTGGTAACATCACCCCTCTCTACAAAGGAATAGGGGCTGCACACCTGATAACAGGTTGCTGACAGCACATTGCCCCTCTCCCACTGGAGCAGGGACAGCACGCCCATTAAATAGGTTCATAATAATGCCTGCTAAGCAGGTTGGTAACAACATTACCCCTCTTTCAAAGGAGTAGGGGCAGCACACCCGCTAAGCAGGTTGCCAACAGAACCTCACCCCTCCCCCACTAGAGGAGGGGCCGCTCACCCATTAAGCAGGTTGGGAACAACATCACCCCTCTCTCAAAGGAACAGGGGCAGCATACATGCTAGCAGGTTGTTGACAGAACATCACCCACTGGAGCAGGGGTAGCACACCTGTTAAATGAATTGGTAACAATCTCACCCCTAAAACAGTGGGGGCATCCCACTCGTTAAGCGGACTGTTAATGGAACATCCTTCCTCTCAAGGAGAAGGGCCACAATCCCATTAAGTGGGTTGATAACTGAACATCACCCCTCTCCCAGGAGGAGGGGCAGAGCACCAATTAAATGGTTGCTAATTGAACATCCCCCTCTCAAAGGAGAAGGGGCCACAAATCCATAAGTGGGTTTGCAACCAAACATCACCCCTCCCCAAGGAGTAGGGATGGTGCACCCATTAAGTGGGCTGGTAACAGAACATCACCTCTCTCTAAGGAGAAGTGGCTAAGCGGGTTGTTAACAAAACCTCCTCCTCTCTTCCAAAGGCATAGGGGCATTATGCCTGCTAAGTGGGTCAGCAAAGGAACACCCCCCTTCTCTGAATGGAGTAGGGACAGTACTCCTGATAAGAGCTCCTCCCTGTTATACTGTTAGAACACCACCTCTCCCACAGGAGTCAGGGAAGCACGCCTGGTAGGCAGGTTGGCAACAGATCAACACCCTCTCCTAAGGAGAAGGGGTAGCATGCCTGTTAAGCAGGTTGGTAATGGAACACCACTCTTCCCTTAAAGGAGTAAGGGGCGGTGCACCCGTTAAGCGGGGTGGTACGGAACATATCTCTTCTCTCAAGGAGCAGGGGCAGCATGCCCACTAAGTGTGTTGTTAAAAGCACCTGCTGATGCACAGGGAGAACATAGTATTAAATGCGCTAGAGCTTTCCCATCCACTCCTCTCAATTCCATGGGTGCTGAAGCCTGGCCTGGCAGTTTTTAAAGCGGCTCCCATAGAGATGGAGTGCAGGCTGTAAGCAATCCGAGATGGCCAGGGGCTCCCAATGCAGGGAACCCTGGTCCGGCTCTCCAGGGGTGCCGGTGACCCCGTCTCCTATTAACAGGGAGGAGCTCAGGTGCCTGCATAAAAGGGGGGACCCTCCCTGGGAGGAGATCGTTGTGGGTGGTTGGACATGGTGTAAACTGGGCAAATGTGACAAAACCACCATGTGGTTGGACATGGTGTAAACTGGGCAAAAGTTAGGGGAGCCACCACCGCACCATCGCCCATGCTCCTTCTGGTCAGACTTATACACCTGCAGGAGTGAGTATGTTGTGTTAGGACTCAACCTGCAATCATCATGCCATCAATTATGCCACAATTTTGGGGGGAGCAAACCTGGATTTGGCCAGCACCTCACGGGGGGGGGGGAATGCGCCCCCGTAGAGCAAGATACTGACCTGCAGAGTGAAGCCTCACAAGCCAAAGGGGCAACATAAGCAAATTCCATGTTAATCCCTGCACATGATGTTGGGGGTAGTTGTCTTGTGCCAATCCACAACTACAAAGGCAGCTCTACTAAAAACTGCCAGTATCCTTTATATTTTACATGTCCCTAGTGCAATCCAGCCAACTTAATTGTCCTGACTTAAACAGAAATGACAGCTATGCAAACACTCCTGGGCCCAACTTAAAGGCCTTTTTCTCTAGCACCAGTAGCTAAGGCATGAGGAGGCTTGGGCTTGGGCTGGGAGGGAGAGTAGGATATGGCAGTAGAGCCTGCTACCATCTCTGCCCCCCTCCAGGACCCAATCCTGCCTTCCCTCCACCCCATTCCACCCATTCCCCGCCTCCCCCTGCCCTGAAAATACTCATAATCAGCTGGTGCTGATCATCATTCATGTGTGCTGAGGCCCAGCACCAGCTACAACTCCTCTCTGTATGCTACAGTTGTGCCTTTTATGGTACATTTGCGGTACCAAGCACCAGTACTGGAGCTCAGCGCCGACACTAGACCTGCTAGGAATGGGCTGACAAAGGTCTTGTATGGAGATAGCTGATGTGATCCTATTTCCTCCATCCACGCGTTCATATTTACAGATATGTCACACAGAGTTATTAATTCCCTTCTTCAAATCTCTCTCTAAAATTCAATTCTGCAGTTATTCAGGGCTTGAATTATATATTTAGAAGCTGCAGCAGCAGCAGCCTTTGATTACTTTGCACATGAATATTCACACTGAATTTTTTTAAAAAGCTGTATATCAGTAATGTGACTTCTTGCAGTCTTAGTCATTAAAGCACCAAACAAATTGATCAGACAAGATACTAATTTTGCAGCAGTGGCAAAACCAGGGCCAGACCATCTATGAGGCCGACTGAAGTGGTCACCTCAGACAGCAGATTGGTGAGTGGCGTTCATCTCTGTCTGCCTACTTGCTTCCACTGATCTTCCTCCTTCTACTCTCTGGATTGGAAAAGAAAGAGGGAGACAGACAGGAAGATGAAATGGGGAGGGGAAAGGAATGTCTAAACTAGAACATAGGAAGAGCAGAGGCTGGCATATGATCAGGTAAGGGGGACATCATTTGGCAAGTCAACTCAGGCATCAGGAGGTCTTGGGCTGGCCCTTGGCACAGCTACACATTTGCACATGAAATTGTGCTGCTAGTTTACTGATAGGTGATTAGAAAATTAATCTTCAAGAGATTCTTTTAAGGGTGACAATGGATAAATGAGGCATATTCTTTAATGACTAAAAGAACATATTTGCTTTCCTTTTTGTATAATGATGGCTAAACAATAATGATTAAACTGCATCATTCTATAGCAGGGATGGCCAACCTTTCAACTTTAGGGTTCCTGGACCTTTAACAATTATATAGAGGTGGGAATTTCAGCAGGTGCAGCTCGTCATCTGTGACATGATGCAATTCCCAGCACAAATCACATCTGTGCTGAAATTCCCTCTTTTACACAATTGTTAAAAGGTCCAGGAGCCCTAACACAGAAAGGTTGTCCACCCCTGTTCTATAACCAACAACATTCCACAGTGTTGGCAAAGCTTTCAAAATTCATGTTTAGGAATTTTGCAATATTCATTAACAAGAACAGGAAATCATGTTCTAATGTTTCATTCTAATTTTTGGCTCCAAATAGGAGCCATTCCAGAAGCCCCAATACTTACCAGAGCCTCTGGAGGCCTCTCCTGGCCTAGTGACCCACTCTTCAGGCCTCTGCAGGCCTCACAATGGCCCTAAGAAGCCTCCATAAGTCACTTCTGTAAGACACTTTGCTTGGTATCTCCTGCACCACCATGAGCATTGTGACCCACCACAGAGGATGAGTTACAGCGCTACAAAGTTTGCGCTGTATAGCCTATTTGTTTCTAGTATTAATTCCTGATATTTTTCAGTGCTGAATATGAAACATGAAAATTTTTTCATATTTTTCAAAGTGCAGTAATAAAGCATTGGGATGGGACAAAACTTTTAACATGGTTAGTGAGATCAGTGGTCAAGATCTCACAATGCTAGAATGTGTATATACCATTCAAGTCAAAACTTTTTTCTTTTGTCCAAGAAATTTCTGTTTTTTTCTAATGGTTTTTTTTAAACCATTCTTCCTTGGAAAAGGTCTTGTCCTAAACCTAAGATTTCAGGTGTGTGTTTTTTTCCTTTAATTGTTTGTACTTCAAGGAAATGAGTTTTTCTGGTTGCATCATTTTGAAAACAAGGAGTGTCTGTAAAATAAAATACTATATAATATAAAGGGAAGTGCAAACATTAGCAATGGTGAATGTGAATAATGGGTGCAAACTAGTTCCATTAAAATCGGTTGCAGCTTTGTCCTTGAAGTCTCAGGGAAATAGATTTTATCTTGTATCCCTTTTTCTTCTTTATATGGAAAATACTTTTCGATTCTGGGTAGGAGTGGAAGAGTACATGGTGTACGGCTTTCTGTGTTCAGGAAGAAAAATAAAGGCAAGGGAAAATGCTTCAGCTCCTCCTGCCTACACAACCTTTCATTTTCATTAACATTCAGTCAACTCTCTGTGCTTTTCTCTATGATTTGTATAAATGACTGACTTTAATTTGACCTCCTGGAATGTGAAGGAAATTCAGACATCCTTTAAATGCAAAAGACATTATCATTACTGAAGTGCATGGGGAGTGGGAATTGACGAGGCATCACGACTGGAGAAACACCTGCTTGAGTTCAAGCACAGCAAGCTGAGGCAGCAGTGGGCATGACAGGTCTCTCCCTTTCTGGAGTATTAAATGAAAATAACTGGAGTTATAAGGAGCTATCTAGCATGAAGAGTGACATTTATTATCCCCCAAGTAGTTATAATTTTGATCTGAGATATAATTTTAGCCACAGGTTTGAGTTTCAGGATACTTTTGCATGAAACTCATCATTTCAGATTCTTTGTTCGTGTGCCTTTCAGCTTGAACATATTATGTATGGATCATGGTCACCTTGAGCAGAGAAAGGAGAACTACAACCAAAAGCTGACACAGCAATACCAGAAACCTAACTGAGGGGAACTGGGAGGAGTATGTGAATGTAAAGGAAGAGGAGAGGGCCCCCAACTTGCCTAATTGCATATTGGACATATAAATAACTATTACCTGCATTTAGCATAATACTGGATTGAAGTTGCACTTTGTGGGTTGGAGTTTGGCTGCCCTTATGATATGGAGCTGCCCCCTTGGAAGAAAGCAGAGCCCCAATCACAGCTTTGATCATAACATTCGTTTTCAGGTGAAAACAATAAAATAAACCTTAGATTTAGATTTATTTTTAGGTTGAGAGACTTTGGGACACCGCCCTCCTCTGTCTTCTCTAAGCTTTTTAAGCTACCATTCATTGTAGATAGCACTAGATAAATAAATAAATAATTGATAAACTTAGGGCACAATCCTAACCAGGTCTACTCAGAAGTAAGTCCTATTGTGTTCAATGGGACTTACTCCCAGGAAAGTAAGGTTAGGATTGCAACCTTAAATTGTTAAAAGCAAGTTTGCTTGCTAGACTTGTTTTTAATTGTTTAAAACAATTTGGCTCTGTTTGTTCCAACAAAATATGCACCATAATTCTTCTTATTTCCAGGCTGAGTGTGCATTGGCTTATTATGATGGAGGGTTCAAATGTCAGGGTGGCATTACGTGTGGGATGTTGTTGGCTACAGGTGAACGGATCATGCTCATGGATGTTCTGATGCATCTGATCAAACTCTTTTTGATCATCAAACTCTTTTGATGCATCAAACTCTGATCCCAAACCTCCACTGCCTTGTGGCTACATCCAGTTATGGAAAAGGCTTCAGGAGACAACCTTGAGGCAAAATCCGGAGCTGGAGTCCCTGAGGCAGTTCACGGCTGTATACAGTCACGCTCTGGCAACTCCAGCGACGCTGCTGGAACCAACCATATTGGCTTCTGCCTTTCCATTGGACCATTTCAGTGACAGGGAGAGGGAGGATTTGCTGCATGGGTAACAGTCTATCATCCATATCTACATTACCCAGGCTTTGCACACTGGAGAGGACACTCTGTTCCTGAACCACCATTCAGAGTGCGATACCATAGTCTTCTGAGACTGAAGGATGCCAACAACATGCATGTTACAGCAGATAGTATGAAAATACGAACTTGGTTCATAGCTCTAGATTTTCTTATCACTTTATGTGGCTTAGAGTCAATCACTAGTCTGCATGCTACTGTGACTCATGTGGCAGTCAATGGGTGTGCTCCAAGACTCTCCAAGAAAATGCAACAATACTTGGGGAAAGCTTGGAGCAGTTTGTTTGGAGCAGTTTGCTAGTGTCTCTGTGAGTCTTGTGTGACTACTTCCTCCTCCCCTGGCCAATTTGGCTTGCTGTCAGACCTGGTCCCAGTATTATCATGGAGGGCACTGAGTATAAGACAGGGTGGCTATTGTACTTCTTTTTCCAACCTGTAAAGTGGGAGGTGGAGTTGCCCCCACCATCCAATTATGTCCAACCAGGCCATGTGATGGAGGGGCTATGCATGTGCTGTGTCCAAGATCCTGGGGCCAACTCTGTCAAATTTAGCCAGAGACTATAATTGTCCAAAATAAGAATGAACCTTAGAGAGTCATGGGCTTGTATGATCCCCTTCCTCCTCTTTTATGTGTGCAAGGAGAAGGAAGGTTTTTTCTCTCACTTAAAGAACAATCTCCACTTCTTTGTTTCTGTATCAATTCAGGGAAGTGCAGTTTATTAACTAACTAGAGTTAGAATAAGCCAGGGTGTCAAACCAAGATAAAGCAATGACATTTTGCCTCATTTAATTAAAATTGTGTTATGGCACAATTCTAACCAGCTGTAGCGCCAGTGTAGCAACCGTGGCACTGGTTTAGACTGTCACAAATGTGCCATAAAGTATGTTGCGACAACCTGGCAGTTAGGCATGCTGGAAGGAAGGCCTGCACTGTCCCACTGGCAACAGAGCAAGAGGGAACATGCGCCAGAGTAGATAAGAGCTGCTCTGAGCAGTGCAGGGATTGGGGAAGGACTGAGGGAGGGTGGTGAGGAGGTATAATGGGGTGGGGCTGGTGCACGCCAAAACCTATCCTCCGTCCTGGGACTGAAAACTCCACACAAGGTAACTCAAACTTGCAGGCACAGATCTGAGTTGCCTTGTTGAGCAGGCTGGGGTTTTACAAGGGAGCAAGGAGACCTCCAGCCTGCTCAAGGAGACTTCCAGCCTACTCAGTTAGTGCTTAGGATGCAGCATGGATGTGCTGGCCATGCTGCATCAGTGCAGGTTAGGATTGGGCTGTTAGTTAACAAACCACAGTTCCCTGACTTCATATGTTCAAGGGCAATTCAGAAAGTAACCTCCATTTGACTGTTAAAAAACAAGACTTAAGGAAAACAATTTAATACTGTTCAGAAGTTACATACCATGGCCACACTACTTTTCCATGTAATCTTCACCTGAACTGGGGCACTTGTCATATCATGGAACAAGCTTTTGTATCCCCTTGTCATAGAATGTTGCCGCCAGGTTGCTCAGCCAGCTTGTAACTCCGTTCTTCAGCTCCTTGTTGCACACGAATTACTGTGTTCCCAACCATACTTTCATTTGAGTAAACAAGTGAAAGTCACTAGGTGCAAGATTCGAACTGTAGGGAGGATGGTCAAACAACTCCCACAGAAACTGTTGGAGCAATATTTTGTCATGCAGAAGAATCATGCTTGATGTTAGCATGCCTCTCCTCTTGTTCTGAATCGCTCTCCTAAGTTTTTTGAGAGTTCTGCAGTATGCCTCTGAGGTGATTGTCATCCCAGGCTCCATAAAATCTGTTGGCAGCATTCCTTTATGGTCGCAGAACGCAGTGGCCATTAGCTTCTTGTTGGAGAAAGTTTGTCGGAACTTCTTCAGTTTGGTGAGTATGTGTGCATCCATTGTTTGGATTGTTCTTTTGTCTCCACATTCAGAAAATGCACCTCTGTCTGATTCCTGGTCACAATCTTGTCCAAAAATTTGTCCCCCTCCTTATGGTATTGTCCCAAAAATATCAGTGCGGACCCCATTCGCTGTTTTTTTGTGAGTGTTCAAGATATGTTTGGGCACCCACTGTGCACAAAACTTGTGGTAGCCTAGAATTTTTTGTGACAGTTTCATACAGAACTGTTCGTGAAACTTGCAGGAATTCCATAGACAGTTCAGAAATTATGAACCTATGGTGCTTGCGAATCACTTTGTCAACTCTCTGCACAAGTGTGTCAGTCACCACAGATGGCCTCCCTGACCTTCCTTCATCATGCATGTCAGATCATTCTTCCCGAAACTTCCTGCACCATTCCCTCAAATCCCTCACACTTCCTTCACTCATGATGTTTATTCCATACACTTCACACAACTTCTGATGAATTTCAGCTGCACTATGTCCTTTAGCGTGCAGAAACCGAATGACTCTGCGAACCTCACACTTGGCGGGAAAATCAATGCTTTCAGCCATGTTTTTTCTCACTGCCCAAATGGGACTGACAGAAAAACCCACCTTATTAGGGCAATCACCTGGTTGCAATGGACAATCACGGGCTGGCATCATGACTCATGTAATTGAATACAGCTTACCAGGATCTACCAAGAGCTTTATAAACATTTTCCTTTACAGTCTGTTTGCTGAAAAGATTTTTTTTAAAGTTGTCAAGCACCTTGCAGCCATAGTACATGGCTGGTGGGTGGTATATTGCTTAACCAAAATGTATTAAGCCTGTAGAGAATGACTTTTGAATTAATTAGAGTTCTGGGTGTGTGTGTGTGTGTGTGTGAGAGAGAGAGAGAGAGAGACTAGTGCATGTCCAAACTTTGAAGACATTCAGGATTAGGCGTGGGCAGGGAAGGACACAGGAGTAAGACATAATAATTCACTTCTACTGGACTACTGCCAGCAACCTTTTCTGAGCAAAGGCATCTGCCCATGGATTGCTAAGACACTGAGAGAAAACTGAAAGGGAGAGGGTGCATTGGATAGGGACGGTATGGCCAGCAGCATGAATCACTGCTGAAAATTGGCACAGTACAATAGGAGAGGCAAAAATATGAGATTTGATTTCTTATCTCTGAATGTGGTATTTTAATATGCTCCAATGTCTTTGATTGCTTGTCTCTGAATGTGATATTTTAATATACTCCAATGTGGTTTATTTACCAAGGACAAGCCCCGTTTTTGCTACCTGTCTTGGGTAAATAACTGTCTTTATGTTTTGTTTTGAGATTTTAGAGCTTCCCTTAAAAAAAAAAGCTTAGTGCAAATTTATGCAACATTAGGCCCATGGTCCAACTGTGCTCTTGTGATTAACTGCAGCACTCTAGGGGAATTCAAAATATCTACTGTTTGTTGCCGTTTCCTATAGGACTGTCACCTGTCTGTTTTTCACCTGGATAGTATTGGAACTGACAAGGTATTTAAGGTATTCAATGCAATTTTTTTTTAACTTGGAAGCTTCTCTTGCAAAAGATGTAGGTGGAGTAGAGCAGTTTTTTCTGCTTTTCTCTACTCCCCTCTGTTGTCACTTTACTCAATTTATTAATTAAAATATTTATTACCTGCTTTTTGGGGGAAATAAAAACCCTTCAAATTAATAATGCAAAATAACATACTCTTTAAAAAAAATCAAATGCTTAATATCCTATAACTAGTTAACATCAACATTAATCATGGTAGTGAACTTATAAAACCAGGGAAGTAACGTATCATAGGACCATTCTGAGGCCTGTGGAAGAGGGCCACTCTAGCCAAGTGTCAGAAGGCTAAGAAGTAAGAAACAAAGTGGACTTCCCTAGGGAGAGTGGCCCACAACTTTGGTGCCACTGCAAAAAGGCCCTGTTTCATGTTGCAACCCACCATACCTCAGATACAACAAGGCCTTTTGTTCCTTCATATGTGTGAGTTGCAGTTATTCTTTAAGTACAATCTGATCCATTGTACATTTAAATCTAAAAAATTGTACACATTGAAATCTTAAAAATGTGAAACTGCTTTGGCAGGTTTGCCACCTTCAGAAACTGCTACAGGACAGGCTGCAGCAGTAGCAGACAGAGAAAAGCTTTCTGCTGAGTACAATAATGGCAGCAAGGGGTGTGTGATCCTTGATGTGATATACAGTCAACTCGCATCTTACATGAGTGTTAAGTTCCCAGGCTGATGTGTGAAGCCAAAATCACTTATATTTTAAATTCCCTTAAATCCAACAAATTTATTTTTTATTTATTTTATTTACAGAGTTTATACCCAGCCCTTTTTCCTCAAGGGGACCCAAGGCAGCTTACAAGGAAACCCAAAGAGGCTTACAAATTATGTACTGTCTCTTTAAGAACCAAAAGCACAGAATGAGACACACTAAGAACTGAGACAATGAAGGGAACAGCATTTTCATTCTCACATTTTTGGCTCACTCTGAGGCAGAAACAGAGTGAAGACCCTGTCCTATCTCCATCACAGATGCAGCTGCCCTTCAGCTCTGAGCTTGTGTGTTCCCTTACCTCGAGGGAGGCCTCTGTGACTGTCCTACCTACTGCAGGATGCAGTGCATGCCCCATTGCCATGGCTGCATAACTTGGGGAAGTTGGATAGGATTGGGCCGTACGTCAACTGGCAGGTGGAATCACCTCCACTATTTAAACTACTGTTTTTCTCTGCCTTAGGGGGGCAAGACAGGTGCATGGGGGGGGAGTGCTTTATATACTTATATTCGCTTGATTCAGTCATGTGTAAGATGCAGACCAACTGTACAGGTTCTTGATGTGAGAATAGGGTTGCTGTGTTCTGTGTCCACAACAGTGTTCTTACTGGTTTTTGTACTGTGTCAGATGGTATGCATTTTATAGGTCTGAACTGTCTTGGCAAGTTCTAGTAGGATGCTGTCCCACAGCAAGATTTCAAGATACAAGCCTTGAACCATTTCCAATCTGAGATGTTGCCTGGCTGTGTGTGAATCAGTAAATGGTATTATGCATGTCTTTATTATATCTGACAAACATTTTACTGAGGAAAATAAACATCAGTTTTCCTATTCAGTAGTTTGTTATCAACAGCACACTATAAAAAACATGAGTGATTTATTAATGCACCCTGCAATGAGCTCTATAGGTTTACCACAGTCTGAATAAAATAACTTGTTTAATGCCTGTTCCCTTTACTAAACTACTTGGTATAATGTTTATTTCTAATTAATGGCATGCATCTTAAATGATATACTCCAGAAAACAATCATTGCATAGATAGATAATTGTATTTGCCTATTGGAACTGCTTAATAAGAAGCTGTTTTCGCTAATTTGCCAAGCAGTGAATGCAATACTATGGATCCTAAAGAAGAAGGAATGCCATGCCCCTTGGAGGAAAAAAAATCGCAATCTGTCCTCTAGATCAGTGTTTATCAAGCTGTAGGTTGGGACCCACTGGGTGGGTCGCGAGTCAGTTTTACATGGGTCCCCATTCATGTCAATGTGTATTTTATTTTTAATATATTGACTTGATGCTACCATGGTATGTGACTGCTTTTGGGGAAATGTTACAGATCTGTAGTTTTAAGAGATTGCTCTATTGTATATGTTTTTAATAATGATAGTCAATGGGGCTTACTCTTGGGTAAGTGTAGATAGGATTGCAGCCTTTGGGATGTTTGGGGAATTTTTTTTAAACAGATCAGCAACTGCTTAGGAGGGTTCTTCTTAATTTTAAATAAATTTTTAAATTTATACTTACTGTAAATTTTTAATTTAATGAATTTTTTTGTTTTGATTTTGTTGTATGGGGGGTGTTAAAAATTTTCTTGCTTGATGATGTCACTTCCAGGTTAATGGCATCACTTCTTGTGGGTCCCCGACAGATTGTCATTAGAAAAAGGGGATTGAAAAAAGTTTGAGAACCACTGCTCTAGATATTTCACCTCTTAAGTTTAGCTGAAGCTGCAAGCAGTATTGTATTGTATTGGCAACCTTCAGTCTCGAAAGACTATGGTATCGCGCTCTGAAAGGTGGTTCTGGCACAGCGTCTAGTGTGGCTGAAAAGGCCAATCCGGGAGTGACAATCCCTTCCACACCGGGAGCAAGTGCAGTCTGTCCCTGGTCTGTCTCCCTGGCTATGGGCCTTCCTTCTTTGCCTCTTAGCCTCAGACTGTTGGCAAAGTGTCTCTTCAAACTGGGAAAGGCCATGCTGCACAGCCTGCCTCCAAGCGGGCCGCTCAGAGGCCAGGGTTTCCCACTTGTTGAGGTCCATCCCAATCCTATGCATGTCTACTCAGAAGTAAGTCCATTAGAGTCAATGGGGCTTACTCCCAGGAAAGTGTGGATAGGATTGAGCTGTTAATAATTTGCTTCAAACTCTGTACATCTGTCATCCTTTCAATTTGCAGCTTAATGGTTTGTTTCTTCTATCTTTCCCTGCCATGTGCATCCCTTTTTAATTTTCTGGAATGAGGCATGTTCTGGAAGGAGGCAGTAAAGGGAATCTCATGGTATTATGAGATCCTTCTCTGAGTGATATCAGGTGATTCAGACTTATCACTTCAACTTCACTGTTCTCTTCCAGGGTTGGATATCTGGTAAAACTTCTTGCTTCCCTACATTTTTAAAATTAATAGTTATTACGACATATTTTGCTGTGAACTAAGCAAACAAATGCAGACCAATCCACAAATTTGTTTTGTATGCAGCATCTCTGATGCATACATGGAGCTCCATTCATGCAAAGTCCTTCCTATTTTCTTTAATGTTCAGAAACAACTCTGCAGGCAAAGCTGTTTTATATTATGTCTGTTGCTTTCCCTGACGTTGCAGTGAATGAGAGACTTTGTGATTACTGGAAGAGTCATGTGTGTATGGAAGAACCCACAAAGCATAATTGTCTCATGCTTATAGTGCATCTCAAAATTTAAGTAGTATAGCAAAACAGTAGTGAATTTTTCAGAGATATATGACAACTTGTAGCCTATGTTCAAATACTGATTTATTTTTTTTAAAGATTAAAACTTTCATTTCTCATAGCATGACTAAAGGCCCAATCCTATCCAACTTTCCAGCATCGGTGCAGCTGCAATGCAGCCCCGAGGTAAGGGAACAAATGTTTCTATACCTTTAGGAGGTCTCTATGTCTACCTGCCCACCATAGGATGCAGTACACACCCCATTGGCATGGTTGCATTGGTACTGGAAAGTTGGATAGGATTGGGCCTTAAATTGGGTAAAGTAAGAGATTTTCAAGATGTGTTATATAATTTATGTGCATTGTTTTAAAAAATTGTCCTGTCTTGCTTACAAAGAAGAAAAATTACAACTACCAATTTATTAAATCGTAACAAATTAAATAAAATAACATACAGTAATAAGTAGCATAAAATGTGTAAGAAAATAAACACAGCAGCATCAGGAGAGGGATGTCAACAGATATTGGCAAATGTTTAACAGGAGCATCTTCATTTTCTGCCTGAACACCCCAGTCAAAACTCCTGCAGCAGCATTCTTTACTACTTGAAGTTTCTGAGTCTGATGGGGGTGTGTGAAGGTAAATAGAATGCTACATGCAGGGCAGTGGCAGCAATATGCAAATATCTTGTGGTCTTATGTGCTCCCTGAAGCATCTGGTGGGCCCATGTGAGCTACAGGAGGCTGAACTAGATGGGCGCTGGGCCGGATCCAGCAAGGCTCCTCTTATATTCTTAAGGGCAGTCCCACATAATGGGGGTTGCAGTAATCCAACTGAGGGGTGACTAAGGCGGGGTAATATTATATGCCTAATATAGAAAATGATACATGCCATTTTGAAATATAGCTTCTCATGATCATGAATTTTTCTTTTGTGGTTCATTGTAAAATTTCACTTACATATTTTTGAGTTCAATCCTACGCTCAGGCTTTTCTGGAAGAACTAGAATTCTGCAGTGTAGCCTGACCTATGGTGTCACATGGCAAGCGGGATAGGATTGGGGCCTCAGAATTAAGGAGGCTGCTGATTTTCTCATAAGAAAATTAGTAGCATGATGATATTTTCTTTGTTACAATTTTTTGTCCAAACAAGAATGAATATCTTTGAATTAGGATTAGGAATTAAAATTGCTTTTCTGTCTAGTTTTCTCCAAAATCAGACATCTAGCTCTGTTTATCATTTTCTTATTTCTTTTGGTAATATATGGGACAAATCTGAGAAGTTTTGGTGTCCTCTAGCAGATCTTTCTAGAGAAAAAGGATATATTGCTACCCAGTGCTGAAATAGTTCTGTGTTAATAGCTGATGGTAAAAGTATTATCACTTGGTTAAGCTTTGACAGAATGAGCTATGGATAGGTGCTAAAGGTGCTGATGATGATTGCTCTTCTGTGATGAATAAAGAGAATGGTCCATCTGACTGTAAAGAAACTGAATGAGAGGTTATCCATATTCTTTCCATTCTTTTTGATTCCAATTCTATCTTCTCCTCCCACGCCCACCCCCCACTGATGCAGTGGTGCAAAAATGACTACTGCAGTATTCCATGGGGCGCAGGTGTGGAGGTCTCCTTGGGTGAGAAATCATTTTCACACAATTTTTTAGTTTTCATTCTCAATCATGTTCCTTTTCGGTTGTCTTTTTTTCTAAACTGAAAAGCCCTAACAATTTAGTTTTTCTTCATAGAGAACGTACTCTAATCCTTTGATCATTTTAGATGGTTTGATTTTACAAGCCAACATGTCTTCGATCTCATGCAACATCTGGGCTACACTTTCTGTTTTATTGCTAGCTCTGAGATTGGTATATCCCCTGTTAGCTGAACTGTGTGCTGAAAGGCCGAGTATATACTGGAATGCAGTGTATGCCTTTCCACTTGCTAATCTAGTATTATTTACAACTCAGATGATGAAATTTAAGTTAAACCCTGCTTCTCTTAAATAAGCAGCATAACATTTATGTTTGGCTTCAGCTGCTAATTTGTAGCCTAGTTGAACTGGAATGGCAAAACATTTAAAGATGAAAATGTAAATGGTATGATCACTCCTAAGTAATCAAAACCGCCATAATCGCAAACAATGATCAGAAGACTAATCTGTTCTTGATTGAATCAGATGCTGACAGATGGAATTCTAAATTGCTCTCTTTAACTTAAAGTGGCTAAAAGAAAACAGTATATACTTCGTAATATCAGACACAGTTTAATCTCAGGAGACTTGTACTACTAAGGTATTATTCATGATCAATAATAATTTGGCATAATAGTTTGGCGCTCTAATTTTTTTTTTTAAAAAAAGGTTTTCAACATTTCAAGATATCAGTAGATACCCAATACTGTCAGTAAAGGGAAGGGATGTTAACCCCTTGTGTGTTGTAGATGGTAAACAGAGCCAGAGTTAAGATAACTGAAAACCTTATGCTGACTGTATTCTGACTGATAGTTTTGCTTTCTTATCTGGGATAGCAGCAGTGGGGACAAGTCTCCACTTCAAATATCACCTCAATCAAAAACTCACTGTTAATTTTAGGAGACACGCTTTTTGAAAAGTCTTAGCCAGCCCATCCAATCTGCAATAAGGGTGAACAATACTGGCCTGTTTTCCTCTGGTGGGAATTACTATTTTGATGAGATCAAAACTCTAAGCACATTACAATATTTTAATGAGCTAGTCCCAGTAGTGTTTGCTTGCTTGCTTGCTTTATCTCTAAATAAATGTATTAATTCAGCAGAGATGAGCAGAGATGATGGCTGAGAAGATATTGATAAAAAAAATTGGTACAGGCATGCTCTCATATCTGCAATGGGGGGCAGTTCCACAAACCTCTCCCTGTGGATACAGAAACAGTGGATACAGAGGATGCCTGTACTAATGGTGGCCCTTGTGCACCCTGCTATGTGCCCTGTGTGCATTAACATTGTTGAAAAGCTTACGTATGTGACATTTTCTTATTTTAACAGGTTGCTGTAAGCGTTTATGCTTACAGTGCCATGAGAGAGCAGGCTGCCGGCAGTCTGAGTGCTTGATGAAACTATTTCTAATGCTAAACAGGACAGTTAACAGGCTTCAGAGAGTGTATCCCCATTGTTAAACAGTGCATACCTGTATTCACTAATAGAGTTTCCACTGGCTGTAGCTACTGAAGGAGGAGGCATTTGGGTTATCATTTATAATTGCCATCTATAGTGTCTGCTGTTTATAGTTCTAGTCACCCCATGAAAAATATGATGCAGCTGTAAAAAGAACAGAAATCATTTTTCTCTGAAAGGCTCTCTGGTTGGTCTTGGACAAGTCATTACCTCTACCATACAATATCTCATATAGTTCCAATAAAGATAAAGGAGATAAGAATAAGAAAATATTTTCTATACTGCAAAATAGTATTTTAAAAATACTGAACTTTTGAATCATTATTTTGGAATCAAAATTTTCTAATCTGAATTCAAGTTTGACCTGTAGGTCTTCTTCAGTACAATGTTTAAGTATTTCTGTTTGAGTTTTCTTTCACTCTCATGATAAGTATGAAAGCAGAATTCCTTGGGGTTTAGCATACTTCGTTTTTTGTTGTGTTTTGTCTTGTCGTTAACTAGTTTAGTGCATTTAATCATTCTTCCTGACTGTGAATGTTCACAAGACACATTTTTGCTCTAGGAGTGCCATGCATTTAAATAAATTATGTGCAAGTAGATTTTATATCTTTTGGACAAACAACATTCAGAAGCTTGTGGTTTCAGAGAAATAATTACTTACTGGAAAACTGTATTTAAGAAAAATGGACTGCAGGGTTCAACTTTAATTTTTAAACAAGGAAGGGCTGTGGAGCTTTAATTGACCAACAATTAAAATGACTCGTATTACTCTTCCCAACTCACTTGTGAGAATTCTATTTTGTTTACAATGAATGAATGAATGAATGAAATTATTTATACCCCACGGGCAGCCCAATCCTCAGCTTCCGGGGCACCCAGGCTCGGCGGCACCAAGAACAGCTGCCACCAGATCCTGCGTGCCCCGGGCTACCGCGGGAGGTGCCTCGGAAGAAGGGGACTTTCGTCCGCTTCCCCTGGGTAAGGTAAGCAGACCTACAATGGGGCTACTCACTTTACCACTGACCAAAAGGTTGGCGGTAAAGGCGCTCATGTAGGGCGCTGAGCCCTCCACGAGCACCTTGGATCCTGTGGAGCAGACCTTGCAAACCCAACTCCTTCCCTTCCCCTGGCACGCCTCCAGCCTGCCCCCTCCCCACGTCAGACCTCCGTGTCATGCCTCCCTTGCCCTCTCTCCATCTCCACTGGCCTCCCCCTACCCTCAGCACCCCCTCCCCGCCCCTGTCCCCGCCCTTGCTTACTGTACTGCGACTCAGCGGTCCATGAGACCGCAGAGCTGTGGAGACTGGGTGACTGCCCCGTGCTAGCCCAGCACCAGCCGGCGCTGGGCTAGCATGGGCAGGAGCCCATCGGAGAGGCTCGTGAACGTGCTTTATAGCGTAGAGACTTGCAAAGGAAGCCGTACGGCTGAGCACAGGATTGGGCTCTTAATCTCCCAATGGGCATTCTAAGTGGCTGACAAACAATATAAATACAAAAATACAAAAACAGTATAAATATAAGTATTAAAATTACTTAATATATTAATATATTAATATATATTAAGTAATACTTAATATTACTTAATACCAGCCTAGGGAGGCTGGCACAGACTTAACATGTCTGTGTTGGCATAGGAGCTGAATCTGGCCTGCGTGGGCCAGCGCATGTCCTTGCACCAGCCCAGGCAATTCACAAGGAGGTGCAAATGTTTGTGACTTGTGCTGGGCCCACACCAAAACAGGGACTTGCGCCAGCCCAAAGAGCACCTAGGATAGCGCTCGAAACGGTACTTTGTCCCCAAAGGGCTCATAATCTAAAAACAATGCAGGAGAGACCCCAGCAAACAGCGCCTGGAAATGACGCCATGCTGGACTGAAGAGGAACAGTTGCACTCCATCTGCTAAATATAAGAGGTTACCACTTTAAAAGTTGCCTCAATACCCAGTTAGCAGAACAGTTGTTTTATTATGATCTGCAGCTATGGTGAGGTGTTCATTATTGAAGCATTATGCTCTCTTTATTTCATTATTGCAATAAAATCAATTAATAGTTACTGTTGCCAGTAAAAATATATAGCACAGCTAAGAAGGAAAGTGTCACTTTCAGTGCCACGTCAGGGCTGAAACTTATCCATAAGGTGGTGTGGAACACTCAGTTTCAGTTCAAAGATGTTCTTGTAAGGAACAATTTTCTGCATCCAGCGTCCACATCTGTATGCCAGTAACAAAAATGAACACCCCCCCAGAGCAGGGGTGCTCACACTTTTTTGGCTCGAGAGCTACTTTGAAACCCAGCAAGGCCCGGAGATCTACCAGAGTTTTTTTACAATGTTTGCGCCATCATAACACATAACATTTATGTGTACAATGTATGTTGGTGTACCTTGCATAACCGCATGAGCCAATATTGCACAACATAATTAACTATAAACATTTTTTGTAATTACTTAGTTTACTTTGATGACTTGCACTGAAGTGAATCAGCCAAGGATGCATAGTTGGACAGTAGCTGCTGACAGCCAGCCTCAAGCACACTTCCAAATGTTCATCAGTCATGGTGGAACTGTACTTGGACTTAATGATCTTCATGTAGGAAAAGGCTGACTCACATAAATAAGTGGAGCCCTTCCTGCCTCAGGTGCTCTTATATCCCTGAGGGCCCTATTGCCTTCCAGTGGCTGCAGCTGTGCAGCACACTCTGCTGGATGCCCAGGCCTTACCCTTAAAGGGGCCACTGCTGACACCACATCTACCTCCTCACCAGATCTTCCTTGATTCCAATACAAGGGGGGGGAGCAGATCTCTATACATACCAGTGCAAAAACAGGGGAAAGGTGTGGGGAAGATCTCTATATAGACATCACAGCAAGACCAGTGCAAAATCCCTTGCACACAGAACCAACAGATGGAAGTGGGGGGGGGGCAGATCTCCATACATACCAGTGCAAAAACAGGGGAAAGGTGTGGGGGAAGATCTCTATATAGACATCACAGCAAGACCAGTGCAAAACCCCTTGCACACAGAACCAACAGATGGAAGTTTGGGGGGGCGCAGATCTCCATACATACCAGTGCAAAAACAGGGGAAAGGTGTGGGGGAGGGAAGATCTCTATATAGACATCACAGCAAGACCAGTGCAAAACCCCTTGCACACAGAACCAACAGATGGAAGTTGGGGGGGGCAGATCTCCATACATACCAGTGCAACAACAGGGGAAAGGTAAGTCAGCCCCAGTAGAGTCAACGGGGCTCACTCCCAGGGATGCGTGGACAGGAGCTCACTCCCAGGGATGCGTCCCTCTCAGGGGCTCACTCCCAGGGATGCGTGGATGGGAGAGAAGCCTGCGATCGACTCAATTTGCCTGACGATCGACCGGTGAATCGCGATTGACGTACTGAGCACCCCTGCCCCAGAGCAAAGGTGTACTGTAGATACTCGCCTATAGTACATAAAATTTTTGCCAAGTAATCAAGCTCCAATTATCGCTTCGTCTTATCTCCGGGTCAATCAGAGGGCAGATAATGCCTGAACTTGGCTGGATGGGCACAGAGAAAAGCTTGACCAGATTTAATGCTATATAACCATAACTAATAATGGCCAGCAAATTGAGCTGGGTGGCACTTTGTTACTTAAGAACAAAGTGCAGAAGCTCTCAATAAGTTGCCAAACCAGTGATGCTTGCAGGTTGGCTTAGAGGAAAAAGAGTAAACAAAACAAAAATTAAATCTTAAAATGCATTCAACTTGAAATATGTTCCTATAGCTAGCTACTTACATTGGTCTCTGCCCAATCCTGACAGTAAAAGCCCAATCCTGAGCTGCCTGGCAGCCAGGTCTACAGTGGTGCTAGAATGGCTTCCGCTGCAGCCTACAGACACTGGGCAGCTGCTGGTGGTTCCTGATGCCTCCTTGGGGCAAGGGGACATTTGTCCCCTTTCCCCGGGTAAAGTGAGAAGCCCCGCCATGGGGCTACTCAACTCTATGCTGGCTATTTAGCCTGTGTAGAGAAAAGCCCAATGCAGGGCTATGGATCTGGCAAAGCAGAGCTTCACTGGTCCTACTCCCTCCCCTGCCATGCCTTCCCTCTCTCCCTTGGAACACTCCCCCTGTTCAGACTTACCTCTCCACATCCTAGTGCTTGCCTGGAGCTCTGTGCAGCGGTCCTCTGTCCACCGGCCAGTGCACTGAGCCTGCTTTGACATTGGACCAGTGACGACTGTCACTGACGTGCCTTATGGCACCTTTGTGACTGTATGTACCGGTGCTTGACCGGCACGCATTACTCAGGATTGGCCCCCTAAGTGGGTGTACTTTCCTTGAATCAGCATTAGATTTCACAGCAGACTTCACAGAAACACTGCCACAGCATTGCCTCGTGTTGCAATGTAAGTTACCTAGGTTTGGTAACTTAAAATACCAAACTGGAAAATAGAACCCACCTGGCCACTCCATCCCAGCCCTCTTTTCTAGTCAGACAGTTTTGGCTGCCCAGTTGGTATGTGCATTGCTCCATCTCAGTTGGAGGCTTGGCTACTCCACACATATTCCAAATCCGCATGCAACACGTGGCTCTCTGGGAATTGGGTTTTTAAACAGCAGATAAACTCTACTGCAGGAGCACATCCCAGAAACCTTTAGGCTGCTGAATCTGCACAGAAGTGGAAGTGCTTTCCACTGTCGCTACAGGCTCCTTACATCCAAACCATTGTACTTTATTTCCAGTAAATTGCCAAGATATTTGTCAAGATAATATTTATGTAGATAGTTTAATCTTCTACTAGAGCGCTTTATTCAGATACATGCCTCCTCAGAGGACCAAGTGCACTGTATATATCAAAACACAGCTAGAGCTTTTTTTTCATTTGCCTATCTGCTGTCACAGTGCCTGTCAACAATAATGAGTGGAGATGGAAACTTATAACAATTCTGATGCTGTTGAGATAGCCTAGAAGCTGCAGGTTATTTTATTAGGTTGTTGAAATGACTTTAAACAATGATTGCTACTGTGACATCTTAGCTGGATCTGATAGTGCTGAGCCAAAAATGTATGCACAATTTCATTTTCATTATTGTTGAAAAACACCTGTTTATTTTTTTTTAAATTCATTCTGAACAGGTCCCTTTCCAAACCATTTCTGTTTTCTTAAAAAGTGTGTAGTGGTTCAAGAACAACAACATTATTATCACCCTGCCTTGTTACCTCTGACATGAAACAAGAAATTCACAAAAATATGCCCTGGCTCACATGCTAAGTGCCTTAGGCCCCTTTCCTCACCTTAGGAAACTACATACAACAAAGCTGGGGTTAAACAGGCTGGGGCAAACTGCTGGATCAGGTAGGAAATGTCCAAAAGAGCAAGAAGCTGATAGTCAGGTCCAGGCTTGTGTTAAATGCCAAAACAGACATGTGGAGTCGGTGAGGTGAGTGAGTGAGGTGAGACAAGGCACAAAGCAGTTTGCATTGCTACTCTAGATGAGGTATATTGTTCAGACTGAGTCTGGAGCCATAGTTATGAACAGACAGCCGGGACTCAATTGCCATCTCTGGTCTCTTGGGCAGAATTGGAGCCATGCTGATTCTGGCTATTATAGCAAGATGCTGCAGTGCAGTTGAGATCAGGCCAATTGCAGTTTTAGTCCTGGAGATGGCACAGGGAGAAAGGAGCCTTAGCTTTGCAGCACTTACTAAACTTGTAATAACAAAGCTACTCGTACCTATTGCTTGACTCTCACGGGAAATGTCTAGGGCCATAAAACCAAAATCAGCAAAACAGTAAGTACAACTTATCGAAGAACTGCCTCTAGTTATTGATCTTTCTCACCTTAGGCCCCTGAGGAGATCATACAGCTCAACCACTCACTAGACTTATGATGAAAAAAGAAAACTATTTCCTTAAGGTCTTCCTTCACATGACATATCTCAGCCTGTGGCCTTCAGGCCTTTGCTGTTAAGGAGGCAGTATGTAACATCCGTTTCATTCTTATTTAAACTTAACTAGAAATAGTTGTTAATGCAGTGTTGTGTTTCCAACTAACAGCCCAGTCCTGAGCTGCCCGGGGCACCCAGGCTCAGTGGCACCGAGGAGGGCTGCCGCTGGATCCTGCGCCTCCCAAGCTACTGTGGGAGGCACCTCGGGAGAAGGGGACTTTTGTCCCC
This sequence comes from Tiliqua scincoides, assembly GCF_035046505.1. Lineage (NCBI taxonomy): Eukaryota > Metazoa > Chordata > Lepidosauria > Squamata > Scincidae > Tiliqua > Tiliqua scincoides. The sequence goes on from NC_089822.1 coordinate 211,403,141, forward strand.
TTCCACTGAATAAGGTAAGCAGTCCCACAATGGGGCTACTCACTTTACCGCCAAGTAAGGTAAAGGCACTCTTGTAAGGTGTGCAGCCCTACACGAGTGCCCTGGATCCTGCGGAGCCGTGCTGTCGAGCACAGGATTGGGCAGGCAGGCAATAATCTACCCATTGCTCACTAAGAAGTAGTATATATTTTGCTAACTGCATATTGAGCTACCTGTACTTACTTCTGGCTGTTCTACAGTGATTGCCTACACCTTTGTGCCCTTGCATCACAAGAGTTCTGTTTTCTTGCCCCCCCCCCTTGTTACCCTGCACATGCCTGATCTTGTCTGATCTTGGAAGCTAAGCAGGGTCAGGCCTGGTTTGTACTTGGATGGGAGACTGCCTGGGAATACCAGGTGCTGTAGGCTTATACCATAGTCTTTCGAGACTGAAGGTTGCCAACCATTTTTGGATATTGCTTTTGGGCACAGTTTGCTATGATCTGACCTTACTCTAATGAATGGAATTTTAAAAACCATGGAAAGATCACAAAAAATCCCACTCTGCATAGAAGGGGAAGGACTGGGGATGCAGAAAAACTTTCCACACAGTTATGAAAACTAATGCCAGTAACATCTGTTGAAAACAATTAGTTCTATGAATTATTGATCTGCACACAAAATAAAATCAAAGCCTGGACAGCTAGCTAGATTTAGGCTGGATTTCTTTACAAGTATTTAGCAAACTGGCAGTTGGGACCAATCAGTGGGTCACAATCTGATTATTGGTGGGTCGTGAAACTGACAAGCTGATAGCTAAAAACACTCCAAAAGGTAGTCTCCCCTCCAAGCTGACAAGAAAAATGTATTCGAGCCCTATGGAAATTGAAACTGAGCCACATGTGCATGTTTATATGTGAGCACTTCTATGAAAGGCCAGATGAAGGCGAGCACAAGTCCACCAGAATGGTCCTGATTCGATGAACATGGAGCTCAACATATGCCCCAGAACATATGGGCCCCTCCCACCATAATAAAAAGAATAAAAACAGAGCCTTTAGTAGCTGGTAAAGTGAAACTGATTTTTTTTTTAAATCTCCTAAAGCTAGGTGGGTCCCAATAGAATGTCAGTTTATAAAGTGGTGCTAAAAAATGGGAGACACTGCTATACCCAGTTACCTGAGAGTATGTACCACTGAACACAGTTGCTTCTCTGTAAACATGTATAGAATTGTGCTCTTAATATGTGAATTTGCTGTCTTCATAGCACTTTGATGCTGAATGTGGTCCTTGGCATTGCAAGTACAAGACATTTCCGGTATTTGAAAGTTATGTTTTAAATACTGATAACTTAAAAATTGTTAGGAATATGATAGCACAGCATCTTCAAATGTTTTACTGGGCTTTATTATGTATTTATTACATCTCTGAGTGAAATAGGAGTATTTTATTTTTGAGATATATATATTAATAGATGTATATGCAGTATATGTAGTATTGAATGTGGGATGGATCTGAATGTGTTATATGATTGTTTGAATTGTATGATTGTTGTATAAATGTTTTATGTCCATGTCTTGGAGTGCATTGAAATTTTGTTGTATTTGTACAATGACAATAAAGTGTTCTACATTCTACAACGGTACACTGTATTGTGTATAGAGCATGCACAGGTGATTCTCTGTTTCTCTTTTTACATTTTGTTTTTATTCATTTATTCAACTCTGTGCACTAAGGCAGTGACCTCAGTAATCTGATTATATTTGCTCATGTAACTAACAGCCCAATCATATCCAACACTGGTGCAGCGGGGCCAGCGGACCCACACTGTATCCAGCACAGGAAATGGGCAGGCAGAAGGTCTCCTTGGGGTAAGGGAACATGTTGTTGAGCCCCAACCTGCTCAATGTGGCAACTCATATCTGTGAAATCACTGGTGCAGAACGGAATAGCCCTATGTAGGGCTGACAGGTCCAGGATGGGAGTTAGGATATGAATCTTCTCTGCCATGCCTGCTCCCTCCTGGGTCTGAACTGCCCCCTCCCCACCACCACCCTTCCCTTCCTCTGCCCCTCGAGAGTGCTTGCAGTGCAGCACTTACCTGCCCCAGCAGTTGTTCAGAGGAATGCAGCACCTGCGCGATGGTGCAGGCTTTCCTGCCAGCAAAGCTTAACCCCCAGGTGTAGAAAAGCAATTTGCAATACTTTCACAACACCCAGCATCAGCACTTGCGAACCATAGGATTGGGCTGTTAGATAATCTTCTGGCCGGAGAAGACAGTGGGAGATACTGGATGGAGGTTTATGGCATTCCTCTTCCTTGGGGAAGGGTTATAGCTCAGTGGAATACCATACGCTTTGCAAATAGAAGGTCCAAAGTTTAATCTCTGACATTTGCATTTAGGATTTGGAAAGACCCCCAGCCTGAAACAATGGATAGCAACCATCAGTGTATTGTTCTTCAATGTAGGTAACACTGAGCAAGTTGACCTTGCTCCATGTTCCAACTCGGTATTTATTATTTTATTTATTTTTCACATTTTTTTACTGCTTCCTCCAAGGATCTCAGGGTGGTATATATGGTTCCTTCCCTCCTTTTGTCTTCTCAACCACCCTGTGAGGTAGGTGAGGCTGAAAGATAGTGACTGGCCCAACTGAACATTGCACTGATATAAGCAGGTGCTTGCAAATGTTTCGCTCATTATCTCAAAAATAAAAATGATATTTGACTCTTTTTTAACTGACTCTCTCCTGCTTATGTTCCCTTTAGAAATGTAATTTGTATTGAACAGAATAGAAAGTACATTAAAAAACCCATCAGTTATCTTTTGGCAAAAATACAGTTCCTGTTGAGCTTAACAAATGTGAACATTGTATTGTGGATAGTGCATTTGATCAGAGCACTGAATGGATTGCTCTAATATCTACATATACTGAGTCAAACATTATAGGCCATTTTATTCGTGTAGTAGCCCAATCCTAGCATGCCCTGGAGCAGGCAGGCCAGCTGACCTGCGCTGCATCCAGTGCAGGGCTGGGTTGGGTTGGGTTGCAGTGCAACTCAGAGTAAGGGGAATTCATTCCCTTTATCCTGTGTTGCACAGCAGCTGCCTCTATGGGGTTACTTGGATCTGCGACACCTAAAGAGGTGGCACAGATCCAAGTGGCTCAGTATAAGGCCAAGCCACTCGAGAGGATCCAGTCTAAGTGCCAGATCCTGGTTCCACCTCCTTCCTGGGCCCCATCCTTCCACCGGCCCACCCTAACCCTTGCTCTGGAATGCCTTTGTTCTGCTGAAACAGAAGTGGCGTGGGGAGGCAGGTGCGTGTCCTTGCATCGGCCTTCCTGACTTTCAAGGAGAAAGAAATGTGCCTTATGGCATGTTTATGACAGTCCTGGGCAGGCACAAGAGGCTTGCTCCAGCCCAAGGGCAATCTAGGATTCTGCCTTAAACCGATTTCACTTGCTTTTGAAAAGCTTTATCATGGAAACATTGACTAGCCCAGGCTCTTCCATTCAGGCCCAGCTGGCTGATGAGGCTAGATGAAATGGCTGCATCTAGCAGCAGACTGGATGAGATGCGCAGGAGGTATGCTGAGTGCCTTCTCTGCCTCTGGTCACTCACCCAGTCATCCACCTACCTGAATGATCTGGCATGGCATGGTGCTATCCATTTCTTGCATATTCTTCGGAAGTGGAAGCAAGTGTAGTAGTGGCATCAAATGTCTCCTGGGAGGCGCTCTACATTGCTGCCACTCATTTCTTCTTTTGCTATCCAACCTTTGTCATGAGCAGGGGTGCCGAAACCCTGGCCCAGGGACCACTTGCGGCCCTTGGGGGCTCTCAATCTGGGAGCCTCCAGTCTCTAATGAGCCTCTGACCCTCAAGAGACTTGTTGGAGCCCGTGCTGGCCCGACACAACTGCTGTCAGCAAGAGGACGACTGTTTGACTTCTCACCTGAGCTGTGGGACAAGGGCTCCCTCCACTACTTGCTGTTTCACATCTGTGATGTGCTGTTTCATGTCTGTGATGCAGCAGTGGCAGCGAAGGAAAGACCGGCCTTGCTTTGTGCAAGGCCTTTTATAGGCCCTGAGCTACTGCAAGATCTTCATTCATTCATATAAGTTCCATCTCTAATATATTCATTTATGTAAATTTATTCAAATTTCAAGTTGTAAATTAATTCTTTTTTCCCTGGCCCCTGACACTGAGAGTGTCAGTGTCAGAGATGATGTGGCCCTCCTGCCAAAATGTTTGGGCACCCCTGGTCATGAGAAATGAGAAGAAGACAAGAATGGTGTCACCATGGGAGCAAAGAGGTAGGCAGCCTGTACATGATCCCAAAAATGGTGGTGGCAACCACTTCCCACATCAGGTATAAATTCCCACATCTTGGAATTCATTCCAAGAGGAGTTCTTGGACCAGGCCTGCTTGCACTCTGCATAAAAATGTGTCCTGTCCCCAAGCTAGCACTGCTTGCATTAGTGGGAGGCTCTGTGGTAGGAAACATGCTTCATGTGCACAAGTCCCAGGTTTAGTCTCCAGGTAGAGCAGATGATGATTCCTGGAGAGCTGCTGTCTATCAGAGGTGACAGTACAGAGCTAGATGGACCAATGTCCGTCCTACTTCGATAAACAGCAGCTTCTGTAGTTCCTAAGTTTTACAGATGATCATAAAGGAGATGCAGAAAATGTAAAGGAGTGTAGGACAAATTATTGAAAAAAATATGTTTTGAATGTCATTTTCTTGGGAGTTCTTCTCTTCTTCATTGGGAGAAGAATGTTTAAAAGCAGAAAAGAGAATGCTCATTGAGTTGGCCTACTTTTTCTTCACATGGAGGCTATGTCCCTAAATATGGCAAATTAAGCCTCAAACTCTTCTAACATCCTCAAATCTAGCAACTTCATGTAAGTTTTGAACTGAGATAGAGAGCGCTATATAACTGTATGAAACTTAAACAGATTATTTGAAACTGTCAGAAAGATGTCTGATTTATGATATGCATAAGGGGGAGTGTAATTATCTTCCTTTTAACAGTACCAGGGAAAAAATGTACACAGCATCAAAAGAAACTGTGGTACATCCAATTCAGTTATGAAAATTAGCTAAATGTCTTTGTAATAAAAATGCTTATATATAAAAACAAAATGAGGAGTTATTTTTAATGTGAGCTTAATCTTTTCAGAGCTCAAGAGAGCAGTGTTAATGGCTTCCAAGGAAAGTTATAATTATGGTTGCATTTACCATAGACTTCAAGATGAAAAGCGCAACCCTAAATGCTATGCAGAGTCTTTTAAATAGTCAACATGGAATGCAAGTTTTTAAAGAACAGCAGTAGACATTTTGAAAATAATTGTTCTTCATGGTATAGAATAAACAACAATATTGGGAATATGAAGAAAATGTTTTTGTTTGTGATTCCCTGCTTGGGGTTTTTTAAACTGATTGAAAATAATTTATTCATGATTCATAATAGAGAGATTCTGTATATGCAAGGATATTTCTTAAACTCCTTATTATGTATGTTCCTTCTTCTCAGTAAATGAGAAATAAATAGGAGTAAAATTTGGCATAATTATCTTTCAAAGGGTGCAATCCTAAACAACTTTCCAGCACTGGCATAGCTGTGCTAATGGGCCATATGCTGCATTCTGCAGTTGGGGGGCAGTCATGGAGGCTGCTTCAAGGTAGGGCAATATTTATTACCTTGCCTTGGAGTTGCATTGCCCTTATGTCAGTGCTGGAAAATTGGTTAGGATTGCAGCCAAAGTTAAGTCCTCATTGAGAAGGAATTGAAATCAAATGTTCATATTATTATTTGTATTAAAGTCTTCCATATTTTTAGAAACTTCAGGAAAGGTGATCAAAATTATTTTACAACCTGTAACTTGAATTACTTTATCAAAATTGATAGAACATATAAAGCTTTAAGTAGTCAGTAGGGCTGCCCACAAACTGACTTCATCATGCAACTTTAGATGTTATTAAGGTCATAAATTTTAGACCCTGAAGGACTGATGAACAAGCAACACAGTCATCATTCATGCAAGAAAAAGAAATAAGAAAGTCAATGAGAAGGATTTGGCCACAGGTTTAGAGATAAATGAGCTAAAAGTTGAATGTTTTCCTTTCTTGGCCAGCTTTGCTGGTCGAGATAAGGCTGCAGATCTGTGCATGCATTTATTTCAAAGCCCTTCCTTGATGTTGAGGGAACATTTTTTAAAGTTTGATCCACTGCAAATGTTCTGTCCTTTGCCTGAGGTGCTGCATTCATAAGTCTCCCACTGTGAGTTACTAGATGATCTCTCCTACATCTCAGCAGTACTTTGCTCAAGTCCGAGTGTGTTATCTTTTCCTCTTTAAAGACCACAGGCTTCAAAATACTTCTCTGTTTCTCCCACTAGACTAGACTATTTCTGATACAAAATGAGTAAGATATCTCCAGGTTTATTTCTAGGTCATTATTTTCTCATCCAGGTTGGGGTGTGTGTGTGAATATTTCTTGTTCTATTTCAACTTTTCCTTTGAAGAAAATGTATTCTAACCATTATAATCAATATTCTTCTTCATTAGAAAAGCTCCAAAGGCAATTAGGCTGCAAACATTAAAAATACTGTACAGTAAAGTTGCAGAAAAGTCCATTATTTCGCATGTGTATTTTACGGTTAGCTTTGCTCTAAAGGTTTTGTTGACAGAAATAAAAAATATATTTGTGAGGAGTTTAGAAATTTGTTACTTGTGTGGTCAGTTTATCTTGTACAATATGCAAATGCATAATTGGATTAAAGTTGTTAAATTAGTAGCAGGATCCAAAATTTTCAACATATAAAAACGTTTGTGTGCTCTCTTAAGAATACCAGACACGGATCACATACATTTTTAATAAAATCCAGTTTTAGGCCACTTCTACACTACAAATTTATATCAGTTTATATGTCATGGTTTTCCTCAAAGAATTCTGGAAACTGTAATTTGGTAAAAATGCTGAGAATTCTGTTTGAAACACCTGTCATCCTCAGTAAACTGCAGTTTGCAGGGTTTCCTGGAGAGAGGATAGTACTTTTAAATTGGTTTCGGTTTTTTGTTTAAACCAGTGTTTCTCAAACTGTGGGTTGGGACCCACTAGGAGGGTTGCAAGCCAATTTCAGGTGGGTCCCAATTCTTTTCAATACTTTAGTATCTTAGACTTGATGCTACCAGGGTATGCGACTGCGTTTGGGGAAATGTTACAGATCTCTACTTTGAACTGCCTACTATGTATATGCTTCTAACAATAACAGTCAATGGGGTTTACTCCTGGGTAAGTGTGGGTAGGATTGAAGCCTAGGATTGTCAAAACTCATCCTGCTTGATTATGTCACTTCAGGTGGGTCACGACAGATTCTCATTCTAAAAAGGGGGTCCTGGTGCTAAAAGCTTGAGAACCACTGGTTTAGACTATGCTGCAATCGCTCTCAAACTGTGGGTTCTTGGCCCACTAGTGGGTCACGACTAAATTTTTGGTGGTTCGCAAAACTGACAGGGTAGATTGGGCTGGGTGCATCAAGGGTTAAACAATCTGCTATTTGGGGGAGGGGAGCATTGCTGCCCAATCACCATTATAGTCACAGAGGCTTGAAAAGCAAGTAACTTTTTTTAAAAAAGTGGGTCCCAATGCTAAAACATTTGAGAACTACTGGACTATGATGTATGTGCTTCCAGTGTGATCAAGTTGTTAAAATTTGAAGTGTGAAAGGATAGTATGTTTATTTAACAACAGGAAATAAGCAAAATTAGCACAACTATTTGCCTTCTGCTATTATAAGTGATAAATATAATATTACTGGCTATCACCATACATTTTTATTTACTGAAGATTTTGCCAATTTCAAGGCACTGAAAACATTTTTCCTTTTGCCCAACACTTTTTGATAAGTGAATATTCCATATTAACCATGAGTGAAAATAGCTGAAAAGCCCAACAACTCAGAAGTATATAGGCTTGGCTGATGTCACCTTGTATCAGAATCAGAATGTTTCTGTGGAAAAGAATAAAGCCAAAGGCAGCAGCAATTACAATAATTAGAAATGCTGTTTTAGAATGCTGTTGTGTACTGTCTCTTAACTGCAGCATTGTTTATCTGATGGCAGTGTTCAGTGAAACATATGCTGGAGCTCCACAGGAAAAAGCATGCAAGCGGGATTCTGCACTTGTATTTTCTAAACAGTAATCCAAAATCTGGTTATTGAATTTTCCCACTGCCTGTTTCACTTTCCAATACAACAACAACTGCTTCAGTATTGAGGGCAGCTTCACATTGTTTACATCAAATAAGATTGCTGCAAGTACAATATATTTGCATCTTTAAACGTTCATGTACAGCTCCAGTTCAGTCATGGCTACCAGATATGTATATGTCATCCATGGTTTATGTATTTCCTTTGGGAGTGGTCTAGAAGGGTAATAAAACTGGGCGTTTCCCAAATCAGCAAAGGTTCTGCTTCCTCAACTGCATTGCCACTCTTGCTTAGCATAGAGCAGTGGTTCTCACACATTTAGCACTGGGACCCACTTTTTAGAATGAGAATCTGTCAGGACCCACTGAAAGTGATGTCATAACCGGAAGTGACATCATCAAGCAGGAAGAACTTTGACAATCCTAGGCTTTAATCCTACCCACACATCCCAGGAAACCCTATTGACTATCATTGTTAGAAGCGTATACATAGTAGCCTGTTCAAAGTAGAGATCCGTAACGTTTCCCCAAAGGCAGTCACATATCCTGCTTGCATCAAGTCTAAGATATTGAAACTAAAATACTGAAATGAATGGGGACCCATCTGAAATTGGCTCGCAACCCACCCTGTGGGTCCAGATGCACTGGTAGAGCATCCAAGAAGTTCTAAAACATTGTAACTTGCTGTCCATGTCTACCTATCCAGTGTGGTAAAAGAAAACACGAGCAACAGGGACTGTTCAACTGGGTGAAAGCTGTCACAGCAGGAAGCCTGGACCAACAGGGGCACTGCCTAGCATTGTCTGGTTAGCAGGGGTTGGTTTGCAAGACAAGATAACAGAAGTTCCCCACAGATCTTATTCCACTGAGCCTTAGCAGGCAAAGCCTGCAGGATTCTTGTAGAGGAGGTAGGAGTTCTATCACATACCCCTTCCTGGATCACATCTAGATCCTCCTGATCCAGAGGAGAAATTTGTATTTGAGTCCTCTTCCTGAGTGGGGCTGGTGGAGTGAAAGCTGCAGACTGCCAAACTATCACTGAGTTCACAAATTCTGGCCTTCTGTGTGGTCCTGTTGTTACCATTGTGTCTGAGATCCCAGAGACAACAAGAACATGGGCCAAAATGGGGAGGATCATATTCTATCTTAGCCTTCTTGTGTTGATTGTCATTTGAGGGAGCAATCTCCAGCTGTTCTTCAGGAGATGTTGAATCCCTAGGCTTCCTATCTGCTGAGGTCCATAATCTGTCCTCCTCTTCTTTGAAGTGGAGGTCCAAGACCAGGATGAAAAATGTTTGCTTTTTAAAAGTTCCTAGTTACAGTATTTAAGAAGTTGCATATAGAAATGTTACGCAGTGTCCCATCTAAGCATTTTCAAACAAGTTTGCAGGTTTGTATACATCTCTGGGTCAGAAGGATACTGTCATATACATGATTAATCTTTGTACTGCAAATGTCATTTGTGCTGCGCTTCTGTTAAAGAGGTGCTCCAGTTAGGAGGTGCTTGTAGGTAGAAGAAAGCAGTGTTGGGAAATTGAGTTAATGACTCAGACTTGATTTGCAAAAAATGCGTGATTTTTGCCAACTCAGTGACTCATGAGTCACATGTGTGGAAGACTCTGAAAAAGACTCAAGTCAACCCCCCTGACTCGGCACTTGTCCCCACGCATGCTGACTCTGCCTGTTTCTGGGGATACCTGCTCACTGTTTTCGCTGCATGGAAAATCTTGTAGGGCCAGCATTCTGACTGGCGAGCAGCAGGGAGTTCTAGCCGAGAGGCAGGAAAGGGTTAATGCAAGCAGGAGCGAGTAGGCAGGACTGGGCTCTCTTTTTCCATCTCTGATAGGAAGGAAAAAAGGAAGGAACAGATTATCATTGGACAAAGGATGGGGATTCTCATATTTCCATTGGCTGAGGGAGGGTAGGAGGAGGAGCAACCCTCATTGAATGAATGACTGTAGTGGGACTACTTGTGAGTAGGGCTGTGAAGGATTGGGTCATCCTGGTAAACTTCCCAGCTCTCTCACTGTCCCTCCCACCCCTTCCCCCCTCTTTACAGATGGGTAAGAACAGCAGGGGAGTGTTCAACAAGAGCTCCGACACATTCCCTAACAGCAGCCCTATTTTTTCCACTTTTTAAAGGGGGGCTTTTTAAACGGGGGGGGGCACTCGACGCGAGTCCATTAGAGTCACTAAAAGGTGACTTGGCGACTTGGAAAGTGCCCCCATTATGATTCTTTTTCGAGTAGAGTTGTGTGGGGCAGTGACTCGGCGACTCGACTCAAGTCAAGCCATGCTGGGTCTTCCCAACACTGGAAGAAAGCCTCTGTCATTCAGAACTTGGAAGTCCCTGTTATACCTCTGAGTGTATAGCTACTATGTTTTTATAACATTGCATAAGATTAGCCCTTCAACTGTGCTTTGAGAAAATCAAGGCTGTAATCCTGCTTACCTGAGAGCAGATCCAACTGAACTCTGTGGGCTTTACTTCTGAGTAGAGGATTGAGATGTAAGAGCCCAAATTTGGCCTATAAAAATGTAAACATTTTAGGAGATTTGAGAAAGTTCAATGGCTGCCCTAGCACAAACCGCCACAAAGCACATAAGGCAAAATTGAATTAAAACTGGCCACATTTATTAACCAAAAGCCCAATCCAAATCCTGGATTTATGTCTAAATGGCTTCAGGATGGCACACGCAGTTTGGAATTACCACCGCCAATGGCAGCAATACCTGCGACCTGCTGCCACTACCAGTAGGAGAAATAGATACGGTAGGGAGAGGAATGGGGGAGTTTCTGCGCACGGATGGGGAGGACCTGAGGTGGAATGGGGAGGAAGGGGGTGGATTCTGGTTGCAGTGACGTGCACAGGGATCCTATTCACATTCCCTTTCCTTCCTCTTCTCAGACTTATGCCAGTGAAACAGCTGGCGTAGATCTGAGGAGACCCATTGGGGACACGAGAATGAAAGTTTTCTTAACTAGAGGAGGCTTCTGTGACTGCCCCTAGCTCAGGATGTAGCATGTGCCCTGTTGGTGTGGCTGCATCAGCGCTTGGGAGAGTTATGGAAGAATTCCATTGTGCTACTGTGCTGGTAGAGCAAGCACTCCACCAGTGCAGACTGTCGTAAACATGGTGTAAAGTATGTTGCAACAGTGTAGGATTTAGTAGAGCTGGTGAGTAGGCCTGTTCCACTCTGCCAGTGCCAGTGCAGGACCTAGCACTTGCTGGGGCAGGTAAGCTGTGTACTGAGCACCAGGGGGTGGGGGAGGGTAGGGAGGGATGTAAGCAGGAGCGTGAGGGTGGGGTTGGATGGGTGGATGGCATCCCCAGAGGGTGTGATTTCAGTGGCACCAGTGTGCACTGCATCCTATTCCCCTTCGCAGGCTAGATCCGCTAACATAGATTCACTTGGACTTGCAGCGATTTAGCAGGTGCAATTTAGCAGGTGCAAGTCTGAACAGACTCATTGCCACAGCTGGGTCTTTCCCGGGGGAAAGGGGACCCCTTACCTTGAGGAGACTGCCATATGGCATAAAGCAGCGCAAGCCTTGCTGGCCAGCTGCATCAGCATGGGGGATTGCGATGCCCATTAGGATTGCGATGCCCTTTAGGATTGGGTCCAGCAGAGCTCAGCTCACGGGGTGTTTTACTCTAAATAACTGTCACAGAGTTGAGTAGCCCCATTGCAGAGCATTTTACCTTACCTAGGGGAAGGGGACGAATGTCCCTGTCATGCTCAAGATGACACCGCAGCCATTTTGGTGCTGCTGCAGCCCTGGGCAGCTCAGGATATGGCTGTAAGTCCTCTATTAGCTCAATCAGCCACTTATATGGCCTCATTTTCCCATGTTGTCCCATGAGAGGGACCAAGAGGAAAAATGTCCCCATCAATGCTTTGGGAGATGGCCATAACTTACCATTTTCAGAAAATTTTCAACTGATCTAACTAAACCAACCAGCACTTTGAAAAAAAATATAGGTTAAACATTTTGAGTACCTGAACTGTTTCCACATAAAAATTAATTCTACTTTTTTTTGGGAACAACACTTTCTTTCATCTCTAGCTTAAATGAAATGCAGGTTTTAAAGGCAAATTTGCCAAGTAGTTTGCATCCTATAGGTATGATAGGTGTATACTAGAGGAGTGTGTGTGTGTGTGTGTGTGTGTGTGTGTGTGTGTGTGTGTGTGAGAGAGAGAGAGAGAGAGAGAGAGATGGATGCCCTTAAAATACTTAAACTATTTCTGGAAGTTGAGAGCAGAAGATTACATTTGCATATTTTTTTGAAAGTAAGTCAATATTAAGAAGACAGTTGCTTATGCCTACAGTAGCAAATACTTTGAGAAATTGTCTGTGGGAGATTTCCAACCTTACATAAAAGGGCATGAGAAAATTTCAGCTCTATTAAAATGCTTTTAAAAAACAACCATAATGAGCAACAGGATTGGGCTGCCCCCCAGTTATGTAAAGTTCTTCTGGAGTTCTTTACAGTCTGCTTTGAATTTCACCATCCTTTATAACTGAGTGTCATCTGCAATTTTGGCAACTTCTTTATTCATTCCTGACTCCAGATAATTTATAAACTTTGAATAGTACTGTGCCCTATGCAGATCCCTGGGCAAACTCCACTGCTTGGTGCTTACTTCCCCCAAAACAGTCCTTTTGTCCAATGATGGGGTCTATCAGATCATCCTACTTATGTAAAAACAATTTTTTTTAAAGGCTAGTGAGGCAAGACTCCTTTAATAGAAGCCATATTGATTCAGCAATGCTTGATCTATGTATTTAAATTATTCCATCTTTAATAATCCCTTTTACCAAATTATATAGGACAGAAATTAGGTTGACAGGCCTGTAATTTCCCAGATTTTTTGGGATGCCTTTTTAAAAACTGGTGTTACATTGAATACGAATCCTAAGGAGGTAAAGAGACTTATTTTAATGATAAATTGTGTATTTTAATTAAATCATTTCTTTAATAACTGTCAGTTGAATGCCATTTGGCCCTCTTGATGTGATAACTTGTAATTTTTTCATTTAGCTCTAAAACATCAGCGTTAATCATTATTTGATATAGTTTTTCAGATGACCCCACTGAAACTAATGGTTCAAATGTGAATCCGTCTTCATCTTCCACACTGAAAGACAATGCAAACAATTTACAGCCCAATTCTGAGCTGAATGGTGTGCAGGGCTGCAGCGGCACCAAAAACGGCTGCTGCCGCATCCTGCACACTCAGTGGGAAGCACTGGGACTTTTGTCCCCTTCCCCTGGTTAAGGCAGGTAGCCCTGCAATGGGGCTACTTAATTCTTTGACAACCCAAGGATTAGCCCATGGAGTTTCAGGAGCCATTGGAGCAAAGCTCAACTGGTGCCTCCTCCCTCTCGCCCCACTCCCTCTCCCTGGCATGCCTCCTGCCCTCTAACTCCCCACCCACCGCCCACCTCCCCCTGCCACAGAAAACCTCTTCCCCGCCTCCCCCCACACCGCCACCTACCTCTCAGCTGCCTGGTGGTTTGTGCGGCTGCTGAGTGACGGAACACCGGTGCTCCACCAGCACTAGCCCCTGCCACAGAACACCTCTTCCCTGCCTCCCTCCACACTGCCACCTACATCTCAGCTGCCTGGCGGTTTGTGCTAGCACTGGCGCTCCACTGAGCTGAGGGCCACAAACGTGCCTTATGACTTGTTTGTGAAAGTGTGTGCTGGTGGTGAGCTGGTGCACACTGCATAGGATTGGGCCCTTAATCTCTTCTGTCTCCCTGTCCACAAGTACTTCTGTCACACATTTGTCATGTAAACATCCTCCGTTGCTAGTTCCCTGATGGGAGAGCCAATCCTATCGGGTTTGTCTACTGCCGTAATTAGTTTTATGGCATGAAGCCACACGCTGTCAGAGCATTGGCAAAGAGGCCATTGAGGCCCATTGTGGGCTGAAGGACAGAGTAGTGCTTGATGACAACAGTGAGTCAGTGTGGGGGTAGAATGTGGCAGTGGGGCAGAATGTGGCAGAACAGGGGAGGACAGGAAACATGTCAGGAGAGAGTATGTGACTTGTGTGGAATATCCCCTTCCTCACCTCCCAACATGCCCTCATTCTCTCCTCAGACTCGCATCAGCTAAAAAGTTGGTGCAGGTCCAATGAAACCCATTGGTGAGCAGGAGGTTTATGGAGAGGTAAAGGGAAAATATTTTCCTTTACCTCTCCCAAGCATCCTGAGCTGCTCCTTCCCTTGCAAGATGTACCTCAAGGCTTTTTGGTACAGCTGCATTGGCCAAGTGTGTGTGTGTGTCATTAAATATTATACTAGTTATGTTTACTAGTTATGTAATGTAAAAATATCAAAGGGATAGAAAACCTGTGAACTCGCCATTAACATTTCTCATTTATTCTGCGCTAAAACTATATTCATGAAGTGCTAATGATACAAGCCTGGAAGAAAAGTAGAGTATTTAGGACCCAATCCTATCCAGTTTTCCAGTGCTGGTGCAGCCATACCAATGAGGCATGCACTGCATAAAGTAGTAGGGGGGTAGTCACAGAGGTCACCTCCAGGTAAGGAACATTTGTTCTCTTTCCTCAGGGCTGCATTGCAGCTGCACCGGCACTGGAAAGTTGGATGGGATTGGGCCCTTAATTGTTAAGTGTAGCATTAGTGATTTTCATATATTACATTTGATATTAAACATAGCCATAAAAATACTCGTAATTTATTTTCACCATGCAATCCAGTTATGGAATATTTATAATAATAGTCCTGGGTAATAAACTTTAACAAAAGTTAACTCAGCTTCTGACTTCTGATGAATATATCATAGGTCAGTAAATATAGTCTGTAATCAGAAATGAGGAAGAGTAGTGAAGTGTTTCCCATGTAGATAATGTTTGAAAGCCAGGACATTTACTGAAATATGCCTTGTCACAGGAAAGTGTGGAGTTTTGCCCATAGCAAGATGTTACCCTCATGTCAGAATTACATTTCATTTTTCTGCAGCAACTTAGCATTTCCAATGCTTGGTGGCTTGACCCAGCAACTTCTCAGGTCAGATTCTTTATTTAGAACTACAAGGTCTTCCCAGGATGCTACAAAGACCACTTTCTGTTGTAAATTGTTATGACAGTATATCAAATAGGGCATCTAAGTTTGTGGGTAGAATTTAGAGCAGGTCTGGTAACAAGCTGCTAAAGTTAGCAGCGTGGAAGCCAGGGGAGCATATGCTCTAGCCCAGGGGTATCAAACTCATTTCATATAGTGGGCCAGATAGCATCCATAGTGCCTGCTAAGCCAATGTCTACCGGAAGTGATGTCGTTAAGCAGGTGATGACCAGAACAAAGCACTTTTTTCATCACTTGGGATCTCATTAGTTGTAAATTACAGAAGAGAAAATATGCAAATCCAAATCATATTTGGAGAGCCTAATTATCATGCAGTCCACCTTTTAAGCAGTTCTGCTTCTGCCAAAGCTTCACTTCGCAGCATCTGAAAGGTGCACTGAGAGCAGCAGATGATGCTGAAAGAGCCCAGTTATCATGTGGGCTTGATAAAGAGCTTCCCATGGACCAGCTTCACCTGAACCAGAATGGAACCAGACTGCTGGTGCATAACATTAAAAAGGTGGCAGAGCAGATTTTAAACTGATCCCTGGGGGAAGGCCGACAGGAGCCAAGGGGCATCCGGTTCGGGACTCCTTATCCCTATGGGACAAGGATGGGGAGGTTAGAGAACAACAAGGCAAAGACAGAGTAGGAGAAGAAATTGGGAATGGTAGCGTGATGGGATGTGATAGACCGTTTGGCACAATGAGAGGATGTGGAGACAAAGAAGCAAATAAGCAGCCCATCCTGGGGCATTCCATGTACAAATGCTTTTATGGAAATGCCCAAAGTCTCCGAGCAAAGATGGGAGAACTGGACTGTCTGGTGACAAGAGAAAACATTGACATTGTGGGCATAACGGAAACCTGGTGGAATGCGAAAGATCGGTGGGATACCACAATCCCAGGCTATAAACTCTACAGGAGGGACAGGGAGGGGCGGGTTGGAGGTGGGGTGGCCGTTTATGTTAAGGAAGGGATAGAATCCAGCAAAGTAGAGCTTGAAGGTGGGTCCGACTCCATAGAATCTCTGTGGGTTAAATTACCAGGCCTGAGGAGTGATGTAATACTATCGTCCTCCAGACCAGAATCCGGAAGGGGACCTTGAAATGAGGAAACAGATCAGGGAGGGGACAAGGAGGGAAAGGGTTGTAATCGGGGGAACTTCAATTATCCTCATATTGACTGGGTCAATTTGTGTTCTGGTCACGAAAAGGAGACCGGATTCCTTGACGTGCTAAATGACTGTGCCTTAGAGCAGCTAGTCATGGAGCCCACCAGAGCACAGGTGACTCTGGATTTAATATTGTGCGGTACACAGGACCTGGTTAGAGATGTCACTGTTACAGAGCCATTGGGGAACAGTGATCATGCTGCGATCCGTTTCAACATGTTCATCGGGGGAAGAATACCGGACAAATCTCTCACAAAAACCCTTGACTTTCAACGGGCGGACTTCCCTCAAATGAGGAGGCTGGTTAGAAGGAGGTTGAAAGGGAAGGTAAAAAGAGTCCAATCTCTCCAGAGTGCATGGAGGCTGCTTAAAACAACAGTAATAGAGGCCCAGCAGAAATGTATACTGCAAAGGCAGAAGGGTTCCACTAAGTCTAGGAGGGTGCCTGCATGGCTAACCAGCCAAGTTAGAGAGGCCGTAAAGGGCAAGGAAGTTTTCTTCCGTAAATGGAAGTCTTCCCCTAATGAGTAGAAAAACAAGGAACATAAACTGTGGCAAAAGAAATGTAAGAAGGTGATACGGGAGGCCAAGAGAGACTATGAGGAACACATGGCCAGCAGCATTAAGGGGAATAATAAAAGCTTCTTCAAATATGTTAGAAGCAGGAAACCCGCCAGAGAAGCAGTTGGCCTTCTGGATGGTGAGGGAGGGAAAGGGGAAATAAAAGGAGACTTAGAGATGGCAGAGAAATTGAATGAGTTCTTTGCATCTAACCCTTAAGGTCCTACCATTTTCAGAATACTGTCAATTATTCTTGTATTTAGACTGTTATGGTATAAATGGACATAGGTCATGATTGAAAGAGCCAAGCTTGGTGAGGTCCAGTGAGACTCTTGGTTTTTAAACATTTGAACAATGGATTCATACGTTATGTAACAATCTGCTTTTGAAAGCCTTTTCAGTTTCAAAAAGCAGGTTTCCATATTCAAGAAACATGGAGATGTTGAAATGATGTTCCAGAAACACAACCTCAAAGCTTTCCTCTGCCTAGAAGTAATCATATGGTTCATTTGAGCCCAGTCATACTTTGAGTTAATGTCCTGAATTCACCCAAGAGTATTTGATTGGCAGCAGATACTAGATTTTGAATATGAAGACACTTCTTCAAGGCAAAATTCACAGGATAACAATGCATCTGTCAGTACAGTGATTTTGAGAGGTAAATGAATGACTGTTGCAGGTGGTATTGAGGTGAAGTAGCTGTTATCTCTTCATATGTATTCTGTAGTCAGTGGGGTCAGTTAACTTTTCTACTAGCAGCATCAACCATTGAGTAGACTGTATAATATAAAGACAAAATAATTACAGTACTACACTGTAAACTGTAATAATAATAATAATAATAATAAAACTTTATTTTTATCCCGCCCTTCTCCCTAACGGGACCCAGGGCGGCTAACAACATATTAAAAAACAATAGAATTTAAAAACATTAATACAAACAGATAAAAACAGTAATATATGCTTGTTAGTATGGATGGTTATATTTGTGGTCATATTAATTGATTTAAAGATTGACTATGCCTAAGATTTGACACTTTTTTCCTCATACATAGTGAACAGATAACTTATTTCTCACCAGCATGGTTGGGCCAACTGTGGATAAAAATCTGTCATCCTGTAAACTGACCTTTAGCCAGATGGGGCTGTCCAACACAGGGCACTGGTTCTAGTGAAATTCTTTGGAATACACTGCATGGCAGTGTTTCATGGGTTACAATGCTTTGGTTATTACTGTGCAAACTAAAAGTTCCTGCCCTTTTCTTGAACTCTTTTCACTGTTCCCTACAAAACTAGTTGAATAAAAATGAAAGAGTGATCTAATGAAACTTCCTCTTATATGCATCAGCATAAGGAAAGGACCCTCAATTTGCACAGAATGTGTAATGTAAAACACATGCAAGAATCAGATGAGATTGTAGAGACTGTGTAAGTACAGTAGTGGTGGTTGGTTACAGAACATATCTGAGTTCCCTGGGTTTGTCATCACAAATATTACCCCCTTACCAGAAACAAGCTTATTAACCATTTGTTAATTTTGCACTGAAACATCATGAGTGAAGAAAAACACTATATATGTTTAAAAACATGAAATCTCAAATCAAGAGGCAGGTAGCTTGTATTCCTTTTAGAGATTTTTTGTTTGTTTCAGGATGGAATTTTTTGCTCTTTATTGGTGGGAAGGCAGAAATGAAGAAGCATTCTTGGTTAGGGATGTTAGCTAAATTCTGCATTGGCTAGCACATTTCACTTATAACTTGATGTGTATTTTTAACACAACTCTACCTGAACAAATGAAAACCTAAGGGCCCAATCCCATTCAACTTTCCAGTGCAGCTGCAGCTGCAATGCAGCCCCAAGGTAAGGGAGCAAACATCCCCATACCTTGAGGAGGCCTCCATGACTGCTCCCCAACTACAGGATGCAGTGCACACCCCATTGATATGGCTGCATCTGCTCTGGAAAGTTGGATAGAACTAGGTCCTGAGTTTACTTAAACTATTTGCTGTCTGCTGCTGTGCAGTACATATGAGTCTGGTGAGCAGAATTCATAAAATGTGAGTGCAACTTTAATTCCTTCTAGACAAGTATTTAAACAAAGTTGTTAATCATTCAGAAGATGCAGAACAAAGGATTGCACAGTCAGATGCCTTTTTTCACTTCCTGGCTATGACAGTGCTACGAAGCAGGTCAAGTTTATACTTTGTGAAAGCCTGTGTTCAGGCCATTTCAAACTGTCTAAGATGACACTGACCATATAATCCCTGACTCTCTGGGCCCTGGAAAAGCCAATCTATCTCCTGTGCAAAGATAGAAACCGACAGGTAGAGTGAGAATATAAGCATGCCACAGTCCTGCCTTTTTTTTTTTTTTTAAACCTTTGCTGTCCCATTTAGGTAACAAGATAATAAATCTGTACCTACATGGCACTGGGCCCACTCAACTTTGGTCAGCCATGCACTTGCAGCTGACTACCAATACCTTTGCTAGGTAAGCAAATTCTAGGCACAGCACAAGGGAAAATGGGAACTGAAGCTGTCCATGCTGCTGCCCTTCCTCCACCACTCCCATTCTTACATGGTGGGGTGCACACCCTGCCTCCTCTTCCTCCTCCTCAGCTTCAGGGCAATGAAGATGGTGTGTTAGTGGTGGTGATGGTACCCTAATCTCTTGCTCCTGTATTATTGTTATCCTCGTGCATGCACTTCCCTGGCAACGCTGTGTCCTCCTCCTTGCCAGTCCAGCAATTTAAAGAAAGGGAGGGGAATGCCACACTGCACCTGTCTTACCTTGAGCTCTGATACCCGTCTTGGTTCCCACCCATCTGCTTCTTCAAACATGAAGTCTGGGAAGTGCATGCTGGGGAGGGGCACTGTGGGAGCCAGCAGGAACAGAACAAGGTAAGGGGATTGGAGGGATTTCTTTGCCTCTGACTCCTTCTTTTC
This sequence comes from Tiliqua scincoides, assembly GCF_035046505.1. Taxonomy (NCBI): domain Eukaryota; kingdom Metazoa; phylum Chordata; class Lepidosauria; order Squamata; family Scincidae; genus Tiliqua; species Tiliqua scincoides. The sequence continues at coordinate 211,423,120 of NC_089822.1, forward strand.
TTGGGAAGGAAACAATCAAAACTGGATATCTCTGCTCCCTTGGAATGTGGAATGCAAGAAGCCTGTTGTCAGTTCTGTGTCTCTTCCAGTCCACTGTTTAAAGTAGCTGCTACAATCCACCTCATAGGTGGGCTGGCCCTGCCATACTCAATATCAATTAAACTGAGAATTCTGTGTCTAGACGGAATCCATAAAGGAAAAGCAACATTGACAAATTGACTAACTGGGACTGTTCTACTGATGTTGCTGATTTCCCAAAATGAAGTTTTTACACTGTACAATTGCAGTAGCTTTGTCAGGTAAATGCGGGATCATCATGCAAACCTTTTATAGATTAGAGAACGTATATACAATTAAATAACAACATGGCAGTAGACATAATGCTGATTTTATATATTGTTAATGGGAACACCCAGTGCTAAAACCAATTTATATCTTAATACTAACCAAAATAAGATATATAATTTTAAATACAGAATTCGATTAGATTGTGTAGCCGTATTTTGGGGCTTTCTAAAATGTAAGATCAAAACTTGGGGTTTAGAATTTATCTCAGCTATACTGAGCAGGATCTAGAGAACTATGCATCATTCCACTCATGGCTTTCCTGCTACAGCTACTTGTATCAGGGGACATGCAGTGTGTGTGGGGAGATTGGTGGAATTCTGAGACCCTTTTTTACTGATGGAAAATGCTTTCATTCATGCAAGTGATTACTTTATGCTGTTCCCAAATACCACAACACTGAAGAAACCAAATGCATTTTAAATTGAATAATAGCTAGTCTCTAAAGCAACAGAAACTGCTGAAACAACACAAGACAAAATTCCAATAGCACATGTGGTTCTGCCTTTGCATGTGTATTATTGTTAGGTTTGCAGCCATAAAATTGAATTACTCATATGGAGCTTTACAATTACTTTCAGAAACCTCAGATAATATATTAATAGTTGCATTCTCCTTTGAGCAAAAAGAAGTATTCAATGTGGTTCATCTTCCGTTGCAGTGAGGGTTTTTAACAGTGCAATCCTATCCAGCAGTAGCACCGGCACAGTGGCTGCTACACTGGCATGAGCCATGTAAAAGTGCTGTAAAGTACTTAATGCCAACTCACAAGCAAGTAGTGCCAGTGAGACAGCCTGTGCTGGCTCACCAGCACTACAACCAGGCCCCAGGACACTGGCAGAGGTGCGTTTTGCAATGAACAGTGCAGGGGCAAGGGGAAGGTGCTAGGAGGGCATTTTGGAGGTGGGGAGGGGGCTTTTGGGTGGGAGGGCAGAAAGCAGGTGAGTCAGGTGTGGGAGGCAGCCAGGATTGGTGGAGGCCTCCTTCACCATATCCTATCCTCCCTCCTGGTCCTTTGTAGCATTACACTGGGCTGCCTGGATTTGCACCAGCTACTCAGCTGGCATGGATTCAAGGAGCCATATAGGGCAGAGTGGGGCTTTACCCAGTGTAAGGGGACAAATGTCTCCTTACCCTGAGTAAACCCCCAGCCTTCCCCTAACCTGCGCTGGATACAGTGAGGCCATGCAGCTTTGCTGCCCCTGTGTAGGTTAGGATTGAGCTGCCTATATATCCAACTTATATTTTTAATTTCTTATACTGCTTAAACAAACATATATTCTTAAACATACTAATTTCTTAAACATACATGCTTATTTGACAGATTAATTTTAATCTAGAATTCCATCTAAAATGGTTTGCTTTGGCTTGCTAGCTTATTTTGCAAATAAATATGTATAAGACTTTTTTCATTAGTATTCTGAGCACAAGTCCTGAGTCTATTTTATTTAAATTGAGATTCTATTTTTTCATCAGATCATTTAGTGTGAATAGATTTGCAGAAATATTTTTAACAGGTTCATCATGGAAAAAACAATTTAGACAGACTGTGTGTGAGTTAAGTTTGTCTTGGAAAAGAGGCTGGTGATAGATTGAAGTACTTGTTATCTACAAGTATGATTAACTTGTAATACATAGTAGGTCAACAGCAGACCTTTATTTTTTGAGTTTAAAGCAAACCTTGATGTAGAATCTTTACATAGTGCTTTAAATTTGCAAGCTGTGTTTCACTTTTTTCATTATAATTGCAGAGGATTTCTTGCACATTGAGTAAATCCGAAAGTGCCTTGTGCAAGAAAAGATATGTCAGCACTACAATTTGACCTTCCAATCCCTGCCAATTCTGTTGCCCTATTGAGCCCCACTGACTACTTCCCACACTGTTTAAGGGGGTGCCCCATATCCATCAAGAGTGGATTTTCAAGGGCTATAGGAAGCTGGAGAGACATTGGGAAAGCCCCATTGTACAGGCAGCACTTCAGTCATGTTTCCCTGGACCCAATCCATGTTCATGTATTTTAACTGGCAGAATCTCGCCAGTTCTACTTTGTACTGAAAACTTGTTGGGTTTGATTTCTCTTGTTTTTAAAATATGAGGGGGCATATCCATGGATCCCTTATCCATGGTTTCAGTTAATGGGGGCATGCCTGTATTGTAAAATCTTAATATATAAATGAATTAAAAGTACATGGGGAACTAACGCTGAGAGGGAGTCATTTTCCAAGTACAGAAAATGACTCCATGCATTGATGGGACTGGAATTCACATTTCTCAGATGTAAGCAGAGATAGCTGTCCACTGGAATATACGGTCAAATGCATACAAAGCTAGTAAACTATACAGGGGGGCATATCTGTGGAACCCATATCCACAGATTCACTTGTCTGTGGATTGGGTCTGGACACCCCCCCCAGCACGTGCCCCCTGCATGTGATCCTTCAGGGGTGAGGGGAGCTTACCTAGTCATCATAAGGTCTTCTGATCCCAGCAGACACTGTGGACATCAGTCTGAGCCAGAGAAAAAAAGTCACTTCTGATTTCTCAATGAAACAGGAAGCGATGTTTTTAATGCCTTATAAGGCATTAGAAGGCCCTCTGGGACATCCCCTGGGTCTCCTTCTTTCGGGTTCAGTCTGATGTTGGCAGCCTCTGCTGGGCTCAGAGGAAAGGGGAGCAGAGCTCCTCTTGGCTCTGGAGTGGAGGGGAGCGTTTGCCTGTATCCACAGTTTCACTTAACCACAGGGGTTCCAGAACGGAACCCCGGCGGAAACAGGGGCAAACCTGTACAATTGCATTGTAATTATACAATGACAATAAACAATAGATTGACATTTGGTTTCAAATGATCTGCTTACATCATTCCCATTATCTGCAGTTCTTTTACTGTAGCATAGATTTTTCAAGGCATGTAATTATCAGAAGGGCACAAATTAACTTGTATCAGTTTAGTTCCGTGTAACCAGACTAACCTTTTGTGCCACACAATGTTTTCGACCATAACTCAAAGAACTAAGAAGATTCTTAGAGCTATAGCTGTTCCAGAAATATATATATGATTGTGGGTCCTTTTGGGACAGGGAACCATTTATTTATTTAGCTGTGTAAATACTTTTGTGAACTTTTCTGTTGAAAAGTCATATATAACAGCAACAAAATATAAAGACTTGGAAACTGAAAAACAGGTATAGGGCCTTTGGTGAAAGAAAACAACAATCACCCCTATTGTCTTTGGTGCACTAGGCGCAATCCCCAAGGCCTTAAGAAATATCTGGCCAATATAGGTATAGACAAGATAACACCTGAACAACTGTAACGAGTCACAGTGGCAGGAGTACTGAACCTTATGTGGCAAAATATCACCAGTTTGAGGATTAGTGGTCAAGATTACCAAAGACTAAGGTTACCTACTGTATCTATATCTGCAGAGGTTTGAAGCAGTGTCAATATTTTTTTTTTTGGGGGGGGGGGGAGAATGCCAAGGCACAGCAAGCATAAGAACATAAGAACAGCCCCACTGGATCAGGCCATAGGCCCATCTAGTCCAGCTTCCTGTATCTCACAGCGGCCCACCAAATGCCCCAGGGAGCACACCAGATAACAAGAGACCTGCAAGGCCTCCTGGGAATTGTAGTTAAGAACATAAGAACAGCCCCACTGGCTCAGGCCATAGGCCCATCTAGTCCAGCTTCCTGTATCTCACAGCGGCCCACCAAATGCCTCAGGGAGCACACCAGATAACAAGAGACCTGCATCCTGGTGCCCTCCCTTGCATCTGGCATTCTGACATAACCCATTTCTAAAATCAGGAGGTTGCGCATACACATCATGGCTTGTTGCATGCATTGGTTGCAAGCATTGGTTGCAAAGCAGAAAGACAAGAAAAGGACTTAAAAGCAAACCCCAGTGGGGCTCGGCGGAAGCTGTTCTGAGGTGAGAAATGAGGCAAGGGGGCTGTGATTGCATTCCCAGAGGAAGGAGGCTCTCTGGATGGTGACCCAGCAAATGCTGGAGTGGTGGTTTACTCAGGGATGGCTGCTCATCCGGCGCTGAAGCAGCAGCTTTTTTTGTTGCGCTCAGGGAAGGGAAGTGAGGAAAGAAGGGAGAAAGCTGGAAAGGAAAGAGAGCAGTCTGAACCTCTCTTAGGTGTCAATTAGCACAGCGAATCTTGGGTAGCAGAGGGAATGGGCATACTTGACACAACTTCAGCAGGTAAATGAATAAACCAATGTATAGAGTCCAATGAATCAAAGAAGAACATGAGGAGTCTGTGATCCAGTTTTTTATGTCTTAAATTTTCATGAAGGAGTGTAGGGGCTATTATAGTATTAGTTACAAAGGACTTTTCCTTTGTGCCATAATGGCCCCTGATGGTTCATCCCTGGCTTGGAATGGGTGCCTCTGTTGTTTTGTACCCTGTCAAGGATGCAGGAACAAATTATTGAACTGCCTTACAGACCTGCCATACAACTCTTGATTAGATTTTGCCAAAGAATTGATGGGGGAAACTTTTGAATTGCTAATGACTTTGGGCGCAATCCTATCCTGTGCTGGAACAGGCAAGCCAACATGCTTGCACTGTATCCAGCGCAGGATAGAGGCCAAAAGCAGCTCAGCTAGAAGCAAGGGAAAACATTTCCCCTTACCTCCAGACAAGGACTGCTGGCCACTATGGGTCTCCTCAGACTTGCATCACCTCTTGAAGTGACACAAGTCTGAGGAGAGCAGAGAGGCTTGGAGCTGCTCCGTTCTCTGCTGGATCCCAGCCCCACCTCCTGCTCCCTGCCCACTCGGCCCCAGGATGGCCCATCACCTGCCCTCCCCCCACCCAGGAACGTCTCCCTTCCACCTCCTCCCTGCCTCCCGGCCTACCTCAGAGCCTTGCGTCAGCACAGCCATGTGTAAGGTGCTCAAGGGAAGCTGGCATGGAGGCTTGCATCGGCCTCCTCAGGCCAGTACTTCTCTGTGAGTGCCAGCCGTGCTTCCTCCCAGGAAGGTGCAAACGTGCCAAATGGAGATCAGCTGAGAAGGAACACTGGCAGTGATTGCTCCAATGAACAAAAGTTGTGGCCTTCTTTGAGGCCTGTGGGGCATGAGGCCTATTGTTGTCAGTTCAAGTCAAAAAGGAACTGACCTGGGCAGTGGCATCACTAGGATTCGCATCACCTGGTGCGGGAGGCCTGCGCGTCACCCCATGCAGTGGGCATGTGCTATCGCCCCGCCCCCACTGGTTTTTTTTGGCTGTACCTTTGTTAGAACACAGATATTTCAATGTGGCTTGTTTCATTGCATTCTGCATGAAATTACGCATTGATAGATATATAACTTGATGGTCTTATTCCTCCAAATTCTGATTTTAGTGATTTTGAAAACTTGTAGAGTCACACACACCCCCGTGTCAACGTACTAACACCTTATTGCAGTAGTTTTCAAACTTTTAGCACTGGGACCCACTTTTTAGAATGACAGTCTGTCCAAGACCCATCGGAAGTGATGTCATGGCCAGAAGTGACATCATCAAGCAAATTAAAATAAATAATTATAAATAATTAAATTAAAATAAAAGAAATAATTAAATAAGGGGGAGCCAGTCCTGTTCCACCAAGTGAATCTACTCTGAAGTAAGTCCTATTGTGGTCAATGGAGCTTACTCTGTAGTCTGCCTGCAATAACAACCCTCCAAAAGAATCAGTGAGATTTCCAGCCCTCCCCAGTGCCCAGTTTAAAGTTCTTCTATTTCAGACATATCAAGATAAAGACCCAGCTGGCTTTGCAAGTGCAAAATAGAAAACTTTCCCCTTACCGTTCAAGCCTCTTTTTTTGTCCTTTTTATTTGGATAGAGAGGCTGCCTTCTGGAACATATGTTGAGCTACAGTTCCATCAGATCGGAACCATTCTGGTGTCCTCACATTCCCCTTTGCCTGTCAGGCAGCAACAGTTTGATTTTCTTGTAAGGGGCATTTTTCTGCATCTAGTCTCCACTTCTGTGTGCCAGTAACAAAAATGAGCACCAATCCAGAGCAAAGATGTGATTTGAAAATTAACTTCATTTGCAAAAAGACTTAAGACAGGCAGTGGTATGTTCCAACAGGGAACCCTCTATACCTGAGCTGGATTTGCTACACCCTGTTCCCTATCTTTGGGTATTTATAATGCTTGTTTTCATTCAAAATATGTTTTTTCTTGTCATTTTTTGCTTTTCATATTCTTTCATGTTTATATATGCAGGATGATTTATGTATGATTCTAGTTATTCAGGCCTCTTTAGAAAATATTCTGATAGTAATTTACAAATTGGTATTTTACAGTAATTTACAAACAATTTAAAATGGTATTTTACAGTAATTTACAAACAATACATTATAAATGGGGAAAAAAAACACAGGTAGCCATCATGATGGAATAGTAGCGCACTGGGAAAACAAGTCAAAATATTAAAATGGGTAATCTAGATCTTCTAGAAGTGTGTATGTTGTGATATAAGTGTTGAAGTGAGGGGATAGAATTCATGGAAACTGGAAATTTCTTTTGTAGAAATGGAAGTGCTTTCCATTGCCATAAGGGGCTCATCACATCCTACTCAGAGGAGAAGGGAAAGATAAAGGGTTATGGCCACACCCCACAAGGATCACAGAGAGAACAGGTAGAAAGGTCAGATTCACTGGGTCATAGCTTGACCCCTTCTGGACAGCAGATGGAGTTGCACCAACTCCAACACCATTGTGTCTTATTTCCAATTAATTGCCATGATATTATCAAGATAATATTTATATAAGTAGTTAAATCTACTGGAGTACTATCTTCAGATACATGTCTCCTCAGAGGACCAAGCACACTGTACATATCAAAACATAGCTAGAGCTGTTTCTCATTTGGCTATCTGCTGTCATAGTGCCTGTCAACAATAATGAGTGAAGGTGGAAACTTATTTTATAACAATTCTGATGCTGTTGAGACAGCCTAGAAGCTGCAGATTATTTTATAAGGAGGTTGAAATGACTTTAACAATGATTGCTGCCATGGATTATTCTATCTTATTGGAATTTGATCATGTCGAGCCAAAGATGTGTACACAAAGTTTCATTTTCATTATTGCTGAAAAAATACCTGGGCTTTTTTTTTATTTCACTCTGAACAACCTCCTCCAAATTTTGATATTTCAAAACAGTTTCTGTTTTTGTCAGTGAGAACGTGACTGACGAGACCCCGAGTGGGCTGAAAACCGCTGTGCATGTAAGAAAAGTGAAAGCTCAGAGGTTTTGGTGGGACAATGGGTGGTGTTACATGGCCCACCAAAACTGGATCATGAACCAGTTTGAGAATGCTGAGTTAGAATATTGATGTACAATGTACAAGGGGTAGTTTAGTAGACTTATCAGAACTTTCAGGTTATACAAAATGCAGCTGTAACTGAAACCAGCTTTAGAGAGCATATAAAATCATAGGATTGGAAGGGACTCACAAGATGTTCTAGTCCAACCCCCTGTCTGTAGCAGGAAATTTCCCTAGAGCATTTTCATGTCATTTGCTTGAGGCTCTCCAGGGAGAGAGAATTCACTATCTCCCTCAGCAATCTGTTCCACTACCAAGCGCCCTTATTGTCAAGAAATCCAACCAGAATTTCCTGTCTTGCAGTTTTGTACCTATTTGTAACCAATTCTTAAGAAACAATATTGTCTGCTGGTTCAGAGCACACTTGCTGGTGAACATGTTTAAAGTCTGAAATGGCATGTGACTCACAAACCTTAATGACTACTTTCAAAGACAGAGCCCCTGATTTTGCTCAGAGGTGCCTACATCATTCAGATGTTGAAATGAACATGCATAAATTGGGAGTATAACCTACCACTTTAATACTGTTCCCCCATGCCTACATGACTTTTTTTCTGATTACAACATCTTTTTGTATTTTGTCTATCTGCAGAGGATATGGTAAATCAAAAACAGCTCAATGGCTTGCTAATTAAGCAATATGCTCTGTCTAAGGCATATGCTATTTATGTATCAACATTGTGTTCAAATGCATTGTGAAGGCCGAAAGCACTGAGCTGCCAACCATATCGCCAGCTGTAATGTAGTTTCAGAAAAATATGCCTGAAGCAATCCTTTTAAGGCTGTTTCTCAATTTAGATTTTGTAGAGTTTCTATATAGTTAGAAAGGTACCTGGGAGGTATTAATGATGTCACTGAATTCCCGGTATTTGTGGTAATTAAGTGAAGACAAGCATAAGGATTTCAGTTGATAGCATCTATAATATTCTATACTTTAGTCTTCAAATTCACAAAATAATTACATGACAGTACAACTCTAGTTTCTACTTTCCAAAAAATTATTTTCATTCTCATCTAATAATAATGATAGCATAAGAGCTTTGATTTCAGTGGATTAACTATAAATTTACAGCACAGCTGACTAGATCAAAAAGAAGGCCTATGACTCAACTGAAGTGCTCTGATGTACATTGCATTTTATATTTGCATTCATTCTAAAGCCAGCAGGAAATAGTTATTTGTCGCTAATACCCGTGGAGTTTTCAGCTTCAGAATCTGTGTTGACAACACATTGCATAAATCAAGCACACTGGCCAGACAAGTTCCAGCTCATCACATATGGTAAAATAGCTAGGATATTGAGGCTGCAATTCTATGCAAACTTACCTAAGAGTGTATATTGAACTCAGTGGAGCTGAGTAGACATGCATAGGACTACAGTATAAATGTGAAATATTGGTAGGAGATGCAATACTCAAATTGAGCATTGCAAGCATTCTTACTAACACATGATGTTTAAATTTAAGCTCTTGTAACTCAATTGATCTCTAATAACTAATAATTGATTTCTAATAACTTTCTAATAAGTTATTTTTCTAATAACTTATTAGAAATGGCTTTCTAATAACACATTATTGTTGTTGTTGTTGTTGTTGTACTTTATTTTTACCCCGCCCTTCTCCCCGAAGGGACTCAAGGCGGCTACACATAGCCAATCAAATTCAGTTACATGATGTCATCACAAAGCCAAATCAGAATCAGTGCTTATTGCTCTCACACTGAATGGAGAAACATTATTAAGTTTGTGTTTGAAGACTTCCCTTGAAAATAACAATAGAGAAAGTAAGTGCATGTGCATGTACTCACATAGTCTCTGTCAGTGGAGTACCGCCCCTGAAGCATAACATAGTGCAAGTCATGGGCGTCGTCAGGATGTGTGTGCGCCAAGACATGCACTGCAACGGTTTTTCCCTCGGGAAGCCATTAAAGCACATGTGCCCTCTCGGCAGCTGGTCAGGCAAAATTGCCCGGTTGACTACAAAATTGCCCGGTTGACTGCCAAGTGAGTGCATTCCAAAGGCTTCTCCGCGGGGAAGCCCTTGGAGTGCATGTGCTCCCTTGACAGCCGAAAAGGTGCATTCCAAAGTCTTCTCTGTCAGGAAGCTCTTGGAGTGCATGCACCCTCTCAGCAGCCAGTTGGGTGAAATTGCCCAGCCAGCTGCCAAGAGTGTGCTTATGCTCCAGCTGCTTTTGTCTCTCCCAACACTCAATTTTAGCGGATGTCTCCTGGTTCTGGTGTTGCGTGAGAGGGAAAAAAGCATCCCTCTATCCATTTTTTTAAAATTATTATTATTTTTTTATTAACACAGACAGACATACAAACATATAACATACATTTAGGAGTGCCAAATATCACATACCATTACGAATTAATCATACTATATCTCCTAATCTACTTACTCATCTATTTCTACCTCTTATTGATTTATCCATTTATTTATATAATATACAATAAATTTTCCCTAATGCCTTATACTATATTTTCTAAATATTCACTTTCTACCAAGCATAAACTAACTGCAATTACTCATTAATATTAAAACAAAAATAATCTAATTACCAAAATTATCACCTCAGCTATTTCAACTTCAATCTAATTCTCCAATCTAATTTCACTTTTTTTCTTTGACATAATAACCACATATAAAACAATTCTTCCACACGTTTACATTTCCAGCTATATTTTTTAATACATTCTAATTCATATTTATCAATTTCATACATATTCTTTTTTTTTTTTCTTCAAATAAATTTGGGCCATTGTTATTAGCTGAATAAATCCTCCAATTTTCTTTAACCCTCAGATTACCCCTCAGGGTTCTTTTTCTTTCTTACTTTCCATTTTTTCTCCTGTAATATCTTTAATAATTTATCTCTATAACAGAATCTGATAAATCCACACTTCCTTATATAGGGTGTGTTCATTCTTCCAGTTAACTGGGATATATTTTCTCCTTCTTGTTCCAACAAATTTTGTGATTAGTGCACTCCTGTTTCTCTGTCCATCTTATCTTTCTTGATTTCCATCAGCGCCTCTTCTTCGTCCTGTTGATTATCCTGTTGATTTTCCTCCTTGTTTGCTTTTTCACTCCCTTGTTTATCTTCTGCATGTTTCTTCACATCTTCCAATTGTTCCTTACAGACATCTATCTGTTGGGAAAGGGTCTCCAGACTGGCTTGAATCTGCGAGGACCAATTCAGCTGTTGTCGCTCCATAACAAGTAATGTCTCCAAATTAATCAAGATTTTCTGTATCCACATTTCTGGAACAGAGTCCATTTTGCAATTTCTCTCTAGTCCACTAGATGTCCACAACATATTATTCTCCTCACTTCCACCACGTCATTACTACTCTGCTATCCGCATTCCTTACATACCTCTTGCAGATAACAGGCCAGTTCGGTTAACGGAGAGAAAAACAAAATGAAAGAAAACAGTCTCACCATCTCTGGCGCAGAGAAAACAAAGCTCTTTCAAATCTAATGAGAATTATATTTATAACCAATTATGTCCAAGAATAATTCTGGATTTTAGTTCACACCCAAGTTATACTTGTAATTATAATCCACCACCAATTTATTCCACGACAGAGAAAAAGAGCACTTTCAACCTCCTTAACGCCTCCAATATATCCAGGGCTTTTAGCCAAATCAGTCAATCAGAGCTGGGGACAATATTAACACTTGCTTATCTTAAATTTCTAGCTTAAACTTTATACTTCATGCTTTTTTTTTCTCCATATGGCAACTCAGCATGGAGCCAGCAGCTTGATTGCGGATCACTGCACCTCGCCCAATACTGCACAAACAGTTAGATTCCTCTGAGAAGAAAACCCAGAGCCCTTCTGAGAGAGGAGGAGGTACCAACAGTGGATGAACAAATATGTCCCCAGGAGTTCCCGGGAGACAGTCCCCCCCCCCCCCCCAAAATACTGCAGGTCTGAAGAGGACCTGAAGATCTTTGTTAGGAGAGACAAGATCTTCATCGGTGCAGGTATCTGGGAAACCGAAATCCCTCTATCCATTCTATTCACCCCCTGCATAATTTTGTATGTCTCAATCATGTCCCCCTTCAGGTGCCTTTTTTTCTAGACTGAAGAGCCTTCAATGCTATAGTCTTTCCTCATAAGGGAGGTGCTCCAGCCCAGTAATCATTTTAGTTGCTGACTTTTGCACCTTTTCCATTTTCACTATACCCTTTTTGAGATGTGGCGACCAGAACTGAACACAATACTCCAGGTGTGGCCTTACCATCAATTTGTACAATGGCATTATAATATTAGCTGTTTTGTTCTCAATACCTTTTCTAATGATCCCAAGCATAGAATTGGCCTTCTTCACTGCCACCACACATTGGATTCACACTTTCATTGAGCTGTCAACCAGCACCCCAAGATCTCTCTCCTGATCTGTCACAGACAGCTCAGAACCAATTAGCCCAGTGTTTCTCAAACTGTGGATCAGGACACACTAGGTTGGTTGTGAGCCAATTTCTGGTGGGTCCCCATTCATTTCAATATTTTATTTTTAATATATTAGACTTGATGCTTCCATAGCATGTGACTACATTTGGGGAAATGTTACAGACCTGTAACATTTTACTAACATTTTACCTTACTACTGTGCTACTAAGTTACTATGTATATTCTTTTAATAATGATAGTCAATGGAACTTACTCCTGAGTAAGTGTGGGTAGGATTGCAGCCTAGGATTGTTAAAAATTTTCCTGCTTGATGATGTCACTTCCAGTCATGACATCACTTTTGGTGGGTCCTGATAGATTCTCATTCTAAAAAGTGGGTTCCAATGCTAAATGTCTAAGAACCACTAGGCTATATGTGGAGTTTTGATTTTTTGCCCCAATGTGGATGACTTTACACTTACTTACATTGAAACGCATCTGCTATTTTGCTGCCCATTCTCCCAGTTTGGAGAGATCCTTCTGGAGCTCCTCACAATCTCTTCTCGTCTTCTCTACTCGGAAAAGTTTGTGTCATCCACAAATTTAGCCACCTCGCTGCTTAACCCTGTCTCCAGGTCATTTATGAACAGGTTGAAAAGCATCGGTCCCAGGTCAGATCTTTGGGGCACACTGCTTTCCATCTCCCTCCATTGTGAAAATTGTCCATTGACACCCACTCTCTGTTTCCTGGTCCTCAACCAGTTCCCAGTCCATGAGAGGACCTGCCCTCTAATTTCCTGACTGTGGAGTTTTTTCAGTAGCCTTTGGCGAAGGACTGTGTCAGACAGCTTCTGAAAATCCAGATATATAATATCCACAGGTTCTCCTGCATCCATATGTCTGTTGACCTTTTCAAAGAATTCTAAAAGGTTTGTCAGACAAGACTTACCCTTACAGAAGCCATACTGATTCTCCCTCAGCAAGGCCTGTTCATCTATGTGTTTTGAGATTCTATCTTTGATGAGGCATTCCACCATCTTACCTGGAACAGACATTAGGCTGGCTTGCCTATAGTTTCCTGGGTCCCCTTTTTTCCCTTTGGCAGTGGAACAAATTGCCGAGGGAAGTGATGGATTCTCTCTCATTGGAGGCCTACAAGCAGAGTCTCAACAGGCACCTTCTGGAGATGCTCCAGATTAGAACAGTGTTTCCCAAATGTCT